>NC_064630.1:448828284-449453284 GCF_023864275.1 Schistocerca cancellata | reverse complement strand
TCAATTGAAGCCCCTGTACTTGGTACACGTCCTTGAATATTAATTACGCGGTTCGCGAATCAAGTCAATCTACGCGGAAACTACACTGTAGTCCTGTAGGACAGATCATTTAAAAAAAGCTAGTACTAAATGAAGTATTTATTGAGCAATATGCCCAAGTCCAGCTGTCATACACATGGTAAAATCTGTTTGCTAGATGGGTGATAACCTGGCAAGCTACACCGAAAAAGAAAAAAAAACTATTTACCAAAAATCACACATCTATAAATAATTACAAAAAAAGCCGTATATGCCTAATAACAATACTAAAAGTGTGTAATGACATGGTAAACACAATGAACTCAATATAGATGAGAGTGATTATGCTAAGAACCGTTTACATGCATTAAAAATAAACTGTGTGTATAAACAATCTAGGAAAGGACGGAATTTTGTGTGTAGAAGGGACAGAAAATGACTGTTGCATCTGCACCAATATATATGTCGGAATAAGTCAAGTGTTGAGTGACTAACGGACATAGTGCAGTGTTCAACGAACAATGAATTTACTGTGTGTAAAAACGGTGGTTAGTGATCCGTTTGGAGTCGATTCAAACAAACATTGCTCAACTGAAACATTAGTTTGTGTGAACCGAAACTTTTTCACGTGTTGAGAGACGCTCTGGCAGCGTATCGACCGTGAGAACAAATGAAATTGTGTAGTACAACGTGCGTGTGACGAACCCTAAATACCAGTGTCACAATGCGAATCAGTTGTGAAGCCACAAGAAACCTGTCATCACTCCAAAACATCCTGTGAATACCAGCGAAACGACGGCTTACTGAACAATAAACGCTTTTAACCAAGTTGCATTTTCTTGCACAGCTAATAATTTGTATCCTTAAAGACAGTACACCGTTGTGGAATATTTGTTTCATGCGTTGTGACGGGGAGCCATGCGGAGAAGCAGAGACGGGTGCCGTGCCGCCAGCCAGCCGGTCGCAGGAAACAACTGCAACACGCCGACATTGGTGAATGGTTCGGGACTCCGTCGCTGTTACAGCGAGCAGGTCGTCGACCCCAGCGGTCGTTGGCAAGCCGCGTTCCAGACGACGCTACGCAACAATTGCTTCGCGCCGCCCGCTCCGTACGACATTGTCGACATTCAACCGAACATTACCAACTACGCTGTTAATGTACTAATATGAAAATGATTTATTGGACACGAAATTACGTGACAAACATTTTTTTCTTTAGTTTAGTGTGTATAAAGTCGAAATATTCATTTGTTCGATGATATATGTTTTCGTCATATTAGTGAAGCAAACACACGAATGCCATGCCGTGGTTGAACATTTGTCGTGAGTAAGTGTAGAGACGATCCACTACACTACTGTAAAACTATTTCAGTGTGGCACAGAACACAAATATTAACACGAATGTGAAAGAGTGTAGAAGGTACATTTTCAACAAGGGGACTAAAAGTTTAACATTTTATCATAAATAACCTTCGTTATCTGTGAACATTTGATAAATGCCAACCTTTCTTGATGAACAATCAGACTGCGTATTACGACAAACCAGGCGAGATGACCATGGGTCCGGCGCAGTTTTCCTAGGTTTTCTGACCGCACATAGCCCGAATGGCGGAGCCAGAAAACTGTAATGACCCTGGGACTAGGTTTACGGTCACCTCGAAAAGTGTGAGGAAACCATAAAGAATGTTGTTAAAACTATAGTGAAAAAGAGCAAACAAGTGAATAGTGAATATTCCAAATAAGGTGACAAACAATGACAAAACGGACGTTAGCGGCAGCTTATTGCCGAACATTCTTAACGTTAGTCAATTGCTGCCAGGGGGCATTGTAACGTCTCTTAGCAAAAGACATATTATGTAATAAAGAGAAAGCATTATGTGTCATGTTTTGTTCTTGTATAAAATTATGTATTGATTTTTTTAGATAAATCTGTGTCGGCGAGTACTGAAACCGCCACAGACGATACTTATTAAATATCAAACAAAGATGAGAATATGTGACTAGCATAAATAGTAGAGAACGAACATTAATTTCTCTGTCGTCTTCTTGTAGTTACGTGAGTAGGATGAGCCTGTGACGTTATATTGTACGCTTGCGTAACATTCTTTTGTCAAGATCGTGAGAGGGACGCCATTAGACATAGCTTTGGAAAGGTGTGTAATAACTTAATTTGTTTAAATGTTTTGAATAGTGTTACTTAGTGAAACCTTGCATTATGATTTGTAATAAGCTTGCCTGGTATTTTATTCCATCAAAAAAAATCAAATGGCTCTGAGCACTACGGGACTCAACATCTTAGGTCATAAGTCCCCTAGAACTTAGAGCTACTTAAACCTAACTAACCTAAGGACATCACAAACACCCATGTCCGAGGCAGGATTCGAACCTGCGACCGTAGCAGTCCCGCGGTTCCGGACTGAAGAGCCAGAACCGCTAGACCACCGCGGCCGGCTTTATCCCATCCCTTTAAGACATTTTCAGTTATTTAAATATTATTCGTGGTGCAGAGCTGCGCTACGAACGAACAAGCCGCTGCCGCGGCGCATTCAAACTGCATTAGATGAAATCAATCATACCGCAAAGAAGCGGGCAGGTAATAGTGAACTAAAATTATTTCTTTCAGGTTTCGAATTGCAGAGCAGAGCAGCAGATTTTATGATGTGTTTTACAGGTTGACGCGGGCTGCTGATAATGTATTTTTAACAGTGCAAAAAGATAATTTTCCTTCATAATATAAAAGAAATCTGGCTGTGCGTAGTTCTGGTCTGGCCAACTTCATAGTAAAAACATCTTTTTCTATGACAATAGTCTCATGCTCTCGTGTTAGTCGTGGTACTTATTGGTGTCTTACTGTTAACAAAAATCCACTGCAAAATTTTGATGTTGAACAATCATTGCGTGCTGTAACATTAGTATTGATAACGAAATAATTTTCATTAACCTTTTCAATAACTGTAAAGTAAGGAAGATATGTTGAACTTCATAGCGAGTTACAGTAACGAAATAATGTTCATTTAATAGAAAGCCAGATCCAGAAAAATAAGATCATAATATATTTTTTGTAAAGTAATGATCCAAAGAAAGTCACAGCACAGCATCACTAAAAGGAATTTCGGGGCTCTTTTCGTAGCAACATATTTTATCTCATTTATTAGTTGTTACGCGAGTAATAATAAAACAAAGCAAATAATAAAGAGCCAGCGAAAAGGTGTGCCAACACATTGGTGTTAAGAGAGCCCACAACGCTGGTGGAGAAAAGTTAACTAGTAAAACAGAGCGAATGTGTCGTTTTAATTTAAGCGTCTTTGAGGCTGCCAGATAACTTGAGAAGCTAGTTTCCTTTTTTTTACTTACCTAACTCAGCCTAGTACATATTCGCCTCTTTTTCGCTATGATAAGAGAATTTTGCATTCAGATTGCCATCTTCTACCCTGCCAAAATTTTGACATTAGATCCCCACTGCTTGACAACCGTTGTAGATTTCTGTTGACTCGAGTGACGACTAATCCCGTAAACGTTTCTCTTTTACTGTCTTTCGAACCATTGAACAGTTACCGCGCATTCAATTCACACAAGAACGAGTTTGTCGCGCTAAATTTGCTTCGACTTTAAAACATCGTATCTGGACAAGAGATAAAAATTACTAGACGAAAAATTTCGTTTTGACTTAATCCATTTATCTACCTTCGTTCAAAGTTTGAACCGATTCGAACAAGTCTTAAGCTTAGAAGTGAGGCGCTTCAAAAGCCTCTCACAAGACCTATTTTTGCACGTAAAATCCAAACGGGGCAAGAAATCCGAAGGAAGGTGACTTGTTTTTGCGAGTAAACTGCGAACCGTCCACGTACAAACGGTGCTACTAGGTGAGCATTACTTGCAGCACAGTTCAAATAATTTGCAAAAGAAATTAATCATTTAGCCCAATTTACCTGGGTGCCAGTTCCGGGTCGTCATTCAAATTTTTCTTAGTATGCTGTAAAATACCTACAGTAAGAAAGATGTTGGAATGGGTATACAAACGGCCTCTGGTTCGGGCTACACCAAAAGCTTTTAACCAACGTTCATAGTTCCAACAGGAACCGAACAACAAGAATGTCCCCCCCCCCCTCCCCCTCAAACCCTGATTCTGCGTGCTGTCTTTTGATGCGTATTTCTTACAGCTCTTCCGTGATGTAACGACAGTTGACATCCAACTAAGCAACACTGAATGAAATGCAACCGCCGGCCGCTGGTTCGAATCCTGCCTCGGGCATGGATGAGTGTCATGTCCTCAGGTTAGTTAGGTTTAAGTAGTTCTAAGTTGTAGGGGACTGATGACCTCAGAAGTGAAGTCCCATAGCGCTCAGAGCCATTTCAACCATTTTTTTTTATATACAACCTCCGCTAAACACTAGTAACCGTGTGAATGCCTCTTGTCTCTCTCTATCTCTCTCTTTCTCCGTGTGTGTGATTGTGTGTGTGTGTGTGTGTGGGTGGGTGTGACGTAATAAAAAACGCACACAAGATAATGTGGTAATACTGCCATGTATAAATTAACACCAACACGCTCAGTAGACGCCTAAGGTATGCAAGTATCACCATTCAGTTGAATCATGGAATTCGTGGCAGATGTAACATCAATCAACAGAAAAAGAAAACAGAAATTATGCTGACAAGGAATTACATAATTTTTCTAGATGCAAGCTCCAGCGCTGTCTACTGGGTTGTTTGCTATTTCCTCTGTTTATTTCGGCACCAAATCGACGACATACAGTTGCTGCCACAGTTCACTCAATGTCCGGTATAAATACAGTCCTCAATTTTACACAGATTCGTCGACAGGCTTTGACAACAGCTGTCATGTTTCCAAGGAAACATCGATAGAAAAATAATTACGAACCAGAAGCGCGGCCGGCAATTGATTGAATATTCAATTTGTCGGGGAGATATTAAGCAATCAGAATCCAGGTTTGCTCTACACTCTGGAAGGAACTGTGACGTCCTCTGTTAAGTCTCCAACAACAATGAGATCCTTCGCACCTGCATTTGTGAAATCCCTGACTATTTTGCAACAAATTAACATACAGGGATTATAGTTATTTCAGTGTCTCATTATGAAAATCCCCTTAGGCCTATTCAGGATATCGCCGTTTCGTGAAATACTAATCAGTCTCTCTTGATAGAACAAAGCAGTCTCAAGTATGAACCTCGATCGGACAGCCAGAAAGAAAATCACACTTTGTAGACATCCTCACTCCTTGTGTGACAGCAGAAAAATTGAGTAATATCTCCAGGAGCCAGATTTTCCTGTACATCATCATCTCATCCCCATCGACGCGGAAGTCGCCCAAGTGGCTTCTAATAAAAAGACGCAGCAGGCGACCGGTCCACCCGACGGGAGGCCCTAGCCACACGACTTTTCATTTCATTCCTGTACATTTCGAGTTTTCATGAGAAACCCTCGGCAGAGAGCTATCAGTTTACATTTGCAAGGTTAGATGAACCGTATTAAGAGGAGTAAAAGTGATTTTCGTTTCTCTCTGTGTATATGAAACTCCTTGGGTTACTTCATTTCGTATTTCATCGAAGTGGTATATGTATAAAGAGCTGAAATTTCGTGTTTCTTCCTCGTCATTCAGATTCTTTACTGTTTACACGAGTTGTTATATTTTTCAGCAACACATCATATGCTATTTCCTTGTACTGACACGTCTGTAGTTTTCAAGATTCTTTCTAATTATACACAAGTATTACAAGTTTATCTCTTAACACAAATAACGATATACTGAAACTACTTCCACTACAGCGTCAAGATTATTTTCACTTAACTCTGGACCATGAAAGAATACCCCTCGATTCTTCAACGTAAGTTTCGTGCCGTAGGTTAGAGCACTTTCTCAGTCTTGGGTTCAAAATATGTCCCGTGTGCATATTAAACGCTTTGGTGGAGTGCAATGTTTTTGAGCCACAGTTATCTATTTTTACTGACTATTTTGTCATCTTTCCCCACATACCAGAAAAAAAAGGATCCAGCATCAGACAGTTTTTGTAAAGAAAAATCGGCTCTAACCGAAGTCATACGCAGATGATAAATTCAAGAAATTATACGTCAATTCACCCACTCCTAACTTTATTTTTATTTGCCATAATTGACCCACACCAACAGTCAACTGATTTCTTAAAACATGATCGCTGCAGTGTACATATACATGTATACAGTTCGCTTGCGATCGTTATTACCAGCTTTTTAGCACTGTTAAGAAGATTCAATGAACTGCTTTCATTTGAAGATCTTCAGTTCTCAGTAATCATTGCAGTTTATGGAATTATCGAAACATATTCCCCTTATTAACAAAACAACGTATACATAAACCACTGAATTCAGTGAAAAGTTAATGACAAGCATGAACCAAAGAAACAAATGTAATCCAAGAGTGAACCTGAAACGTCCCCTTAGAAAATTATACATGACTGTGCTTAAACTGACACACAATATTTTTTTTTTAGAGCAACGCAATCTGACTTTCAAAAATCCCTACAAAAGAATGGCCCTGACTAACATTAACCTATACCTTTCGCAAATCACTTACCTCACCAAAAATCTTCGTTACTCGAACTACTGCAATACAGCGAGCGCCACTACTGCCAACTAAACAAAAGATTCAAACTACTGAAGGCACTAACTACTGATAGGCATAGTTAGCAAATGAAAGATTTTGATAGAGAACAAACAATGTATTTACCTTAATAGTGTTCAAAAGTCATAATATATATAGCAGTTCATTACATCCAGTCTTACAAATTTCAAAACTCCGCCATCTGTCTCCCCACATCCACCACTGCTGGCGGCTCACCTTCAACTGCGCAACGCTACGCGCTGTTCACATCCAGCTGCCCAACACTACAATGGCAGACAACAATGCAAACTAGCCACAGACTGCACACAGCACAGCCAGTGATTTTCATACAGAGCACTACGTAATGTTGCCAATAAGAAAACATAAACAGCCTACTTACAAACGTTCCGTCCACTTGTAAGTCGCAGCAACAGCATCGTTAATGCACCAGCAAGTATTTACTATCACCTTGCGGTATTCGAAAGAGCTTACTGTTTTGTAAGGAACACTGTCAATGATGAAAGTAAATTAGGCCAACAGCGAGATCGGATGAAGCCTTCGTAAACGCTACGTCGTTTCGCGAAATTTGTGGCTCTGGCTCTGAGCACTTTGTGACTTAACTACTGAGGTCATCAGTCGCCTAGAACTTATAACTAATTAAACCTAACTAACCTAAGGACATCACACACATCCATGCCCGAGGCAGGATTCGAACCTGCGACCGTAGCGGTCGCTCGGATCCAGACTGTAGCGCCTAGAACCGCACGGCCACTCTGGCCGGCGCGAAATTTGTGATTTAAGTGTCCGCTAGTAATCTTATTGTCTAATGAGGCAAACTGCGAAAAAAATTTAGTATCGTACATGACATAAGTTATTAGATTGTCTGTTGAGACAAAGCCTATCTACTTGGAAATACACTCTCGAAAGGAGATTGAGATTATCTATATTCCTTGGAAATACGACGTACAATGCATCTGTTAAGCACTTCCTATAAAAATTTTCCTTATCTTTGAAAAGAAATTCTATCATGTATTGTATTTCAGTAAGGTACTAATACAAAAAAGAGCTCATAACGCTATCGAAATTATGTAAAACATTTTATGTATTACGTGAAGGCAGAGAATGTGTATTTATTGACAGCTTAAGCCCTACCTTTTGTGGTTTCAGCTTCACTATTTCCAGATAATTGCGCTGCAGATTGAAGAACATAGCTAAATCTGTATTAGCTCCATTACTGCTTCATGTCTACACCCTTGTAACTCGCTACGTACCGTTACCGCCGGAATTGTGGCTGACATTTCAGGTTGTCAGCGTGGCGTGCCGGCATGTGACCTGTCGTGCCGCTGACAGGAGGTAATAACAGCAGCGCCCGTTCCTGAGAAAAATAAACTGCATTCGCTAGGGAGCTGAACCTTGTGCATGCTTTGAGTAATTAGATATATCTGGAAATAAGCTTTGGCTTTAACAATTGAAATCCTTCATCTAATACCGAACCATAATCCAGTTATGTACACATCCATTATGGCAACACTTTAGCGGAATATATGGGAGGATACTTACGCCAACATATACAGTAGAATACGCTTCTGAAATCGAGAAGCTAATATTTGACACGGGATATAACTAATACATTATTCTAAAACACACATCAGAAAAATACAGGGTGTAGCGGCTTTAAGCGCAGATACTTCTACTGACTATGTACGCATTGTGAAGAACATTACTTTAGTACAAACGTCAATTGCAAATTAATAATTATATCTATTATAATTTGTATGTTTTTATGTTGTACCACCAAGTACATGTAGAAAGATCAAGCCATTAACGCTTATACTCCCCAAGACAGCAGGTCAGGTGCTGAAGTGAGGACATGTTGTTGTTGTGGTCTTCATTCCAGAGACTGGTTTGATGCAGCTCTCCATGCTACTTTATCCTGTGCAAGCTTCTTCATCTCCCAGTACCTACTGCAACCTACATCCTTCTGAGTCTGTTTAGTTTATTCATCTCTTGGACTCCCTCTACGATTTCTACCCTCCACGCTGCCCTCCAATACTAAATTAGTGATCCCTTGATGCCTCAAAATATGCCCTACCAACCGATCCCTTCTTCTAGTCAAGTTGTGCCACAAATTTCTCTTCTCTCCCATTCTATTCACTACCTCATCATAGCATTCTTCTGTAGCGCAACATATCGAAAGGGTCTATTCTCGTCTTGTCTGGTGAGGACACATAGACGAAAAAGGTTTAGAGTATACTGACAGGCATACTCTCTTTAGTGGTGCAGTTACAGCCATGAAGAAAACATCAGGTTGTAATGTTTGTGACATGTTTGGCGGAACATTGTTCGACAAAGAGAAAAAAACGATCAACACGTTTATGTGTGTACAAATGAAAGTACAACATATAAAATTATTTCCGCTTGTACTCGCTACAGCCTATGTAGCTACTATGTGTTGGTCCATCTATACTCTAGACGAACATCATTTGTTGAAAATTCCGTGATAGAAATACGATGTAAATGAACTTAAGTGACATTCTATAAGTGATTACAACAGAGTGAAATAACATACACTGAAACATACGGAAAAACACGCAAGATAAATTTGAAGCTGTTATTGTGCACTTCTTATATGGCCTATGTGTCGGTTATTTTGGCTTACAAAAAATCCAGTATTTGTTGAATACAAATTGTATTTTTATTTTATCCGTCAAACGTTAAATTATTTCCCTATCTATAACTGAAGATAAGAGAACAGAAATGTCTACGGTATGGTGTTCCATAAGGAAGCTAAAACTAAAAGCGACTGATAAGGCTAACGTGCGCAATTCAAGACGGATCTATCGGGAAAGTGATGACTCAGATTTCGAGTGACAACAGTAGCCAGCAGAGACCCACATGCGTGTGTGTTACTGTAGTCTTAAGAAATGAGGGCCTGCTTTAGATGCTCTGTCAATATACGCAGAAAGAGGACATGCTGAAAAGTCAATGTAAATTCGTACTCACACTACTGGCGTGCACGTAAATTATTACTTTTGCATTTCTCTGTGTGCATAAGTGTTGTTCGTATTTAGTGTGATCACTCTGGAGGACACAGAGATGTCGCCTACTCTCGTGAGACCGCATTATCCGCCCCTGACAGGTTTTCGAAGGGTCCTCATTGTGGGTCTCCATTTAGCCGACTGGCTGATTTGTTCAATATCGAGATTTTTGGTCTATTCAGATGTGATACTGGCTCGAGGTAGGAATGCACGTGATGTTCCAGCCAACCACGCTCGACCACCACAATTGCGGACCACACTAATAATCGGGCGCTAGCAACTGTTGCACTGTGGAATTACCGGCCACATATAGGCTGCTGCTAATAAAATAACGCAAATGGTTGTTTCTAAAAAGGGGGAGCTTCGACTGAATGACGATAAATGGCATTGTGTTCAGCAATAAATCGCAGATGTACTCTACTCGACGGTTGTCGGTGAGAATGGTGCCCACCTGGAGAGAGGTACCACTGTTTTAGAGAAGCGTAACGGCGTTAACCCTTGTGCCGCGATGCAGGGACGTATAGGGTATGACTGATACTGATTGCACAACTAAACGTCAATATGGGTCGTCATGTGTTATCTTCAATATCGCTGTATTTTCCAACAGGTCAATGATCGTCCACCGGCCACTGTCACCGAGCGGCTGTAGACGCTTCAGTCCGCAACCGCGCTGCTGCTACGGTCGTGCCGGCCGGTGTGGCCGTGCGGTTAAAGGCGCTTCAGTCTGGAACCGCGTGACCGCTACGGCCGCAGGTTCGAATCCTGCCTCGGGCATGGATGTGTGTGATGTCCTTAGGTTAGTTAGGTTTAATTAGTTCTAAGTTCTAGGCGACTGATGACCTCAGAAGTTAAGTCGCATAGTGCTCAGAGTCATTTGAACCATTTTTTTTGCTACGGTCGTAGGTTCGAATCCTGCCTCGGGCATGGATTTGTGTGATGTCCTTAGGTTAGGTTTAAGTAGTTCTAAGTCTCGGGGACCGATAGCCTCAGATGTTAAGTCCCATAGTGTTTAGAGCCATTTGAACCATTTGAAATGATCGTCCACGTATAACTGTTACTTAGGAACTGTCTACGTGATAATTAGGTAATCACGTGGCCAACTGAATTCTCTGATCTATTACTGGTGGAACAGACGTCAAGTCCGATCCAGTGCCAGGACACAGGAGATCAAAGACGAGAAACTGTAGTCGTGGGACTGGTAATCTAAATAGGTGATACAAAGCATTTGTGGTAACATTCCCAATTGAATCACTGTTTCCATCGAAGCTATAGGGTATGCGGCATACATTGGTGCCTCCCGACAACATAGCACATGGACTACCAAAATGAACAGTTTTTGATGTTGCTGAACACCCGTCATACGATATTTTCTGAAATAACACAGCGCCTTTTGACTGTTTCATTGTTCGTTTAAGGTCAACCCAGATTTCGGGCCTTTATGCCATTTCCAAGTATTTGATTTTATGTCATTAACATATAAAGCAGAACACTTAACATGTGCACCTATAAATGGCACAAATTGGTTGTGAGCCGTGTATCGACTCGTGCTACACCTTGTATTTAGATTGCATTGGTTTTCCTTTTCTTCCCCTGACATGTTTGTTTGATATGTTGTCTGTCATTAAATGGTTGCTTGGTTGTCTTTTCCCTCTGCTATCGATATCTGCGTTTGCTTCCCGGAAACTACTATGGAGGAAGTGTTGTAACCTCGTGTCGTGGCGCGGAAATAGGGGTGGTGCGCAGAGAGAGTCTGGTAAACACGCGAGGGCAGTGTGGCTCGCCAGCGCGGAGCAGGCGTGGTCGGTTGTACCGAGACGCCACGTGATGTATGTCGGTTGTGTGTAACGAGCGAGTCGACGGAAGAGCTCCTCGCGGGTTGATTGTACACAGAATCGCCCCACGAGTAAAATGGCTCTGAGCACTATGGGACTTATCATCAGAGGTCATCAGTCCCCTAGACGTAGAACTACTTAAACCTAACTAACCTAAGGACATCACACACATCCATGCCCGAGGCAGGATTCGAACCTGCGACCGTAGCGGTCGCGCGGTTCCGCCCCACGAGTAGTTGCTGCTCATTTCACAAGCTTCTTTAAGTCCTCCGTTTCAACATTTCAACACGAGTTTAAAAAGGAGACACGCTAACCACGGGACCACGGCGCTCCTGAGCTCACGCTAGCCTTGATGTTGCATATCTTGCACATGGACTACTCAGTTTGTATATTTTGCTTATTTTTTCGTAATTCCACACAACTTCTTCCTGTTTTCTCGATTGATCTGTGTCCAGTTTTCAAGGCCTATCCACTGTGCCAACTTATAACTAAATCTGAGGGGGGTGCGATGGGGAGGTTCCCTTGTAAGAACCATCTCCAGCCATTTGTAATTTGCTCAGGACCACCAAGAACCGTGGTTACATCAGTGTAATCATTTGTTTTTTGAGTGAAAGTGTCATTTACGTTCGTCTCATCAAGTATTTCCTTCAGTTACCTTCTGTACTATACTGTATGAGTCGTTTCTACACGCGGCCGTGCGTTGTAGCTGCCTTGCCACGGTTCACGCACCTCAGCCACCCCACCTCCCTAATTAAATTAAATTAAATGTACTTCATTGAACTATGTTATTTGGTGGTGATACATCATGCGAAAGTTACTTCCGTCTTTAAGTTTTGTGTAGCAGTCTAGTGCCAGTTAAGAGGCTCATACTGCTAAATTATTTCTAAATTTGATGTCGTTTTGTAATCACTGTAATAACATCACAGAATACCTCAGTCCGTGAAGTTTCATTTCCTTTCCTCCACTTTTTTTTTTTTCGGAGAGTGTCTTTCAATCCGAGAACGTTGTCCGCTGAGAGAGGATCGGTGTTGGCTCAAACATAATGTTCTAAAAGCTTTGCGCCGGTGTCCTGGATTGGATATAATTCTGGCTCCTATTCTTAAGGAGTTAGAACACGTGACAGTATCAAGGGTGACGGAAATAAGGTTGAGCGACATTTTTGTCGCTATTCGAGACTTAGCCAATTTGGAACCAGCCGTTTCAAATTTTTATTTTGGCATCTATCATCCTCAACCAAAGAGGACGCAACACTGCTCATGCGCTAATCGCAGATAGCAGCTGAAGGACGGGTATGTTTAAGAAACGATAGTTCCGGAACGAAAAGCTATATTGCCAAATAAGCGGAGAAACAAAGCCTTGCCCGGTTAAGCGGATTAATTACTACAGGTTATCCCTCCCGCCTGGCTAGCCGCGCGGTCTTACGCACTGCTTTCCGAGCGTGAATCCGCCCGGCAGATTAGTGTCGCGGTCCTGTGTGCCGGCCAGCCCGTGGATGGTTATTAAGGCGGTTTTCCATATACCTCGGCGTATGCGGGCTGGTTCCTCATATTCTGCGTCAGTTACGTTGTGTCGGCGATTGCTGCGCAAACTCCGTTTCCACGTACGCATACGGGTACACCATAATTATTCTACCACAGAAACATTTGGGGTTCCACTCGTCTGGTATGAGACGTTCTCAGGAGGGGGGGGGGGGGGGGGGGGGTTCCACTCAGGGCAGCGCCGAACCACACAATAACCCTGGGTTCGTTGTGGGGCTGCGGTGGTGTGGGTGGATTGCTGTGGTCTGTTGTGGGGTTGTGAACCACTGAGGACTAAGGCGGGGCGAAGCCTTTCCGTCGTTTCTAGGTCCCCGGTTTAACACATACATACACACATACATACATACATAGGTTATCCCAATCAGCAATTGTCAAACAATTGTGTTTATTCATGTATTATTTGTGCTTGGGATTTACGACATCACAGAAAGCGAAATCTTGTGTTCAGAATAACTTCTAGCGAAACATATTGTCTAGTTTTTCTGCAGACAAAGCACTTGGTTGCAATCCAAGTTCCTTTGTTCGGGGAAATGAATGGCGAGTACCCTTTTCCTTCTTCCATCAATAAAGTCGTATATATTTGTTAAACGTTGTAATAAAGTGTTCCTCCGCAGCTGCCACGTGTTTTATGAAACACATAATCATATTTTAACACATTAGTGACATGTATTAACAACACATACACTTGCCTGTTTAACTTAATACTAAGGTAACAATTTCTTATGCATCAAAAACAATACTATACCGAATAGTGTGTGCAGTCGCAGACGTAGGCCCACGTGTACAACAAAACTAGTAGAAACTTAATGCTTGTGACAGCATCTGAAGGTGAAACTACATGTCATATATACTTTTATATATATCATATTATACTTTTTCGCTGCTACAAACGAACGACTACAGTCGTTTGTTAACTCATGTGTGACTTCATGTCGGCCGCTGTGACCGAGCGGTTCTAGGCGCTCCAGTCCGGAACCGCGCTGTTGCTACGGTCGCAGGTTTGAATCCTGCCTCGGGCACGGATATGTGTGATGTCCTTAGGTTAGTTAGGTTTAAGTAATTCTACGTTCTAGGGGACTGATGACCTCATATGTTAAGTCCCATAGTGCTCAGAGCCATGTGAACCACTTTTATAACTTCATTTCTAGTTTACAATGTTGGGAAGAAAATGGCGGTATTTGGTTCCTTAGAGAACTTCATACCAGTGACTACACCTTCGGTGAAATTTAAAGCAAGGGTGACAACGTTAAGAGTCCAATGGGATCACCGCTGTTAAATCCAGGGGCGAGAAGGGACAGTCAGAAGAGTACTTTGAAGGCCTCTGTGATTCGGAAGAAGTGATATTAGCAAAAACACGAGTCTGCATCGGAGAAACAGGAGATCCAGCATTAGAACCAAAACTTAAAAGAGCTCTGGAAACCTTAAAATCAATTAACGCAAAGAGGATGGATGACATTGCATCAGAATTTCTAAAATCATTTGGGAAAGTGGGAGCAAAACGATTATTTACGTTGTGGAAAGAATGTACGAGTTTAGTGTGTGCGTTTGGATCTTGTGGACGCTCAGATGAGTTTTGGGATAAAGCATCTGACCTTTGAAAAAGCCCATTCATATATTTCCGAAGATAGCATAACAGCTTATGCATCCAAGTTACTGACAAGAATAATTTACAAAAGAGAGGATAAGACTATTCAGTATCTATTAGGTGGGTACCAGTTTGGCCTTAGGAAAGGTAAAGGCATCAGAGAGGCAGAGCCAACGTTGCGGTGGGTAATGGAAACAAAACTAAAGAATAATCAAGACACGTACATAGGATTGGTCGACCTCGAAAAAGCTTTCCAGAATTTCACCTGGTGGAAGATGTACAAATTCTGAAAAAAATATAGTTCAGCTACATGGAAAGACTTGTTCAAAATGGTTCAAATGGCTCTGAACACTATAAGACTTAATATCTGAGGTCATCAGTCCCCTAGACTTAAACCTAACTAAGCTAAGGACATCACACACATCCATGCCCGAGGCAGAATTCGAACCTGCGACCGTAGCAGCAGCGCGGTCCCGGACTGAAGCGCCTAGAACCGCTCGGCCGCATTGGCTGGCAAAAGACGGGTAACACACAGTATGTACAAGGCCAAGAGGGAAAAAGAGTGAAAAACTGAGAACATATTGCTTTGATTATATATCTAAGAAGCAACGACATAAATATAAAGAAGTTTTTACCTGTATTATTAAAATTCAAGGTAAAAAGATATCAATGATAGCATTCGCTGATGACATTGCTGTCCTCAGCGAAAGGGAAGAAGAATTACATTGTCTACAGAATGGAACGAACAATCTAATGCTTACAGAATACAGGTTGAGAGTAAATCGAAGAGAGGCGAAAAGAATGAGGAGTAACAGAAATGAGAACAGTACGAAAAAAAAGTATTCGTTATCACGGAGTAGATAAGACATACTGCTACCTAGCCAGCAAAATAAGCCCTGACGGGCGGAGGCAGGTGGTCACCAAAAGTAGCCTAGCACTGCCGAATAGGGCACACCTGACGAAGAGAAGTCCACATATTTAAGGAAGAAATTTCTGAGAACGTACGTTTGGAGCACAGCATTGTATGAAATTGAAACATGGAAAACCGAAACAGAAGAGAATCGAAGCACTTGAGACATGGTACTACAGAAGAATGTTGAAAATTAGGTGAAATAATGAGCTAGGCAATGAGGAGGTTCTCCTCTGAACCTGTGAGGTCAGGAACGTACGGAAAAAAGTAACAAGACGGAGGGAGAGGGTGACAGAACATGTGTTAAGCCATCACGGAATAACTTCCATGGTACTAGAGGGAGCTGTAGAGGATAAAAACTACAGGGAAAGTCAGAGATTGGAGGACATTTTTAATAATTGAGGATGTAAGTGGCTAGTGCTACTCTAAGCTGAAGAGTTTCGCACAGGAGGGGTATTCATGGTGGGCACCATCAAACCAGGCAGAACACTGGTACCCAGAAAAAAAAATTGCTTGCTGTTTGTAGATCGGTTGATTGTGTTCCAGCCTCATCATTTCCTCTAGTGACACTAAATATTCCCAACGAATTTTGTGTACGCCTTTTGTATCATTTAATTATATGTCTTCCAAATTTCTATCGAACAGTCGCCGTAATACTGGTTTCACTATTTATTCTAAATCGAATTCCATTAATTCTTCTATCATGTCATCAGATGGTCCCTCCTCGTAGAAGCCTTCAGGGTATTCTTTCCGTGGCCGAGCAGTTCTAGGCGCTTCAGTCTGGAACCGCGCTGCTGCTACGCTCGCAGGTTCGAATCCTGCCTCAGGCACGGATATGTGTTATGTCATTAGGTTAGTTAGGTTTCAGTAGTTCTGAGTCTAGGTGAATGATGACATCAGATGTTAAGTCTCATAGTGGTTAGAGCCATTTTTGTATTCTTTCCTCCTCTGTGCTCTCTGCTCTGCGTTTAATAGTGGAATTCCAACTGCAATCTTTTGCTTTTAATTTCACCAATTTTGTTTTTTCCCCTTATGTATGTTAAATTTCCCCTTCCGACAACCATGTTGTACACAAACCATATTACAGCAGTTACCTATTCACATTCATAACGTTATATTTACGTATATGATAAAAATAATAGCTTTTGCATAAAAGACTGGTCATTTTCTGCTCCTCTTGAGTTGGTGAATAATTTATTCAGATCTACCCTCCAACATTTGCAAGGAATGGTAACCAAGTCATTTAGTAAGGACAAAAAGTAGTATAAACGAAAGATGCGATAACATAATCATTTAACGCGATGCTTTCAGTACCTCGTGTGATGACAATACGTGAGTCACGTACACATCGACATAGCTGACAGACGGATCCCGCGTTGGCCGACGGTGCCGGTGCGGTTATTAATGCCAGCTACGCCGCATGCTTATTGAAGAAGTATGACATGACATATCCGACCATCGGAATGCATGATATTTGTAAACACTTAGCTGTCAAATCTTGCCGAATCTGACACGACGCGACATCACAGCACCATTCGTGCTTGACGAATGGTAATGTCATTACATGTTTAAAAATACTTGTTTACAGCACATGATGTAACTCTACCATCATATCAGAGAAGCTTCTTCAACTTCACTCCATGCCAGTTAATGTTTACCACTGAGCACGTAATACATGAGTTAACAAATGACTGTAGTCGTTCGCTTGCAGCACCTAAAAAGTATATATGATTCATGAAATGTATGTTTATATAGTTTCACCGTCAGATGCTGTCACAAACATAAAGTTAATACTAGTTTCGGTCTACACGTGGACCAACGTCTGTGACTACACAGACTATTCGTTATAATATTGCTTTTGATGCATAAGACGCTATTATCTTAGTATTGTCCTCTGATGTAGGTATAGCGTATTTGATTCATAATCAAATAGTATTCGGTCCCGGGTTCGAATCTCGCCGCTGCTTAAATTTCGTTTAATAACAAGCATTGGCGGCTGAAGACTTCCGGCATAAGAAGTCAGTCCTCATTCTGCCAACGGCTTTGTCAAAGAGGGCGGAGGAACGGACATTGGTTCAGGGCACTCTCTTGTCCTAGGGGTGGGTAACTGCCCCAAAAGGTGGAAGTATCATCAATGGTCAACGGCATGAGAATGCGGAAGGCAAAGGAAACCACGGCATTAAAGACACATAATGTGTATCGAGAGGGCATGTGGCCTCTAATTGAAGAAGCGTAATGATGATCTCTTCATTGGCCAAAGATTCCGGAGTAGTCCCCCATTCCGATCTCCGGGAGGGGACAGGTGGACAGAATACACTGAAAGCCTATATGAGGGGGAAAATTTGTCTGATGTGATAGATGAAGAAGCAGGAGACGATTTAGAAGAGATAGGGGATACCAGTATTAGAATCAGTATTTAAAAGAGCTTTGGAGGACTTAAGAATCAAATAAGGCACAAAGGATAGATAACAGTCCATCAAAATTTCCAAAATCCTTGGGGGAAGTGTCATCAGAACGATTATTCACGTTGGTGAGTAGAATGTATGAGTCTGGCGACATACCATCTGACTTTCGGAAAAGCGTCATCCACACAATCCCGAAGACAGCAAGATCTAACTAGTGCGAGGATTACCGCACAATCAGCTAAACAGCTCATGTATCCAAGTTGCTTACAAGAATTTTATACAGAAGAATGGAAAAGAAAATTGAGGATGCGCTAGCTGAAGATCAGTTTGGCTTTAGAAAAGTAAAGGCACCAGAGAGGCCATTCTGACGTTGCAGTTAATAATGTAAGCAAGACTAAAAGAAATCAAGTCCCGTTCATAGGATTTGTCGACTTGGAAAAAGGGTTCGACACTATAAAATAATGCAAGATGTTCGAAATTCTGAGAAAATTAGGGGTAAGCTGTAGTGAGAGACGGGTCATATACAATATGTACAACAGCCAACTGGGAATAAAAAGAGTGGACGACCAAGAACGAAGTGCTCGTATTAAAAGGGGTGTAAGACAAAAATGTAGCCTTTCGCCTCTACTGTTCAATCTGTACATAGACGAAGCAATGATCGAAACAAAATAAAATTTCAGGGGTGGAATTAAAATTGAAGGTGAAACGATGTCTAGGATACAATTCGCTGATGATATTGCTACACTGAGTGAAAGTGAACAAGAATTACATGATCTTCTGAACGGAATGAACAGTCTAATGAGTACAGGGTGTGAACTAAGAGTAAATCGTCGAAAGACGAAGGTAATGAGAAGAAGTAGAAATGAGAACAGCGAGTAAGGAATTCTGTTACCTAGGCAGTAAAATAACCAATGACGGACGGAGTAAGGAGAACATCAAAAGCAGACTAGCAACGGCAAAAAGGCCATTTCTGGCCAAGAGAATCTACTGATATCAAATTTCGGCCTTAATTTGAGAAAGAAGTTTCTGAGAATGGATGTCTGGTAGTGAAATATGGACTGTGGGAAAACCGGAATAGAAGAGAATCGAAGCATTTGAGATGTGGTGCTACAGACGAATGTTGAAAATTGGGTGGACTGATAAGGTAAGGAATGAGGAGTTTCGGCGCAGAATCGAAGAGGATAGTAATATGTAGAAGACACTGGTAAGGAGAAGAGATATGATTATAGGACATATGTTAAGACATGACGGAATGACTTCCATGGTACCAGAGGGAGCTGTAGAGGGCCAGAACTGTAGAGGAAGACAGAGATTGGAACACATTCAGTACATAACTGAGGACGTAGGCTGCAAGTGCTACTCCTAGATGAAGACTGGTGAAAAAAAAAGCAAATGTAAATGTTGTTATTACATGTCACTAATTTCATGATATAATGTTATTCTTTTAAAATATGAATATGTATTTCATGGAAGATTCGGCGGCTGCGGAGAAATATTTTATTAATTCATAAATATATACGACTTTATTGGCAGATGAGGGAAACAGTCTCAATGTAAACTTACATGTAAAGAATTGTATTTCGCCATTTTTGACAGTACTGGTTTCGCGTCTCTCTCTCTCTCTCTCTCTCTCTCTTTTTTTTTTTTTTTTTTTACTGCACTTCGTTCTTTAAATGTAAAGTTGCTCTATCATTTCTTCTTCATCTGCAAGATGAAGCTTGTTGGAAGAACACATTATGAAACTGTGGTTAACTTTAACATATGCAGGTGTACCTGAGACGCAAAACATGGCTTAATCGCAGAATAATGATGATGAAAAATTGGCCAATTTTTCATACATACCTTTAACTGACTCTGAGAAGCAATTTGACAGAGTGGTTTTTGACCCATTCTGTGGGACACATAAGTAGACAGGTGTAACATACAAATGGTTGCTTCAACACTAGGTTTAGAAAATGCCAAACAGTGTCAGGATGCAAACCTTTGTTTAATGACTGATCTTTTCATAACGCCGTCTTGTCTTGTGGTAAAGCGGTATGTCGTTTAACGGTGAGTAACGCAATTCGAATTAGTACCTTTCGACTCACCTAGCTGCACAAAAATCACATTAGATATTATGATTATATTTGAATAAAAGAATCTGCTCTCTATGTATTAGCATATAAAAATTAAATGACTTGTAAGTCTTTATGGCTACACATAATATTAAAATCACTCCCTGCTGCTTGCAGAGGTTAATCATTTTTTCCCTAACGAATAGCTTAACAGTGATTTGTGACACGTAGGCTTCAAACTTGGCTTCGTAACGTCGTTCGACATCCCTTGGAATTGCACAAAATATATTCTTGTGCAGCCTGCAGATGCCCCTCTACAACGAATTCGTAACTTTTCGACGTAGGATATAATCAGTATCGTTAGTTAGACGTTGGCTCTGTTATGCAACAATATCCGATATATCTCATCGCTTCGTAATGACATGCATTACGCAACAGATTTTATAGACCAATTACTGTCTCTGAACACGTGTTCGCTTTTTTTTCTTATAATCAGATGTAATAGTATTTTATAGCCCCATTTCGCATTGGCTTTGTGACCTCTGGCGTCTGTATGGCTTAAAGCCAGCATAATTATCATTGTGTGAGTATTTTATTAATAAAGCTGTGTGTAACGCATTTGTTATCTTCGAGTCATAAGTATCGGTTTATAATTTACATTTCTCATACACGAAAACTGATCGTAGCCATCATGATCTGTAGTTAACGCCTTAATATATGTTATGTGACCTCTGTTACCGCATGCCACGATAAATTTTTGGTGTTCACGGTGCCAGAGTTGTGCTGTTTAATCAGCAAAGTCATAACAGTAGGAACTGTAAAAAGGCGGCTGTTAAACTCACTCGGCGTGAGTGCCTGGGTTTTATGTCAAGTTTTAATATTGATCTTTCAAAGATGATTAGGTATTAGAATATACTTTTTCATTAACTTGGAAAGTGATGGTTCGAATAAAAATTCTGCTATCGCGAATGTCATAAAATAGAAAATACCATTCTTCCGGTTTCTGGTGGAAATAACAGAGACTGCAGTCGTAATGGGCGAGTTAGTGACGCTGTAACTGCCACTGTGACCTACTGAGATGTTCTAGAAGATGCACAGTGTCCGCCGAGTGGTTCTAGGCGCTTCAGTCCTGAACCGTGCGACTGCTACAGTCGCATGTTTGAATCCTGCCTCGGACGTGGATGTGTGCACTGTCATTAGGTTAGTTATGTTTAAGTAGTTCTAAGTCTAGAGGACTGATGACCTCAGATGTTAAGTCCCTTAGTGCTCAGAGTCAATTGAGCCATGTACAGGGTCCAGTGACATTACTGTGATCACGGCCTATGTTCGACGTCTACGTGCAGTAACCATTCACAGGCGGCAAGTGGGAGCACTGCCAGTGGAATGTATATAAAGCTTGTCCGGGTGGGTCCTAAAAACTGTGCGGTCGTTGTCGCAATGTGGGAATGGAGCGTTTTATTTGACGTCCAGAAGGGCATGGTCATTGGCTTTCGGGGCAAGAGTGGAGGTATTTTCAAAACGGTTAAGTCTGTAACCTGTTTACGTGTCGCTGTGGTTAAAGTGTACCAAGCATTGCAAAATGGCGCTATCTAAAACCGATGCTGAAGGCAATTGTGGTACAGGACGGTCATAGATGACAAGGATCGACGACGTCTGCGTGATGTTTACGGTCCAAAAGACGTGAAAATGTTGAGTAATTTGCCGCCAACGTGGTGCAAGGGCCTACCAACACTGTCTCCTGAACGACGTTCAGCAAACGTTACAGCTTATGGTTCTCCGCAGCAGTCGCCTGGTTCATTCACGAAGGCTGACTGCTTTTCATCGGCGACGTAGGCTGGAATTCAAATGGTTGAAATGGCTCTGAGCCCTATGGGACTTAACATCTGAGGTCATCAGTCCCGTAGAAGTTAGAACTACTTAAACCTAACTAACCTAAGGACATCATACATATCCGTGCCCGAGGCAGGATTTGAACCTGCGACCGCGGCGGTCGCGCGTTTCCGGACTGAGGCACCTAGAACCTCTCGGCCACAGCGGCCGGCCCTGGCAGCAATTAGCGCACCTCAGTCCGGAACCGCGCTGCTGCTACGTTATCAGGTTCGAATCCTGCCTCGGGCATGGATGTGTGCGACGTCCTTAGGTTGGTTAGGTTTAAGCAGTTCTATGTCTAGGGGACTGATGATCTCATATGTTAAGTCGCACAGTGCTTAGAGCCGTTTTACCGTTGGTGTATACGACGCGAAAAGTATGTGAGCAAACACACTTTACGTCGTCGGTACGATGGAGACTAGGGGAGGGAGCTTGATGATCTCGGGAATGCTTCCGTGGTAGTCCCTGGGTGACCTCGTCCTTCTGGAACGGACAATGGATGATTTAAAGTGTGCATCTATCATTGGTGATCATGCCCAACCCTATGTGAAGTTTGTATTTCCTCGGAATGATGGCCATCTACCAGCAGGACAGTGAAACGTGTCACATAGCTCGCAGTGCACGTGCATGGTTCAAGAGCACCAAGCTGACTATACCCTACTACCCGGCCCACCGAACTCCCCGGATTTAAATCCGGTCTCTGGTACCATCTCGTTCTGGCTGTGCGCGTCATGGATCCTCAACCGAGAAACCTAGCATATTTGACCACGTCACTGGAGTTGACATCTTTCCATATCCCTGTTGGTACCTTCCAGAACTCCACTGCTCTCTTTCTGCACGTTTTGTAGCTGTCCGGTTATTCAAGCGCGTGACAGGTGGTCACATTGCATACGAAGTGTGAAAGGTATATAACAGACCTACTAAGGAGACTGCCTACACTACGCTTACCCTCTTTTAGAATACTGCTGCGCGGTGTGGGATCCTTACCAGACTGACGGAGCACATCGAAAAAGTTCAAAGAAAGGCAGCACGTTTTATATTTTCGCTAAATATGGAAGAGAGTGTCACAGAAATGATACAGGATTTGGGCTGGACATCGATAAAAGAAAGGCGTTTTTCGTTGCTACGGAATCCTTTCATGAAATTCCAATCACCAGCCTTTCTCCTTGGAATGCGAAAATACTTTGTTGACACCGATCTACAAAGGGAGGAACGATCACCACGATAAAATAAGGGAAATAAGAGCTCGTACGGAAAGATAGAGGTGTTAATTCTTTCCGCGCGCTATACGAGATTGCAATAATAGAGAATTGTGAAGGTGGTTCGATGAACCCTCTGCCAGGAATTTAAATGTGACTTGCAGAGTATCCATGTAGATGTAGATGTAGATACGCAGCGTAGATTAATTCACGTTTTGCAAGAAATGTTATATTGAACCATAGATGCTCAAATGTAGTAGCGTCGCTGCTCAACAGCGATTGCTTTAGATCGAGTCATACATGGAGGACTTTCAATCGCAAAGACGTGTTAAATCTGAGGTGCGCTGGTTGTATACTTACTCGCTACGGGCAGTAATGATTCTTTTTCTTATATTTGTGACATACTATGATGTTTTCTAACAGTAAAAGGAATCTCAACAGAAGTCGGAAATAATTAAGGTAAAGAAAGTTGTTTTGTTACTAATGCAATGCGCGTATTCATAAGTGATGCCTGAGACAATCTATAGTTCTCACATCCAGTCATTTTTTGAACCTACTGGTTAATGTATAATCAGTTTATTGAGTGCTTTAATTTTGAGCATTATTAATTTTCAGAGAGTCAAAATACAAGTTTTAAAGTTAGTGTCATACGATTACTTACCCCACGTCAATACGAGTTCCAGGTCCATGTCATTGTTGTATAACTATTTTTCTCCAGAAGTTATTGTCGCACTCATATTCGATTTAATTAAAATGTATGCTAAGCAACAGCCTTGCATATTACCTGTTTGCTAACTACACCATTTAAAGTACTGATAGAGAGCAGTGCGAAGGGCGTAACCATTGCGCAGATAAAGGTAAGAAATTTTATTATTTCAGAGATAGCATTCATTAAGAACAGGGACCATTATTTTCAAATTGATCAAATTTTGTTTTACTACCAGAGGCCGCGCGGGATTAGCCGAGCGGTCAAGGCACTGTAGTCATGGGCTGTGCGGCTAGTCCCGGCGGAGGTTCGAGTCTTCCCTCGGGCATGGGTGTGTGTGTTTGTCCTTAGGATAATTTAGGTTAAGTAGTGTGTAAGCTTAGGGACGGATGACCTTAGCAGTTAAGTCCCATAAGATTTCACACGCATTTGAACTTACTGCCAGGGCCAATTTCAAATCAAAAGTGTTGTATAAGATTCAATTTTTGTATTACGTAAATTCATGCAGTTTTGGTTTGGTTTAAAGTTGTTGACAGTTTACACTATTGCAGTTCAATTAAATTTGTAAGTTCGCAGTCAGAAAAGCTCAGGATAGGGCAAAGCGCATAAGTGACGAGATGAAATACACGTTCACATGCCGTTCCCTTTCCAACAGTTGTGTTTCCGACTAATGCCAATTACGTAGTTTGAATCATATTTAAAACGCACATGTTTGACTTGGCGACAACTTTGTGCAGATCTAAATTCTTTTTGGAATCTTCTGAAATAATACAGTGAAGCATACGCTCTGTTCTTTGTTACTCAGTGTAGTTAATAATTTTGCGCTGCGCATTTCTTATTCTGTGTCAGTTATTTCTAACAGGTTCAATAGTACTACGCGTAGCTCAGTCATGGACATTGCTGAAAATACTCATTTGCGAAATAACTCTGTTGAAATGAACACAAATTCTGACAATCCTGCATTGACGACAGTGCATCACACGATAGCCATTGAAAGTGTGTCTTCAATGCCAGTCAAACTACCTTGAATTTATCTTTACCTGCCGATGTCGCTATTAAACAGAAGGTACATTCCACAAAAGCGGAAGCCCCTGATACATATACTGCCCATATACAAAATTTGCACTCTGACCATTTACCGTTAGAATACAATAAAAATGACAATACCCAAAACTCATCAGAAACGTAAAATGCTGACACGGTTAAACAGGTTACGCAAAATACTTAGAACACTGATGGTCAACTATCGAATTATTCCATTATGCTGATGTTTCAACAGGTCTTGGATGGTAACAAAAAGTCTCATAAGAAAGAAGACGAACGTTTCACTGAAATTAGTGACGCGATGAACCAACAGGCACAAAAACAAGCGTAACTGTCATACAGTATAGAACAACAAATTAACGAATCTTTTGAACAACAAGAAACGCCAATTACTCAAGCTACACTTACAATCCAAGCGCAAAATAAGACCATGCACCAACGAAACAAAAAGATTGAAACCCGGGTTTACGAGCGAAATGAAATCAGCAAAAATGTAGCATCTCACGTAGAACAATATAAAGACAATTGTAACAGCAAAGTTGTCTGTGATCTTAAAACCGCACAAGATACGAACAAACAGCTCCAAAGCGGTTTTACAGCATAAAACTCTAGTAGAAACTTGTTTGAGTCAACAACACGAAAAACACCTAGAAGACATACAAATTGTCACCAGCAGACTTCAGCAATTAGAAATTGATACTGATTCTACCGTAGTCAAATCTGACGTACTCAGACTTAACAAGTGTACAAAGAAACTGCAGAAACAGATCGACGAAAAAGAATCCATCAACACTGCTAAAATTTCGTCACTTACTGCTCAAATTTCATCACTTACTAAAAAACTTGATGGCCTTTAGTACAGAGCAGAAATTTTAGAAGGTATCACAAATACTATACCTGGAAACACATTGCCTTCTCCTTTCATTCAGTCTGAGGAAATTCAGCCTATGAATCGTGCTGTTAATGTAATGAGCTGAATTCACATTGCAAAGCACTAAATGGTAAAGTTAACAGTCTACACTACCAAACTGCAAAGTTTTCTGCTCAGACATCATACAGTCAAGTAACCTCCAAAATAATCAGGCAGAGCAATTTGATACTACACCGCTGGAGCACAATCTTGACACATTACGGCTTGTGAGAGAAAAGGACGCAGAACAACGTCCGCAAAAACATTTTTAACACCAATGAACCGTCACTGAATTTCCCACACGATGGTTTCGATTACAAGCATTTATTGACAGTACGTAAGTTCAAAGTATTCCTCAATAACAAAACAGGTCTCCATCCCTTAGACTGGTTACAACAGTTTTCATTCTCTTTACCATCAAATTGGCCTACTGCCCATAAATTGAAATTCATTTGCAGTTTTATGGAGAGCGAGTCCGCCAACAGGATGACCCCTATTGCAAGAGAATGCTACTCATTAGAAGAATTTCAAAATGCCTTTTTGTCAGCTTATTGGTCGGAAACCAAACGACAAGGAACTAAAGATCACTTCATCAGTTTACCCTACTCTGAAAATTCTAACTTCCCAAACCATCACGCAATTTTTTGAACAGATGGTTCAACAAAACGAGCACCCTACCGAGCCATATAGTAAGTCAGTGTTAATACAGCTATGTGTGTCTAAATTACCATATTCATTACGAGTCTCCCTGTTAACGGGGCAAAAAAGGAAGTATTCCTCCATTTCGCGATCTTCTACAACTTTTATAAGAACAACATTCTGACTATTCCTTTGTCAATAAAATTTTTTCCCAAAACACCAACAGCAGTAACACATATTGGTATCAAAACTTATCAGAAAATTTTAATGACAGACGTAATAAGAGGTTTATGAATCACAATCACTTTCAGAATAATTTTTATACTTCAGGATTTTAGTAACCTAATATTCACAAAATCAACAACAGTACCAACAATTTGGTAGCAAGAACCAGAATTTTCAAGTTTCACAAACAAAACCAGCAAGTTAGAAATTCTAGATAACAATATTCTCGGCAAGGTCAACCGAACTTCAATGGCTCGCCGCAAACATTCGTGAACACGCAACAGCATAACAATAATACTTCACCACAGGAAAATAATTTCCCCAGTATAGAAACCCGACTTTGCATATCAACCTAAATGTTCCGTATCAGACTAATTATAGCAACAAACGAAGAGGTGATAATCAGAATTTTCAGTGTAATTATGGCAACAACAATTTTTCGCAGAATCAAGGACAATTTCAACAATATCCTCCACTCTATCTGAATGAACCTGACGTACATTTACAGCCACCTCAAAACCCTAATGACCACAATCGCAGAACTGTACAAAATTCTGAGATTCCACAAGATGCTTAGACAAGTAATAAAATGCGGGTTACTACATGACTAGAGAACAACCCCGTTGCGTTAGCCTGCAAAGACGATCAGCAATCAGAACCTCACAAAACAGTAACTGAAAATGTAACCACTTTACATGACATTATCGGAACACTTTGACAAGAAACGAATCAGGCTAAGAAGACAGCTTCACACGACATCATTAAAATACAAATAGGTGCACTTAATTTACTGCTGTGATACGTCCAGGTTCGCCTCTTACTGTAGTAAGATATGCTGCATTAAATAAGTCTAACCACGATAGTTCCTGTCCGACTTTTCCACTGACCAAAACAAAAGAACAAGGCGTAGTTTCTAGCATATGCGTCGATGTAAAACTACTCGTAATGTTAGGTATGGACTTCCTGACCGAATATAAAGCAATTTTGGATTTCAAAAACACGTACCACATCCCTGTTGGTACCTACCAGGACTGACTCTTCTTCTGCTCGTCTAGTAGCGGTCCGCCCTGCAAAATGCAGTTTTTCAAGCGTGTGAAAGGTGGTCACATTACATAGGAAGTATGAAAGCTATATACGCAGGTTAAATTAATTCAAGTTTTCTATGAAAATGTTATTTTGTACCAGAGATGGTCAGACGTAGTATCGATTGCGTGGTAGCGTCGCTGCACATCAGAGATCACTAATTCGAGGTGCCATGGGTAATGTGTTAGAGTAACTTTAGGCTGAGTTATGTATGGGGAACTCTCAAATGTAAAGACGTGTTGTATCTGATGTGTGCTGTACGTACTCGTTACGAACGGTAATGATTTTTTTATTTGTGACATACTATGCTGTTGGCTAACTGTAAAAGGAATCTCAACAGAAGCTGGCAAAGAAAGTTGTTACTAATACAATGAGCGTATTCATAGGTACAGCACCCACAGCCAACGATTTTGTAAAGCTGATTGCTAATGTATAATCAGTTTATTGAGAGTGTTAATTGTGAGCATTATTAATTTACAGAGAGTCAAAATACAAGTTTTAAAGTTACTTCCGAAAAGTTGCTTACCCCAAGCCAATACGAGTACCCATATACATTTCATTTTTGATTACCTATTTTTGTCCAGAAGTTATTGTCTGAGTCATATTCGATTTAATTAAAATGTATGCCAATCAACAGCCTTGCCCAATAGCTGCTTGCTAACTACACAATTTAACGTATTAGCAGAGAGCAGTGCTAAGTGCGTTACCACTACGAAGATTATTTTTTAGGCAATAGAATTAATTAAGTTAAGGAACCATTATTTTCAAATTGATCAAGTTTTGTTTTATTACCGCGGCCGATTTCAAGTCAGTAGTGTTGCATCAGATTCAGTTTTTGTTTTACGTAAATTCATGCAATTTTTGTTTGGTTTAAGTAATGGACCGTTTACACTCTCGCAGTTAAATTATTATGTTCGCGGTCGGAAAAGTTCAGTACAGAACACGGACACATGGCATTCCCATTCTAAGAGTTGTGTTACTGCATACTGTCTGTTACGTAATTTTAATACGTGGTTCAAGTGCAGTTATCCGAAATGTTTTAAATGACACGTTAATGTTGGCTAATACAATATGAATATGGAGATTTTTGTTTGTAATATTTGCGATACGAATTCTATAATACTGACCTGAACCCCTTGCTCACCCACGCAAGTACCTAACAGAAAATGGCATAAATTACATTTTTATTATGATGTCTACTTCCTGAAGCTAAGTTCCACTTCGAGAACAAGTAACGTGTAGTAAAATGCCGCATTTAATTCGCGCACGACTAAACTGTTGAAATCACTAAGTGGCCATAATTTATTTATATTATCTCTTTCTCCCTTTTACAAAATTCGCTTTACGAACATGTATTGTAAACTGTCTGCAGCGTAAGGCATTGAAATGGACGTAGCGCTAATCTGCGATGTAGTCAGGAAGAATATGTTATGTACAGGGTGAACATTATTTCATTCGGCAGTCTGCAGGGATGGATTCCTGACTAGAAATGGAGGAAAAAGGTTGCGTTAACATGTGTCCGGAAATGCGTCGTTGCCACGGTACATGGCACTGATGAATGAGAGTTCCTCTAACGACGCGCCTAGTGTTGTAGGCTGTTTGATCTTCTGTAGTCACAGATGACCATTACACAGGTTGATGATGCAACTTCTGGGCAGACTGCTTCGTCGATGAAGAGGAATGATGTCAGAAATCCATAACTTTAATGGTCTTGTGCAAAAACCATCGACAAAATCCATCCGTAGAGGTATATCGGCTACTGATAATTCCTACTCTCGTTGCAGGTGACAGGGATAGTGGCGGCTGTCATGGAGGATACACACAATCGTACTTTGGCCTACACTATGTTATCGACCCACTTGCCTTAAGCTTATACACTCCTGGAAATGGAAAAATGAACACATTGACACCGGTGTGTCAGAACCACCATACTTGCTCCGGACACTGCGAGAGGGCTGTACAAGCAATGATCACTCGCACGGCACAGCGGACACACCAGGAACCGCGGTGTTGGCCGTCGAATGGCGCTAGCTGCGCAGCATTTGTGCACCGCCGCCGTCAGTGTCAGCCAGTTTGCCGTGGCATACGGAGCTCCATCGCAGTCTTTAACACTGGTAGCATGCCGCGACAGCGTGGACGTGAACCGTATGTGCAGTTGACGGACTTTGAGCGAGGGCGTATAGTGGGCATGCGGGAGGCCGGGTGGACGTACCGCCGAATTGCTCAACACGTGGGGCGTGAGGTCTCCACAGTACATCGATGTTGTCGCCAGTGGTTGGCGGAAGGTGCACGTGCCCGTCGACCTGGGACCGGACCGCAGCGACGCACGGATGCACGCCAAGACCGTAGGATCCTACGCAGTGCCGTAGGGGACCGCACCGCCACTTCCCAGCAAATTAGGGACACTGTTGCTCCTGGGGTATCGGCGAGGACCATTCGCAACCGTCTCCATGAAGCTGGGCTACGGTCCCGCACACCGTTAGGCCGTCTTCCGCTCACGCCCCAACATCGTGCAGCCCGCCTCCAGTGGTGTCGCGACAGGCGTGAATGGAGGGACGAATGGAGACGTGTCGTCTTCAGCGATGAGAGTCGCTTCTGCCTTGGTGCCAATGATGGTCGTATGCGTCTTTGGCGCCGTGCAGGTGAGCGCCACAATCAGGACTGCATACGACCGGGGCACACAGGGCCAACACCTGGCATCATGGTGTGGGGAGCGATCTCCTACACTGGCCGTACACCACTGGTGATCGTCGAGGGGACACTGAATAGTGCACGGTACATCCAAACCGTCATCGAACCCATCGTTCTACCATTCCTAGACCGGCAAGGGAACTTGCTGTTCCAACAGGACAATGCACGTCCGCATGTATCCCGTGCCACCCAACGTGCTCTAGAAGGTGTAAGTCAACTACCCTGGCCAGCAAGATCTCCGGATCTGTCCCCCATTGAGCATGTTTGGGACTGGATGAAGCGTCGTCTCACGCGGTCTGCACGTCCAGCACGAACGCTGGTCCAACTGAGGAGCCAGGTGGAAATGGCATGGCAAGCCGTTCCACAGGACTACATCCAGTATCTCTATGATCGTGTCCATGGGAGAATAGCAGCCTGCATTGCTGCGAAAGGTGGATATACACTGTACTAGTGCCGACATTGTGCATGCTCTGTTGCCTGTGTCTATGTGCCTGTGGTTCTGTCAGTGTGATCATGTGATGTATCTGACCCCAGGAATGTGTCAATAAAGTTTCCCCTTCCTGGGACAATGAATTCACGGTGTTCTTATTTCAATTTCCAGGAGTGTAGTAGGGTTCTACTCAGTATCCTGTAGAACGCGATCCTCCAAGTCTGGTGTACACACAGTACGCCGCCTCCATGCACGTTCGTCCGTCTGAAAGGATCCATGATGGCATAGACGGCAAAAAACGGCTTATAATGTTGTGTGATGCAGTTGGTGTCGGTAACGGTACCTGTTTTGGTACAGACACGCTGCCTCTCTACCGTTTCCATCTGCTTGGCCATGCAGAAGCACCACTTCAGCTTGTTTCCGACATGAATATCAGACCGTTCTGCTGCCTACAGTACTCTGCATCAATTACACAGCCCGCAACACACAAGGAACAGGTGGCACATGGACAGACGAATTTTTTTTTCGTCATCGCCACCTACCGTGGCAAAGACGCATTTCCGGTCACATGTTCAAAGGACAGTTTTCCATCATTTCCAGTCAAGAATTCGCCCCTGCAATTTGTCGGTTTTATTAATGTTCAGCCTGTATATATCCTCATACCCATCAGAGCCTCTACTCCTCAGTTATTAGCACAATTCCCTCATATTCTGGAGGACAACGGTTCAAATCCCAGTGCGGCAAATCTGAATTAATTTTGACGTGATTTCCCCATATCACTTCAGGTATATTCTGGGATGGTTCCTTTGAAATTTCCTTCCCTTATCAGAACCTGTGCTCCGTTTCTAATGACCTCATTGATGACGGGACGTTAAACATTAATATTCCTCCCTTCTGGGTTCCTGAGTTATTTAAGTTTTGCCTACCTTGATTCCTGTAGCTGTGTTTTACATAGCTTTCTCGGCACGCAGGCTTTCGTGGTTTCCGCATAAAAATCAACATTATGAATTATTTTACACTCCTGGAAATTGAAATAAGAACACCGTGAATTCATTGTCCCAGGAAGGGGAAACTTTATTGACACATTCCTGGGGTCAGATACATCACATGATCACACTGACAGAACCACAGGCACATAGACACAGGCAACAGAGCATGCACAATGTCGGCACTAGTACAGTGTATATCCACTTTTCGCAGCAAAGCAGGCTGCTATTCGCCCATGGAGACGATCGTAGAGATGCTGGATGTAGTCCTGTGGAACGGCTTGCCATGCCATTTCCACCTGGCGCCTCAGTTGGACCAGCGTTCGTGCTGGACGTGCAGACTGCGTGAGACGACTCTTCATCCAGTCCCAAACATGCTCAATGGGGGACAGATCCGGAGATCTTGCTGGCCAGGGTAGTTGACGTACACCTTCTAGAGCACCTTGGGTGGCACGGGATACATGCGGACGTGCATTGTCCTGTTGGAACAGCAAGTTCCCTTGCCGGTCTAGGAATGGTAGAACGATGGGTTCGATGACGGTTTGGATGTACCGTGCACTATTCAGTGTCCCCTCGACGATCACCAGTGGTGTACGGCCAGTGTAGGAGATCGCTCCCCACACCATGATGCCGGGTGTTGGCCCTGTGTGCCTCGGTCGCATGCAGTCCTGATTGTGGCGCTCACCTGCACGGCGCCAAACACGCATACGACCATCATTGGCACCAAGGCAGAAGCGACTCTCATCGCTGAAGACGACACGTCTCCATTCGTCCCTCCATTCACGCCTGTCGCGACACCACTGGAGGCGGGCTGCACGATGTTGGGGCGTGAGCGGAAGACGGCCTAACGGTGTGCGGGACCGTAGCCCAGCTTCATGGAGACGGTTGCGAATGGTCCTCGCCGATACCCCAGGAGCAACAGTGTCCCTAATTTGCTGGGAAGTGGCGGTGCGGTCCCCTACGGCACTGCGTAGGATCCTACGGTCTTGGCGTGCATCCGTGTGTCGCTGCGGTCCGGTCCCAGGTCGACGGGCACGTGCACCTTCCGCCGACCACTGGCGACAACATCGATGTACTGTGGAGACCTCACGCCCCACGTGTTGAGCAATTCGGCGGTACGTCCACCCGGCCTCCCGCATGCCCACTATACGCCCTCGCTCAAAGTCCGTCAACTGCACATACGGTTCACGTCCACGCTGTCGCGGCATGCTACCAGTGTTAAAGACTGCGATGGAGCTCCGTATGCCACGGAAAACTAGCTGACACTGACGGCGGCGGTGCACAAATGCTGCGCAGCTAGCGCCATTCGACGGCCAACACCGCGGTTGCTGGTGTGTCCGCTGTGCCGTGCGTGTGATCATTGCTTGTACAGCCCTCTCGCAGTGTCCGGAGCAAGTATGGTGGGTCTGACACACCGGTGTCAATGTGTTCTTTTTTCCATTTCCAGGAGTGTATTTAGTAAATTAAATAATTTATTTTAACAGTCTCAGTTGCAATTTGTCAGACATGATGACTAGTTTCGGTTACTTAATGACCGTCTTAGACTCAAATTAATCACCAGTTGCGAAAGGCATAAATGCTTATAAAACAACACAGTCATTAGCTGTACAATAAAAGGAACAGAACATTTTATTTAACAAAAATGGTCAAATGTGTGTGAAATCTTATGGGACTTAACTGCTAAGGTCATCAGTCGCTAAGCTTACACACTACTTAACGTAAATTATCCTAAGGACAAGCACACACACCCATGCCCAAGGGAGGACTCGAACCTCCGCCGGGACCAGCCGCACAGTCCATGAATCCAGCGCCTGAGACCGCTCGGCTAATCCGGTGCGGCTTTTATTTAACGTCCAAGCTCTTAATACGATGTTATTATTAAGTTTTTTACAGTCTCGTATTTCATGTAGGTTGGCTTTAGCATGATCGTGTTCAGATGTACGTACCTGACGATGAGGTCATAGAATTTTACGCCTTTATTCCGTACGCTACGCAGTATGTACTTTGACATAGAGAAGGGGTGTTTCTCGTGTTCATTAGTGCCTTCAGCTGAGCCGCGCGACGTTCCAAGAACTCGAAGCCAACTGTGGTATAATCCGACGAAGAAAAAGACCTTTCCTATCCTACCGGACACTGAGTCCAAAGACTAAGAAAGGTCACCTACTTGTAACAGAAATTTCTTTGACATGTACGATTTGACACTTAGCCAACTGTCATTCAGTCAAGATGGTGTACTCAGTAATTAAACAAAGCAGTAGGCTCTGCCAGATATATCGACTCTTAGACAATGTGTCTAAAAGTGTATTTTAATATGACAGTATGCTATCTTAGGGAATTTATAACACTTGTAAGTATTACAAATATGGATGCGTATACATTTATATCAATTATATGTATTTCACTGTTATTTTCGAACCTGCTTTCAGAAAATACTTGATAATGGCACTTTGAAGACGAAATCATGATTGTGAAAGTTTAAATATAACACTGTATATAAACTACAGTCTAATGGCGGTGCTGACTTTAAAGATATATATTATGACTGTGGCCTCGCATTATGAAAAAAATTACTTTTAATAACTGGTCAGATGAATGGAGTGTACGTTAAAGCCAGATGCCGGAGACACTTGGGGACCAAAGTTGTTTAACAGGAGGAGCCAAACCGCTTGGGACCTTCAAATCATGTGACCAAGGCAGCTAGTTCTGTCGATTAGCCAAGAAAAAAGCAATTAGACCTATCAAAATATCTTCAGAGGAAATAGGCTGACTCAGCCCACCAGAGCAGCAAATATCTGCCATCCGTAGCAAAAGGTTTGTTAACGCATTGGTTGCCCCCTCATTTTTGGTGTGGGCACTCAGGATTCTTCCATTGGTAGATCCTCTATTTCTGTCATTAATGGAACTCTTCGAATACCTTTGCCCTCCAATCTTGTTTCACACCACAGCTTACCATTATTCGTGTAGCCATTTGCAAAAGGAAGAACAATTCGTCTTGTCATGCGATTTGGATGTTTCCATTCTTGAAGCAAATTTGCCGATGGAACAATTACTTTATAGAAATTATCACTGTTAAGGCAATATCTCATTAGTTAACAGATGGTCCCAGTCACACAAAAAAATTTTCCTGTTAAAAATATACACCTTATACACATAACAAAATAAGTTCTGTATCACCTCTGTTCCGGAAACTGTACAGAAAATTGGAATAGAGATCAAAATAAACATAATTTTTGCCCTATTTATTGCTTTTGAAAACCACACATTGCATGTTGTTCCACCATACAGTGGGACCTTCAGAGGTGTTGGTCCACACAGCGGTACCTCTGATACCCAGTAGCATGTCCTCTTGCATTGGTGCATGCCCGTATTCGTCGTGGCACACTATCCACACGTTCACCTAGGCATTGTTGGTATTGGTTGTCACACTCCTCAACGGCGATTCGTCGTAAATCCTTCAGAGTGGTTGGTGGTTCAAGACGTCTATAAGCAGCCCTTTTCAAACGATCCCAAGCATGTTCGATAGTGTTTATGTCTGGAGAACATGCTGGACACTCATGTCGAGCGATGGCGTTATGCTGAAGCACGTCATTCACAAGTTGTAAACGATGGGGGCGTGTATTGTCGTCCATGAAGACCAATGCCTCGCCAATATGTTGCCGATATTGTTTCACGATCGGTCGGAGGGGTGCGTATACGTGTCGTACAGCCTTTACGGCGCTTTCCATGACCACAAGCGGCGTACGTCAGCCCCACGTAATGCCACCCCAAACCAGCAGGGAACCTCCACCTTGCTGCACTCGCTGGACAGTGTGTCTAAGGCGTTCGGTCTGACCGGGTTGCCTCCAAACACGTCACCGACGATTGTCTTCTAGAATTATGGGTTACATGTCCCGTGGTTTCCATTACCTTCTGCGTCCTGAAGCCGTTGATCATTGCTGATGCTTCAGCCTTTTGATGAAATTCTCCACCCTAAGGACAAGAGTGTTCCCTGAACCTCTGTCTGCTCCTCCGCCCTCTATGACAAGGCTATTAGAAGAGTGAGGGTGATTTCTTATACTGGAAATACTAGAATACTCCCGATGACGCCGTAGGAAAACTAATTAAGCCGCTGCATCGTTGATGCACAAGATGCACTCCTAAAGCGTTGTCCTACTGAAGGAAAACATTGCCTGTAGAAACATAGTCGTCTTGCTACGACTATGATAGGGTCATGAAAACATAGCGAAATATGATTAGTGACGCTGTTACAGCTTTGTTACTTCCTGGAATGAAAGAGAATTATCTCGTAACATTTACTTGATATAGTCGCGATATACCAATGAAAGATGCCGAATGAATTCCACTGTGGAGTGTTCTCGATTTACCAGGGGAGATTACTTTCACGCAGCAGCTACAATTAATCTCGTTGTTTACATTGCGAACTATCTGTATCAGCCATCGCAATGGAAATGAGGAGGCGATGAATGCTGCAGTTGTTCGCTTGCTCCATGAAAACGACGACACACCGTAAAGAGCCAGTAGCTCTCAATTTCAAACTGGTGCGATTGTAACATTTTGCCTCACCTGTGACAGAGCTACAGTTATATGGAACTCAGAATGACATCTTTAGAAATTTTTTCATCATAAGACATCTCACTACGTTAGGCATCCAGTAGATCTAGTTTAAGAAACGTAAAAAAATCCGAAACTGCTACTGAAAATACACAACTCTGTTAATGAAACCGTGTCACAGAACACTGCGTTACCTGTGTTTCATTCAGCAACTAATCTCACAGCCACATTGTCGTATCCACTATGTAGTCTGGTAAAGGTACTTGAGAACGACAAAAAATTTCATATTTCATTTAGAGGGCCTTTTGCTGTAAGACATTGTGATAAGACACGAATTGTATTAGCGTAGTGCATATTAATAGCGTTTCCCGTTAGGATATGAAGCAAATTAGACAGAAAAATCACAGAATTTGTAACAAGAAATTCGATTCGTTATCAAAAATCGTCTGAAGATTGCGGGTAGTTTTCTGATGCCATGCCTGTAGAAACTTGCTGATTTTGAGTTAAGTTACATGTAAAATGCAATCGCAAAAACAAAACAAAAACAAAAAAACACAAAAAACTAACTCTCTTATTGGTTGATTGATAAGGAGCGGGCAAGATAAGAATATACGGGTGCCAGATTAGAAGACACAGGGTAGGAGTGTTTGCCAGCTAAGCTCCTTGCTGCTGCCTTCCAGGTCGCATTTGTTACTCTCCAACAGAAAGGCATCTGTTTCATTGACAACAAAACTGTGGAGGACACATCCCTGTGTAGCAGTTCGTAACACAAAACACCTTCTTTGTGCCACCAGATGTATATTAATAACAATACATTTTGTGGACGTAGGCAAATTCCAGGATCAATCCTTTGAAATGGCACAGACGACTTCCTTCCCCATCCTTCCCCGTTTGAGATTCTCCTTCACATCTAATCTCCTTTTCGATCAGACGTTGTACCGTAATCCTCATTCCTTTCTTTAAATTTGAATGCAGCTACTTTGGAGACAAGTGTCAACATTAAAGTTAATTGGTCGTCACGCTTGTCAAAGTCATTGACCATAGAAGTAAATTGCAGAAACGTCATTCATCGACACCTGTTTGTCTTCTTGAATGTGGCAATGAGGTTACCTCAAAGTGAATGTAATTGAAACGATTCTACTAGACTATTTAGATAGCAGTAACTCCATACACGGCACACAGTTTCGAAGTGCCTCCACTTAAATGCGTTGCCAGAATTTTGTCAAAAGGAGGCACGCTTTGTTAAAGAGAACCTTAAAAAGTCTCTTCTTTTTCATTTTATTCAGAAACCACATTTATTTATTTATTTTATGTATATTATTTGCTTTTGGGAGGCCTTCATACAAATAGTATTTTTCCATGAAATTAAGGACGGAAACCTTTTCTTAAGAAAATGTAACAATTCTTCTCAACAGTGCGTATACTATTGTGGAATTAAATATTTCTTTATCTGGAAATCAATCGCCATTAACAGATTCAAACTCGAGTATATGTATTGCTGCTTGGTTAAAAAAACATAGCTCACACTTATAAGATTTACTGTTGCAGAGCAGAAGAATCTTAAGGTTCAGGTGAGTAACTTATGAAGTTAAAAGGGTTCAGATCTCTCTTCAAAATAGCTATCCTTCTCCTTCTGCAGCCTTGTACTTAAATTTACAACTTATGTGAAACCGGATCAGAATTGCTTCAGTTTATCAAAGCATACGAAGTTCCTCAAATCAGTCTAAAATTTTGTAAAGACTCTTTCACTTGATTAAAATTCTTGTTTCTTTAAGCGATCAAGAACTGCTTTGAAAATTATTATTTCAACACATCTGGAAACTATAGCTTATTTTTTTTATAAAATAACACGGAATATAAAAATATTATGAGCTACTGTTTCGGGACATTATCATTGATTCACGCATTAATTACTTCTTGATTTCCAATGTATGTGACTTCATAGATGAGTTTGTATTTATCCATGATAATGAAGTTACGCCGACTTTGAAGCTAATAAACCCTTCTACGATGTAGACATACGTTGTCGTTTATATGACGTTTATTTACAAATAAGTTAGAGTTGAGACGATTGGACTCACTGCCCCAAGTTTATTACGAATATGACATTGCACAGCAGAACATCTTTCTCATAGTAAAACTCGAAGATATGATATATCGCTGTTACAAATACGAGTCACCTTTTTTTTTTTGTTTTTGGTCATCAGTCTACTGACTGGTTTGATGCGGCCCGCCACGAATTCCTTTCCTGTGCTAACCTCTTGCAACCTACGTCCTCAAATATTTGCTTGACGTATTCCAATCTCTATCTTCCTCTACAGTTTTTGCCCTCTACAGCTCCCTCTAGGAACATGGAGGTCATTCCCTCATGTCGTATCAGATGTCCTATCATCCTATCCCTTCTCCTTATCAGTGTTTTCCACATATTACTTTCCTCTCCGATTCTGCGTAGAACCTCCTCATTCCTTACCTTATCAGTCCACCTAATTTTCAACATTCGTCTATAGCACCACATCTCAAATGCTTCGATTCTCTTCTGTTCCGGTTTTCCCACTGTCCATTTTTCACTACCATACAATGCTGTACTCCTGACGTACATCCTCAGAAATTTCTTCCTCAAATTAAGGCCGGTATTTGATATCAGTAGTTTTCTCTTGGCCAGAAATGCCTCTTTTTGCCATAGCGAGTCTGCTTTTGATGTCCTCCTTGCTCCGTCCGTCATTGGTTATTTCACTGCCTAGGTAGCAGAATTCCTTAACTTCATTGACTTCGTGACCATCAATCCTGATGTTAAGTTTCTCGCTGTTCTCATTTCTACTACTTCTCATTACCTTCGTCTTTCTCCGATTTACTCTCAAACCATACTGTGTACTCATGAGACTGTTCATTCAGTTCAGCAGATCATTTAATTCTTCTTCACTTTCACTCAGGATACCAATGTCATCAGCGAATCGTATCATTTATATCCTTTCACCTTGTATTTTAATTCCACTCCTGAACCTTTCTTTTATTTCCATCATTGCTTCCTCGATGTACAGATTGAAGAGTAGGGACGAAAGGCCACAGCCGTGCCTTACACCCTTCTTAATACGAGCACTTCGTTCTTGATCGTCCACTCTTATAACTCCCTCTTGGTTGTTGTACATATTGTATATGACCCGTCTCTCCCTATAGCTTACCCCTACTTTTTTCAGAATCTCGAACAGCTTGCACCATTTTATATTGTCGAACGCTTTTTCCAGGTGGACAAATCCTATGAAAGTGTCTTGACTTTTCTTTAGCCTTGCTTCCATTATTACCCGTAACGTCAGAATTGCCTTTCTCCTCCCTCTACTTTTCCTAAAGTCAAACTGATCGTCACCTAGCGCATTCTCAATTTTCTTTTCCATTCATCTGTATATTATTCTTGTACGCAGCTTCGATGCATGAGCTGTTAAGCTGATTGTGCGATAATTCTCGCACATGTCAGCTCTTGCCGTCTTCGGAATCCTGTGGATGATGCTTTTCCGAAAGTCAGATGGTGTATCGCCAGACTCATATATTCTACACACCAACGTGAATAGTCATTTTGCTGCCACTTCCCTCAATGATTTTAGAAATTCTGATGGAATGTTATCTATCCCTTCTGCCTTATTTGACCATAAGTCCTCCAAAGCTCTTTTAAATTCCGATTCTAATACTGGTTCACCTATCTCTTCTAAATCTACTCCACTTCTTCTATCACATTAGACCAATCTTCACCCTCATAGAGGCTTTCAATGTATTCTTTCCACCTATCTGCTCTCTCCTCTGCATTTACCAGTGGAATTCCCGTTGCATTCTTAATGTTACCACCATTGCTTTTAATGTCACCAAAGGTTGTTTTGACTTTCCTGTATGCTGAGTCTGTCCGTTCGACAATCATATCTTTTTCGATGTCTTCACATTTTTCTTGCAGCCATTTCGTCTTAGCTTCCCTGTACTTCCTGCTTATTTCATTCCTCAGCGACTTGTATTTCTGTATTCCTGATTTTCTTGGAACATGTTTGTACTTCCTCCTTTCATCAATCAACTGTATTTCTTCTGTTACCCATGGTTTCTTCGCAGCTGCCTTCTTTGTACCTATGTTTTCCTTCCCAACTTCTGTGATGGCCCTTTTTAGAGATGTACATTCCTCTTCAACTGTACTGTCTACTGCGCTATTCCTTATTGCTGTATCTATAGCGTTAGAGAACTTCAAACGTATCTCGTCATTCCTTAGTACTTTCGTATCCCACTTCTTTGCGTATTGATTCTTCCTGACTAATGTCTTGAACTTCAGTCTACTCTTCATCACTACTATATTGTGATCTGAGTCTATATCTGCTCCTGAGTACGCCTTACAATCCAGTATCTGATTTCGGAATCTCTGTCTGACCATGATGTAATCTAATTGAAATCTTCCCGTATCTCCCGACCTTTTCCAAGTATACCTCCTCCTCTTGGGATTCTTGAACACGGTATTCGCTATTATTAGCTGAAACTTGTTACAGAACTCAATTAGTCTTTCTCCTCTTTCATTCCTTGTCCCAAGCCCATATTCTCCTGTAACCTTTTCTTCTACTCCTTCCCCTACAACTGCATTCCAGTCCCCCATGACTATTAGATTTTCGTCCCCCTTTACATACTGCATTACCCTTTCAGTATCCACATACACTTTCTCTATCTGTTCATCTTCAGCTTGCGACGTCGGCATGTATACCTGAACTATCGTTGTCAGTGTTGGTCTGCTGTCGATACTGATTAGAACAACCCGGTCACTGAACTGTTCACAGTAACACACCCTCTGCCCTACCTTCCTATTGATAACGAATCCTACACCTGTTATACTATTTTCTGCTGCTATTGAAACTACCCGATACTCATCTGACCAGAAATCCTTGTCTTCCTTCCACTTATTTCACTGACGCCTACTATATCTACACTCCTGGAAATTGAAATAAGAACACCGTGAATTCATTGTCCCAGGAAGGGGAAAATTTTTTGACACATTCCTGGGGTCAGGTACATCACATGATCACACTGACAGAACCAGAGGCACATAGACACAGGCAACAGAGCATGCACAATGTCGGCACTAGTACAGTGTATATCCACCTTTCGCAGCAATGCAGGCTGCTATTCTCCCATGGAGACGATCGTAGAGATGCTGTATGTAGTCCTGTGGAACGGCTTGCCATGCCATTTCCACTTGGCGCCTCAGTTGGACCAGCGTTCGTGCTGGACGTGCAGACCGCGTGAGACGACGCTTCATCCAGTCCCAAACATGCTCAATGGGGGACAGATCCGGAGATCTTGCTGGCCAGGGTAGTTGATTTACACCTTCTAGAGCACGTTGGGTGGCACGGGATACATGCGGACGTGCATTGTGCTGTTGGAACAGCAAGTTCCCTTGCCGGTCTAGGAATGGTAGAACGATGGGTTCGATGACGGTTTGGATGTACCGTGCACTATTCAGTGTCCCCTCGACGATCACCAGTGGTGTACGGCCAGTGTAGGAGATCGCTCCCCACACCATGATGCCGGGTGTTGGCCCTGTGTGCCTCGGTCGTATGCAGTCCTGATTGTGGCGCTCACCTGCACGGCGCCAAACACGCATACGACCATCATTGGCACAAAGGCAGAAGCGACTCTCATCGCTGAAGACGACACGTCTCCATTCGTCCCTCCATTCACGCCTGTCGCGACACCACTGGAGGCGGGCTGCACGATGTTGGGGCGTGAGCGGAAGACGGCCTAACGGTGTGCGGGACCGTAGCCCAGCTTCATGGAGACGGTTGCGAATGGTTCTCGCCGATACCCCAGGAGCAACAGTGTCCCTAATTTGCTGGGAAGTGGCGGTGCGGTCCCCTACGGCACTGCGTAGGATCCTACGGTCTTGGCGTGCATCCGTGCGTCGCTGCGGTCCGGTCCCAGGTCGACGGGCACGTGCACCTTCCGCCGACCACTGGCGACAACATCGATGTACTGTGGAGACCTCACGCCCCACGTGTTGAGCAATTCGGCGGTACGTCCACCCGGCCTCCCGCATGCCCACTATACGTCCTCGCTCAAAGTCCGTCAACTGCACATACGGTTCACGTCCACGCTGTCGCGGCATGCTACCAGTGTTAAAGACTGCGATGGAGCTCCGTATGCCACGGCAAACTGGCTGACACTGACGACGGCGGTGCACAAATGCTGCGCAGCTAGCGCCATTCGACGGCCAACACCGCGGTTCCTGGTGTGTCCGCTGTGCCGTGCGTGTGATCATTGCTTGTACAGCCCTCTCGCAGTTTCCGGAGCAAGTATGGTGGGTCTGACACACCGGTATCAATGTGTTCTTTTTTCCATTTCCAGGAGTGTAGATAGAGCCTTTGCATCTCCATTTTCAGATTTTCTACTTTCCCTACCACGTTCAAGCTTCTGACATTCCACGCCCCAACTCGTAGAACGTTATCATTTTGTAGATTATTCAATATTTTCCTCCTGGTAACCTCCCCGTTGGCAGTCCCCTCCCGGAGATCCGAATGGGGGACTATTCCGGAATCTTTTGCCAATGGAGAGATCATCATGACACTTCTTCAATTACAGGCCACATGTCCTGTGGATACACGTTACGTGTCTTTAATGCAGTGGTTTCCATTGCCTTCTGCATCCTCATGTCGTTGATGATTGCTGATTCTTCCGCCTTTAGGTGCAATTTCCCACCCCTAGGACAATAGAGTGCCCTGAACCTTTTACCTGCTCCTCCACCCTCTTTGACAAGGCATTACATACCCATTTCGCTTTCCGGAAACCTCTCTCCATTGTCTCGTAGGCCGATCAGAACCAATTTTCTTACATGAAGGCCGTTGGCATAATGAGGGTGACTTCTTATGCCGGAAGTCTTCGGCCGCCAATGCTGATTATTTATGAAAATTTAGGCAGTGGCGGGGATCGAACCCAGGACCGAAGATGTTTTGATTATGAATCAAAGACGCTACCCCCTTTTTTTTAACCGCTTTTTTTCTTTTTATTTACTATTTTTCTCCATCCACTTTTTTTATCCATCTTTTCTTCCAGCAATCCAATTTTTATTAACTACTTTTATTTTCTTTTTATTTATTTTTATTTTATATATATTTATTTATTTATTTATTTATTTATTTATTTATTTATTTATTTATTTTTTAGGATGGTCAGGGTGTGGTACACGCCGCACTAGCAGTGGCGTCTGTTCACGGCACTGCCAGTGCGTCGAGGCCCAAACCCCTCCCACCCGTTTTTCATGTTCCCTGTTGGGTCATAGCACTAAGTGTGCATAAATCTTAACACAATATTCCAATGTTGGGTCATAGCACTAAGTGTGCATAAATCTTAACACAATATTCCAATTCTTCGATGTAAGAAAGACAAAGAAACCTCTTCTCTGAGTAGAAACTGAACACTGATAAAAAAGAAGGTTCCGGAAGCAAGGTTAAAGTAAATAATAATAAGGAACCAAGTGAATTTTATTTTTCTTCTGTTCGTTCTCGTTCAACGTGTTGTAGTGGTTTCACACATTTAACCAACACCCATTCTTTCAAAAATGATCTTCAGCTTGTTTCCATAGTGCTTCTTGTGGTTGCGGTACGTGCTGATTTTTGCATATTCACACTTCATGTAAACGCGGAATTCTATCTCGTTGTCCGACCCAAGTGTGTGGATGACATAACTAACATATTTTCCCAGTAACCAGCTAATGGCGTTGGTTTTTAATTTCGGAAAGTATGTCATGTCCGGTCTCAGGAGGAGCGACGTCGTTATATATTGCGTAGTGGATCTGGTGAGAAAGGCGATTTGTTGCCTGATCCAATTCCAATTATGCACATTGCCACCACAGGTGAATCTGTGGCTGAGTGTATCCACCAGATTGCATTTTCCACAAAGGTGTGTCTGGCTTAAACCGATCCCATATAGTCTCTCGTTGGTGCTGATGACATTATTAACTGTTTTGTACCATGCGGAAATAGCGTCTGTAGATAGCCCGACATAGTTGATGTTCCGCCATACAGCTTTCCAGTCACAATTTGGGAATTTCGTTTCAATTTTGTTTCTACCCTCATTTAACTTCCTTTCAAGTATGATGTCGCGCGCTGTGATACGTTTGTTGCTTCTGATTTCGTCACTAAGATAACTTGCTTCGAGGAAAAAGTTTCTCACATACTGCAGACGGGCATTAATCCTTCGCACATCAATCGGTGCTTGCAGGCTATGGGGTGTCACAGTCTCAAAGAGCTTTGCGGTTATACATTGTGGAAGTTCTCTGAGTATATGGAAAGTCCGTTTGAGAAACTGAGCAGACGCTTTATTGCGAATATCCACCAAATCGAGGCCCCCGATTCTGACATCCAGTATAACCGTAGTCGCACCAACCCTGAATATGTCTCCTCGCCATAAATAATTGGTAACGGTGGACATGATCCCTTTCGCTACTAGTTTAGGGATTGGAAATACCTGCGCAGTGAAATATGCTTTAGACAAAACGCAGGAGTTGGTGAATCTGACTTTTTACACCAGGTCCATAATTCGATGGATGTTCTCCATTACAGCACCATGAACTTTCCTCCTAGTTTCCGTCCAGTTAAAAGCAGCCATCCGCATCGGACATACCATTAAGGTTATTCCCAAAGTTTTATGTTTGTTGTCTTGTTTTGCCCATGCCAGTCGAAGGTGATCTAGGCCCCGTAGATTCAATATTTGACTTTTGTTTTCATTTGCTGTCGCTCCCGACGCTAGACAATACCTTTGGATTTCTCTTTCCAGTGTAACTGTCTCCTCCTTATTCCTTATTACAACGCCCACGTCATCAGCATAAGCTCGTATGACAGTTTTCTCACCACTCAATGTTATGCCTGTTCGTCTTGCGTGGACAGTGCGGAGGAAGGGCTCTAAAGATACTGAAAATAAAAACATTGATAAGGGACTGCCCTGTGGAACCCCTCGCCTCATCTGTATGGGTTTAGATGTTTGGCCATTGATTGCTATTTTCGCATTTATACCTGTTGCAATATTCCTTAGCATGTTCACAATCTGGGGGTGGAAAGCCATTCTTGACAGCGTCGCAAAGAGGTATCTATGACTAACGCGGTCAAAAGCTTTGTTGAAATCTATAAAGATTAAAGCACATTTTATACTTGTCACTGAGGTAATTGCAATGACGTCTCTGTATGCAGATAGACTTTCGAATATCGTTCTGGTCGGATAACAAGATTGGTGATGACTAAATATTTTGTTGGAAAAGGCAGAGAGTCTTTTGTTGATAATACGCGAAATTATTTTGTAATCAGAATTTAGTAGCGAAAGAGGCCGAAAATTGTTTAAGTTGGTTTTGCCTTTACTCTTAGGAATCAAGACTATTTTACTTTCCTTAAACTCTACAGGGACCGGTTTTCCGTTCAGGACCTTTTGCCATGGAAGTGATCTTGTCCCCAATTATAGACCAGTAGCGGGCATAAAACTCCACAGGGAGGCCATCAAGTCCTGGAGATTTGTTGAGAGGTGAGTTACGCACTGCCTCATGCACTTCATCTTTAGTAATAGGTGACAGGATGTCAGCGTTGTCTGTTCCCGACAATTGTGGACCTAAAATAGTGAGAAAGTCCTCGAGAGCTGCATCTTCCACTGTGGTAGGGGCATATAAGGTTTCATAGTACCTGTGGACTTCGTCCAGTATTTGTTTCTGGCATGTGAGCCTCGTACCAGTATGCGTCTGGACTTCATCAATTAAAGTTAGACGTCTGTTTTTAGAATGCCGCACCAAGTGATACAGAGAAGCTGTTTCATCTGCTACGACTGATGTGGCTTTCGATTTAATTTTGAGTCCCTCCATCTGTTGCCGTTTAATGCTTAATAACTTGGCTTTTATTTTTTTTATATCATTCAGACGAATTACGTCATAATGGGCCTGTTGATATAAGTCTCTTAAAACTTTATAATAAAACTCCATTGTATTCCTCAACTCCCTGTGCCTCGCTGCACTATACTGCATGACAACTTTCCGCAGCCTTCGTTTAGCCCTCCTTGTCCACCAGTCAATGACTGTTGGGTGCTTGTCTACTGTGCGGAGGCACATAGTCCACGCAAACCTTATTTCCTGTTCCAGTTCTTCGTCAGTTAAAACAGAGATATTTAAGTTCCATTGGCCTCTGAATCGACGGGTTGGCTGTACATTTAGATTAAAGCAAGTTAAAAGTGTACTGTGATCGCTAAAATATACGGGAATAGTCTCAACGTTTAATAAATTATTTTGCAAATTTGGTGACACGTAAATTCTATCTAGTCTGCTGCGGGAGTGGCTGGTTATATACGTGAACCCGACTGACGTCGGGTGCTGAAGTTCCCACACATCCTTAAGGTGTAGATCACTTACTAACTTTTTTAACTGTGGCGAGTAGTTGAAGTTGGGTTGTTGATCTTTCTGGTTTAAAACACAGTTAAAATCTCCACCTAGTATAACAGAACACGGATTTTTCCTCAATAAGTAAATCAGTTCATCTTGAAAAAACTTCGCACGATCCAATTTGTGGGAAGTTCCTGATGGGGCGTAAAGGTTAATCACTGTCACATCGAATATTTTTATGCCTATGGCTCTTCCTGATTCTAGTCGTTCGATTTCAGTCACCGGAATGCCTTCCCTTATAAGAATGGCTGTACCAATATTGGCTTCCGTAGAAACATTAACAATTTCAAAAAAGCCTGGGATCCGAAATTCCGTTATCGCAACTTCTTGTAGCAACGCGATATCTGTTCCGGACTGGTACAAGAATTCTTTTAGTGCTGCCAATTTCAAGAGTGACTGTATTTTATTAATGTTAATAGTAGTAATGCTATAAGCTTGCAGCACAGACAGAAGAAGCTATTTGGGGTGAGGTTCGGTATGATTATAGCAGCAAACGTGCTTCCCTACAAGGCACGATCTTTAGAAGCTGTGTGCCCATTACATGTACTAACTTCCTAGAAAAATTTGCACTGCTTTTAAACAAAGAGCTTGAGAAGAAAAGTATCCTGAAATCCTGACAATGCATTGCTATAAGTCACTGTGGCCATTCTCTTTCTCCTCGTCAGTGTTGGCCCTGATGACTTCATATTTAATATTCTTTTTCTTGACGTCTTTCTTCTCTGGTGTGGCTTTCGCTTGATGACGCGTGACAGCAAGACCCGGTGTCGGTCGCAGCCGCCGGCGATGGCTGAATGGGGCAACGGCCGTGGCTTACGAGTCGTCAATGTTTGGTTCCGGCGTGGTGTCTGTTGTGTTGTTTTGCTGGGGAGGCGGTGATGCTTGTTTATTTCCTCCTTCGGCGCAGCGTTGCGCTTCGGAGTCAGCAGGTTGTTTACTTGGTACTTCCTCGTACGGTTCGCACCGTATGGGTTGTGCACTTGATGCGGTTATTTCAGCCGTGACCTCAGGCTCAGGGTCACATTTCCGTGAAAAGTCACTACCCGCTGCGTCACTATCTGTTCGTGGCGGTGTAAGTCCTTGTGTGGAAGTGGGAGCCACATCGACCTTCATTCCATCTCCTTTTTCCACTTCCAACAGATCTTCAGGACTGGGCTTCGGCCTCCTGGCAACGGGTGTTTCACAGGAAGAGTCCTCATCAACATTTCTTTCAGTGTCCTCTAGAGGACGCTTTTTTGTGGGAATCTCGCTGTCACGGGACGGAATTTCAGCAGTTAATGCAGGTTTTAATGACGGAAAGTCATTAACATTAAGTGCAACATTTTCAGAGGTAGTAGCAGGATCCACGACCGCCGCCGTCTCTGTTGTATTACTGGCTGGCAACAAATCGTTGAGTGTTAATTCCCGGCGTTGCGTAAGGTAATTTGTTAGCACAAATACACGGCGAGGGCAGTCCTGACGGAGGTGACCAGACTCGTTACATACATGACATGTAGGGGTTTGCCCTGAGTACATAACATGCGCCTTGTGCCCGTCAACAAAGATGTGGGAGGGAATGTTTGCTTTCACTTCCATCTCCACGGAGCGAATGCCGTTAAAGCACTGCAGCTTGAAATACGAAGCCCATCTTTCGTTGACTATTTGCCTGACAACCCCATACTTTGAAAGGACATCTTTAATTTTCTAATTGTCTACTTCTATGGGAATATTCAAAACCCTAACATTCCTAATTACAGACTCTGAATTCCGGAGTTTGACAGTACTTTTAGTACCATCACGGTGTATAAATTCCGTCTCATAACCAAATTTTGCCAGAAAGCGGTCTACACTCGCGGAATCGTTAAACTTTACAAAAATGCAGTATTCATCAGAGTCCAGCTGCATGGTATGAACAGATTCAGAATGAAGGCCAATTACCTCGGTAATCCAGTCGTGTATTTCAAGTGCAGAGGGCTGTACTCGACGGGTGTACTTGTCGAAGGTGAAAATCACGGTGTTTTTTCTCACGGAGTTTGCCATGGTGTTCTGCAGCGAAGAAATCTCGGACAACGCCGAAATCCCAACGGCGCTTCGTAGAAAGATGACACGAAAGAAGACCAAATGCTCAATTGATAACGCTTAATTCACGTGCAAAACGTCAATAAATGAGCACAAAACACGAAAACACTGGCGTAAACACTGAACATTCACGGAGCAAACTTGAGGAGCGTGCGACCGCTGCGGCAGCTAAAGCCAGGCCCTCTTTGAAAAGGCATTACATACCCATTTCGCTTTCCGGAAACCTCTCTCCATTGTCTCGTAGGCCGATCAGAACCGATTTTCTTAAATGAAGGCCGTTGGCATAATGATGGTGACTTCTTATGCCGGAAGTCTTCGACCGCCAATGCTGATTATTTATCAAAATTTAGGCAGTTGCGGGGTTCGAACCCAGGACCGAAGATGTTTTGATTATGAATCAAAGACACTACCCCTAGACCACGGGTTCTGTCACCTTCATGGAGAGATATATAGTATAAAATTACGATCGCTAGCTACCTTTCAATGTAAATATGGCTTCTAGTCTTGGAGTCTCCGAAGAGATGATCAGCCTGGCTTCGATGATACTATTTTCATTTAATCAGAGGGTTTGCATTTTTAAAGGAATTTAAATCTGTCAGGAAAGAAAGGAATTCGGTCATAAATGGCTGTGATTTCTAGTAAGGCACCAAGCCCTACATTTGCTTCAATTGAAAATGGGAAACAACTGTAAACCATTTTCAAGGTTGCCAGCTGGTAGATCTGAAACGCCTCCCCTCCCAATCCCGTTACTGCTACCTCAGTGCCTAAAAGCAAAGAGCTACCCTACTCAGTGGAGAATATGGAAGAACTTGACGATGTATATGCTTTCCATATAACATGAAATATATCACAACAAAAGATGGAATTCTGGATCCAGAGCACAGTCGGTTCGGACAAATCCAAGGAGCCCTGTCATTACATACCCATTTCGCTTTCCAGAAACCTCTCTCCATTGTCTCGTAGGCCGATCAGAACCGATTTTCTTAAATGAATACCGCCAAGGTGACCAGATTAGGGATGTGTGCCACTTGGACTAACAACAATAGAATTTTGAGCGAAATTTTTAAAGAATACAACCATTGCCGTCTGGCCTATATTTCTATTGATCAACGCAATTTTGGGGCATCATAGACTAAGTAAAGTACATTTTTATGCACTGATGTTATTTTGATGATAATCGTAATTATGTTTACCGCTCCGATGCCCTGTGAAATACTGAAAGAGTGCAACCCCAGTCTTCTAACCATCTACAAATAACGACTATAGATAGGTAATTAGGCTATTATCAAAGTGCCTACACATTTTTAAATTCTTATACGGCAAGTGGATGCATAAAGATTGGTTTTCGCCTTCTGTCTTATTACAAACTTATCCGTAATTAGGAACTATCAGAACAGCATACAGCTTACAAACAGTAAATGGCAGCACTCATATTAAATTCAGTTGCAAGAAGAACTGAAATGATAAACAAAACAACTGACCCACAGATTTTCTTGGTCAAAGTAGGGTCAGGCGACAGCCGATAGTGCTATCGATATATCGATAGTTTAAATGTATCGATAGAGCTGTTGACTATTGATAGCGCGTATCCGTTTTCAGTTGTGTGATTGAAAATTGAAATATAAGGGGCGCTCAAAAAGTTTCCTTTCCAAGGGCGTGCAGTCCAGAATCGGTATGTCACTTAGGTAAAATCGACGTGGGCACTGAGGCAATCATCCCGACGCAACAGGATGAGGATACCAAATGGCTCTGAGCAGTATGGGACTTAACATCTATGGTCATCAGTCCCCTAGAACTTAGAACTACTTAAACCTAACTAACCTAAGGACAGCACACAACACCCAGCCATCACGAGGCAGAGAAAATCCCTGACCCCGCCGGGAATCGAACCCGGGAACCCGGGCGTGGGAAGCGAGAACGCTACCCCACGACCACGAGATGCGGGCTGAGGATACCAGTATGATGACGAACAGTGCCCTGTTGCATGAAGATGTTGTAACTGCCTGCTGATCATCCTCGTCCGACAGAAATTTTCGATCGTTCAGAGCCTTTTTTCAGGGACCGAAGGTGTGACAAACGCTTCAGGAGAGATCTGGACAGCAGGGGTCTCGAGTGTCTACCAACCGTGTAACTTTCATGTAATGACATTTGTGATGTGGGGACGTGTCTTATGATACAGCAGTAGCATCCCTCGCAACATATCACAACGGCTGTTCTCTACCGATAGGCTGCTCCGTACATATTCTTGAATCTCCAAAGGCAGCAAAGAAAAGAATAGGAGCACGTCTGGTCCTGTTTGGACGCATTCGGTAATAACGGTGACGTAGCTCACGTTTCCGCGTTACCGCAAGCACGTCTGAAAAACAGGAACGCCACACTAACTGCTTGCCTACATGTCGGTGCTAAGCTATGCGCATCGGAGTCGCTCGACATTGCATATACGCTGCAGCAACGCGCTCAAACAGAAGTCTTCCGGTAGCCTCTTACATCTTTCAGATTCACTAGACGTCAGCTAGGTCGTGTGTAATTTAATGTATGAGATGGCGGGAGAAGAACTCTTTGGATATCCCCCTCCCCATTTTTCCTGATTCCTTGCAGTCCACTGCTTTCACCATTTTATTAAACACAAATAGAATATTTCTAAAGGACATCATAGTCGCCGTTGACTGTATGAAATATTTATTATTACGATTGCAATTTCGGCCTTAGGGCCATTTTCAAGTAAAACTGCAAAACTTACATTCTGTTAGAATATAAGACTACCCGACGTGAGTACATGTCGTCATCAATTATGACTGTTTGTTAAAACGATGGTAACATTGACAATTCAGCACATTTTAACAACATTTTACAGTGTAATAAGTGTCGTACTCATCAGATATTGTGGGACTTTCGCATTCAAAAGGCTGCATTTTGACGACGACATGTCAGATAGTCTTATATTCAGATAGAATGTAACTTTTGCAGTGTTACTTGTAAATGAACCTAAGACTGAAATTGCAATCGTAATAATAAATATTTGATACAGTCAACGGTGCCTATGATATCTTTTAAGAAATATTATATGACAGTGGATCCTAACCATGAGAAGTTAAACAATTAGAATACAAAGTCAGAAATGTTAGAGTTTCCTCAGTTTTAGACTCAGGTTTCTAATGCACAAACTATTCAAGTTGTCATGGCGCGAGCTGTACTACGAACATGAACAAAATGAGACCATAGTTAAATACCGCTATGGCGACATGCCATATAGAATGGCAACGTAACGTGCTGAAATACAGTATTATATTAAAGGCAACGTTAGATAATGTTATAATTGCTAATTCGGCTGCAGGAAAAATCGCTGAACATTATATGCTCTATGCCCGATGGGTCGTGATCACGTGGGAGTACGCCGATCTGTATTAAGCGGCCCCTGGCTGATGGACCTGAAATTAGTCTTATCATGACAAACACTCATGAGCCCTTAAACAAACCTGTTTCCGCAAGATTTTTGTATTAATGGCCGATCTGAAAATGAACGAAACAGTCTTTGTCCTGAGGCCAGTCTGATATTGTGAGCAGACAGACGGAATACGGCTTACAATTGAATGGAAAAGGATGTATGTATGCATGTATGTATGTGTTTATTGGACTGGGGATCTAGAAAGGATGGAGAGGCTTCGTCACCGCCGTAGCCCTAAGTGGTACATAACCCACAAGAGGCTACAGCAGTTCACTCACCTCACCGCCGCCACACACCGAACCCAGAGATACTGTGCGGTTCGGTCTCCAGTAGACCCTTCCGGGAACGCCTCGTTCCAGACGAATGTAACCCCAATGTTTGCGTGGTAGATCAATTAAGGTGTACGCGTATGGGGAGACAGTGTTTGCGCTGCAATCGCCGACATAGTGTAGTTGAGGCGCAATAAGGGGAACCAGTCCGCAATCACCGAGGCAGATGGAAAACCACCTTAAAAACCATCCACAGGCTGGCGGACACACCGGACTTGACACTACTCCGCCGGGCGGATTTGTACCGGAATCTGACACGCCTTCCCGCTCGGGAAGCTGTGCGTTAGACCGCACGGCTAGCCGGGCGGGCCAAAGAAAAGGATGAGGTAGATATCATTTCTTGGCCTTCGCACTGCACGACGATGGCTACTAGTTTACGAATAGCTTATTCGTAGCAACAGCTGAAGTGGAAGTTAACAAATCTCCCACCGTCTGCTGACAGAATCATGATGCTAACGCATCTGAAATTCGGTGACTGGTTGGACTGGGGCTAACGTAGAATGGGTAAGGTGAGGGTGCGATTCCCGCTCTAGGTACCTATTTCTAACTGCCGCAGACCCTCCATATCTCCAGTAAGGCCAAGTGAAGAACACAGGATCGTGCTGCGGTTCCAAATCAGCATAAAACATGTCCATTCGCTGGAACCGTGTCGGGTTATTTCTGGCTGCCAGAGGCGGAAGTCACCGCTTGCAGAAACTCTGTCTCTTGTATATTTTCTTTCACTAGTAATATTATGTTACTTCACAGAACAATTACCGTGTACGGTCATATAGTTCCTTCTTATATTATTGTAAGTTACCTTGAAGTTTAGGAAATATTGGCAGTGGACTGGGATTCGAGCTCCAGTTCTAAGTTTTCTCTGAATTTGAACCCTTCGAGATGATACCTCACATCGTTTCCTTGTTTCCTCACAATGCCAGACTACTCCAGGTCTCTATGAACGGCTCAGTTATAACTACTAGTGAAAGAGAATTTGATATTGATACCTCTGCGTGTGGGGTCAACAACGACGATATGCCTGAAGCATGAGTTGCAGGCAGCCCAGAACCATTGCTTCGTTACCTCTAATCGAACATGTGCACATCTAACTAATGGTGAAGAAACAACAAATGTTTCATGTCTATTCGTAACTGTAGGACAATAGCGAAAGGTGCCGAATTTGGATCCCTGTCAGGCAAAAATCATTCGTATCATCGTTTTAATGAACATATTTAATACCTGACACCTGACTGTGCGTAGTAAACAATTCATATAATTACTAGGTTTACTCCCTATCCAGCACCCACAACTTTGCGTCATAGCGTTGTACTTTATTACATAATTTTAGTGGTTACTTCTCAGGGGCAATGTAATCTTCAAGAGGTTCCCAGTGGAGTGCTAAACGTATCGTTGTTACATTTGGCCTTGAAAACTGATACTGGTAAAAACTTTTAAGTTTACGTCTTTTTATGCCTAGTCGAGTCTCTATCAGATATGCAAGCTTGTTTGTGATAACGAAAAATAACTCATCATATGATTTAGTGAGTGTGAGAAGAGTTTTGAAGTGTCACTTATTGTAATGAAGTTTAACTTACAGGCATTAGCGACTGTCATCTCTAATAACGTGAAAGGTGGCTACACTGAGCCACAGCGCCAGAGATCGCGCCAGAGAGTTTTGTTCCGCCGCCTCCACTGGCAGTGATTATTGAGAAGTAGCGGCAGGCAGTTCTTGCCGAGACGTTGTTGTGGACAGTTCTTGCGGAGAAGTTGTAGTGGAGACTGTGGTAGTAGTGAGTGTTTGTTCCATGTTTTATGCAGTTGTTTGATGGGAAAGATAGCAGATGTTATTGTAATGGAGATATTGTAATGATCAGAGTGCATTTCGTCAATATATATGAAGGTAACAAAACACTATTTTCTTTTTATTATTTCTTTGTCTTAAAATGCGTCATTACAGGTTCAGTCAACAAAGCACCTGGCTTGTGTTCTTGTATTAGAGTGTAATTCTGCTTTCCTTACGCAATTATAGTATTTCTAATTTTCTTTTATCACGTCAGTATAATTGGTATTTAAAATTCTTGTCTTGTTGAAGAAGAACCGTGCCAGATGTGCATTGAGTCATACTTCTACATACAGAACAGTTATACTTGTGCTTTGGTTTCGTAGGTTTCATAGTTGCTGGGGACTTAATTAATTAATTGTGTTAACGAAAATTTTCAATTCATTCTTTGTTGTTGTTCCATGCAGTCAGATTCCGTACAATTACTAGTCAGGGACAGCCGTTTACGAGACTTGCGTAATCGGACTTACAGCTACTAAAAATATTTGCATTTTATTTTAATTAAGCCCCCATGCACGTGGCGACCGCTGCTTTGGATCGTCCCTTGGAATTCTTCTGATTGTAAAAATAGTAGACAGTAGTATTGTTGCAGTAATTTGTAGTTAGTAATTGTAGTCTATTTTGCATGTGTAGATTTGGTAATTGTCATTCTTATAATGGTATTTTTTCTCAGAATTTGATTTATTGCCTTGTATACGCGTTTGACAATTTAGTGCAATTATTTCAATTGTTCGAATCGTGTTTGAGGGAAACATTTCGAGTGAATGGTATTGTTGATGATAAAGTGTCATTGTGTGTAATTTTCATGTAGTGACGAGTTTTGTATATTTTGTAAATGATTACGCGATCAATGAAAAAGGCAAAAATGATGGATAGTGAGAACGACGAAATTGTTAACATGGCGAACTCGCCAACACAGGAGAACAGTATCATGAATAATAGTGTTGAAAACAATTTAATAAGTCGGGAAAATAGTCCGGAACCATTTCAAAATTTTTCTCATTCAGAAAATTCACAGAATACGAGATTAACGATAGAAGATTCTGGAATAGTATCGAACACAGATAGCTTTACAGCTATGCAGAAGGAAGTTAGTTTTGCGGGAAATGTTAGGGGCGAAAAGACTTTCGAACCGGCTAACATGGAGCAGTTGATGGGTGTAATATTAAATTTGGGATCAGAATTAAAAACACGGTTAGACTCACAAATGGGAACAATGGAAAAACGGTTAGATTCACTGGGATCACAATTACGATCTGAATTAAAAACAGATAGGGGAACAATGGAAACACGGTTAGACTCACTGGGATCACAGTTGGGATCTGAATTAAAAACAGTGGGATCACAAATAGGAACAATTAAAACAGAGATGGAAACAATGGAAACATGGTTAGATTCACGAATAGGGACATGTTTCAAAAATATGAAAGATGAATTAAAGAAAGAAATCAGAGAAGAAGTACAACCGATTTTGAATGCTCACAATAATAGATTAGTTGCAGTAGAGATTAGACAAAGGGAACAGGATAGAGAACAGGAAGAAAGAGATCGCGTGATAGTACAGAAATTTTCAGAGTTAAATTTACAACATGCAAAAGATAAGGAAGAAATATTTGAGAGAATCGAGGAATCCGTACCAAATGACAGATTAAATAACCTAACACAACAGTATGAACAGTTAACTATTAAATGTGACAATACCGAAACCCGAGTTGCGACACTTACGGAAGACGTAAATAAACAGAAAGAACAAATAGGTGATTTATCGGAAAGAGTGGAGGAGATTTCAGATAAATTGACAAATCTTAGTTTGAATGGGGACAGAGATTCAGATGATACAGCACCATTGCCATTTGCAGAAACCGAAGAGTACCAGAACATAAATAAGCATGTTGAAAATCAGGGAAAATTTAATGAACGCGTTAGAAGGGAAGTTGAGGCATTACGAAAGCAAGTCAAACAGATTGAAGGCGAAATCGTAGGAAAAGACGGCACAAGAAATTTAGAATCACAGATACCAGAGGGGTTTGAAGAAAATAATTTGTTTCATTTACGGGATGCAACAAGAGAGCGCCAGGCGCGTCAATTTAACAATAATCGTCATTGGGACAGGGACAGACGCGGTAGGTCTTTGTCGCCACGAGGCGAAAACTTTGACTATAAACACTTTTTGACTGTTCGGAAATTTAAGATCTTCCGCAAATCTAAGAATGACATACATCCATGTTCATGGTCAGCTCAATTTCTGTACGCACTTCCGCCAAATTTGCCACTAAGTCACAAACTGAAATTTATGTGCAGCTATTATTGTCCTCAGGGGATTCACTACTCTAAGTGAATATGTGGTGCTATTTCTCTTTTAGTTTTCTGTACCGCTGCCTACTTTTTTACTATTCTTTGCATCTGTCAAAACAACTCTTCGACTATCAATCTATCTAGACAGTAGTAAACAATAACCAGATGTGACTATTTACCTAAAAGTGATTTCGTAAATTACCGTTTGGACTTTACCTTCAGCAGCATTCATTCGTAGTTTAAATGAAATTTTACCTGTTTATCTTCGTGACAATATTACTTCATATGTTGACGACATTCTTATTGCTAAACATTCTTGGAGTGAGCACAACAAAATTTTAGATTCATTATTAGGTATTTTTGCAAGAGTTGGCATTACAGTGAACTTAGAAAAATCTGAATTTGGTCGTTCTCAGGTGAAATTTCTCGGTCACTTTATTTCTACAGAAGGTATTCTTCCTGATACAGAGAAATTAGACGCTATTCGTAATTATGCTGTTCCTACCACAAAGCGTGATGTTCGTAGTTTCCTTGGTGTCTGTAATTTTCTTAGACGCTTTGTTAGATTGGACGATTTGGCCACACCTCGTTTTTGCGATCTATCTGGAAAGTTCTTTTTAAACGAAAATCGGTCGACAACTCTGTTTGGTTAGTTTGTATTCCTGATGAGTGGGTTAATAAGCTGATTTGGTATACGCATTTCAGTTATGCACACTTTGGTCCCAGAAAATGCTTTCATAAATTACGGGAAAATTGCTACTTCAGTAATATGGAAAAACGTAGTCGATCTATTCTTGCCAAATGCAAATTATGTCAAAAGGCTAAGCCGCCAACAGTTTCTCACAGAGCACCGATGTTTCCTATCATTCCAGCGAAATTAAAGGACATGGCTGCAGTTGATTTGTTCGGTCCAGTGGTTCGATCTACTAATGGTTTTGTGTACATTTTCGTAGCAGTGGAGTTGACATCAAAATATGTGTGTTTTACACCGTTACGCAAAGCAACAGCTCGTTCAGTATCTAACGCTTTCATCAAAAATTTTCTTAAAGAAGTGGGTCATGTTGATAAGGTTATATCAGATAATGGATCACAGTTTCGTTCTAAAATTTGGCTTCGTACTCTACATCGTCGTAAAATTAAACCAATTTTCATTTCACTTTTTCACCCCCAATCTAACGCTTCAGAGAGATGGATGAAGGAAATCAATAAATTGTGTCGTCTTTATTGTCATCAGAATCACAGAACGTGGGATCAGTATCTTCATATTTTTTTAAAACATTCTGAATGAACTCCCTAATGATTAAACTTCTTTACCGCCTATATTGATATTAAAAAACAAAGCACCGACAAATCGCGTATCTGAAATCGTTCCTTTTCCGCCTTCACGGAAACTGCGGCATTCTGAAGTTATCAACCTGGCTCTGCAAAATATTGCATCTGCGGCTGCTAGAAGAGAGAAATCAGCTAAGCGTCCTGGTCGTTTAAAAATCTTGTCAGTTGGTCAGAAGGTGTTAATTAAGTCTCACCGTTTGTCTCACAAAGGAGAGGGCTTGTGTCGCAAATTTTTTCTGCTTTATAACGGCCCATATAGAATTCGTAAAATTATTCATGATAACACTGTCGAAGAAGAAACTCTGAAATCACGACGCTCTAAGGGAATACATCATATATCTAACGTTAAAATTTTTGTGGAATGATATACTTTTGAATAATTTTTGTAGAATGACATACTTGTGAGAAACTAACAGCTACATGTAAACATGCGGAGAGTACAAGGATACCGCGCTGTGTTTTGGCGGCGGCATATACTCAAAGCAACAGTCAAGTCTTCGCGCCGCACAAGGCAGTCGTTGACCGAAAACAATTACTTCCTACGTCACGCGCCTACAGCTGATCGAGCGCTCAGTGCGAATGCACTGACAGCCGTAAACAAATACACAGTCTAAGTTCTCCGATTAAATTCAGTATAAAGCTATAGTGACTTGATGAATTATGTTATTAACGTTCAGTATTTTTCAGGATACGGTTGTATAAAATGTTTAAGACCTCCAGGTAAACTCTGTATGTGTCCGACGTTAAGAGGACTTGGTATCGAGAAAATTTCAGGAAGAATGTAATTTCGAAGAAGAAACTAATAAATTAAAAAGGTAACGATTAATTGAGTTTATTTTTCAGGTAACATATTTCCACTTAGGTACGTACTTTAGACGTAAATTGCTGCTCGCGATTACGTGATTCATACTTTGTGCTAATTTCATGTTCTATGAATGTTCTTGTGAAGCGACGTGCTTGCGTACATTTGCTGATTTTTGTCAGTGTTTTATTAATGAACTGGATTGTAACTTGTGTATATTATGCATCGCTTGGCTGCACTGCTTTTTCACTGATGTCGCTTTTTTAAATTATGTGCCCGCTGTGCTTATTTATTTAAATTATAATTGTCACCTGATTAGTCGTGCTCATATGGTTATGTATGTAAGATATACTTTGTGATTTATCTGCTTGCGCCTTCATGTTTATTTATTAAGATTACATATGAACATTTATTTGCTTACGCTGATACGATGCTAATGACCTGTTTATTATGTAAGATACATATTTGCTGCATTGCGTATGGATTGCATATTTACACATTTCTGCTTGTTGTCATAACTATTCTTTAATTTGGTGTATAGAAATGCTGATATACTGTGTACAAACATAGAGTTTAGGTCACACTATTGTATTAATTATAGATTGTTTGCTTGGCAGAGCCTCGTTGTAAGAATTGTGCTGCATCCACTTGTTGACATTCTGTTCACTACTGGTATATTTACTCGCTATTGCATGTTTTGCTTACGCTCAGTGCCTTATATTTTTAAGATAGGAAAATGAACTACTATAATTCGACGAACGACATTAGTACAAGAAACTTCATAGAAGTCACATGAGCTGGAGGTTTTATGAAAGCCGTATAAATGTATGCCAATAGGAAGGAAGCTAACGACATGACATACCAACACAGTTATTACACTGCATTTTTCGTGAGCAATTGAAATAGGAAGTGACACTTGACACAAGAAATACTCCACATGTTTGCTTCGGTTTGCCATAATTCTTGAAGTGGTGTACACACTGTGAAATATTAGGATCATTCACACTCCGTAATCGTACTTAATTACTGAGAGTTATTCGAACTAAGTCTGTTAGAAGTCATGTATGCATTTCTTTTGTTTATAATTCATAATGAGTAGAAGATTTGAGTCAGATGGATTACACAGAGGTTGTGTGTTGACAGTGTGTCTTCGGATTGTATGGGATGTGGAGGTTTGCATTAGGATTTTATCTGTACTTGTTTGAGGAGACTGACTAGAGGAAAGAGTTGTTATGGAAGTGAAATGATATTGGTGCTAAGGTTTATATGTATCGACATATTGAAGAGGTATTATTGAGGTATTGAGATTATGTAAAGTTGATGATTATTGGACTTTTGGTGGACAAGAGGTAAGGTAAATGATATTGGTGCTGAGGTTTATATGTATCGACGTAAGAGGTATTATTGAAATATTAAGTTTATGTGATGCTGATGATTATTGGAGTTTTGGTGGATAAGAGGTAAAGTAAGTGAGGTGCATATTTTTTTTGTTGGTCTATATGGAACAAGGAGGATGAAGATAGTAGACTAGAACACTAAAGTAGAAGGAAGATTGTCTACACACACTTGTTAAATCAATAAGCAGTACATAATTTTTTTGGAGAGAGGAAGTAATTGCATATCTTGGCTCACTGACAGTTTTTCAGCAACCGTACATTTTTATTTGGCTTGGCAATCATTGGTCTTGACATGATGACTATGACGTTGACTTAACTATTATTGACTGTTATACATTGCTGCCACTACCACTTGATACACATGATGAACATCAAATTTTGACAGAATTGCATTTACACAGTTAACACTATTCAATTACACAGTAGTACTTAATGTGGATGAAAGATGAGTGAGTGTGTTTTGTGTGTTTTCCTTTCCTGATCCTACCCACCTATCTCCTAAATATTATTTTATTTGTTTGTAGTGGCTTGCACTGACACTCATAAATATTATAGGTTTACTGATATTTGAGTATTTGTAATAGTAATATGACAATTATATGATATCATTTGTGTGTTTATTAGAATTTGTATGTTTAGTGTAAAAGCATTGTAAAAGCATTTGTATGTGTATTCAAACTATTGTTCATGCTTGAACTGTCTGATCAGTGATAGTAAATATTATGGACTGTTACTAGCACTTTTTCTACATGATTGGTGCCACTAGGACATGTTTAATATCTGCTGATAAACTCTGATCAACAGTGTGATTAGTGATAGTGAATATTATGGACTGCTGTCTGTACCTACTCAACATTGCTGGGTGCCACCGATGGACTGCTTCTACTGAAATGATGTCACCTGATGGTGTCTGCACCTGTTCCACAATGCTGGGTGCCACTGATGGACTGCTTCTACTGAAATGATGTCACCTGATGGTGTCTGCACCTACTCAACATTGCTGGGTGCCACTGATGGACTGCTTCTACTGAAATGATGTCACCTGTTGGTGTCTGCACCTGTTCCACAATGCTGGGTGCCACTGATGGACTGCTTCTACTGAAATGATGTCAACTGATGGTGTCTGCACCTGTTCCACAATGCTGGGTGCCACTGATTAACTGCTTCTACTGAAATGATGTCACCTGATGGTGTCTGCACCTGTTCCACAATCCTGGGTGCCACTGATGGACTGCTTCTACTGAAATGATTTCACCTGATGGTGTCTGCACCTACTCAACATTGCTGGGTGCCACTGATGGACTGCTTCTACTGAGATGATGTCACTTGTTGCTGTAGCACCTATTCAGCATTGCTGGGTGCTACTGCTGGAACTGTCAACTACTTGTTGTGAAAGCATTTTATGTGAATATTTGTATAAACTGATTTTTTGTGTATTACTGTTTGTGAAAAGTTATGAGACTCTTACCTGCACATATTCGTCATTGCTGACGCTATCAATTGAATTGTTTAACCACATGCTATTTGTGTAAACTATTATGTAAAGTCATATGTATGAAAGAATTTGTATTCCTTACTGTATTTTATATATTAGGCTATTGTAAGGTCAGTGCAAAGCCAAAATTTTATCTAGTTATATGATATTTACGTATTAATATTATCTTTTATTTTTGTCTGTATTTTTTTGACGAATTTGGTGGTATTTTTACCACCAATGGTGGCAAAAATACCATCAAATTCTAGCCCATGGAGGGAGGGCATATGAAAGGTGGCTACTCTGAGCCACAGCGCCAGAGATCGCGCCAGAGAGTTTTGTTCCGCCGCCTCCACTGGCAGTGATTATTGAGAAGTAGCGGCAGGCAGTTCTTGCCGAGACGTTGTTGTGGACAGTTCTTGCGGAGAAGTTGTAGTGGAGAGTGTGGTAGTAGTGAGTGTTTGTTCCATGTTTTATGCAGTTGTTTGATGGGAAAGATAGCAGATGTTATTGTAATGGAGATATTGTAATGATCAGAGTGCATTTCGTCAATATATATGAAGGTAACAAAACACTATTTTCTTTTTATTATTTCTGTGTCTTAAAATGCGTCATTACAGGTTCAGTCAACAAAGCATCTGGCTTGTGTTCTTGTATTAGAGTGTAATTCTGCTTTCCTTACGCAATTATAGTATTTCTAATTTTCTTTTATCACGTCAGTATAATTGGTATTTAAAATTCTTGTCTTGTTGAAGAAGAACTGTGCCAGATGTGCGTTGAGTCATACTTCCACATACAGGACAGTTATACTTGTGCTTTGGTTTCGTAGGTTTCATAGTTGCTGGGGACTTAATTAATTAATTGTGTTAACGAAAATTTTCATTTCATTCTTTGTTGTTGTTCCATGCAGTCAGATTGCGTACAATTACTAGTCAGGGCCAGCCGTTTACGAGACTTGCGTAATCGCACTTACAGCTACTAAAAATATTTGCATTTTATTTTAATTAAGCCCCCATGCAAACGTCTTTTATAATATTTGTTGTGTGGCGGCATTAGTTTAAATCTGGACTGACTGCCATATTGAGCTGTGTTCTCTATTGGTCTCTCGTATTAACCACTATGTGTAGTCAAACGACTGTACCCACAGGATTTCGGCGTTTAGTAGATCTGCGACACAGCTGCGTTATGTTGATTGCATCCAGGAGTTCCCCCCTCCCCCCACCCTCCCCAAATATACAAGAGGTAACAACAAAGTAGGAGACCAAGAATGAAATACTCGGAGTAAAAAGGGCAACGACACGTATGTATTCCTTCGTCTCTACTGTTCAATCCGTGCATTGAAGCAACAATAACGGAAATAAAAGAAAGATTCAAGTGCGGGATTAATATTCAGAGTGAAGCGATTTCAGTGATAGGATTCGATGCTGACATTGCTATCCTAAGTGAAAGTGGAATGGAATGAACAGCATAATGAGTACAGAGTGTCTACTGAGAGAAAATCGAAGAAAGGGGAAAGTAATGAAAAGTAACAGATGTGAGAACAGTGAGAGACTTAACATCAGGATTGAAGATCATGAAGTAATAGAAGTTAAGGAATTCTGCTACATAGGCAGCGAATTAACCCATGATGGAGGGAGCAGGGAGGACATAAAACACCGGCTAGAAATGGCGAAAAGGACATTCCTGGTCAAGAGAAGACTACTGTTATCAGACATAGGGCGTAATTTGCGGAATAAATTTCTGAGAATATAGGTCCGGAGCACAGAAATACATGTTAGTGGAACATTGGCCTTGAAAATTCGGGAACAGAAGAGAACTGAAGCATTTGATACGTGGTGCTGTAGACGAATGTTGAAAATTAGCTAGACTGAGAAGGTAAGAAAAGAGGAGGTTCTCAGCAGAATCGTCGAGGAGAGGAATTTACGGAAAACACTGACAAGAAGATGGGTCCGGACAGGTTTCGAAATCTGCAGCACAGCATGTGATGTGGTTAGAAGAAAGTAACTGATTCTGGCTGAGTCTAGTGGTGCATTATTGTCAATAGCATTTGGGTAACTGGCGTGGCGCTTCCCTACTCGCAGTCCCAGCTCTGAAGCTCTGACTATCACAGACTGCGTCGTCATCTATTGTGCAAGCGTACCTTCAGGGGTATTTTCCAATCGGTCTAGTATACTACATTTTTAGCTACGATAAAATGTTAGCAAACAAGTATTTCATTCTTTGTCTGAGCTGTAGAAATTTTGGGATCAGTCTCTGCTCGCCATAATAGTAGGTAACATTCCTCTTTTCCAATGTACTTGATTCAATATCCGACGATGTCACTTCTATGTTGTTCCAAACTCAAATGGTGACACGTTAATGTACGAATTTTTCCAACAGCGTGTTCCTGTGTTCCATGAAGTAGTGGTTTACCCCACTGAACGGAAAATATCCATTTCCACTATATCGTTCACAGTACCTTACTTCGTGTAACCCCTCTTCCCCCAGCACTTCTTAGATCAATAATGTTCATTCAGGTTTGTGACAACCTGACGACTGAAAGAAGATCGTTATATCAGACACGTTTCTTGGTATTGAATTAAACCTTATGCCTAAACCATCCTGTGCACTGCATCCTGTGCGTATAGGGAACTATATACAGCGGTTGTTTCGAAATTCCTGAAAGGCATCCAATATAAACATAGTTGTGTTCCACATGGATACCTTTATGGGATCTTATAAGTCTCTCTCACATCATTTCTACACAACTCGTCCTACATAGCCACATATGTCAGCTCCTTTCATATTGTATGCGTTACGAATATTTATTTAGATACTTCGTTCGAAATAGTTTATGTCTTCTTCCAGCATCCAACTTTGATACACGGTTGCCTATAAAAAACTTAGGTTGTCATATGCTGTCTTACACGTATCGCTCTTCTGTCTTCGCACTCCATATAGCTCTATACCCCTCACAATGAGCTTCACAAAACTATTTCCTATTCACATTCAGTTAATATTACGAGTCAAATATTTCCTCTTAACACAAATCATTTTTTCTTCATAAATAATATTCTGTCCGCATTTCTTGACCGTAGCGTGAGCACCAGTCTTGAGCACTAGCCAACGAGTGACTCACTCCTATGTCTTGAAAGCGCCCACAGTCTGCCTGACATTCCTCTAGCGTTGGCGAGAAATTGTGACGTCCAGAGCTTCTGGAATGAGCTGTTATTATTATTTATATTAAGTGTGAATACTGATCCGATACCATTATAGAGGCGCAAACCTATGGCTTGTATGCGCGATGTCGGACTCAGAGTCGTGGCCCAAATGCGGTACTATGAATCACCGGGTGATTGTAACTGAAATGCGGCTACTCGTGGCAGATAAGCTAATGCGTTATCGCGAAACAGATTTACGCTGGAAAATAAATTAGTTCCAATTATGGTCAATAGGTGAAAATCTGGTGCTGGGCACTTTATGACGGTATGACATTCACGCTGCCATTTGACAAGTCGTAATGTGAGGGAATAGTGTGGCTATCGGTAAGAGAGAGCGTATGCCATTAGTCAAACTAATCCCCGACAACGATTACGTAATGCAGTGAGAGACTATCACCGACTTAAAGGTCTGAGGAGATGTTAGATGGTGTGACGAAGAAGATACTGAAATTAAAAAAAAAAAAAATGGGACGACCTTGATGTGGCACTTGGAATAGGAAGGCTTCCTATCACGGTGGGAGCTTTGGACGCGGTTGCTGCTACTGTAAGAGACTACATAGCACGTAGCCCGAGCAGTGCTATTGCTCGTGCAGTGTCACAAGAACTGTCTGTCCATTGGTCAACAGTACGATAAGTTTTGAGGTTTATTTTACACTCGTGCCTGTGCAAGATCCAGAATGTGCAGCAACTGAAACCTCGCAACTAGCACCAACGTTCTGAATTTGCTCTTCGGTTTCTGGTCCGGATCAAAGTTGACTGCATGTGGCCGGGCAATAATATATGGAGTGACGAGGCGCTTTTTACTCTACAGCACGCAGTGAATACGTAGAATTGGCAAATTTGGAGTACCGTTAAACCACCTGTTGTGCACGAAGAACCAATGCACTCGACTTATATGACTATATGATGTGTATTCATAAGCATCTTTAGTCTCGGTCCATTCTGCTTTGAAGAGAATACATCCAGAGGACCTATCGGATGAACTATGAAGGCTGCACGTTATCAAGACTCCTTGTACAGCAAGTGGTTCCTCCCCAGTAAGAGAGCAGATGTGTGGATAGCAGTGTTTTTATGCAAGGTGGGGCATCACCTCATGTCTCTCTCCCAGTAAATGTTCTTTTTAGTGCAACCTTCCACGAACATGTTATCTCCAGAGGTTTTCTGGATGGTGGCCTGGTAGGTCAACTGATCTGAATAAATGTAACTTTTGCCGCAGGGCAATTCCACCATAAAAAAAAAAAACATTTACGAGGGACATGTTCGTTGATTACTTCATCTGAAGGCTAGTATGCGACACCAAGCTGCCCAGATTGCACCGTAATTGCTGCGAGCGTCGTTTTATGGGTGCAGCATCTCGACATCTCCGCTGCTCATACTGAACAAATTATATCAGTGGCGGTTAAAAATAAAATCAACACTATGTTTTTTTCACTAGTTTACCGTTTTCTGTCTACGTCCCGTTTCTAACCCAAAGCATAAGGAAATATTTCTATACGTCTTTCTTGGATTCACAGCGCCTGATTTGCACCTGTTGCCAAAACTGGAACATATAATTTCCGGTGCTGTATTAAAGCATTAGAATGTCTACCACTTTTCGCTGGCATGCGGTAACTGGAGCCCACACTGGATCATCGTTAGTATATGCTCTTTAACTGCAACCACTCGGTGTTTACGATCACACATAGAATATGTTTTTAAATTCGAGGGCCAAATGCACTGTTCTTTTGAAACTTTTGCCTGTATATTATATTTTATTTAATCATTCAAAATTAGCAGAGATGTCGGAGGCATGATACTTTTATTGTTTTTAACCAAGGTGATGATATTTCTTGGTTAGTAAAGACTCATTACAACACAATAAAGGCTGTCATGGCCCGTGTTTACGTCTGTTAAAATTTACGAACTGAGAGGCCGCGGGCCAGCAGAAAATTATTCATTAACATCCACATTCGTTAACAGGCCAGTGTGAATCACAGATATGCACAGTAAAAAGACTGGCAGCTGCGACGAAAGTTGAAAGGCCCGCTAATTAATTGAACCGAATTAGTTGTATATTGACGACAGCTAGCGTGTGTGATTTTCTGTGCGGTTGTTTCAGATATATTTTGGAGCCATAAAAAGAAGTATTTATAGCGATTTAGCAGAGCGGAAGAGGAACTTTCTATTTGGACAAAAAAGGTCGATCGTAGCGGACCGTGATTTATGCTGTGATGAATACGATATAAAACTTCATTTGATTAATGTTTTAGATCAGAATATGAGTATTCTATGTGATTTTATAGGAAGGAGACACATTTTTAAAAATACCGTTTGAATTTTAAACAAAATGAGGAGTGATTTAATTAAACTACAACGTGAATGCCGACACGCGCAAAGAGAGAATGTCTAACTATTAATTAATTGTAAAAGCTATGTCACCGATCACGTGAAGATTGGTGGCAATCTCTACATATCTCGTTAATAACCTCGCATTCCGTTATAAGCATGCGTTCTACAGCGATCCTCAGTACTCACGGACTGCTGCGTCATATTCTGCCATATGGCTTCATTGTGTTATGATGTGAATCGGCAGACGTGATAATCCGAGAAGCCAAATACTACATTTCCATTACGAATGGTGAGTGGGTGGAAGGTGACCAAAGCGATCTTTCGCCGTAGGAATCTGGACAGCCATGCAAAAGGTTAGTTGACGTAAGTGCAGTTTATACTTTATATATTGTATTTTACTCCACGTGTTGCTGAAGAACTGCTACACTGTTGATAGTTTGTGGCAGCAGTGGCTAGCTATACGCAGAGACCCGACACGGGCGTACCGGGTCTCTACGTACAGCTAGACACGGAAGCGCTTCTATGTACACTGAATGCTTGCTGGTAGAGCTAACTATCAACAGCTCGGCGTGACGTTCGGCACCACCTAATAACACGGAAATCGAACTACAAAAGGGTACCCAGGTGCCCATCGTTATAACATTGTCCTGGAGACCTTCATTGACAGGCGGCCTTGATTGGTCAGGTCATGCTATCGGTAGCGATGTTCAAAACGCCGACAATGGTGCCCGGTGGAAGGTTCATCGAGGCGCCGCTCCGGAAATGTCCATTAGCCATGATACTACAGAGTGAAACGTCCCCTTAGAACAATTATACAAGACTGTGCTTAAACTGACACACAATATTTTTTTTTAGCGCAACGCAATCTGACTTTCAATAATCTCTACAAAAGAATGGCCCTGACTTACATTAACCTATACCTTTCACAAATCACTTACCTCACCAAAAATCTTCGTTACTCGAACTACTGCAATACAGCGAGCGCCACTACTGCCAGCTAAATAAAAGATTCAAACTACTGAAGGCACTAACTATTGACAGGCATAGTTAGCAAATGAAAGATTTTGATAAAGAACAGACAATATATTTACCTTAATAATCATAATATATATAGCAGTTCATGCCATCCAGTCTTACAAATTTCAAATCTCCGCCATTTCTCTCCCCACATCCACCACTGCTGGCGGCTCACCTCCAACTGCGCAACGCTACGCGCTGTTCACAGCCAGCTGCCCAACACTACAATGGCAGACAACAATGCAAACTAGCCACAGACTGCACACAGCACAGCCAGTGATTTTCATACAGAGCGCTACGTAACGTTGCCAATAAGAAAACCTAAACAGCCTACTTACAAGAGTAAGATGTGAAATAAAAGGGAATGAGTCCGCACCGAGCATTCCTGGCCTTTGTTGGCTTCACGATTCTTAGATACATTGTAACCTTGCCACAACGTAAAATTTCTGGCAATACCAGGAATTGAACCCAGGCCCTGTCTAGGGTAGCATGAGTTGGAAAACACTCGGCTTCGGAGAGAGACTATACACCTCATGATAACCTATACAGACTGAACGCTACTATTACATATTCTATGCCGGAGCTTCAATTTTAACGTGTTATTTGTTCGGAACCCTATATTAACGTCGGATTTACGAAAGCATCTTTCAATTTTGTCTGTAATTCTCCCATTGAAGCTCCGGCATAGAATATGTAATAGTAGGAATAAATTTCAGGATTCAGGTGCATATAAGATCAAATCTAATGACTGCTGTAAACAATATATAGTGCAGACTGGTAGGAACTTTGAAACCAGATTCAGGGAGCACACCTACTCTCAAAACAAAACAGCTTTTGGAGAGCATATGGCTGCGACAAAGCACTCAGTCACGAACATTGAACACAATTTAGACATCCTGCATAGAGCTCATAAGGGACGGTTTCTTAACATTTTGGAAGACATTGAAATATACACCCACAAAAATAAAGATCCGGATTTAATCCACAACGAGCAAAGCGAATTCAATCATAACGCCTATTTTAGCATTTATTACGACCTTCTAAGATGACAACTGTTGCGTGTGGAGATCCAGGCCGAGGGATGAGAGATGGTGCGTGGTGGAGAAGCCGGAAGACGCGTGCAGCGCCTGGCGTCGTTGACGGGCCCCTCCTGTGCGGCCCTTTTGCCCGCGGCAGTGGACATCAGACGACTGAGCGGACCGCGGCACAACACCGAAATGGCGGCAACCACGGAAGCGGACCGTAGAGGAAAACAAGTTCACACCAACACCATAGATATATAAAGCGCCCTATGCTTTTTAGATCGTATAAAAATGATAATTTTACTGCTTTTTAATTCTGACAAGCACAGATTTTAGCCTTGACATCTACATATTTTAATTAAGTATTTTAATATAAAAAAGATCTACTGAATACAGTATGTGCAAATGGAATGTAACAAATGTACCAGACGCCACCTGTCGGTAATAGTGTTATAATTAATATAAATGGCGTGCACTCTGCCAACCAATTTTATGTGACGTAGCATGTGAAAGTTGCTGGATTTGGACGTGTTACTCCTGAAATATCAGGTACGTTCTGGTACATTTGATGTTGATTAGATAGAATGAAAAAGATTTGCTTCCGTGAAATAGTAAATTAGTACCATTATTTTTACAGATCTGAAGATGGTTCTGAATGAACCGAAACCGGTCATATGAATAAAAAAAAAATCTGCAATCAAGACGGAGTTTAAGTAACTTTATAAAATCACTGATTGCTGTTATCCCATAAGACATTATGTCTGTTTTTGAAAAATTGTTAAACCTAACTAACCTAAGGACATCACACACATCCATGCCAGAGGCAGGATTCGAACCTGCGAACGTAGCAGCAGCGCAGTTCCGGACTGAAGCGCCTAGAACCGCTCGGCCACCGCGGCCGGCACGCTTACATTTTCGAAAGTCTAGATAAATCGCAAAAAGTTACTACCGAGAGGGTGAATATCGAGAGGTTTATAAATTTTTTTCGTATTCTTGTAGAATCAACGCTAGCATTCAGCTTGTGTATTGTGTATTGAACCGCGGAGTTAGAAACGACAGAGAGGCTTCGCCCCGCCGTAGCCCTGAGTGATTCACAACTCCACATCAGGCCACAGTAGTCCACCCATCCCTCCGTTACCATTGCGTGGTTTGGCATCAAGTGGACATCCCCCCCCCCCCCCCCTGACCCTCTTCTGGGAACGTCTCATACCACACGAAGTGTAGTCCCAAATGTTTGCATGATAATGTATCCATACGTGGAGACAGTGTTTGTGCAACAATCGCCGACGTAGTACTGTGAGGCTGAGTAAGGGGAACCAGCCTTATTCGCCGAGGCAGATGGAAAACTGCCTTAAAAACCACGCACAGGCTGGCCGGCACACCGGACCCCGACACTAATCCACTGTGAAGATTCGTGCCGGGGACTGGCACGCCTTCCCGCTCGGGAAGCAGCGCGTTAGACCGCGCGACTAGCCGGGCGGTCAGTATCCCGCTTACTCTTCCTTCTTTATCGCGAATTCCTTTTTTTTATTTGTACCGTCACACTGAGTTTACAGTCAAGTATTGGAATATTGTCCTGTTTTCGTATTTCCCCGCAGCTGGGTTCCTTTCCGCGTCACCTAATCCGCATTTTTAGCGTACATTTTAATAAGCGCTCGTGATTACCACAACGCTGTTTGGGGGCAAATAATTTAGCGGAGCGCGGGGCAGCGCTCACGGCCGGCCGAGCGAATGGCCAGATCTCGTGCGTGCTAATGAATGGCGTCGGCTGGGTGGGCCAGCCGCCGGCCGGGCCAGACTCATGAATAGTGAAAGCCGCCGCCGGGAGCCGCGCCGCATTATGCCGGCAATCACCGGCAGGGTCGCCAGTCTGGCCATATCCGCCGTATCGCGCATGCGCGGACCTGCCGCTGATGCCGTCATCGCCGCTGCCGCCGGCCGCGCTGGATTTATATCGAATCTCCCGTAGATCGTATCTCCCGCTACGGAGCAACCTCTGCATGCAACATGTGTAACCTCGGAAACGGCAAATGTCCCGGAACAATGTTCGACACACACACTGAGTGCATCGGGGCGAACGACGAATATTTCTAGTTGCTCTTCGAGTAGAGAGAAACGTATAAGTATGTAGATTTGTCTGCAACCTATTGTAACCTGCACCTTCAAGCATGGACACCGTGAGCTGCACACAGGAATTGGGCCACAGCCGGTTTTCAATAAACTACACTACTGGCCATGAAAATTGCTACACCACGAAGATGACATGCTACAGACGCGAAATCTAACCGACAGGAAGAAGATGCTGTGATATGCAAATGATTAGCTTTTCAGAGAATTCACACAAGGTTGGCGCCGGTGGCGACACCCTCAACGTTCCGACATGAGGAAAGTTTCCAACCGATTTCTCATACACAAACAGCAGTTGACCGGCGTTGCGTGGTGAAACGTTGTTGTGATGCCTCGTGTAAGGGGGAGAAATGCGTACCATCACGTTTGCGAATTTGATAAAGGTCGGACTGTAGCCTATCGCGATTGCTGTTTATCGTATCGCGACACTGCTGCTCGCGTTGGTCGAGATCCAATGACAGTTAGCAGAATATGGGATCGGTGGGTTCAGGAGGATAATAAGGAACGCCTTGCTGGATCCCAACGGCCACGTATCACTACCAGTCGAGATGACAGGCATCTGATCCGCGTGGCTGTAACGGATCGTGCCGCCACGTCTCGATACCTGAGTCAGTAGATATGGACGTTAGCACGACATCAACCATCTGCACGAACAGTTCGACGACGTTTGCAGCAGCATGGACTGTCAGTTCGGAGACCATAGCTGCGGTTACCCTTGACGCTGCGTCACAGGCTGGAGCACCTGCGATGGTGTAATCAACGTCCAACCTGTGTGCACGAAAGGCAAAACATGATTTTTTCGGATGAACCCAGGTTCAGTTTACAGCATCATGACGGTCGCATCCGTGTTTGGCGACATCGCGGTGAACGCACACTGGAAGCGTGTATTCGTCATCGCCATACTGGCCTATCATCCAGCATGATGGTATGGGGTGCCATTGGTTACACGTCTCGGTCACCTCTTGTTCGCATTGACAGCACTTCGAACAGTGGACGTTACATTTCAGATGTGTTACGACCCGTGGCTGTAGCCTTCCGTCGATCCCTGCGAAACCCTACATTTCAGCAGGATAATGCACGACCGCAAGTTGCAGGGCCTTTCTGGATACAGAAAATGTTGGACTGCTGCCCTGGCCAGCACATTCTCCAGATCTCTCACCAAGCGAACACGTCTGGCCAATGGTGGGCGAGCAACTGGCTCGTCACAATACGGTAGTCACTAGTCTTGATGAACTGTGGTATCGTGTTGAAGCTGTAAGGGCAGCTGTACCTGTACACGCCATCCAAGCTCTGTTTGACTCAATGCCCAGGCGTATCAAGGCCGTGCTTGTTCTGTGTACTGATTTCTCAGGATCTATGCACCCAAATTGCGTGAAAATGTAATCACATGTCTGTTCTGGTATAATATATTAGTCAAATTAATACCCGTTTATCATCTGCCTTTCTTCTTGGTGTAGCAATTTTAATGGCCAGTAGTGTAGGTACGTCCAGGTCAAAGTTCCAACTAGCGCTCGTCGTTATCTTGCAGTGCAAACGTGGGAAATGGTCGGGGAGATACCACTGACCGACAGTTACAACGAATTGGCGTTAGCAATGTTACACGTACTGACTATAAAGGAGAGGAAGGAGAGAATGTGCTCACAGAAAATGTGAGAAAACATGCAAGCAAAGAGTGATAACTACTTAAAATAATGGTGTGCAAAATACTAAGGAAGGAACACGGTGCCCAGTAGCCACACAATAAACACTGTACTGACGATAAGGATCCATTTATTGTTAGGCAGAAATTCCTGCAATACTCAATATAGTCAGGTCCATTGTGGCTCTTACTGCGACTCGATCTGTCGTCTTTGGTAACCTTCTGTAGCTAAACATGCAGCACCAGATGAACTATGGAAATCACGAACATCTAAACACTTCTTGTTATTCGAAAAATAAGCGATGAAGTTTGGACTATCTAGTTTCCAAAGACAATAATGCGTTAAGTATGGCAAACAGCCTTCGGTAATAAGCCGAAACTGAAACAGTCAACTATTACTCTTCACAAGTTGTAATAACTCTTTCTTCAAGAAGGAAACACTGAAGTATCACAACTGATCGTCACTTTTAGGAGGTGAAGGGGCAGCGTATCTGAATAGGAAGTGGAAGATCCAGATTCGACTGCTGGTCCTGCCACAGACTTTTCATCGTAGGAAAGTTGGGTTGTGGTGTCCTCAGTCCGCCCTAGTTTGGTGTTACTGCCTCCAAGTCCTGGGGTGTCGGGTTAGTTTCTCAGCTGTAGTTGGGATTTTCTCCTATCGGGGACTGTGTGTCTCTCTTGTCCTAATCATCTCCTCATAATCATCAACATGCAAAGCAACGAAGAAGCACCAATTAGGAAGTATTGCACAAGGCGGCCGAAATACATCAGACGGGGTCTTGCGCACAACAATTTCATGCGATCATTTCGTTTTCGGATCGGGGTAATTGCAAATTCTTGAGGACAAAAACTGAGCTAGGAGGGAAGTCGATGATTCTCCTTTCATACATTTCTGTTTGATTACGGAAATTGCCTTATGCTCCGCGGGATAGCCGAGCGGTGTAGGCTCCTTGTCACGGTTCGCGGGGCTCCCCCCGTCGGAGGTTTACGTCCTCCCTCGGGCTTGGGTGTGTGTGTTGTCCTTGGCGTAATTTAGTTTAAGTTAGATTAAGCAGTGAGCAAGCCTAGGGTTCAATGGCCATAAATTTCAAATTTTCAAACTGACTCATGACCAAAGTAATATCTGATAAGAAATGGTTGAATGTTTATATTACCAAATGTTGTTTGACATTCATACCACTGAAATATGTACTGGTGTTAGCACGATGAAAATAATCAGCCCTGTTCAAAGGACGATATGTCTTCTTTTTGGAGCCTCAGAATTCTTCGTTACTGATCCATTTTACTGTATATTTTATTGTTTCATAATTCATTTCAGAAAACCGTAGTCCTTCAATGATACTTCGTTTCCTCCCCTATTTAGTAGCGCTGCTCACCTGCTAACAAAACGTCACTGGCCTCGCTCTTCTTAGTTCTTAACACTCATATCCATAAGTATGGTAGACACAACTATTGCTTTTTTTAATCTATAGAAGTTATCGGAAACAGCTCGGAATGCTGCACCTGCGGAAATTCATACTCTGACGAACAGTTATTGCAGTTGAAATCTCTAACCTACCTTTATTTCCTGCTGACGTAGGTGCCATGACAGTTTAAAAGAAAATGAAAATATCTATTTACCTGCATACAGATGAAAGGCCACCATATTTGGGTATTACTCCGAAAAGCTAGTTGAATACTTGACCAGGCAATAGCAGCAATCACACGACAGCCAGTATTTGACGCAGGACGACGTACACTCAGCCGAATTCTCATGCGTTTTAAGCCACTTCGTGCTGCTAGAAGTTCGAGATAGTGTTTACACAATGCTGTATCATTCTGGTGTATGTTCTCTCCAATTATAAACAATAATAGCTAAGTTAAAACGGCTAGCCTGTAATTTTATGAACAGCACACTATAGCCATCACTTTGGTTGCTTCAATTCCGTTACATTTTCAAAGACAATGGATCTTTTGTAATTGCGCTATTAATGACCTATGATCTTTCAATGAGATCATATCATTTTTGATATATTTTACGTAATCATTTTGCCACTGTACTTTATAATTATTTACTTACTGTTGTGTTCAGATGACAGTTTGATCAGGCTGAAGACATGACAAGGGTTTGATACTGTTACAGCTGTCAAATCATGATGTAGTTTGGTGTAACCACTATCACCTGTTCGCTTGTTAGTAAGTATAATAATTTTGATAGGATTTGTTCAGTTCTGATTTCCAATTGTTCGGAATAACTGTACGCTCTTTAATAGCAGCTCTGTACTTAAGTTTTTGTCATTGCTTGTAATGATTTCTGTCGAAAAGATGACTATCTTACTCGATGGATGCCAAATACTATGTTCACATGTTTACATCTGTCGTGGAGTTGCGCTCTCTAGGTACTTCACTGAAAGCAGCATTCCGTGTCTGCTCACCATACATCCACCACGTGGTCGGTAGAATGTTTATCACTATTTTTGGATTCGATCTTTAATATCGCCTACTGCAACTAAGCCATTTATGTCACTACGTTAGTACTATTCGGTGAGGATCAAGTATAAGTTTGTATTCGGTGTAAATTGCCTAATGCTTAAGATGGGCCAACGGCCTTGCCGCAATAGCAACACCAGTTCCCATCAGATCGCCGATGTTTACCTCTTATCAGTCTGGGGTAGCACATGGATGGGCGGCCATGCTGTCTGGGGAGCGCAGTTGGCAAGCGGGGCGCACTCTGCCCTTGTGAGGCAAACTGAGGAGTTACTTGATTGAGAAGTAGCCGCTACGGGCTGTTAAACTAACATACGGCCGGGAGAGCGGTGTGCTGACCACATGCCCCTCCGTGTCCGCTTCCAGTGACGCCTGTGGCCTGAGGATGACACGGCGGCCGGTCGGTGCCACTGGGCCTTCATGGCTTCCTCGGGTGGAGTTTAGTTTAGTACTTAAGGTGCTGTAGCTTTAGCCTAACTTTCAGTGTTGTTTAAATGCAGTAATCCCGAGGACGTTCAACGAAAGAAAACCGGTCGTACAACAATAAATGTGATGCACTTGTTATACGTAACGCAGCAGACAGGCCCGGATCTAGGGAGGGGCATCAAACCGGAATATTTGCCCAAGGCGGTAATTTCAGGGGGCACCTAATTCATAATCTCAAAGAAAAATACCTTGTATCACAAAGCGCCTAGCATCTAGCGCATGTATCGATTGTTCATATGATTTAGGATTGAACCCCAGTTGGTTTTTGAACAGTTTGAATACATTCTAAGTTGATCTTTGAACGACTTGTAACTTAATTTTTGAATGCGTGCATAGAGTACGTGAGGTCTCAGCCAGGGGAATTTGGAAATAAGAAACATTCCCACAGACAAAAGTATACGGGATTATACGAGCTGTGCCAAGTAAACCCGTGTAGGTGAATGCTAATCGCTGTTAGTTTATATGGTTGACTGGGTGTGTCAAAGATCAGCGTTGTCGTAATTATTATCGAAATGAATTCAAACTATCAGAGTGGAAATAAGGTACAAGGTAAGTGATGTTACATATTATTCTCGGTTTATCCAAGAAAATGAAAGTCTGACAGAAAATTTTTGCGAAACGGTATATTGCCAAGGACCAGATGTACAGTCCCCGGATAGCAGGCACGTCAGTTCTATTCTGCGAATAGGGAGTAAACGCTTTGTACGAACACGTAACAACGCATCACCGAAGAATAAACGCGGTATAACTGAACCGGTGACTGGCAGGGTTAGTGAAGTTAACCAGAATAAGTTTCGGCAATAGTAGGAATCGTTACAGAATTAGAGATAACAAGATTGTTTGTTAAAACGAGGAAGGAGAAGAGGCAGAGACAGCATACAAATTGTATGTAAGAGAATGACTGTTCCAAATTTATATAGAAATTTAATTTTACTGTTACTTTCCGCTCCCATGCTTGAGAAATGTGAAACTATTTAATAACATAAAACGTTTTGCTTGTAGTAGGTCTAATAGGAATTTGATATTGGCACTTCTTGAATTATATTCTGTCGTGTTATTTATACAAGTGAGGTAGATAAAAATTGTAAGTAGGCTGTTTATGTTTTCTCTATGTAAGTAGGCTGTTTATGTTTTCTTTATGTATGTTTGCTGTTTATGTTTTCTTATTGCAACATTACGTAGCGCTCTATATGAAAATCACTGGCTGTGCTGTGTGCAGTATGTGGCTAGTTTGCATTGTTGTCTGCCATTGTAGACGGGCAGCTATATGTTAACAGCGCGTAGCGTTGCGCAGTTGGAGGTGAGCCGCCAGCAGTGGTGGATGTGGGGAGAGAGATGGCGGAGTTTTGAAAAATGTCATGAACTGCTGTATATATTATGAATCTTGAGGTAAATACATTGTTTGTTCTCTATTAGAATCTTTCATTTGCTAAGACTATCAGTAGTTAGTGCCTTCCGTAGTTTGAATCTTTTATTTAGCTGGCAGTAGTGGCGCTCGCTGTATTGCAGTAGTTCGAGCAACGAAGATTTTTGTGAGGTAAGTGATTTCTGAAAGGTATAGTTTAAAGTTACTCAGGGCCATTCTTTTGCAGGGATTTTTGATAGTCAGATTGCATTGCGCTAAAATTATTGTGTGTCAGGTTAAGCACAGTTTTGTATAACTTGTTCTACGGGGACGTTTCATATGTCGACCCTTAGCCTAGGATACCTCACTGGAATCTTCTGATTTTTTTCTTGTAGTTTGTGTATTTAGTGTAGCTTTTGTTTATTGCTAGCGCGTAATTGTAGAGAGAATCTCCTTTGTAGTTGCAGTCTTTCATTGTTGTAATGTAAAACAGTTGTGGCATGCATGTAGATTTGCAACAAGTATTTCGCAGCTGCGCTTGTAATTAACTACATATTATTTTCAGTGCTATGTTAATGTGTTCTCTTATTTTTGCTATTCAAATTGTGCTTTTCTGTGTTATCGTGTGAAATATTGTGACAATAATGGCGTGTGAAAAACGTAACACTCGGCTCCAAAGTAAACTAAGAAATGACAGTGAAGAAGAATGCAGTGTGTTGGCCCCACCATGTCATGAATTAACTAACATTCAAAGTAGTAATTTGGTAACTGTGCATAGGGAAATGGAGCGGGCGTCAAACAATGGTGTAGCCAGTCAAACAGGTAGTGAACAGGGAAGCATTATCGATCGATCGGTCGGCAACAGCTCGCCTCAGGAATCCGAAATGATAGGACACAATTTTGCAAATACTGTAGATTCAGGTTTTGCGTCCTCACCGTTTTCTCAAATGAGTCAAGACACATTTTCTGCTTGTCAAAATGTGAATGTTGCCGGTGAAAATGCACTGCCAAAAAGCATAGAGAAACAGATTCCAGACACTAATACATTATTATTGCAATTAATGCAACAAATGGAACAAAATCAGAGACAAATGGGACAAAATCTTCAAAAGTTAGACACCATGGAACAGAATCTTCTAAAGTTAGACACAATGGAACAACACCAGAGACAAACACAGCAACAGCTACACATAATGGAACAAAATCAGAGACAAACACAGCAAAAGCTGCAACAGTTGGACACAATGGAACAAAATCTTCGGAAGTTAGACACCACACTTGAACAAACACGTGAAGATCTAACTACTGAGTTACATAACATTGAATCGAAATGTCAAAAAGTCTGTAATGACGTAAAAACACAAATTTGTGAGCATTTTCAGCCTATTTTTTCGCGGCATGAAAATGCATTACAGAATCACGAAGCAGCCATAAAAGAACTGCAAACTATTGTTCATGAAAATCATGAGACCTTGCAAGCTAAAATGGACTCAGTTGCATCTACCGATTCGGTTACGCAACTTGCAAAAACTCAGGAAAACTTAAAGGACACAGTAGATACTCTGAAAATTGGTTCAGAAAGACACATGGAGGAAATTAGTTCATTATCAGAGAAAGTAGCCGAACTTTCGGATCAGGTCACTAACTTATCTACGAAGGTAGATGATAATCTGAATGACACAAAACCGGTAGTCTTTAATGACACAGAAGAGTGCGAACAAATTAGGAAACTGAAACAAAATCTGAATCAAATTAATACGCAACACCAAAGAGAAATCCGGGAAGTACAAGAACAGCTGACACAGGTAATACAAGAATTACGTATTTCAGAGGACACTCGCGCCCCAATACGGGAAGAGGGACATAGAAATACGGAACAGCCACAAAATAATAACACAGGGCATTTCGGTAATTTTGAAAGAAATTGGCAAGGTACACCGAAGTTTGAGATGGAACCGCCGACACGACGTAACAATGACCGATATGCTACTCGCCGACACGATGATTTTGACTATAAGCTGTTCATTACTACACGTAAATTCAAAACGTTTAAGAATTCTGCCAACGACATTCATCCACAAGCGTGGCTCCATCAATTCTCTCATTGTTTCCCTCCCAACTGGTCATTGGAGCATAGGTTAGAATTTATGTGTGGCTACTTAGAGAATGAACCAGCTGTAAGAATGCGATCGGTCATTCACGATTGCCACAGTGAAGGAGAATTTTACCATGCCTTCCTCTCAGCATATTGGTCTCAAGCCACACAGGACCGAGTAAAACATAGCATCATGATGATGAAACACTTCGAACAATCTGAATTTTCCAGTCTTGTGAAATATTTTGAAGACATGTTGCACAAGAATCAATACCTGTCAAACCCATACAGCCCCTCAGAACTCATCCGCATTTGCTTAATCAAATTACCTGAACACTTACGGCATATTATTTTGGCAGGACGTTGCAAAGACGACATTGAAGCTTTTCAGGGACTGTTACAAGAACTGGAAATTGACACAGACAGTCGCGGGATGCGAATACAGGAAAACAATCATTACAGGTCACATCCGTCACAATTCCGTGACGACAGAAACAATAAATGGCCACGACAAACCTATTCTTACAACGTAAATCGTGACCAAAACAGAAACCACCCATATGACAACCACTGGCAGAGTAATAGTTACAGGGAAAGATCACCTTTCCGCGGTAATGACTATCACAGAGACAATCAGAGAAACAGACAATATGGGAACCAATATAACTATTATCAAGGGAGACAGAATAACTTTAGACGCAACGGTCCAGCACGCAGTTACGACTCAGAGAGAAATTCTCCACCACGTGACAGACAAGAAAGAAACTATGTAAACTACCGACAAAACGACAGACGTGAATTTCATCAGAACTGGCGGGTTTCTAACAGAGCTGGGCCCTCTGGGCAACGTGAATTTGTAGAAGTTAGGTCTCCAAATCCCAATAACGACGCGCGCCAACAAAGAGACAATAGCCAATGACTCACACCGCTGGCAGCCACAATATGTACTTATGAAACTGACGACGGAGCTGCCGTAGCTAGTAATTACGTAAAAATGGAAGAGATTAGGGACATCTTACTCCAGGAACACGACGTAAAACATAACAACATTGCATATCCTGTGATTCACATTACTGTAAATGACGTAAAATTTACGGCAGTACTTGACTCTGGCAGTCCCATTTCAGTAATTAGTGAAACAGCTTTTAGCAAATGCAACAAATCGAACAATTGCCCCACACTTCCGTTACGTAAGATTAAATTACAAGGTGCAATCTTTGGAAAAAGTGTAGATGTACGCCAACAAACCAATTTAGAATTCTTTTGCCAAAGCCACAGCTTCTCTATGAACTTTCTTATTGTTCCATTATTGTCGACGGAAATTATACTGGGAGTAGACTTTTTGAATGAATACAAAGCAATCTTAAGCTTTCACGATGCTGAAATAAGTTTAGAGAAAGAAGGTAAGTCAATAGCTTTGAAATTTGAAGACTGGCTCTCAAACCATGATGAGGAAATTAATCGGCTTTACGTTCTGTTAGATAACAGTTCGGAATTTTCTACGGAACTAGACACTAACAATCACTCTGCAAGTACTGACAGGGATGACATCGAAGGCATATTTGAAATTAATGAGTTGATTCAGAATAAAATTCAGACAATTGAGAATTGTAATGACACTGATAGGCAGGACCTTTTTGAGATTTTACAAGCACATTCCACAGTTTTTACTCACAAAACAGGAACAATCAAGGGGTTTCAATACCAATTTCGTGTTCGTGAGCATACTAAATTTTGTGTCAGACCATACGTAATTCCGGCGCATTATAGGGACCGTGTTAGAACAGAAATACAATCTATGCTTAATGAGGGCATTATTGAGCCTGCAGTAAGCTCATACAACAACCCATTACATGTTGTTGAGAAGAAAAATGGGTCGATCAGGCTTGTTTTAGATTCGAGACAAATCAATACTATCATTATTCCTGAAACAGACAGGCCGCAGACGATGGAAGAACTGCTTCAAAATTTTAATGGTGTAAAAGTGTTGTCTTCCATTGATCTCAGATCCAGCTTTTATCAGATCGAACTTCATCCAGAATGCAGAAAATACACAGCTTTCCTTTGTTTCGGCGTTTGTTATCAGTTTCGGAAACTTCCTTTTGGTTTGAACATTTCTTCGGCAGCATTCATTCGTGGGTTAAATTCCATACTACCTGAGTTCTTAAAACGTCACATCACCTTATATGTTGACGATATTCTAATAGCAGAAGCTTCATGGGAACAACACAATCGCATCCTCAACAGTTTGTTACGTATTTTTGCAGAATCTGGAATTACAGTTAACTTGGAAAAGTCTGAATTCGGTAGGACAAAGGTGAAGTTTTGGGACATATTATTTCTTCTGAAGGCATTCAGCCGGATCCTGAAAAGTTAGAAGCAATCAGAGCCATTCCAGTTCCCTCCACAAAGAAACAAGTCCGCAGTTTTCTAGGTCTCGTAAATTTTTACCGTCGTTTTCTGAATATGCAAATTCTAGTTACACCAAAACTTTGTTCTCTCACTGGAAAAAATACTATTTGGAACTGGGACGAACAAGCACAGTTGGAATTCAATTCTTTGAAAGAAGCGTTACTTCACGCGCCAATACTAGCTCATCCAGATCTGTCACAAGATTTCTGCCTTAGTACGGATTCTTCTAAAGTCGGTCTTGGTGCCCACTTATTTCAAGAAGCCATAGAAAATGACACTACTGTTCAGAAAACCATTGCTTTTGCTAGCCGAGTGCTAACAAAATCTGAAAAAAATTATTCCGTTACTGAATTAGAAGCTTTAGCTATCGTTTGGGCATTTAACAAATTCCGTTTCTTTCTTTCTGGTAAGCACGTAAAAGTATACAGTGATCATCGTGCATTACAATTTCTTATGTCTTCAAAATTAAATCATGATAGGTTAAAACGTTGGGCATTGTTTCTGCAAGAATTCCGCTTCACAATAGTCTACATTCCCGGCAAGGAGAACATTGTTGCGGACGCGCTGTCACGCGCACCGGCTGGGCTTGAGAAAAGTAACACAGAAGGCAACCTCGAGAAAAATTTCAGTATTCTTTACATTCAGAAAGTCGCCTTTGAAAACTTTATCACCACATCTTTAAAGGACATTGCTCATGAACAAGATAAAGATCCGATTTGGAAAGACATCAAAAGTAAATGGCATGAAAAGACACACACTCAGATTCGGCATTATTACCTGGTTACAAACAACATACTCTTCAAACGCTGCACTGTTGATGACGATTTTGTTAATAAGCTCATTTGGTACATTCATTTCAGCTACGCACATTTTGGCCCACGAAAATGTTATCATATTCTTCGAACGACTTGTTATTTTAACAATATGGAAAAGCGAATTCGAAGAGTCTTGTCTATTTGTAAACTTTGTCAAAAGGCGAAACCGTCTACTATCTCACATCGTGCTCCGTTGTTTTCAATTATTCCTTCTAAATTAAAAGAATTTGCTGCTGTTGATCTTTTGGGATCCCTTGTCAGAACATCGAATGGATTTTCGTACGTTCTAGTCGCTGTTGAACTTACTTCAAAATTTGTTTCTTTCACTCCGTTACGTAAAGCCACTGGACGGTCTGTATCCAACGCCTTTGTTAAAAATTTCTTACGTGAAGTTGGACACGTTAGTAAAGTCATTTCAGATAACGGACCGCAATTCAGATCTGCTGTTTGGTCACGCATGCTTCGGAATCATAAAATCAAACCTGTTTTTATTTCATTGTATTCACCACATTGTAACCCGTCTGAACGGATTATGAAAGAAATCAATAAGCTTTGCAGACTTTATTGTCACAGAAAGCATCAGCATTGGGACAGATATTTACACTTATTTCAAAATGTGCTGAATGAAATGCCTCATGATTCCACTGCTTTACCACCTACTCTTGTACTGAAGAATGTAGAACCTCCGAACAGAATCAGAGAGCTTGTACCTTTCCCGAATACACGTAAACTTCGACACAAAGACATAATTGATTTGGCTCTTAAAAATATAAAATCTGCAGCAGACAAAAGGAGAAAACTAAACGGTAAAGCAAATGCAAAGAAATTATATATTGGTCAGAAAGTTCTCATTAAAGCTCATTCATTGTCACATAAGAAGAAACACTTGAGTCACAAATTCTTTCTAGTTTACAATGGACCTTACAGAATCCGACGTATACCACATGATAATTGCGTTGAAGTTGAAACTCTGCGTACTAGGAAGAGTAAAGGTTTACACCACATTTCTCATGTAAAACCATTTATTGACAGATAATCTGCTTTTTAACTTAGTCGTTGCAATTTTCACTTCACGCTACTTGTACAATTTGTCACACTGAGAAACTGTTAACATGCAACTATGTTTTAAAGCTAACTAACCATCCAGTCAAGAACATAGGTAACTTACACAAGTAATTGCGAATGCATTGTTATTGCGAACAGACGACACAGTGTTGTTATTTATACATTCCTCCTTGTTAGTTGCACGATTACATAACGAATATACGGCTTACATACTTAGAACATATACCAGCACTGCTAATGAAATTTTCATGCAACATTTTGGTTTGCTTGAGAGTGGATTCTGGATTTGAGGTGCTTTCTGTGAAATGCCAGATGACACAGTGGTTAGTTTATGTGACAGCTACACGATTTTATCACGACGCTGCTAACGCATGACAATTTACAATGTTGCTTTTGCGGTGTATCTGTTTTATATCTGCACAGTTTTTCTGAATTCTTCTATAAAGTGAGACATGTTTTAGTGGTGACTTTTGTGGTATAGCTACAAGGAAACAGCCTTTTCTGTAGCACAACAATACGTTACAGCACAGTACTTTCTTCATCACGGCAATAAGCGTAATAAGTATGATATCTATACGCAAAGCATTTCACTTTGTTTATCATGAGGTAAGTACATTGACTTCAGCAGAACTTAGCTTCGGAGGACAATAACTACGACACTTCCCAGAGATTATCTTACAGCAAGACGCACATTTAGCGCTACAGGACATGTATTTGAGTGATTAATTTTGTACTTAAAACATTTATTTTTAGAGATTTTTGAATTACAAAGAAAGTTTTTCGTGATACATTTCATTCCATTGCTGTACTCTATAATACCTGAGGATACAATTACAATAAACCTCAGGGGGGTACACGCCTACTTTGTGTACCATGTGTTTGGCAAGCACAAGGAGCCCTAGCTAATATGGTATTTGCTTATACAATTTAACACATCGGTACCATATTTCTCTAACACATAAATTACACAGCTATCTGATCATTTAACAGAGAAACAAACTTCTTTATTACGTCAGTGACACATGTTTACGCAATTACAGAGTTGGATAACTTCACACTTACGAAAATGTATTTTGTCTGTACTGTGTGAACTGTTCATATTTTTTTGGTACCATTGTGATACTATGAGAGCTTTGAATGATGTATTTGGTAAGGGAGCATGATTTTAAAGTACGTTTGAGGCAGATGACACTATTAAAATGAGCAGAGAATATTTCTTATGGTTTGACATTATTGCAGAAAGCTACGACTTTTTTGAGATTTGACTAAGGTGTTATGATGTTATTTTTACGACGACGATGTGTATTATGCTGTTGAGGTATGTTTATGTCAATAAGATGATGCTACCATATCTGAGGAATGTGATTACGTGTTTATATGTATATGAATAATGAAAGAAGTTAAGGACTCTTGACTTGTGAAAAAGGATGTTGGAAACCGAGAATCGTACTTTAAGAGTTATGAAATGTGCGTGTAAATGCGTGAATGTATCACAATGCCGGCGAAAATTTTTTTTGGACAATGTTATATTCATAGGATTTTGTTTCTACACATTTGCAACGTAAATTCTCGACCTGTGAAATTTTTATATGAGACTGTCAGTGTAGCGGAAACTGCTGTCGTAAATATTTCCGTAAGAAAGTTAAGTGACCACCTGCACATAATGCGTCGTGGGCATCCAGGTGTGTCAGACACCCGGAGAACAAGCCATTAGGGTGTGCCTTTCATCGCTAATGCGACACGCTCGTTACTTGAAAACATATGATTTTTGTAATGCGTTGTGGGCACACAGCTGTGTCAAACACCTGGAGAACAAGCCATTAGGGTGTGCCTTTCATCGCTAATGCGACACCCTCGTTACTTAAAAACATATGATTACTCGCATTTTGTGCTAATTATTGAAATGCTTATGAATTGATGGGAAATATTCGTACATCTGCACACCTGATTATGACAAGTGTCTTTCTCCGAGAGTTGAGTGCTACTGACTTACGAAATGCCACATGACTATTGAATGATATTTTTATGCTTTGCTTTTCATAGTTGCTTATTTCATTTGATATCTGGTTTGCAGCTGTGTTGCAGCATTGCTTTTATAAAATGAAATGCATTTGCTAATGTGAACACTTTCTGTCAACAGATCTATTAAATAATTATTTTATGATCCACATTCTTTAAAAAAGGAGCACTTGGAAAGGAAAGAACAATAAGAAGGAACTAGTAACAGTAACACATAATTTTCTTTTCAAGTACATGGTAATATTTCTTTTTACAATAAGTTGTTGTGGTGCACCACTTTAATTACATAGACATTAAGATGTGAATATGCTTTTCCCTTGTCTGCATTGTTGTTTTTACTGTAATATTTTTTCTGCTTGAGCTATGTCATGTTTAGGTATAAGTTGCTGCTGTTTGCCAGGCATAGTGTTACTGAATTGGACTTTGTGTTACTCTTCTAAGCTAGTTTTTCTTGTTTCCTGCACAGTGCCTTATATTAGTTGTAATATTGCACTTGCTTTGCTAATTTATGCTGCTAGCTTTGCCAATTTGCATTCTTTGTCATTTCTGTTTGTGTTGATTTGTTGTGATGCTGCATTGCCTCGTCCCTTGGTATATATATCTGAGCTCAGTAGATTTAAGTTAGCTTAAGAGGGGGTAGACTATATAAGAAACTGACTATGGAGAATAGGTAAAGAATGCATTGCGAAGAAAGATTTGGGCCCCAATGAGTATTGTACAATCAGAAATAATTATTTTGAAAGAAATATGAATAGAATACAGGAACGAGGTATAGGTAGGATTTTCTTGGAAATAAATGATGAGGTAAGCAATGTGTGAACATATAAATACAGAAAGCATGCTTAGATAGAATTTTTTGGTGGAAACAAAGGATGAAATACGAGGAAAGATATAGGGAATGAAGTTTTGGGGTGGACTGCAGTACCAAATGTTACACTGAAAACAAACCCTGTCCTTTCCTTTTGTGTTATTCCGCTATATGTTTGTGTGCCCTTGTGTATTTGTGTTTTTCCTGTCTTTATGTGTTTAGCTGATGAGAGCTATGTTGTAGACTTTTTCTAATAATATGTTATTTACCTTGTAAATATGCTTAGACATTATTTATTCTGTTTTGTTTTAATGCTCATGTGTAAAGTTGATGTTTCAAAAGTGATTCTGATCTTTTATTTTTGTACTCATGTCATAATTCCTGTAACACTGATGTATATGTTTATTTCTATTCTTTTGTAAAGCCCCTATTACTACAAATATTATCTGTATTGTTATGTTTTTAATGAAGTATTTTGTATCTTTGTAATTGTATTCTTATGTTATATAATTGTAATTGACGCCAGTTAATCAAATTAAGTAACTTGTAAGCATTCATTTCACTGCACACATTTCTGTTGGTCACAGTATATGGACGATATGTGAGAAGTAGGGACTGTTAGTGTTTGCACGTGTGTTACTAATTCAGCAAGGGACTGGATAACAGCATTGCTGGTTCTAAGGACAATTCCCAAAAACTTTGTGCGTGCACAAGTGGTGGTTTATGGACTTGCTATCTTCTCTGCAAGACTCTTCGATGGTAATTGTGCACCTGCACAGTCGCAGCAGATGGCTGCTGGCCATCTCTACCAGGACTACAGTGGGTCTACACCTTTGCTGACTCACCAGTACCACAATTTCTACAAGGACTACAGTGGGTCTGCACCTCTGGTGGCCCACCAATACTCTCTACCAGGACTGCAGTGGGTCTGCTCTGTGATGACCTACCTACCAATCTTTTTCAACACGTCGACTGACTCTGCTGTGGGTTTGCTCCATTGTGGCGCATTACCTGTCAGCATGTCAAGAGTCAGCACTGTCTTTCTGTTGGAAGGACAACACTACTTCTTCAAGACTGCATGGACATCCACTACTTTCGTGTGCATTGTCTTTTATTGCGCAGACTTTGATAAAAGAAACGGCAGTTTTACTGTGGTGAATGATCAGGACTGTCTTTATTGACTGTGAGAAAATTTTAGCTGTTGACCAACATTGTATTAATAAGTGTGTGCATTTGATATCTTTCTTACTGTAATTATGAAAAAATTTTTCAAATCTGTATTGGCCACTGGCCAAAAATATTTGTAAAATTTTTTGTGGGGAGCATGGGGGCTATGTAAGTAGGCTGTTTATGTTTTCTCTATGTAAGTACGCTGTTTATGTTTTCTTTATGTATGTTTGCTGTTTATGTTTTCTTATTGCAACATTACGTAGCGCTCTATATGAAAATCACTGGCTGTGCTGTGTGCAGTATGTGGCTAGTTTGCATTGTTGTCTGCCATTGTAGAGGGGCAGCTATATGTTAACAGCGCGTAGCGTTGCGCAGTTGGAGGTGAGCCGCCAGCAGTGGTGGATGTGGGGAGAGAGATGGCGGAGTTTTGAAAAATGTCATGAACTGCTGTATATATTATGAATCTTGAGGTAAATACATTGTTTGTTCTCTATTAGAATCTTTCATTTGCTAAGACTATCAGTAGTTAGTGCCTTCCGTAGTTTGTATCTTTTATTTAGCTGGCAGTAGTGGCGCTCGCTGTATTGCAGTAGTTCGAGCAACGAAGATTTTTGTGAGGTAAGTGATTTCTGAAAGGTATAGTTTAAAGTTACTCAGGGCCATTCTTTTGCAGGGATTTTTGATAGTCAGATTGCATTGCGCTAAAATTATTGTGTGTCAGGTTAAGCACAGTTTTGTATAACTTGTTCTAAGGGGACGTTTCATAAAATGACCATTTGTGCCAAAACAGTCTCCCTTATTTGGCGTGTGTTACAACTGCTGCGATATCAGAAAGGTCTATTCCGTTTTATCTAGCACAGTGACAAAATGGACGTAACCAAATAGAGAAATCATACTAGTCTTGTGTACTAGTTGTATTAACAGTTTTTTCAGTATTAGGAAACGTTTCAATTTTTCACATAGCAAAACTTTTGATGAACTTTGATGGTGTAATAGATTCTTTTGAATGTTCGGCTCCGTGGAATACAAAATTATAAAGAATGTAGCAACCAGTCGAGGAAACATAATTTATTTATCTTGTTGCAGATCAACTTCAACTGATATCAGTCATCATCTATCTTGATAGAAATCTGCCAAGGACAGTACTTATGGCATGTATCGGTTAGAAAAATGCACCGATGATGACTGATATCAGTCGAAATAGATTTGCAACAAGATAAATAACTTATGTTTCCGCGTCTGGTTGCCAAAGTCCTTATCATTTTGAAATAGATTCTTTCGCAGAAAAGGATGCATGCTCTGTAACGTTTTAGCAAGATTAGAGGGGAAAAACTGCTGGGATCGAAGAAATGTGTACTGTCTTGTTTGTCTCTTGTCTATACTGCTTTTATGTTTCCTGTATCTAATTTTATGTGACACAAAAGAGAAAATTATTAACTATTAGGCAATCAAAAGTACATGTTTTCTGAAGAGTTCTTATTCTTCCTTCCACAAATAATACGACCCAGTGTTAATGGTGAAATTATTTTAACTGGGGTAGGATGTCAAACCGGCCAACTGCGAGCAGGAGAGACACCACAGGACATTTTAAATTCCACTGTCCTGAATTTGAGTTTGATAGCTTCCTTAGCAAAATATACACGTATGAATTACACAGAGGGAAATACAGTCGCGTGCGATAGAAGAATGCTGTGTGAAGAGGCGTTGTGCTGCACTTTGGCACATTAAGAGCAAATAAAATATCTTACATTCCTCGACCATATGTGTTTTATATATCAAACTCTTCTGAAAGATGTGGGGTAGAAAATGAACATATTTCTGAAAAAATTAAATTTGTAAATTTCTTACGTCCTATCTGAAAGGTTCGAGGGGGGGAGGGGGTGCCACTATCAAGTTCTTGCCCCGGTTCGGAATTATCGTAAATCCGTAGCTGGCAGCAGACAGTCTCCTGGAACCCAGAACATGTACTCTCTTCTGACTAAGCGTCTCCCTAAGAGTCTGTCTTCTTGCCTAATGTGACGGCTTTCTGAAATACCTACTTATTTCAAAACACATGAAGTATAAAAATGAATACACAATAAATGGAATTTCAGAGTCTTGCAACACCGGCTGTTACAAAAAGGTCCAGTGGAATCGGATGCTGGTATCGTGGATCACTGCGTTAGGTTATTAACTATCTCTTATCTGGAATGGAAAAATAGCGCACGCTGATAATCTTGAAAACATTTCTAATAAGAAAGAAACAGCTCCTCATATTTTTAGCACTTTCGCTGTTCAAATCGTGAGGTTTTACCCGTCATTTTCAAACCCGAAACAATAGAGGGTTCTGCGTATATGACGACAGCTTGAGGATCTCTGATCTCCGTAATCTCCTTCCGGGCCGTCTGCGGCCGGTCATCCGAACATGGGAGTAGCTATTTTCTACTGGAAGATATCTCCCGAAGACGATTCTAGATAGCAGTGTGAATTGCGGTGTTGACTGCGTGCCCCCTGCCATTGTGATGATCAGTGTTGATTCTTCCATATTTCTAAGGACAGAATCTCGTGTTGAGGAGAGGACAAACATCATGATGTTTCTTCTGAGAAATAGGTTCCTCTGAAAGAAACAGTACACGCTTGGAAAATACTCGTCAAGAAACACATTTCGCTTCTTCCAACGCACGATGTCTTCCACGTGTTGCATAAACATAGAGTAGTAGATTCTCACTTCCTAAATTTCCAAAAAGAGCTTTATACTGTACTACCTCCTTAATTGAAAACGAAAGTATCATTTAGTTTTCTAAGAGACACAAATGACAGTAATCTTGGATGATCTACAGGGAAGCTTAATGAAACCTCTAATATCATCAGAACATATGCAAGAATTGACATATTCAATCCAACCAGTTTGAGACTTTTCGCTGAGTATGGCGTTATCTACATGAAATTACTCGCACTATCGTTAGTAGACACAGAAACTATGTAAGCTACTGCTGTTACAACAACTACTATTAAGAACAATAACAACGATAGTAGTAATACGTGTGCCGGCACGTACAGATTAGATTACTTAAATTAAATGGAATTCACTGAAACATCACGGATGCTCTGTTGCAAAAACTAATTATGCAAATGAATTTACATCTGAATATCTATACTCTACAAGCAACCTTACTGTGTGTAGCATGCCGTATTTTGTGCATCAGCGACACTTCGTTCTTTCTTGTTCCAGTCGTTAATGGTTCACAATCGGAACCATTACTCGTGAGCGACTGTGTGGGATCGAATCACTCCGGTTTTACCCTCACGATTATTTCGCGAGATGCGCTTTGGAGGCATTAAAATATTGGTTTCCTCTCCAAGGAACATAACGCTCTCGGAAGCCTAGGAGTAAACCACACCGTGAAGCAGAAAGCCTCCATGACAATGTGTACCACTGGAGGTGTGCAGCGTATTAATTCTTCTCAGGGCTTGCAGGGGAATAAATACACATCTATAGACGACAATACAGTACAAAATATGTAGTGCTTGTCTTTATTTTACTTGGACGAAAAATTTTGAAACCTTGGTAAAAATCAGAATCCGTATCTCATAGCTCATACTTCACAGCTTGCAGAAATTTGTTGAAATACGTGCCACGTCGCCATCAGATATTATGAAAGCTATTAGGAGTATCGAAATTGGTCATTTTACAATAAAGGTCCCGAAGATCATATTTACTGCAGTCTGATACAAATTTATTCTTTGTCTCTCTTTGACATCGTCAGTGGGGGAAGATATGCGAACTGTTGATTTAAAACAATAGCTACACTTGGATAGTTGTCTATCGTCTGATTTTTGTGTCCATCAGATCATGCCTTCAGTATGTTAAGCTTCGAGTAGTTGATAAAAGATACTTCGTACCTTATATATGGACGAAAGGCTACTTATGACTGCAACCAGGCCTCCGGATATAAACATATGTAATTTTTAGCTATTCACTGCTTTTAAGTGAGGCATAAATTCTGGAAGTAGGGGAGATAGGGGCACGTTGTAACAAAATATCTATATTAATTTATATTATTGTCTTATTATAAACTGTTAAAATTTGAAGATGGTAATGAGAAACTACATACTTTTACACACAGAAATCAAAAATGAAATGTCTGATTAGACCATCAGAATGGCTATATTGAAGTATAGAAAAAAGGCTGACACGTATTTTAATTTACCCCAACGACAGGGCACGTTGCAACCTACCAAACTTTTAGTGGAAAGAGCCCACTCAGTTTGAAATATCTGACCTGACAGAAGTGTCTTAATTGTGTCCACAGTCTGCACACGTGTAAACTGTATCATTATTCGCACATGACGCTTGGGACCACAATTTGCGTTTAGTAAACTGTTCCATTCCTCTCCCTTTCTATAAACATCACCGCAGATTGAACAATAATTTTTTCGTCTTCTTCTTCTTTGGAAGACGGATGAAATTGCAATTTTCTTTTGCTACTAGTTTTGGCTTCCTTCTCTCCTATTTTACTCTGTCCATTCTTCCGTGCCATCTTGTGATTTCTCTCCTCCCTTTCTTTTTCTAGAACCTGTTTTTCGTGTGTGTATGCTAAGATAGCACACTTCCTCTTCTTTCGTCCACGGCAGTTGTCTTTCCTGGGTCCAGCTTTAGGGAAGAGGTGAATGTGTTCAGGGGAAAATCTTTCTCTGCTGCAGTACCTGGCATAAAATTAACAGCATTCGACACATTCTTGGAGTTAGCCAGAGGATCTGAAAGTTTTCGTTCTGGAACAGGCCTGTCTGTTACAAAATATGCAGAAAAATCACTTTCTTGGAGTTTCCCTATGTCAAATGGGAATATGCCTGTTGCTGAGAATCCTGAAATGATGTTTGCTGGTGTGAAAGTGGTGAGAAGTCCTTTGTTTACAATGAAAGGCAAATCATAGATTGTTAGTGTATTCCCTTAATTTGCTTTCAACCAGGCATCGATTCCCCTGGAGCACATCTTGAAAGGACCATAAATGGTTACATTAAGGGGCTGTAATTTGTGAGAACAATGGGCAGGAAATGATAGAAGCACTACACCACTGCTGTTACATTTTTAAGAACTTCTACAATGAGATGTGCAAAATGGTTGTCTTGCAGTTGTAGGACTGGAGCTCTTTTGTTGGTGATCTGGTTTACCTAATAAAATGGTCGAGAAATGTTACAAAAGATTGCTCCACCATCCCTGCGGATCCTCTGGCAGCACCGATGCATTCAACGGGCCCGTCACGGATAAAACGGACTTTAAAATTTTTTCTTGGTAAAATAATTATGGGTGGAATGAAAGTCCATTGTGCACATATAGCAGCTGCTACTGTTGCCAATTCTCCCCGTTCAGCAGTGCTCACAATTCCACTTAGTTTCACGCCTTTGTGCGCCACTATCCCGTTTGACTTCAACACTGTAGCTACACCCGTTTCTTCCACGTTCCAAATTCTGTAAGCGCGAAGAGGGGCCGAGAATAAATGTCTCCTAATTTTAGGAAAAACTCGCTAACATTTTTTCTATTAAATGCTGTCATTCTTCCACGACTTGTCCTTTCAGGTTGTATAATTGAAAGATCATTGTTTCTCTCCAAAAATCCGAAAGCCAATCGGCCCCAACTATTTCCTTTGGTGCGCAAGATTATAGCATTTTCAACTTAAAGTGTTTTGCACAAAGATTCTCCAGTTTTCATACTTCCTCTTTGGGCAAACCGCACATAATAATCCCTGTTTCTTTTCCTGACTGTTTGTAAACACTTTCATGTGTTTTCAGTACCCACAAGTAACGTTTCCGTCTGTTTCCTTTTTCTTTTTGATGAATCGAGGGAGGGTAGGTAGCAAATATTAATTCTTTTGCAGTTTTCTGATAGAATAATATCCATTGACTCCATTTTTCAGAACCAAAGTACCTTCTCCCCGCATCACGTCTAAGGGTGTTAAACATTTTTCTGTTTGTCGTTTGTAATACAGCACTTTCTGTACCTGAAAATAAAAATTTAGACTAAGTAAACGTAAAACATAAGAACAACAAAAAGAATAGCGTTACATTTTCCAACAGTCATAAAAATTTGATCTATGCAAGGGAAGGATAAGTGTTGCAACATGCCCCGCTTTTTTTTCCCTTTATTGTAATTTTAAAACATGTACAACAGGTAGGCTGGCAGCAGCATTCTACGCTGCTCTTCAGCCGTAGAGTAGACAATGAGAAGAAAAAAAGCATAAGAAATACACATAATTGACATAATGGCAGGTAAAAAAAAAAAAAAACAGTAGCCACAGAAATACGAAAACACAGAGCCGTTCACACTCGACGATAATCCACACTACAAACTGTCGACTCGACGCAGAAACACTGATGATGTCGATGGCACATGTGAACGATGGAGCGTGACGGCAGACACGAAACACAAACACTATGGCACACACACGAGAGACGGATGGCTGAGATCTCCGGCGCGCGAATGTCCACGTGACCAATGGCAACTCCGCCACGTGCTATCGGGAAGCGATTGTCGGAGCTGTGAAGGAGGTAGGACGAGGTGTGAACGGTGTGGTGGGGCTGAAGAAAGGTTTCATTGAGGTGGAAGGCATCCAACCGGTGGGAGGCGAGTGTGTGCATGAAGAGGTTCTTGTTGGGGGGAAGAGAATGGATGTTGTTGAACAGGATACGGTGCTGCCGCGCGATGACAAGGATTTAGACAAGGGTGTCGAGACGGGAGAAATCGGCCAGGTTGTGGGAGTAGGTGGCAAACATATTTAGGTGGAAGACGGAATGGGCGGCGAGGGATATCTGTTGGAGGGTGTGAGGGCGCTGAGGAACCTGATGATGTCCTCAGCGGTGTGGGGGGGGGGAGGGGACGAAGGGAATTGCCAGGAGGGGTGAGGGTGTCCAGAGGGAGCACAGGGATGGTGAGTTCAGGAGTGGTCGGAGGGGGTCAGGCTTTACATTTTTGCGAGTAGGTGCGATGTGGGAGATTGCAGGTATTACAGGAGGGAGGAGACTGAAGGTTAGGGCACTGCCGGAGGAAGTACGCTTGCTTACAGTGCGAGCAGGTGGGGGCCTTGCGGCACTCAGCTGTTGTTTGTGCATTGTAGTGCAGACACCTCTGGCAGCAGAGGGATGGAGGAGGGGAACGGGAGGGATCGACCTTGTATCTCTGGTGGAAGAGGCGAGCACCCTCTTCCAGGAGGCGGTCAGTGGAGAGGGCATCCTCTGAGAAAACCCACATAAGGCGGGTGGGGCCAGCGGAGTTAAAAATTCGGCGAACTGCTCGCACCTCCAGCGAGGGATGCGCCTTGAGCTCCGAAAACACCTCCTCCTCCGTGATCGTCGGACTAAGCCGAGTGATCACAGCAGTGAGGGTTGGCAGGCGACGCGGGGGTGGGGTTTGCGGGTAGGAGACGGGGAAGGAGCAGGGGTGAGGGTGGCGTTGGGGCCAAACCGAGTGATGGGGATGCGGGAGATGATGTCAGTATAGAGGGTGGGGCTGGGGGAGGAGATGAGAACTGAGTCCCATCTAGGAGTGAGGAGGGAGATGGGGGCTCCTGGGAAGTGTTGGCAGAGGAGGAGGGACAGGTTCCGGGCCTCAAGGAGGGAAGGATCTGGATGAGAGAGTAGGTATTTGTAGAAAGAGGGGAGGGAGGAGGAGGAGGAGGCGGAGGGAACAGGGCCACATGGAGAGACATGCATGGCATCCTGGGGGGGGGGGAGGAGGACGGGGAGGGTCCTTTTTGGGAGCGGAGGAGACGGTGGTGCCACAAGGGCGTTTAAGGGTGGCGGAAGGGTGTGTGGTGGCAAGAGGGACGGGAGCTACAGGGAGGTGGTGGGAAGTGGCAGGTCCCAGCGTGGACACAGTAGTCAGCGCCGGAGATGGCGATGGTGAAGGCGACGGCGATGGCGATGATGGTAATGGCGAAGGTGATGGTGAGAGCTGGGCATGGGCAGTGGCCTGTCGGGCCACCACCCTAGCTGAAGCTGCAGTGACAGGCTGGGGGAGTGGATGGGGGGGCGGAGGATCAGAGGTAGAGAAGTGGGAGGAAGAAGCTGGGGAGGGGGCGACAAAGAGCGAGTGTGAAGGGAGAGTTAGAAGAGGAGGGATGGAAAGAGGGGGGGTGCGACTGGGCACCCCATGTCATGGTGGTGATGCCAGCAGAGGGCGAAGTATAAAATTTGGCAGTGGTGGCTGTAGTGGCAGTGGTGGTGGAGGCTGACATGGCGACAGGTGGGAGCTAACACAGTACAGGACGAAAATGAGAGAGGGACAACAGGGGACAAATGAAGACGGACGAAGACGGATGAAGATGGACGAAGACGAGGAGCAAAGTCCCACGCTGCTGGCGCTGGCAACTGCTGGCAGGAACGCCGCAGCTGCTGCGGACAGGGCTGGGGCCGGGGCCGCTGCTGCTGCTGCTGGCTGGCTGGACCGCTGCTGGCTGGCTGGCTGGACCGCTGCTGGCTGGCTGGCTGGCTGGCTAGGTGGCACCTGCAACCCTAACACTTCGATTACTGACAGGCACAAAGCGAAGGGCGGTACTCATTCCGAGGTACCGCCGGAGACATGCCCCACTTTGTACCTCCATATAAATCACAAGTAAACGCCCAACAATGACGTTAAACGAAAGTCAGTTATCACGTTGTTAAACAATAAAAAGTAACTATTTGAAATCTAATGTTTGTCACCGAAAATGTAAATATATATACGACGTTTTTGAAACTATAAACGGTTACTCATCAATGAAGATTTCGATCAAAGAAGGAGAACACAAAGAAAAATATCTTCTCGCGCCACCTCTGATCATAAGGGTGAGGATACTTCACAGTTGAAAGTTTCTGCACACGAGGGCAGCACCTGATGGGATACTTAATGAAAAAATGAAGATTTTGCAGTCTACCCCGCTGCAACGTGCCCCTCTGTCCCATATCTTAACATAGTGTGTAATATTTGGAGCACTTAGACCTGAGGCTAGATGTGTATTACACATGTATTTTATGGCCTCTGGATGTCGGTTTCCAAATGGGCTTGATTCCGCTAACACATTGCAAAATAAACTAGATTAGTGATCATTAGGTTTTGACTTATTGTATTTTGACATATGTTCTACATGTCAGTAATTCATGTTATCATCTGTAACAAATAGCTAAGCATAAGGTCACTCCTATAAAATTATTGACTTTTGAGATTATATGTGATCTTCTATAACAGATAATGGCTAAATTGTACTACTGTTGGTTAGCCACATACATACTTGATGGCAATCATTGCTGCTGATCACATCTGACACCTAGACCTCGGATTATGATATTTCGGTCTAATATTGAACGTTATGAATTTACAATTTTTGGTTAGTAGTATTGTTATATTTTGTATTTAAAAGAATCTGTCTCAAGCCGTAATTCCCTGAAATTCATTACTTCCTGTTGCTTATTATTTTTATTATTTAAGGAGAATATCCCCCCCCCCCCATGAACCATGGACGTTGCCATTGGTGGGGAGGCTTGCATGCGTCAGCGGTACAGATAGCCGTACCGTAGGTGCAACCACAACGGAGGGGTATCTGTTGAGAGGCCAGACAAACATGTGCTTCCTGAAGAGGAGCAGCAGCCTTTTCAGTAGTTGCAGGGGCAACAGTCTGGATGACTGACTGATCTGGCCTTCTAACACTAACCGAAACGGCCTTGCTGTGCTGGTACTGCGAACGGCTGAAAGCAAAGGGAAACGATAGCCGTAATTTTTCCCGAGGGCATGCAGCTTTACTGTATGGTTAAATGATGGTGCCATCCTCTTGGATAAAATATTCTGTAGGTTAAATACTCCCCCATTCGGATCTCCAGGCGGGGACAACTCAAGAGGACGTCCTTATCAGGAGAAAGAAAACTGGAGTTCTACGGATCGGGACGTGGAATATCAGATCCCTTAATCGGGCAGGTAGGTTAGAAAATTTAAAAAGGGAAATGGACAGGTTAAAATTAGATATAGTGGGAATTAGTGAAGTTCGGTGGCAGGAGGAACAAGACTTTTGGTCAGGTGAATACATGGCTATAAATACAAAATCAAATAGGGGTAATGCAGAAGTAGGTTTAATAATGAATAAAAATGGGAGTGCAGGTAAGCTACTACAAACAGCTTAGTGAACGCATTATTGTGGCCAAGATAGACACGAAGCCCACGCCTACTACAGTAGTACAGGTTTATATGCCAACTACCTCTGCAGATGACGAAGAAATTGATACTGTATAATGGAATAAAAGAAATTATTAAGATAGTAAAGGGAGACGAAAATTTAATAGTCAAGTGTGACTGGAATTCTATAGTAGGAAAAGGGAGAAAAGGAAACGTAGTTGGTGAATATGAATTGGGGGTATGAAATGAAAGAGGAAGCTGCCTGGTAGAATTATGCACAGAACATAACTTAATCATAGGTAACACTAGGTTCAAGAATCATGAAAGAAAGTTGTATACGTGGAAGAAGCCTGGAGATACTAGAAGGTATAAGATAGATTATATTATGGTAAGACAGAGATTTAGGAACCAGGTTTTAAATTGTAAGAGATATCCAGGGCAGAATGTGAACTCTGACCACAATCTGTTGGTTATGAACTTTAGATTCAAGCTGAAGAAACTGCAAAAAGGCGGGAAATTAAGGAAACGGGACTTGGATAAACTGACTAAAACAGAGGTTGTAGAGAGTTTCAGGGAGAGCATAAGGGAACAATTGACACGAATGGGGAAAAGATGTACAGTAGAAAAAGAATGGGTAGCTTTGAGGGATGAAGTAGTGAAAGCAGCAGAGGGTCAAGTAGGTAAGAAGACGAAGGCTAGTAGAAATACTTGGGTAACAAGGGTGGCTGGAGGACAAATGAAAGGATGTAGAGGCTTATCTCACTAGAAGTAAGATAAACACTGCCTATAGGAAAATTAAAGAGACCTTTGGAGAAAAGAGAACCACTTGTACGAATATCAAGAGCTCAGATAGAAACTCAGTTCTAAGCAAAGAAGGGAAAGCAGAAAGGTGGAAGGAGTATATGGAGGGTCTTTACAAGGTCGATGTACTGGAGGACAATATTATTGAAATGGAAGAGGATGTAGATGAAGATGAAATGGGACATATGATACTGCGGGAAGAGTATGACAGAGCTCTGAAAGACCTGAGCCGAAACAAGGCCCCGGGAGTAAAAAACATTCCATTAAAATTACTGACTGCCTTGGGAGAGCCAGTTCTGGCGAAACTCTACCATCTGGTGAGCAAGATGTCTGAGACAGGCGAAATACCCTCAGACTTCAAGAAGAATATAATAATTCCAATCCCAAAGAAAGCTGGAGTTGACAGTTGTGAAAATTACCGAACTATCAGTTTAATGAGTCACAGCTGCAAAATAACAACGCTAATTCTTCACAGGCGAATGGAAAAACGGGTAGAAGCCGACCTCGGGGAAGATCAGTTTGGATTACGTTGAAGTATTGGAACACGTGAGGCAATACTGACCCTAAGACTTATCTTAGAAGAATGATTAAGGAAAGGCAAACCTACGTTTCTAGCATTTGTAAACATAGAGGAAGCTCTTGACAGTGTTGACTGGAATACTCTCTTTCAAATTATGATGGCGGCAGGGGTAAAATACAGAGTGAAAGGCTATTTACAATTTGTACAGAAACCAGATGGCAGTTATGAGGCGAGGGGCATGAAAGGGAAGCAGTTGTTGGGAAGGGAGTGAGACAGGATTGTACACTATCCCCAATGTTATTCAATCTGTATATTGAGCAAGCGGTAAAGGATACAAAAGAAAAATTCGGAGTAGGTATTAAAATCCATGAAGAAGAAATAAAAACTTTGAGGTTCTCCCATGGCATTATACTACTGTCACAAACAGCAAAGGACTTGAAAGAGCCGGTGAACGGAATGGACAGTGTCTTGAAAGGAGGATATAAGTTGAAGATCAACAAAAGCAAAACGAAGATAATGGAATGTAGTCGAATTAAATCGGGTGATGCTGAGAGAATTAGATTAGGAAATGAGACACTTAAAGTAGTAAAGGAGTTTTGCTATTTGAGGAGCAAAATAACTGATGTTTGTCGAAGTAGAGAGGATATCAAATGTAGACTGACTGGCATTGGCAAGGAAAGATTTTCTGAAGAAGAGAAAGTTGTTAACATCGAGTATAGATTAAAGTGTCAGGAAATCATTTCTGAAAGTATTTGTGTGGAGTGTAGCCACGTATGGAAGTGAACCATGGACGATAAATAGTTGGGACAAGAAGAGAATAGAAGCTTTTGAAATGTGGTGCTACAGAAGAATGCAAAGACTAGATGGGGAGATCACGTAACTAATGATGAGGTATTGAATAGGATTGGGGAGAAGAGAAGTTTGTGGCACAACTTGACTAGAAGAAGGGATCGGTTGGTAGGATATGTTCTGAGGCATCAAGTGATCACCAATTTAGTATTGGAGGGCAGCGTGGAGGGTAAAAATCGTAGAGGGAGACCAAGAGATGAATACACTAAACAGATTCAGAAGGTTGTAGGTTGCAGTAGGTACTGGGAGATGAAGAGCTTGCACAGTGTAGAGTAGCATGGAGAGCTGCATCAAACCAGTCTCACACTGAAGACCACTACAACATCAACAACAACTACTAGGGGCAAATAATACTCAGGGTCTGTTTACTATAAATGTACTGAAATGACATAATATGTCAACTTTAAGTAATGTAAATTTCTAAAAAAATTATAATATTAACCTCATTTGTCACGTGTGTATTAATTTAGTTGGATGGTAGCGCTATCTGGCAGGCAGAGCTTTTAGTAGCCATTTGGTATACAGCTGTCATGCAGACTCATCTTTGGTCCTGATATGAATGTTGGAAATGATATCTTAGTTACATTTAGTCATGGACGACGCAACTAGCACTGGTGTCAATCGTTTGTACATATATATTTCAAAATGGACCTGTAACAAGACCTTATTAGTGACTAACGTTGTCAGTTTTCATAACGAACTAAGAATCTCATTTTAACTAAGGTACTTCATATTACTCACGACAAATTTTTGCGCCTTTTACTGTCTCAAGTTTTAATGTATCCCCCATTATGGCTATAGGGCTTTATTTAACTGGGATGACTTGGCTTTAAAAATACGATTTTGTGTAATGACTGCCACACACTCAACAACATTTTAGACTGGTATGTGCTGTATAACGCAAATTCAAGTATTGTCTGTAATTTCTACTGTTCTCTTTTTATGTGCAGTTCTCTACATTTTTAGATTTGAAGATAGCTCGGTATTAAGAAGTCAGGGAATGTCTTCTGTGGTACTAGAGGAATGCGGGGAGGGCAAACAATGTACGGAAGGCAGATACCGGAATAAACTGATCAAATAATTGAGGATGTTGAATGTAGTCGCTACTCTGAGATCTCAAAGCGGTTGGCGCAGGAGTGAAAACTGTAAAGAGAATTAGCGATCTTTACGTAGGATTTTTATACACACATCATTTAAATTTAATCTTTCTATAAGTTCATGCAATGACAAGCACCACTTTTGCTATTAGTTCTGATTATTAGCCTACTAATTATCGTCAAGCATGAGAGCAATGTTTAAATTCTAATTATCGAAATATCCTGATCAGTTGGTAGTTTTGACGTTGTGTAGCGTCGGATGGACCGTCAGTATATATCGACACAGAGGCTGTAATTGAAAAACTTGCTAGTCTTGACGATGATCAACAACAATCAAAGCTGTCAGCAACAATGAAGTTTTTCTAAAACAGCAGACAGTAGTAAAAATTTGTTTATGACAAGTTACCCTAAAATTTCGCAATGACAGCTACATGATTGCCTTGAATGTAGTATGTTTCAGTGGATTGTGGAACAACCGTAACTGTCCCACAGGTAGAGGAGTAGGGTAAGCTGCTGTCTATTTTGGATATTCTTCAGAGAAGCTGCTGTCTATTTTGGATATTCTTCAGAGCATCCTAATCCCATAAATTCAATATCTGTAATAGTTTGATCTTAACAATACTGCATCTCAGAATTTCAGCAACTATTGGTTCACTCTGAATTAGGGCGGGATAAATGAATGGTTCATAGAAGCACCGTGTATATTAGACACGATAAAGAGACGGCGCCATTCATGGCCCGAGACTTCTTTTTCTTGAACATTTTCCTCTTTTCGTTCAGCAGTTTGTTTCCAGTTTTGCAGACAATTTGCCTCCTTCAAGGCAAGTATTCTTGTTGAATAATCTGCTTTGAAAACAAAATAACTAACTCGAGCATCTGACTAATAAAGCAATGTTATCTTGTACACTAATTGATACGAAAATCTACACTACTAGTCGTGACCGGTGACGTTACCAATCACCCTGCTGATGGAAAAAAAAATGAACAAAACGCTACGATGGCGGCAGTGTTGCTGGCATCTATTCCATATTTTCAGATTACCTATTACGCTTGTGTATGAGTAGAATGTGTGTGTGTGTGTGTGTGTGTGTGTGTGTGTGTGTGTGTGTGTGTGTGTGTGTGTGGGTGTGTGTGTGTGTGTGTGTGTGTGTGTGTGTGCGGGTGGATGGGTGTATGAATATGTCTATATCTAACGAAAATACAAGTGCCGATCCATGGCTCTCCGTGCCCTAGGTTCGAGTCTACTGGTCTGTGCTCAAACGCTTCCCAAGTATTTCTTGAAAAAAAAAATAGCGTAATACAATGAAAAGAAAACAATGAAATAGAAACTTGGGTTGGATAGTAGCAAATTATGGAGCAGTGACAGTTTTCTGAGACCGAGTGCTCGGTAGGAAGTTAAGTGGATGTCTCCTTAAAGTTTAACTGCGTCCTTATTAGACATTAAAGTTTTAATACTCACTCAAATTTCAGTTTACGGCAGGACGGCCTATGCCCATATAATGCCCGATAAAATTTCTAAACTGGGAACGAAGCAGTGACGACGTATCAAGCGAGGACAGAACGCGCGGACGCAGAGGGCATAAAGAATTCCGCCGGGCCACGTCGTGTTTTACTGTTTCTTCGGCCCCTTCCAGGAGGAATTTGTAGCTCGCAGCCGGAATACCCAACGGTCCATAATGGAGAGGACACTGAATAACTTCTCGTAAACCGAGCGCACGTCAACTGAAAATAAAATTGGCCGCCTCGTCACAAAGAAGTTGGGGAAACGCGACTCGAAGAGAAGACAAATGTTTGTTCCTTCATATTACAAGCAGCGGGAAATTCGTTATTCAAAATGTATTCGCGGAGCGCGGGCTACACCATTCATCTCTTGTAACGAAAACAAGCGGCGCGCGAGTAATTTTCTTGGGAGACGTTGCACATATTGCCGTATAATGAAGCGAGCGGGCGGGCAAGCGAACGTCGCGAGGAGTAAACGCACGTTCGCAGTGGCGTCTTTCCCGTCGATGGATGGGCAAGAAGGATGAACTCTCCTGACACAGACACACAGACGGTGTGTGTGTGTGTGTGTGTGTGAGAGAGAGAGAGAGAGAGAGAGAGAGAGAGAAAGGATGGCGGGAGAAAGAAAGTGACAGGGAGGACTTAATACATGACAGCATTATAAGTAGGTGGCTTTCGCTTTCCCTGTGAATTTCCGTTACGTGACCACAGGCAGCTAGCCAACACAATAATTTCGTTTTCCAAATTTTATTGCGAGAAAACTTTTCTGTTGCAAGTGGCAGCGTAATCCAGAACGTGTAACTAGGCAACTCCTATTGAATGTTCTTCTGCATGTCATGCATAAATCTTCAAGTAAAGTTCTTCTTCTGCCAATCACTTATCGCATCTTACAACATTTATCTGCTTATTTATCAGGGAATGCAAATTAGAGGATCCGTGAGCCACCTCTTGTATAAAATTATGTAAGTGCCTGGCTTGCGTTATTTACGTATTTCGCATTAGCTATGACATGTTTCTGAATGTAAGTTTCAGATTAATGATAAATTGTACCGCCCTGGAAAGGGGGTCGTATAAAAGATTCCAGGTAACTAATAATAGGTGCAAGTGCGTGAATGTGGAGTGCACTTAATTAAATGTGTCAGTGATTTACTGGCCCTCATACGATATAAACCTGATAATAGTTTCTATAAAATGCCACGAATAACTTTACTTCGGAATAGGTGCAAGTGCGAGGATGTGAAGCGCATCTGAGTTAACGTATCACTGATTCTGTGGCCCTCATAAGATGTCAATCTGATAGTAGCTTCTATAAAATGCAACGAATAACTTTACTTCACTCACAGCGTCAGGATGACACTCCTAATTTTACTTGTAAGCATTCCGGCACAGATAAAACAAATAACAATAGCTTTACATAAATGACACGATTTATTCAAGAGAAAGAGAGTCACAAGTTGAGCAAGTCAATAATATGTTGCTCCACCTCTGGCCTTCGTGCAGTGCGCTTGCTTAGCTGAGTGGTAACGTGCTTGCTCCCATGCAGCGGGCTCGGTTTCGATTCCCGGCCGGGTTGGAGATTTTTCTCCGCTCGTCAACTGGGTGTTGTGTTGTCCTCATCAAAATTTCCCCTGCACTCAAGCCGCCCAATGTGACGTCGGCTGAAATAAGACTTGCACTCGGCTGTCGGACTTCCTCGGATGAGGCCTCCCGGCCAACAGTGCCAAACGATCATTTCAATTGACCCTTATCCAGAAAGTTATCGTGCCAAACTATGTCCAACTGGCACGTTAGATCGTCGTACACCGGAGCTGCCTGCAGGCCCTGCCCGTTATGCTCTAAACGTTCTCAACTGGGGATGACCATGCTAACCATGGTAGGGTTTGACAAATACGAAGACAAGCAGTAGAAACTCTCATTGGGGGATTGAGGGCATTGTCTTGCTGAAATGTAATCCCACGTCGGCTTGCTATGTAGATCAACAAAACAAGGCGTAGAATATGGCTGACGCATCGCTGTGCTATACGTGTGCCGCGGAGGATAACCAAAGGGGTCAGTTATGAAAGGAAATGGCTCACCAAATCATCACCCCCTAGATATCGGACTGTTTGGTGGGCGACAGTCAGGTTGGAATCCCACAACAGTGCGGAGCGTTTCCAGCCACGTCTTCATGCTGGAATCTCATTGACTGGACAAGAATTTCTCCAGTGACGAGTCCCACACCGAACTGCGCAACGAAGGCCAGCGAAGATGTGTTTTGAACTACAGCCGACAGCGGCGGTGGGATACCACCCTCAATGTCGTCCAATTCTTGAAAATGTGTGGTTCCAATTTACTTCATAGGAGGAGTCTTTGGTTATCATCCGCTTCACCCTTACGACGCAGCAGTAGATAGACGGCATTCAGCGCCCCTTTTACTAGCTTTCATTCAAAGCCATCCTTGGTTTGCATTCCAGAAAAATGTTCTCTTTGTGCTTGCCAAAGCCCCACCTTGGTCAGAAAGGGTGACGGATCTGTCCCCATCTGAGAATATTTGCATCATTATGGACAGGGATCTCCGACTGTCTGGGGATTTTGACGATCTAAAGCACCATCTGGACAAAATTTGGCACGGTATCCCCGAGGAGGTCTTCGAACAAGTCTTTCAAACAATGCGAAAGCCATATAACTGTTCGTACGCATGACGTAGGAGTAGCGTCTTTGAGTAGAAAGCAAAAAAATCCTCGGCTCCGCGGTCGAGCCTTGTCACAGTTTAAATTCAGCATAAATATCATCAGCAATGGCGCCGAAGACTTCCGGCATAAGAAGTTGCTCTAATTCTTCCAACGGCCTTGTCAAAGAGGGCGGAGTAACGAACGGAAGTTCAGGGTACTTTCTTGCGCTTGGGGTGGGAAACTACCCCTACAGTGGAAGCCACTGCACTAAGGACTCATAACTTGTATCCACCGTATACGTGGCTTATGGCTGAAAAGGGGTCATGATGATCTCTCCATTAGCAAAAGATTCCAAACTATCTCCCATTCGACTATCCGGGAGGAATCTGATAAGGGCGAGGTGAACCCAAGGTCAATAACTAACCAAGGAAAGGATAACGTTATTTTACGAGACGTTCTTAGAGACAGGGTGTGGGATGTCAGAAGCTTGAACGTGGCAGCCGAGCTAGAATGTCTGAAACGGTAAATGGGGGTGGGGGCCAGTGAAGTGAAATGAAAAGAGGACAAGGAATTCTGGTCTGATGAGCGTAGCGTAATATCAACAACAGCAGAAAATGGCGTAACGGGAGTAGGATTCGTCATGAAGAGGAAGCCAGGGCAGAGTGTGTGTTACTGTGAACAGGTCAGTGACAGGGTTGTTCTCATCGGAACTGAAACAAAAAAAAAGCAACAATAGTAGATCAGGTATACATTCGGACGTCGCAAGCAGAAAATGTAGAGATATGATACTGAGGATGCTGAACGGTTAATGCAGTACATAAAATGAGATGAAAATCTAATAGTCACGGTCACTGGATGCGGTTGTAGGGGAAGGACTAGAAAAAAGGGTTACGGGGTAAAATGCTTTTGGTACTAGAAATGAGAGAGGGGGAAGACTAATTGAGGTCTGTAAATAAATTTCAGCCAGTAATAGCGAATACTCTGTTCAAGCATCGCAGCAGAAGGAGGTATAGTTAGAAAAGGGCGGGAGGTAGAGGAATATTTCTGTTAGATTATATCATGATCAGGCAGAGTGGACTGTATGCCGCGCCTGGGGCGGATATAGACTCAGATCACTATTTCGTAATGATGAAGAGTAAGTTGAAGTTTAAGAGACGAATCAGGAAGAACCAGTGCACACAGAAATGGGATACGGAAACACTAACGAATACTATAGGTACTGCGATAATGAATATCCAGAGACAGTTCAGATGAAGAGGAAAGGACATCTCTAAAATGGGAATCACAGAAGTTGTAGAGACGATCATAGGTACAAAAAAAGTAACTGCGAAGACACCGTGGGTAAGAGAAGAAATACACTCCTGGAAATGGAAAAAAGAACACATTGACACCGGTGTGTCAGACCCACCATACTTGCTCCGGACACTGCGAGAGGGCTGTACAAGCAATGATCACACGCACGGCACAGCGGACACACCAGGAACCGCGGTGTTGGCCGTCGAATGGCGCTAGCTGCGCAGCATTTGTGCACCGCCGCCGTCAGTGTCAGCCAGTTTGCCGTGGCATACGGAGCTCCATCGCAGTCTTTAACACTGGTAGCATGCCGCATCAGCTTGGACGTGAACCGTATGTGCAGTTGACGGACTTTGAGCGAGGGCGTATAGTGGGCATGCGGGAGGCCGGGTGGACGTACCGCCGAATTGCTCAACACGTGGGGCGTGAGGTCTCCACAGTACATCGATGTTGTCGCCAGTGGTCGGCGGAAGGTGCACGTGCCCGTCGACCTGGGACCGGACCGCAGCGACGCACGGATGCACGCCAAGACCGTAGGATCCTACGCAGTGCCGTAGGGGACCGCACCGCCACTTCCCAGCAAATTAGGGACACTGTTGCTCCTGGGGTATCGGCGAGGACCATTCGCAACCGTCTCCATGAAGCTGGGCTACGGTCCCGCACACCGTTAGGCCGTCTTCCGCTCACGCCCCAACATCGTGCAGCCCGCCTCCAGTGGTGTCGCGACAGGCGTGAATGGTGGGACGAATGGAGACGTGTCGTCTTCAGCGATGAGAGTCGCTTCTGCCTTGGTGCCAATGATGGTCGTATGCGTGTTTGGCGCCGTGCAGGTGAGCGCCACAGTCAGGACTGCATAGACCGAGGCACACAGGGCCAACACCCGGCATCATGGTGTGGGGAGCGATCTCCTACACTGGCCGTACACCACTGGTGATCGTCGAGGGGACACTGAATAGTGCACGGTACATCCAAACCGTCATCGAACCCATCGTTCTACCATTCCTAGACCGGCAAGGGAACTTTCTGTTCCAACAGGACAACGCACGTCCGCATGTATCCCGTGCCACCCAACGTGATGTAGAAGGTGTAAGTCAACTACCCTGGGCAGCAAGATCTCCGGATCTGTCCCCCATTGAGCATGTTTGGGACTGGATGAAACGTCGTCTCACGCGGTCTGTACGTCCAGCACGAACGCTGGTCCAACTGAGGCGCCAGGTGGAAATGGCATGGCAAGCCGTTCCACAGGACTACATCCAGCATCTCTACGATCGTCTCCATGGGAGAATAGCACCCTGCATTGCTGCGAAAGGTGGATATACACTGTACTAGTGCCGACATTGTGCATGCTCTGTTGCCTGTGTCTATGTGCCTGTGGTTCTGTCAGTATGATCATGTGATGTATCTGACCCCAGGAATGTGTCAATAAAGTTTCCCCTTCCTGGGACAATGAATTCATGGTGTTCTTATTTCAATTTCCAGGAGTGTACTTCAGCTGATTGACGTATAAAAATGATCCGCTAATATAGAAATATAAGTCATTGAGAAGTGAAATAAACGGGAAGTGCAGAGAAAGTAAGGCGAAAGCGCTACATTGAAAATGTGAAAAACATAAAGAGCTCGAAAAGGAAAAGATTTCCGGAAGGACTCAAACGGCATATAGAAAAGTCAAAAGAATCTTCAGTGAAAATAAAAACAAAGGCTATAACATTAAAAGAGCAATGGGAATTCCACAGTTAAATGCAGAGAAGAGAGTGGATAAGTGAAAAAATACATTGAGGGCATCTATGATGAGGTAGACTTATGAGGTGATATAAGAAGAAATATGGATCGATAGGGGAGGGATAGGAGATGCAGTAACCGAATCAGAATACAGAAGGGCACTGGAAGACTTAAAATCAAATGAGACGTAAGGGATGGATAACATTCCATTGGAATTGCTAAAATAATTGAGAGAAGTGACAACAAGATGTTTATTCACGTAGGTGCATACAATACATATGACAATCGATTTATCAACAGACTTTTGGAAGAACATCATCTACACAATTCCCAAGACAAAAATAGCCAACAAGTGCGAGAATTATCGAACAATCAGCTTAAAAGCTCATAAATCCAGGTACCTGACAAGAGTAGTGTTCAGGAAGATGGAAAAGAAAGTTAGATGACGATCAGTTTGGCTTTAGGAAACGCAATAGCATAGGCAGAGAGGCAGTTCTGACTTTACGGTTGATAATGGAAACAGGGATGGAGAAAAATAAAGGCACTTTCATAGGATTTGTCGACCTGGAAAAAGTACTCGACAATTTGAAATGCAGCAAAATGTTCAAATTCTGAGAAAAATTGAGGTATATAGGGAAATGTAGTTGATATACATGTGCCAGAACCAAGAGGAAACAGTATGACTGGAAGACCAAGAACGATGTGCTGAGATTAAAGGGGCTGTAAGGCAGGGGTGCAGTCTTTCGCTCCTAAAAAAACTCTGTACACCAAAGAACCATTGAGGAAAACACAAGAAAGAATCAAGAGTGGAATTAAAATTCATATTCAAAGGATATCAATATCAAGATTCGCTGATGACGTTGCTATTCTTGCCTTTTTCTTAAAGAACACATACATTTTCATATTTCTCATTATAACAAGAATTTCGAATGATTTATTGATCGAGTAAGTTAGGTACGGATCAAATAAACACAATGAAAATGTACTTACGAATGTACTGTAAAGGTATGGTCCTTGCTTCATAGGATAGGTAAATAAAATTTAGGTGCATATCGACACTCAGTAATCATAAGGAGAAGCCGTTGTGTGGTTACGAAAGGACAAACGCAATCACACACTCGTTCATGTAGCAAGGAATAGGCATGGACGTGGATTTTTGCTATTGGACACTGCTTAGTACTTGATAGAGAAGACTTAGCTTTGTGCAACTGCCAAACTATGAAGAAAATGTATTAAATTTCTCAACGAAAAACTGAAGAAAATTAATCCACACATGAGATATTTATTCTGTTTTGCGAATTTACATGTAACCAATGATCAGCAAGGAACTGACTTCTGAAGTACTTTTGGGTACCAGTTGGTTGAACAGTGTTATGCCTACCACGAAATGTCCTTCTCTTCCCCAAAGTAATTCAGCTTAAAAAAGGAAAACTACAAATACATCAGGCGCCCATTGAAGATGCACACATCTTACCAAAGAACTAGTAAATCAAAGCATTAATCTGAGCAAGTCGCAAAACTAGGAAATCTCCTTCAAATAACACAACTCACAAATGACATAAAATTGTACACCCCTGGAAATATTGATTCTCTTCTGCAATTTATACCTAGACAATGCATAACAGTGAATTGGGTTTCGATCTACTTTGAGAGATATGTGGTCCAGCACACCATGGATCCAGAGAATATCATCTTAAAGTAGAAAGCGTACACCTGCACCTCTTAAAAAGTGAACGTACGAGCGTTTACTGGAAATTAACGAAGGAGTAGGCTCAGATCCTACAACTGCATATGTGGCACTATCTGAATCAAAGCCATCTACTGTCCACCAATGATCAGAAGGAACTCATGAAAAATCATTAAACCCCAAAATTCTCGCAACTGCATTCCGTGAATTTACTTTCGCACTGAAAATAGTTCCACTCTGCTGACGAAACGTGAGAACGAAGTTTTTTCGTAACACACCGTACATGGTGACCACGTTATGCACACATAAAGAGTTCCCTACAAAAAGAACAGAAATAATGTTAAATGCACCTTTGAAGTACTGCTCTAACCAATATAACTAACTTGTTGCCCATGAAATCCAAAGGGCTGAAATGAAGACGATTTAATATTACACATCAAGTACAGTAAGTACTTTCCTCTGTCTTCAGAGTTTCCGAAGGACATCTGTTCATACAAGAGACAGAGACCGAGACCGAGACCCACGTCGGATGAAAAGAGACCGCTTTCTGCTTTCCAGTGAAGAGGGGAAGGGGGGGGGTGTAGAGGGAAACAAGATATGAACCGGGTCCATCCTGCCAATGAACAATGTACCTGCTCAGATACCGGACCAACAGTAAAGAAAGGAGCGGGTGATAGGTTACAAAACGTATTGGCACAAATGTTATATCATCTCCAATATGGCGTCCCTCATACTACACACGAGGAAACTAGTTCATTGGATCATTTGTCAACAGTTATATTTATCTTATCACAATATGTTACACTATGACATATGCAGCAATTTTTGTTTGTTACTATTGACATTCTCCAATACAGATTTCTATAACATTAACATATTTTTGTACATACCACATGTTAAATACAACTAATTCACTAGTTGTTCCAGATTTTAAACAAACAGACTCTGCAAAAAAGGTGCCTTTCACCACACTAAGGCCTTTATTTTTCCTACATCACCTCATTACATTTCTCACTGTATCAACTATTCTTTGACGATAATTCTTTTCTATTACCCAAAAAATTCTTATTGTTGTAGGAAAACACAAAACAAAACCGCCGATGCAGTTTGGAAAATAACCATAGAGGAAACTTTTGCTCTACCTAACAGGAAATGTTCACGGTTGTGTGAGAATACAAGATCAATAATCACTTCAGTCGTTTACAAAATCGGCTGTTGAATTAATACCAGACTGTGGCGAAATACGTAAAACACATTGTTGTAGACATCTTATCATTGCAGCTAACATATCATACAACCTTGGAGACAATAAAAACAATTTGACGTCGTTTCAAGATTGGCACAGTGCGTATTCAAGACAAACAACCGTATCTGAGACACTAGTGACTACACAGATATCCAGTAATCGGCACAGGTATCACAGTGACCACAGCTCGCGAGTAACACAAGAGAAAAACATAACTAGGAAGTTGACAATCATAGCATCCAACTTTCAAACTATCACTAAACATTAAAAAAAATCTGGCACATTTCAATTTCTGAAGGAAAACCATCAATCAAACACGAAAATTAAAATTATTTGTTGGTAACTATTTACTGCTGTCAAATATTTGAAGAAAAGCATTTTGAGCCACCAGCTGCAAGTATACATCTTTATTTTGAACCAGTTCCGATTTTAGCAGCTATCATCCTCAAAAACGAAATATTACATGAATTGGTAGTAATAATGAAGATATGTGATTAGAAAAGTGTTATCTTTAATAAAAATATTTTCTTTTTCTTGGTCTAAATCTCACATCTTCACAGGGTCTGAATGTTAATTGGCATTTGACAATATTAGTGGCATAGAATGATCGGATGCACGTCCTGGCATATCCCCCCCTCCCTCCACCCGCAACTACCACCCATCCTCGTGGACAGGAACTGTGTACGCCAACTGTTTGCGTCCAGCGTTACCCCATGTTTGCGAATCGTGTAACTGTGGCGGCTCATAGGTAGCACTCCCATAGTCATCTAGTCGGAAGTGCATAGCATAGGGTTTACACAACCACTTTCAAACTATTGCTCGACAGTTACACTCTCGAATAGTAAGTGGGAAACATGTATTTTTTTCTGTGGGCTCTGATTTATCTTATCATGATAGTCATTATTCCCAATGCATATGGGATCACGAAAATATTTTCACATTCGGAGGAGAAAGTTGGTAAACCAAATTTCGTGCAAATATCTTGACGCAAAGAGAAACGTCTTTGTTTTAATGATTGTCACCCAACATTGCGACACTCTCCTCCATATTTCGCGGTAATATAGAACGGGTTAATCTTTCCTGCACTTTTCCAGTGTCCTCCATTAAAGCTGTCCGGTAGGTATCCGATGCGGCCCAGCGATGCTCTACAAGAGGGTTACTCCTCCGTATTCTGGGACTCTTGCCTCGTAGGACTGACAGAAGACATAGAGAAGATCTAAAGAAGAGCAGTGCGTTTCCTCACGGTTTGACTTAGTAGGCACGAATTTATCAGATGAATGCTAATCGAGCGCGATAGCAGTCGCTCAAGACAGGAAGTGTGCTTCGTGGTATGATTTCCTGTTAAAATTACGAGGGTGTGCTGCCCATTATGAGTCAACGACTCACAGTTTCTTTGTACAGATATTTCGCGAAAATACCTTGAAAGTGAAATGAGAGAAATCGGAGCTTACCGTAAGGTTTAACGGTAGTTGTTACTCCCACGAGCAATTCGTGGATAGCTGGGAAGAATGAAATGTACCTGTGTTACCCAAGAGGATTCATCGCCATGTAGATGTATTTTACTGCAGTAGGCTCAAAAGTGGCTGTCTGCGGTCATCAGTCCCACATCCATGGTCAAGGCAGGATTCGATCCTGCGACCGTAGCAGTCGTACGGTTCCGGACTGAAGCGCCTAGAACCGTTCGGCCACAACGGCCGGCCGCATACACCCATGTGATGTTTGATGTATCCTAACTTCTAAATATTGCAATTGTACCGCTTTCGCCGGCCGCGGTGGCCGTGCGGTTCTAGGAGCTCCAGTCCGGAGCCGCGCTGTTGCTACGGTCGCAGGTTCGAATCCTGCCTCGGGCATGGGTGTATGTGATGTCCTTAGGTTAGTTAGGTTTAAGTAGTTCTAAGTTCTAGGGGACTGATGACCACAGCAGTTGAGTACCGTAGTGCTCAGAGCCATTTGAACCATTTTTTGTCCCGCTTTCAAACACTGAAATGTGGCTGAATTCCTGTATAAGACCTCAAGAATTTACTAAAGATATCTAGTGCCAAATCATTCCATCTATACGATGACGGAGAGGGCGGTGATTATGTTTGATTCATGGTTTGGTCTTCGATAACCACAACTCTAGGAATCACGGAAACCAAGTCGGGTCCCACTGCACGTTGATAGTCCTCATAAACGAAGACCCTAGCCGCGTGGAGTGGCCGTGCGGTTTGAGGCGCCATGTCACGGATTTCGCGGCCGCTCCCGCCGGAGGTTCGAGTCCTCCCACGGGCATGGATGTGTGTGTGAGTGTGTGTGTGTGTGTGTGTGTGTGTGTGTGTGTGTGTGTGTTTTGTTCTTAGTATAAGCTAGTTTAAGTAGTGTGTACGAATAGGGAGTGATGACGTCAGCAGTTTGGACCCCGCTACGGTCTCAGGTTCGAATCCTGCCTCGGGCATGGATGTGTGTGCTGTCCTTAGGTTAGTTAGGTTTAATTAGTTCTAAGTTCTAGGCGACTGATGACCTCACAAGTTAAGCCGCATAGTACTCAGAGCCATTTGAACCGTTTTGAAGTTTGGTCCCATAGGATTTCACACACATTTGACTATTTGAAAGACCCTACACGCAAGCAGATCGGGCAATTCGCATTTTGTTTTTGCACCCACGATTACTCTGCTAAGGAATGCACCTTTTATCTCTTTTTCTAGGCCTGGATTTTAATTTTGGAACAATGTTGGTGAGTATGTAATGTATGAAGATTCACACCTACGTGCATCGCTAGAGAATCGGGCTCGCGCTACAGGGAGTCGTAACGTTCGGCCTGTACTGTATTTTCGGCGATCGACTTGGTGTCAATCGTTTCCACACGCTACACGGTTCAAGGCTGTGACCTGGCTAGCTTAACTCCAGGTTACGAAGCTTGAGGCTTGGAAAAAAAGTATTAGATACCGATATCTCTGTAATCAATATAGTTGTGACAGGAGACTATATGGTGATAGAACCTATAGTGATAGCTTAAGCGGATTAAGGATCCACAGTCGATTGTCTCAAGCTTTTGTGGAAGTTTTATAAACAACCAACAGCACGTATATGAACTGGTCCAATAATATGAATAAACTGCGTGAGGAAGTAGTGAGTTTCGCAGAAGGAGAGAAGAAAACGGAGTAAGAATTCACTGGTTGGGAGTGATAGTTGCTATCTTTCAGTGGTTACAAAAACAAGTTATATTTACAAAGAATGTTGCAGTACGACGTTGTACCCCTTCTAGTCATGATGCACGCAGTTATTCGGTTGGCTAGGGAGTCATAAAAGACCTCTGAATCCTCTCCTCTCCTTGTATTTTGTGACTAGCAGTTTCTTGCGTGAAGGTAGACACACTGTAGCACCCACGTTTCGAAAGTGATGGTCAGGTTAAGATGCCGTATTTCAGTTAATAACTGGGGTGAACAGGGCCTTACTGGAGGGGAACGCAAGTGGAAGCCTTCCCCACAATTTCTTTTCCGAAGGGCGCATCGTGGAGAATATTTTCTTATTACACTAATTCTCTTCCATCGTCTCTCCAAATTTAATTATCGTCAGTTCTGAATTATAACTCACAGAATAAATTAGCTGTGAAGTCAGCTGAGCATTGATAAATGGCCCACACAAACAACGGAATAAGAAAAGAACAGTGAACATTAGGCGGGTGGGCAAAGCCAAGAAGCACGTTATGCGCAAAGCGGCCGGTGTGGAGGTCAAGCAACGCCTCTCTGCACAACAATGCAAAGTTCTGTGAAGTGTCGGAACATCTAAGGAAATTCGAACTCTGTCTGGAAGGCATTTCTTTCTCTCCATTATTACTGACACACATTCGCCCACACACTGGACCATTGCTGGGCACCTGCAAAGACGCCGCTCCATTCTTGTCAGTTCTGGGCTGCTCTGCGCCGGCCTGAGCGGTGCTACGCGGCGTTGCACATCCGATGTCGACTCGCCTTTAGATGTCCACATAGTGTAACATAATAATAATAATAATATCTGAAAACATTTAATTCCCTTCTTCGGCCCGCTGATGTGGCCTTATTTAATTGTACAACAAAACCTGACTCCTATCTGTAACTTAATCTGTAAGATAAGGTATTAATAAAATAAAATCATTTCCCCCTTCCTTATGCTGATTTGCAATCTTCAGTGATCAAACCACAACATCGAATGTCGGCTCTTGATTTGACCTTCTGCTATGGTACTATTACAGTACACCTCTTTATTGTTTCGAGGCACTGTCGTGCCTTTCGTTTATGTGTTTACAGTATGATTGTTAACAGCATTCATCGTTAGCCACTGCACGGCCGACGTGAGTACGGTTGTACAGTTTTCTTTTCAGTGGAGCTATAGGCAGTTCAAGCTCTTCTGACTCCTTCGGTCCTACACATTACTTTGCTTTTTAAATCCTGGTACACTAGATTTTTAAGTGAAAAGTGTATAAACGGTGCTACAAATTGACAGGCGTAATTTTTCAGTATGAAACGCAGTATAGTAGGAAATTTCAGTAAATTTAATTCCGGGCCTTCAACTACAGAAGATGGTCGGTATTGTTTAAAAAAAACATGAAGCTGACAATGATCTATCTACTTCATAAACGAATAAGAGGTGTTGTTGGAAATAAAAGACAATCATGTGAAGTATTTCCTTGTTATTTGGAGTCGCAAAACATATCTACTTATGCTGTTTGTTGGAACGACAGTACACGGAGAGAAATTTAAGACGAAATATGAGTAGTTAGAGTGTAGAGGAAGCAAGTTGGGTTGTTCTGTGTGTAAAGATGTGCAGAATATTGGAGTGACTAAATCACAGGGAGTAGTATTTCAGTGGATTCAGTTTGTGGAAGTAAACCAGATCAGTTGTGTCAGCATCATAGCCAGATTTGCAGACACGATGAAGAAGAAGAAGCTCTGTTCATCCATAATATCGCGGAATTCCAAGGTCTGGTAAGTCTACATCCGTTTCTTCATAATTAGTTTTATTGGTGTATTTAAGGTGTGAAATCAATTATGGTTGTGTAAATACCTTTTTCTTGGATGTTATTGGACGTAGAACAACAGATGTAGAAGCAAGAGAAGCATAATTTCTAAAATGTCTCTCGGAGCATAATTTAATTCAAGTTATTTGAATGATAATTTGATAAAAGCGTGGAGTGATAGTAATAGTGGAGTGACAGGTGGAAATTCAGGCTGTTTAGAACGACTTAAGAATAAGTACAATAAACTATTCGAATGGCATTGCTTATACCATCGAATTGAATTGGGGGTTGATGATACAATCGAAGAGGTTCGCTGTGTGAATCACATTATCATTTTTTTTTAACAAGCTGTATGCGGTGTATCATCAGTCTCCAAAGAATCGGCATGAACTGTCACCTGTTGCACAAGAATTAGGGCAGAACTGAAGACGATATCTAAAATATCCTTGGTGTAGGGAAGCCTCAAGCTTTAGAGCAGTGAAAGCTCTATGGAGGTGCTACCATTCTCTGACTGCTCATTTCAATAGATGCTTGATTGACATGACTAGAAAATCAGACCAGAGTTCGAGAGCAGCATTGCATTGTTTTCAGATCTTCTTGCGGGCATGGTTGTGTGTGTTGCCCTTAGTGTAAGTTAGTTTAAGTTTGATTACGTAGTGCGTAATCTTAGGGGCCGATGACCTCAGCAGTTTGGTCCCATAAGACCTTACCGCAAATTTCCAATTTTCAGATGATCTTGAAGATACTGGTATCCTCTCACAGGGCCTCCAAAAGGACAATGTTAATATTCCCTCATCAAATACGGCAATTGAAGGAAATGACAGGTGTTTGCCTGAAGGGAGCAGAGAATGCTATTTCTGAAGGGGGGTTCAAAAACATTTAACTTGTTCCCAGAAAAGAATCAAACAGGATGACTACCCACATCAATAGGAAAAAGTTCTGACAGAGTATTAGCGACAATTTGAGGGAAAGGCTAATTTCGAATGACAGTGAAGAATTTAAATCTGTCATGGAAGAGATCGATATTTTGGACAGTAAAAAATGGCCCTATGGCATTGTGAGCCCATGACTAGAAGGGGGGAAGAAAATATAAGAAAAATGTCGGCGGTTTTCGTCTTCTTTATCCAAATGTAAGACAGGTTTTCAGAGACTATATAGACAACGTGGAGAGAACATCCTGAAAGCGTGAAACCAGCTTTTGTTTGTGTTGATACAATGCCTATGAGCAAATGAGACTGTGAAAGACCCTTTAGCACAATGAACGTAGTTATGAAAACTCTGTGAATTCGCGTTCTGTTTGCCATCTCTCATCCTTCATGTTTATTTAAATTGTGGGTCCTCCGCTACATCACTGGAACTCTGAGGATTACATCAAAATATGGGTCGAAACCAACAGGCCGAGAGCCACCAATGCAAGAAGGCTAACCTACACTTGCAGCAGTCTGGTGGGTACTCCAACATATGACACTTTCTTTACGTGAGTCCACCCATCACTTTTGTTAGGAATACAGGAAGTGTGGTGAAGCATTTAGCATAATTGGTGAAAATATTGTATTGTGACTAATCTGTATGTTCTGTCATTTTCTCTAAGTTTGCATGTTATTTTGTGAGGACAGGTTTTCTTCTGAACGAAACTTTCACTCTGCAGTGGAGTGTGCGCTAATATGAAACTTGCTGACAGATTAAAACTTTGTTCCTCACCGAGACTTGAGACTTTTGCTTTCTATGGGCTAAGTCCTCTACCGATTGAGCTACCCAAACACGACTGAGGAATCGTCCTCATACCTTTAATTCCACCACTACCTCGTTTCCTACCTTCCGAACTTTACAAAAGATCTCCAGCGAAACATGCAATACTAGCACCCATTGAGGAGACGTGGTTTAACCTCGGCCTACGGGATGTTGCCAGAATGAAATTTTCACTCTGCAGCGAAGTGAACCCTGATATGAAATTTACAGGTAGATTAAAACTTTGTGCCCTACCGAGACTCTAATTCGGGACCTTGAAACGTCCCCTTTGAAAAATTATACATGACTGTGCTTAAACTGACACACAATATTTCTAGCGCAACGCAATCTGACTTCCAAAAATCCCTACAAAAGAATGGCCCTGACTAACATTAACCTATACCTTTCACAAATCACTTACCTCACAAAAATCTTCATTACTCGAACTACTGCAATACAGCGAGCGCCACTATTGCCAGCTAAATAAAAGATTCAAACTACGGAAAGAACTAACTACTGATAGGCATAGTTAGCAAATGAAAGATTTTAATAGAGAACAAACAATGTATTTACCTTAATAGTCATAATATATATAGCAGTTCATGCCATCCAGTATTACAAATTTCAAAACTCCGCCATCTGTCTCCCCACATCCACCACTGCTGGCGGCTCACCTCCAACTGCGCAACGCTATGCGCTGTTCACATCCAGCTGCCGCTGCCCAACACTACAATGGCAGACAACAATGCAAACTAGCCACAGACTGCACACATCACAGCCAGTGATTTTCATACAGAGCGCTACGTAACGTTGCCAATAAGAAAACATAAACAGCCTACTTACAACCTTAGCCTCACATGGGCAAGTGCTGTACACAAAGGTCTTGAGTTCGAGTCTCTGTCCGGCAAAAAGTTGTGCCATCTACTGCCCGAATTACAGGAACCTGTGTATATAAGAAATCCAAATTTGGGGATAACTGTATCACATGCATCGTACGATACCACCCGGGGTCAATTGTTTGTTACAATTTCACTTCCATTTGATCAACTTTTATTCCGATGTCGGTTGTATATTGTGGTATTCATGACTTTTACATAAGTATCCTATACACTGAAGTACTTTCGAAAATGCATGTTTTTCAAATTTGCCTGTAACGAATCATTTTCATGAGAAATAAAGTGAAAAAGTGAAATTTCGGGAAATCTTCTTCCTGCGTCTTTCATTTCAAAAAGTAATCTAAGAAATTATAGATTTTTTCATAAGTTATAACTAACCTCCATTTCCTTTATACAGTTCATAACAAAGGACATATATCCTCATCAAAATTCCAGATTTTCTATGAACCATAAGAAACAATAATTTGTTTTTCCTTAGCTGAATAGTGTTCAGTGTATTCAAAAAACGTAATTTATTTCACGATAAACTATTTCTGTTGCTTCAAAATCTTATTGCAAGCGAAACTTTGCATATGAAATATTGAATATCTATATGAAAATCTTTTGTTACTCTTTTGATTCTCAGATTTTTGTAACTATAACAAGATATGTTTTTCCTTAGACCTTTAATGTTACAGATACCGCATGTAGTTATAATATTTAATTTGATAATGAAACCTCTAGAGGTATTAAATAAGCCTCAAATGGTTCGGTGTGGCCTATTTTTAAGCAGTTGTACGTGACGCATCGCGCGTAGTATGTTCGTAGTTATGAGAATATGTGCGCCAACAGTTAGCTTCTCAACTGTATGTTAACCTTCACTGTATCTGACAAGCTAAACGTGAAGTAAATCGTGAAATGTTACTAAAGAATATTTCTTTACTGGCTAGTGAAGAATCTGAGAATCTCTTCATCCCATAATTAGATGACTATTGCCACATTTTCGTCAAAGACAATCACTAATTTTCAAATTCAATTCTGAAAGGCTCTTCTTTCCATGATTTCTTAGGTACTAAACGAACAAATACATAGGAAAAAAATACATACTGTTGATATAAAGTGAATAGAAATTTAATTAAAGCTGGAAAAGGGGTCTTCATAAGTGCTAACAGTGTAACAGGTCGCCAAACGTAAATGATCTTGCAAGTAATAAGAACTTGTAAAATAATCGTGAAACGATCTCTTCTTATCTTCTGGACAGCCAACGACTGAAGTGATATGTTCCTAAGAAGTTATGGGTGAAGTTACACAATAACATAAGCAAAACCGTTTCAGGCAAAGTGGATCCGCGAGCGATTCATTTGTGAACTAATTGCTAATGGATGGCTACTTCAGATTTATTCTAGGTAGTGCAGATGTACTTGATATGTGTAGTTTTTGTTAAAGTTCCCATCTCAGTCGGTTTAACTTTCACCCATGGTAAATAGTTGTGGAGTGTAGTACATGCGCGCTGAGGAACCGCCACATATTGCTGTCGCTGTAGCACTAGATGCAGCTCACCAGCATGGTTTAACAGGTAAGATGGGCAGGTCAAGCAGGACCTGACCTAACCACACTCGTCTAGACTGTCCTATCTTGGGTAACTTAAAAACGTGCAGTATACAATTTTCCTGCTAACAACGTTGAGAACTGGAACAGTGAACTGTAACGTATTACGAAGCTTTAGGATATCATGCGGGGGAACCTTAAAAAGAATTCGAAACTCTCTGCAGGGCTGAGCGCTATATTGAATTCAAATTCGAGATACCCTTTGTTGACAGTCCTGTTCTGTGAATCTTTTACAAACTCTTGAGACTGAGTAAATGAAATGGGACATGTTGCTTTTCCTGTTGCAAGACTGTGCGTAAAACTCCTCAAAGATTTGGATATACACGACAGTGTTTACAGTTGTTTAAAAAAAATAAGAGACTCACAATCCATCTTGCTGACACTGCACACCACTGTCCGAAATTTTTACTGTGAAGAGGTTCCTCCTTAATCGTATGTGGATTGTTTGCTGAGCAGTATCCAGTGTTCAGGAAGTTCAGTGTCACGTCACACGAAAGCAGGCTTCATCAAATGAAGTACATCCGCGGATCAAACATTCGACTCTCAGTTCTTTGTCATACCCACTTACAATAATTCACAGGTTTTGGCTTATCCTTCTTAAGTTCTTGGACACAATGCATTCTGAAAGCCTTCATTGCTGTATAGTATAAAACAAGTTGACAACACCTAATGAAACGTCCCCTTCTTGCTACAATTTACGTTCGACTTCTTTGGACAAAAGATCATTCGTGCTCGACTATCGGCGATCATTTAAGGTGTGCGAACGAACGGAACTCGAATCTTTTTGTGTTTGCAGTTGATCCTGTACTACATCACTTGGTCACCAAATCAAATCCTATGTACTGCTTTTTGCTGGTATGGAAACGACAGGAAACTTCCTCACAAAAATGTCCCGCGTTTCGTTACATGAACCGGTAGATACCTATGCCTCCACTATTGTTTATCTTTCTTCAGAAGGATACATCTCGTTGAGATATTTACTGCAGACGCCTTAGGGAAGTCGCAACGGGTTCCGTACTGGCAATACAAAACGTAGCTGCAACAGGTTAGGAACAATAGATGACAACTGATAGATGTCTATGACCAGTATAGGACTGGGGGTCGGTATTTCGTGAGCCACTCTGTAGTAAATGGGGCAGTATTTCATACTTAAGTCAATGGCGGTCAGTTTTCAGACATCTGTAGTTATCTCGAAAACAGCTTGTGTGACGACGCACGTAATTCTAATAGTTTCGGTTCGCTTATTGTATTTTCCCTCCCGAGTTCGACTTCGCTGTTAATTATGATACACGTTGCATGTGAAAACGAAATTTGCAATATGATACACATATCGGGAGGCACAGCCCTCTCAGTAGGGGTTGTTAAACGAAGAAGATTCATTCATGATTAAGGCAGCAATTCCTCCAGTAGTCACGCAAATGTCAGAAGTCAAGATTATTTGCCAACTGTGATACTACCTGATGCCTTTAACGAACACTTCAGCAATTACAATGTTGCGACTTGGAATTCCATGTGAAAACCGAGCGAGGTGGTGCAGTGATTAACACAATAGACTCGCATGAGGGAGGACGACGGTTCACACGCGCGTCTGACCATCCTGATGTAGATTTTCCGTGATTTACCTAAACCAGGCAAATGCCAGGATGGTTCCCCTGAAAGAGCACGGATGACTTCCTTCCTCAACGTTCCTTAAGTCGTTGGGACCGATGACCTTGCCTACTGGTCCCGTCCCTCAAATCAACCAACAGATCTGAAAGCACTTTGTCTTTCCCAACAATATGTAGTGCAGAACATGATAGCCTCCACTGGATAAAAAATACGAGGAACTAAATAGTTCTCATTCGGATCTTGTGGCCAATTAAGGGAATGCCAATTAAGTTGTTAGAACGCTGTTGAGAAACCGGAAAATTTTGAGATCGAAAAAGAGACGGGTTAGTTTAACAATCACTAATACGTGATGGGAAGAAGAGGGGGATTTTTGGAGTGCTCATAACAGGATTATTCATGAGTAACCCTGGAATGAGATAGTAGTATACGGAATAAAAGCACATAACAAATTTGCATACTGAGAAAACTTGCTATCTGCATCAAAACGTACCATTTTTTTGCTGGAATTGAAAGTATTTTCTACAGCCTTGGTAATCATAAGAAGTACAGGAGCAGACCACAGTTACGGAAGACTGTGAAAGCGAAGAAATTTATCATCGCGTTAATGAATTCTAGTCGTAATGGGAGACGGCAATGCTGTCGCTGCTAAAGCATAAAACAAAAACTGATGATATAATTCACTCTTCTCAATGGCAATGACAAGGGACAAATAATAACAAAAATGTAGAAAATGTGCGAATAGTCCAGCAGATTTTCTGGGTCTTTCCATGTTTTGGTGTCTGTTGTATGAATGGAAAACCCATGTGTAATATTCTGCAATATTCATCTAACCATTTTTAGGCTGTAAGTCTATCATATCATAAAAAACAAAGATAAATATGTGTGGTAGAGAAATTTATGAAATCATAGGCTATAAAGTAGATACAAACAAAGACACTCCCTATTTGCTCTTACAGATAACAATTATTAAACTTTGATATAAGCCTAAAGTGAAATAAAAATTATTTCCATAAAATTTGAAGAAATACTGTGGAAATGCCATTACATAAAATATGACACATTGAGTTAATGAATTTCAGGACAAATTAACTAACGAAAGAATAATAAATAAATTGAGAAAAACATAGTAAACTTATGGTTCAAGGTCATGACTGAGCAGTATAATACCGTCTTCAGGAAGCAATCATTTTATATGTGAGACACACGACAAGCTTAACAGGTAAGTGAAACAATCGTAATCATAAAAAGTAAAATTACTAGGCAAGTGAAATCACAGTACTTGAAATAAAGTAAAATGTGGGGCATACAAGCAGGAGAGGTAATTTACAAAGTTCTCTAGAGGGATTTACTAAGAAATATGTGCGCTTGGAAGCGGTACATAAGGAACTGTCATAGTTCAATAACAAGTTTGGGGAAATGATTACATATTTATCAGTTTCCGTTATTGCAAGATGGTTCATCTTCCTTCCATCGCAGATGTTCCACCCTGTAACTGTAACAGCTGCACACTGCGAGATGGTCATAATATAAGAACCTTCCATCTGTATTTATTTGTGCGGTCAAGAAATCCTGCAAGCACTGTCAGATCGTAGTGAGTGATTTCTCTGCAGAGTTTAATCCTGATTCAGCAATAATAAAATGAAAATTTGCTAATGTAGCCCCGCTGTATTTTTGAGCCAAAATGACTACATACATTAATAATATGAATGAAAAATTCAGAGCTAACCACATTTAGTTTAAAAATTATCAAACAGTTTCTGAGCGTATTTAGACAGCAACAGAGCGTTGGTTAACAGATTGAGTGAGTTTGAAATCTCCAGAATTTATTGTGGCTAAGATGTTATATTCAAGTTCCAAATTACGTACTTTTATTTATCTAAATACTGTTTCTTATGTCACCACTTTAAATTTGGAATGTAATACTGAAACTTATTATTAAATACCACCACAAATAAAAGAAAAGTAATAGTAATCATCTTCTTGTTCTGCACTTCGTGCATTATGCTTTGAGCCTGTTCCCTCTTCACGGATTGCGAAATGGGAACAAAATTGTCCGTCCAACTCTTCTTAGGTCTTCCAACACCTCTTCCTCCCACCAGGTTGTAAGGTAAGGTAAGTTTGGAAAGTAATTTATTGGCCATTTTTTGTACGTACTCGTACCAAATATTGGTTTTCATGTGTTCACTTCTTGAGTGGTCGTATGGTCTTCTAAGACATTCCGTTTCTGCATTTCTGACATGGTGTAGTTATTTGTGTTATTACTATTGTTGTGAGTATGTGTCTGGTATGACTTAAGATAACCACGTAACATACTAACTCGTGTGCGTAGGTAAGGAGAATAGTTAGTTGCCACTGAAGGATTTTGATCTGAAGCATTTGTTTTATTCGACATAGCTGGGTGAAACATTCAAGACGAGCCCCTTCCGCGTCCAGAGCGAGTAATATATACTCCAAGAGCTGAAAATTTGTGCATTATATTTAATTACCGGTAAATTACAAAAGATCGTAACTCGGTTACGTTCTCATCAAATGTAATGAGAACAAGTAATGATCACCGCCAAGATAACGACTGATTAAATTATGATTTGAATTGTGCTGCACATCCGACCGGCCTTCGCCCACGGCAACTACAAAGAAACTTGCCTGACGCAGCAGCTACAGCAGCGCAGCGGCGGCGAGAAGTTGCTGGTGGTAGTTAGTGCTCGGCAGCATTCCCGTACACTGATTGCCGGCGGTAGTTGGCGCAGGGGCGGCGTCGGAGGCGAGGGCTGCCGACACCCGACTATCAATAACTAGAGGCTTATTCGATTATTCAGATGAACGGAGCTGCGCCGTCGTAACGCAGTGCAGACGGGAATGGCAATCCGACGCCGGTACGTTATGCGGGAGGGAGAGGTGAAACGGTGACGGACGCAACGCCGCCGGTTCTGTCCGGCGAAAATTGCAGCAACCCTTCAAGTGGCGTACGCCGGGCACGGGGCCGCAATTCGCAATTCGCAGATTAGCTGTTCCGATGAGCAACAGGGCTGTCTGGGGTAAAGAATTCGGGGCGTGCGGGTGGCACGCGGCCGGAGTGTCGGCGTTTCCAGGGAGTGCCATGAATAATGCAGCACGCGGTTTGGCCGGGAGTGTGGGTGTAAGGCTGGTCGGTGACAATCTCCTCACAAAATAGCACTATAAAACGTGGTGTCGGCGCAAGGGAGAAGCAGCAAAGGATGCAACGTAGGCTACTGGAAAAAAGGGGGGAAGTGTCGCTCGTGCAACAAATCTTCAACATGCAAACCAGTTCTTTTCTGTGGGTACAGTAGTATTTTGCTTTAGCCTCTTGTAACACTAGTGACCATGGCTTAAGCAGTACTTCACAGTGGCAGCATAGCGCCAACACCTTTCCGATGTTGCTCATCTGTCGCACTATTGTATAACATGTCTAGATGTAGCGAAGCTCCTCTCAAGCATTTCCTGGACATAGAGGTTCGAAGTTCTACGAGCCATTTGAATAAAGTACGAGAGCACCAATCTTCGCGCTGCGGCTTCAGCGCAAAGGGCTAAGGCAGCAGGGTAGCAATTTTTAGTACAGAATCGTGATTAAATATGCGCTTATGAGGGTTGGGCAAAAAGTGGGAACACCGCTAGCAATGAATGCCTGAACACAAATGCAAATTTCCTGATTCGAGACACGCTGCTTCAGGTTAGCTGGCACGCGTCTGTACACTATTGAGGAAGTTTGATAATTTTGTTTATTTTGTACGTCTCAGTTGCATGAATGTGCAGTGTTTTGCTGCAGTCGTTATCAGTCTCCGGGCTGACACACCGATCCTCAAACCACGCGGCTTGTTATTAACCGTAGTTAGTCATACAACATTATGCAAAAAGGCACGGAATCCTTTTGTACAGAAAGTCCAATTGTGAAAAACAAGTACTCTCAGTGAGAACATAACCCACTTATCTGATGTTACACCTAACGCCACAACCAAATTAGTTTCAAGAAGTACTTAATCGGATATATATATATATATATATATATATATATATATATATATATATATATATATATATATATAGCACTCAAGGAAAGCAGAAAAACAGTATCCACTAAGTCAGAATGTTGAGTGATCGTAACAGGTGATCGTTGAAGAGGATTGCGACAGAACGTAAGGAGACGACAACTGTAAAAGTGACTGCAAAGCAGAATGCGCCGCCCCCCCCGCTCGTGAGTTCCGTCGACACCAAACCGAATTCATAAAAACTGAGCTATGATGCACTAGAAAAAAGTTATTCATTAGGAGCATATGTTTCACACCGTTTCCCCTGAGTTTACGTTTAAAGAGGGAAACTCCGTATCTTGGTTCCCGTCAATATCGAATTACTGCTAAAGATTATACGACCATTTTGGTTGATCTGGTCCAAAATACAATGTTTGCTCCCCCAATAGGGATGCTGTCTTTCAAGACGACCAGATCCCTGTTCACACAGCTCGCGTCATCCAGGACTGGATTCGTGTGCAGTGTTATGAACTGTAATGTCTCCCCTGAGCCTTAATTATTCTACGGAGAGAACTGTGTGTTACCGCTATCTATCTCCACCATCATTATCTGAACTTGCCGCTACTTTTCAGGGAGAACTATATCATATTCCATTGAAATCCTTGCACTACCTGTCTTTATCCATTAAGAAATGACTGCAAACAGTTTTGAATTCCAACGGGATTCCTGCACTGCTTCAGGCCTGATATTGTGTTGTTTTCTTGGCATGTCCATATTTTTGTCCACCACTGTACTTATTGTTACATTCATGCACGTATCGCAGTGAAGTCGTACCTCAATATGTCTGCCAAGAATAATGTACACTTTATTTTAATCGCTTTTGGAGCATAAAAACAGGTATGCTTTCTACTCGTGAAATGGTCCAAGTTTGCGTACTATCTTGTCTGCGATGTTGTACATATAGTTCAGTGAAACTGCCAGAAAAAAAGCCTGTACCTTGCAAAAGGTGGGGTAGAAGATTTTATTTTTTTAACTCGTTCATATTGTTGGAAAGGCTAGAAAACACAGTTTTGCCCAAAAAATTTCTCTTGGGAAAAACTTTCTGTAGTCAGAAAACTTCGAAAATTTCGAACCTTTTTCAGTTTTTTCAAAATATCTCAGTTTCATTTGCTTCTATCGCTTTGACGTCTATTTTCTTTTTTTAAAGATCACAAAATTCTCTACAAATGTGATTCATACCATTTTTTTCTACTCCCAGTATCTAAGGCGCTACAGCGCTTCAAAAAATTCCAATTTTTGAAATTTCGAGCAAAATGGTAAATTACCTAATTTTTGAACACTGTTATTTCAGTTTGTATTTGTGTAGTATAAACATATTGCTCATCATGTTATTCATTGGAATTTACCATCTCACTCTGCTGCAGGGCCAGGACAAACAGCATCATATTCAGTAACTACGAACACATTCACGTCGTATTGCGTGAAGTTTATTTGTGTTACAATATGTAATACGATTGCATGCAGGTGCCGGCGATCAGAATGTATTGGTCAGGGGTTCCTTCTGACATGACTGTAGAACAAACATTGATGAGAACCATGAAGAGTTATGGAGGACTTACTTTTGGCTGAGGAATTACGGATAGTGTATTAACCAGATGGACATTGGGTATGATTCACATGCAGAACATTTGTGAAGAAACTGAGTCATATTGCGAAGTGAGCGCAGTAACATCAGAACAGCATGTAGATGCAAGAAGTTGTCGCATCGAACGAGATGGAATAGACTTGCGCAAGCTGCGTGATTGGTTTTCAGTGCACCTTGCCTTCCCTGAAAGTGATTTTATAATGTCTATCAGCAGTGGTGTTGTCGGAACGGAGGATGTTAATTGTCATATGTGTCACGAAAAGGGGGCAAAGGCATGAAAAGAATAGTTGGTGATAATTTTCACGATGTAAAGTTCCGTAGAAAAGATAAAGTTGTGACTCTCCTTTCTGCGTTCAATTCTGTAAAAGCTGGGAGCACTAAAATTACTCCTGTTGATACTTTAACTCTTTGCCAAAGGATTTGTTTAATGAAGCAAAGTGAAGAAGAGTTAAAAGCTTATCTGAAATATGAACTTGCTCCTTACCCAATGTCCCTATTGTCAGAAAAAGGCATGTGAAAAGGAACAAAATCTTTATTCTACAATGCCTTCGTTCCAGTGGAAGATGTGAAGTCAGGTGGACCGAGTGAATTTTTTGTCATTGATGGAGGGTACCTTATCCACAAAGTGACTTGGACTCGAAATGTTTGCTTCAAGTCAATAGCCCAAACCTATGTTTCTTACGTGCAACGTCCAAAAAACATTCTTCGGTTGACGTTGTGGTTGAATCAGAGATGGTGAATCAAGTCCCTCAGGACAAGTTCTTCTACAATGAACGAAACAAGATGCGTTTGATCACACTTCTTAAAAAGGAATTTCTGAAGTGTAGCATTGAAGTACACCAGGCACAAGAAGATGCTGACCTTATGATTGTAACATGAGCCAAAGATTTTGAAAGTGTTGTCATTGTAGGAGAAGATGTTGAACTGTTGTGCTCATGACCGGTTTGGAGCAAGGCATTGAAAACTTATTTTTCTTAAAGCCAGGAAGAGGAAATGCAGTAGACAAGTGGTTTTCCACTACATCTTACAACTTTGACAGTGAATATATTATGTTCACTCACGCCTTTAGTGGATGTGGTACAACATTCGATTTTTTGGTCAAGGAAAAATTAAGTGCTGCAATATTGTTGCGAAAAATGAACACCTAACCTCAGCTCTTTGCACGTTCAATAAACCACATGCTACCCGTGAAGAAATAATAACAGCAGGAGAACAGGCTACTATCGTTTTGTATAGTGGAAGTGTCAGCAGTTCCCACACTTTCTCTGCCTCGTGATGACTGGGTGTTGTGTGATGTTCTTAGGTTAGTTAGGTTTAAGTAGTTCTAAGTTATAGGGGACTGATGACCATAGATGTTAAGTCCCATAGTGCTCAGAGCCAGCCAGTTCCCACACACTAGACCATTTGCTATTCGCCAAGTCTGCCACAAAAAGCAAACTTCCACGGTTGCCACCTACACAAGATGCTGCACAACACCATTCGTTGCGGACTTACCAACAAGTCCAAAGTTGGATGGGAAACTGGAAACCTCCTGAGAAATGGGGCTGGAATCACAGTGACTACGGTCCAATACCCGTTATAATGAGCCAAGATCCAGCTCCTGAAGCACTTCTTCACATTGTTTCATGCTCATGCAAGCTGAACTGAAGTGGAGCGAGTGCGCTCCTGCAGAAAAGCGGGTTTGAAATGTTCTTCAATTTGCAAGAAATGTATTGGGGTCAACTGTGAAAACGTGCCAAAACTTTTATATGAAGACAGCGCAGAAGATGTTACGGAGGATGTTGAGGATACCGCTGACGAAACCAACGAACTTACCGAGGCTGACTCGCTGTTTAAAGAAGATGTCAATCTGGGATCAACTCCATGTACAGACCCTGAATCCGTAACTCAAGGTATTTCAGGTGGCACTGAGGAACCAGGCCCATCAAAACGTTGGAAGCGATGATCATATCTGTCTCACGTGCGCTAAAGAGCGATATTACAAGTATTACACATCCAGAACTGTCAACATTTTTTAGTAATTGACAATGCATTTTAACTGTAATAAAGCTACTTACTTTTAATGTCAATTGTTTGGCTTCCATACACAAGAATAATTACGTACCTAATTAGGTTGCCTACTGCAGCTAATAATAGTTCAGTTTCCTGAGAAAACTTATTTTGTGTGTGTGTGTGTGTGTGTGTGTGTGTGTGTGTGTGTCTCTTAATGATGTATTTTTATATTTATAGTTTTACAAATACCAGGGCTGAGATGGCCCATAGTGAACTTCAGGTAGTGATGTAAGAATTACAATTGTTGGGTGCCCAGCAATCCGCATGTTGCATACAGAGAAATTGAACACCTGAAAGTGAGGTGGTAAATTCCAACGTATAACATGATGTATAATGTATTCATACTACACAAACAGAAACTGAAAAAGTAGTGTTCAAAAATAAGGTATCTTGCCACCATGCTCAAAGTTTGAAAAATTGGTATTTTTTGAGGCGCTGTAGCGCCTTAGATATTGGGGGTAGAAAAAAATGGCAAGAATCAAATTTGTAGAGAATTTTGTGCCCTTTAAAAAAGGAAATAGACGTAAAGCGATAGGAGCAAAAAAAGGAGATGTTTTGAAAAAAATGAAAAAAGGCCGAAAGTTTCCAAGTTTTTTGACTGCAGAAAGTTTTCCCAAGCGAAATTTTGTTGGCAAAAGACGGTTTTCTAATCTTTCCAACCATATGAACGAGTTGAAAAAATAAACTCTTCTACCCCACCTTTTGCAAGGTATATCTGCTATTTGACTGGACTAATATCTTCAGTTCGATATCAGAAATTATCGAGATGTTAGTTAGTAATCGTAATGGATGCACCTTCAGCACTATACACTGGAAAGACGCTTTTACTGGGTATTTTAACTGGAACCATTACCAGGAACCTCAACGGAAATTAAACAATCGCCACTAAGGTGTCTGGTGGAAGATTATTAAATAAAGAATAGACGAAAACAGCTCGTGCAGACTACTAGTCAGCGGCGTTAGTCGTTTGCGATAACGCCGTTGGTGACTGTTTGGTACCCAACAGGCTCGTGAAATTGAGAAACTGAGACACGACACCTCATAAACTATTGAAATGAACGTAGCACTAGTGGATCATTTCTTTCGATCTACGCATGTATCACCATCGTGCGAAAGAAGAATGAGTGGAAATGATCGCCGGCAGCGGTAGCCGAGCGGTTGTAGGCGCTCAGTCCGGAACCGCGCGACTGCTACGGTCGCAGGTTCGAATCCTGCCTCGGGCATGGATGTGTGTGATGTCCTTAGGTTAGTTAGGTTTAAGTAGTTCTATGTTCTAGGGGACTGATGACCACAGATGTTAAGTCCCATAGTGCTCAGAGCCATTTTTTGGAAATGATCCGTTCAAAGTTTGTTTCCTCTGTCGGACTGTGCACTGGTGTGCAAGTATTAAGGTCGAAACTAAGTTTCGCGTGACTGCGAAGTAACATAGTGCGATGAAACATAGGAAGAACTGCTACATTGTGTTGTAGAAGGCAACTGTAAGAAATACGCCAAGAGACGAACGGAGATGACACTTTTATTCAAAATAGCCGCGATCTATGATGGTTCCCAGAACATTATAAAAGGTGACACAAGGTTCTCAATAGGGTGCTTAGTCACCACGGACGGCACTGCGTACTTCGCACCGTGATCCCATGCTTGCTTCAAGGTTGGTAACTTCTCGTGGAAGGCCCTTCTGTTCCTCCGACAGCGCAGTTGACAATTACCAGATAGGGATCGATGTATGTGGAAGCGCTGCAGTACGTTTGCCCAACGCGTTACCCAAATGATCGATGTGATGTAAATTTACAAATGTCCTGACCAATCCATTCGCCGAATGTCCTTTCGATCTGACAGCTCCTCCGTCCGCGCGGTTCGGTGCAGTCCCGCATTGTCATCCATGAAACTGAAGTTACTTCTGAATTCATCCCTGAAAAGCCGCATATGTGGAAGGAGTACAGCGTCACAAGGTAAGTTGACTGCCGAGTGTACGGCGTCTAAAGATTTTTGAGGTCACTTCGTCCATGCAACAAGATGCCTCCCGTCACCTTAATATCCGGACAGACAAAATAATTAGTCCAATTTTCGTGTGTGAATTGCGTACCCTTAAATGACATATCATGGCGAGAGGTGAAACGCGAATAAAACTGTCTGCCGCAAGAGCATAAATGTTGTAAATCGGGCTGGTATAGTCCGAAAACACATATTTTGAAACGTCTCCAGGTAACCGTCTACGTTATTTGATACAGAAACAGCTGAGTAAAACTCAACGTACTTAGACAGTTCTCCTTGTACTTATTCTGATAATCACTAAACTGACACACAATATTTTTTTTAGCGCAACGCAATCTGACTTTCAATAATCCCTACAAAAGAAAGGCCCTGACTGACAGTAACCTATACCTTTCAAGAATCACTTACCTCAGAGATATCTTCGTTACTCGTACTGCAACACAGCGAGCTCCCATACTGCCAGTTAAATTACAGATTCTAACTACTGAAGGCACTAATTACTGATAGGTGTAGTTAGCAAATGCTCACCTCCAACTGCCCAACGCTACGTGCTGTTTACATTCAACTGCCCAACACTACACTAGCGAATATTCCAACAATGAATCCAACCAGCCACAGACTGCACTCAACGCAGTCAGCGATTTTCATACAGAGCACTACGTGGCGTGACCAACATAAATACCTAAATAGCCTACTCACAATTTCATTAACCGCGCCTCAACTTTCCCTAGCTAACGAGAGAGAGAGAGAGAGAGAGAGAGAGAGAGAGACAACACAACACGAAGGTATTTCCAAATGTGATGGAGATTGGTAGATAAAATGTGCGTGTACTGTCAAGTAAAAGATTACAATTTCACAAAAATTTTATCATTTTTTCAAAAGAAAGAGCTTTATTAGAGTAGACAAGACAATAAAGCAAGCAGTTACTCGGCTTAGCACTGACTGATAAAGTTTTTGGACGTCTTCTTGAGGCGTATATTGCTAGACTCCATCCAATTGGCGCGATCGTCAAAATCACGAGAGGGCTCAGCCCGTAACGCCCCTAACGTCCTCAATTAGGGAGAGATACGGCAAAGTTGTTGGCTCAGGTTGGGTTTGGCAAGCACGAATAAAAGCAGGGAAAATTCTCGCCTTGTGGGTGCGGGCACTATCTTGTTGAAATGTAAGCCAGGAATGTTTGGTAGACTAAAATCAGTCTGGTATTTTGACGATCTAGAGCGTTAATTGGACAGAATTTTGCACGATATCCCTCAAGAGGACCTTCCATAATTCTGTCAATGAATACCAAGCAAATTACAGGTCGTATGAGGACCAGATGTAGTCATATCAGTCCGTAAGTATGCATTGTAAAGAAAGACCAGTGTATCATAATCATCATATCAAACGCTTCATATTGCAGCACTGGCCCTTATCAATACATGCCTGCTTAAATTACGAGGCGTGTTTTTTAAGCAAGTACCGGTTTGCCACACCGCGGCCGCAGTGCTGTGGTCGGCGTCGTGCGCATGCGCATTGGGTACCTACATCTGTTGTTACGAACTGACGCCATTACAGTTTGATTCTTCCTTGTTTACGTTTTGTACTGAGTGTTTAAGATGCCTCCGACAATCGTGAGTCCTGCCGACTGTGAAGTACTGGCTGTTATAAGATTTCTTAGTGCTAAAGGCCTAAAAGCGATCGATATTCATCGTGAGATCTGTGCAATTTACGGAGAAAACATTATGAGTGATGGAATGGTAAGAAAGTTGGTGAGTGCATTTAAATATGGCCACACAAATGTGCACGATGAACAACAGAGTGGGCGTCCTTCAGTCGTTAATGAAAGTTTGGTGCAGGAAGTGGACAATAAGGTGAGAGAAAACAGACGCTTTACGATTTCCTCCTTGCGGAATGACTTTCCTAAAGTTTCTTGTAGTGTTTTGTATGGCATTGTGACTGAGCACTTGAATTACCGTAAATTGTACGTAAGTTGGGCACCGAAAATGTTGACGGATGTGCACAAAACCAAACGTTTGGACAGTGCATTGACTTTCTTTGAGCGTTACCACAACGACGGTGATGATTTCTTCAGCCAAATTGTTATGGGCGATGAAACATGGCTGGTCTACGTCACACCAGAATCAAAGCAACAGTCCATGGAATGGCGGCATTCAGATTCCGCCCGGAATATAATGTGCACAGTTTTTTGGGACAGAAAAGGAGTATTGCTTGTGGAATTTCTGCTTCGTAATGAGACAATAAATGCAGCAGCTTACTGTAAGACATTGCACAATCTGCGCCGTTCAATTCAGAACAAAAGACGTGGCAAGCTGAGCAAGGGCATCGTTTTGCTGCAGGACAATGCCGGTCAGCATGTGGCGAATCAGTCCAAAGATCTCATCACATCTTTTCGATGGGAAACTCTAGATCATCTTCCATACAGCCCCGATCTTGCCCCCAGTGACTACCATCTGTTCCCACACTTGAAAAAACACCTGGGCGGTCAGCGTCTTAATGACGATGACGAAGTCGAAACAGTTATGATGCAGTGGTTAACAAGTCAGGCGGCAGACTACTTTGAGGAGGGTATTCAGAAACTGGTACAACGTTATGACAAGTGCCTCAATATTGACGGAAATTATGTAGAAAAGTAAAGTAAGGTACAGGCTTTCATGTAAAAATGAAATTACTAAGTTATCTTAGCACTTCTTTTTTTAATTTCAAAACGTTACTTACGTACTTAAAATACACACCTCGTATGAAGGCAAGACTTAGCCATTCACGCAGATTTGGCTGGATACTTTCATCTCCTCCATGTCCTCTGCACACTGCCTGGCTTTAGAGTAAATATCAGTCTGCAACATGTTTGCTACAAATACGAGTATTAGTACAAATTCACTCATTTGTAGTTCGCTTGGTCGTTCCGCAGTACAGGTCGTTAAAAATCACCTGCCATGGTGATAAACTTGAGGATTAAATGAAGTACTGAGTGTCCTTGTAGGCGATCCGTCACAAGGTCATACATTGGATACTTTTCTCCCGTTCAATTCTATTTTAATAATTAGTAGTTAACAGGCACTTGATTTGAGTAATAGATTTTCACACAGCGGACCACGGAATGGATAACTGTAAACGATCTCCCTAGCGTGGGATGGGATCTCATTATCTGGCAGATCTCTACATTGTCTGCAGCGAGTAGCTATTTTCTGAGTAACGCTGCAGAAAAATAGCTAGGAGCTCACTGCTGTAATGCCTCATAAAAGCATTGCACCTGTTTAGAAAATTTCTTGAATGCGATCACCTAGAAAAAAAGTTACCGAGCTATCGAGAATACATTAAAATCTGTGAATGGATGACAAATTGTACTTTTAAATTTCACCCTTAACACGTTTCTATAACTTTGTGATTAGCTTTGAAAGACACGTTGAACTTCGTTCGGTGACGCCTCGACAAGTAATCCGAAGTTCTGTCTACTTCAATTATAGCGGACCGGTTGTGTTACCACATGTTTCCGATAAACTTCGTTTATTGCCGCTACAGAATGCAATCACTAAGAGAGACGTCTCCAAACAAAATATCTGCACTGCTAAAGTTTTATACTATTGTAGATATCATGAAAAACAAATGATCTCCGTTCCACGAACATACAAGCTAGTGTAAATCATTAGGTATCAACACGAATGTCACTTCTCACTTACAAAAAGATTGCGTTCAAACCCTACGACTTCCAAAGCGTTAACGGAAGTAGTTGGGAACTAGAATATTGTTCGATATAACTAACTCTGATAATAAATTTGAAGGATTAAAATCTCCTTGCCCGCGACAGGCAAAGGTCCCGAGTTCGAGTCTCGGTCGGGCACACAGTTTTAATCTGCCAGGAAGTTTCTTATAAGAGCACACTTCGCTGCAGAGTGAAAATCTCATTCTGGAAACATCCCCAAGGCTGTGGCTAAGCCATGTCTCCGCAATATCCTTTCTTTCAGGAGTGCTAGTTCTGCAAGGTTCGCAGGAGAGCTCCTGTAAAGTTTGGAAGGTAGGAGACGAGATACTGGCAGAAGTAAAGCTGTGAGTACCGGGCGTGAGTCGTGCTTCGGTAGCTCTGTTGGTAGAGCACTTGCCCGCGAAAGGCAAAGGTCCCGAGTTCGAGTCTCGGTCGGGCACACAGTTTTAAACTGCCAGGGAGTTTCTTATCAGCGCACACTCCGCTGCAGAGTGAAAATCACATTCTGGAAACATCCCCAAGGCTGTGGCTAAGCCATGTCTCCGCAATATCCTTTCTTTCAGGAGTGCTAGTTCTGCAAGGTTCGCAGGAGAGCTTCTGTAAAGTTTGGAAGGTAGGAGACGAGATACTGGCAGAAGTAAAGCTGTGAGTACCGGGCGTGAGTCGTGCTTCGGTAGCTCTGTTGGTAGAGCACTTGCCCGCGAAAGGCAAATGTCCCGAGTTCGAGTCTCGGTCGGGCACACAGTTTTAATCTGCCAGGAAGTTTCTTATCAGCGCACACTCCGCTGCAGAGTGAAAATCTCATTCTGGATTAAAATCTTCTGTTTGTAAACGGATAGAATTTAACCATGTCTGTAGTATTGGAACTTACGAAGTGATTTCTCTATCAAAGTACGTCAACAAGTAAGCGTCACTGATAACCAGCTGGGAATCTACGTACTAACATTTGAATACTGCCCTCTCGTACTAAAACCAAAACTACTCAAGTACAATGCGTTCTTCCGCCAATTCAGCACAGGTGGTAACGGCCAGATGTTACACATACACTTACAGCGTATCGCAAATTATGATATTAAATGCCCACGTTTTCATATTGTATTAATTTAAGGGTGTTGCTCGGTCTCGCTTGTATGGCTTCGTAATTATGATATTGCGTTCACTTTTTCTCTTGACTTTGAGGAAACTTTCATTTCATAGGCTTCATCACAACTCACAATTTTCATCATTACTTTTGTATCATCGTTATTCCGTTTAAAGTCTTTTGCGTATTGTGCAGAAGAACTACTGCTCGATTAAGTTAAATCTATTTTATCAGTTTTACTGCCTCCAGTAAGATATTAGGGAGAGTACGGTTTTAGGCACAGAGACGTACTAAATGATCTGACGGTCTAAAACTCACTGAAATATAATCATTTTATTCTTACAAATTAGTCACTTCATTCTTTATCAAGGAGATACTCTAAGGAAAGACATTGTGAGCTAGCACCAAGACGTTGTGAGTTAGCAGCAATACATGTCGCTGACAAAATTTTGTGGATGACACTTAACTCATGATGGAAGGAAAGTATTCGTCGTCGTATCGATCAAACCAATTACTTCAAAACTGTAAAACGAGAGGTTACCAAGCTGCCAGAGTCTTGACATTCACATGTTGTAGTGACATCCGAAGTAACATCTATGCGTCTGCTTATTGCGCTCGTTTCACTCTAATTTTTTTCCCTTTTTCCTTTTTTTTAATGTACTCTGAACACAGTTAGTTGATTCCACTAGTTATTATTCCTCAATCCAAAACGAGTTTGCACTGATGCATTACGCAGCTGTTGGTATCAAAGCTAGATAGGTTGCATAAGGTAGTGACTTTATTTTACACGTCCCCAAAAGTTGTGTGTTGGGATGAAAATGGTGAAATACCTCCATTAGTAGTCATACTTATACTCTGATACTTTAACCTATGCCATAAGTATAATTCTCATCCCCAGAAACAATTTGGAAACGTAGTCCGACACACGCACAAACACACACACACACACACTCTTTCTCTTTCTCTCTCTCTCTCTCTCTCCCTCTCTCCATCTTTAATAATCCAGCGCAGCTGAAGAATTGACTTGAAAAGCTATTAAAAGCACACTAGACAGTGATAAATGATTTATGAGGAAGTGATTAATACTTGATGAAGTGTTAGCTCTCTGCTTAAAGCGTCCCGTCTGTAATAACGAGGATAGTTCCTCAGTTCTGGAATCGTTAAACTGAAATTCAAAGGAATAAGTGAGCTATCAGAATCAATATACTATTCATTGATATTGTAAGTAGGCTATTTAGGTTTTTATATTGGTAACGCCACGTAGCGCTCTGTATGAAAATCACTGCCTGTGCTGTGTGCAGGCTGTGGCTAGTTTGCATTGTTGTCTGCCATTGTAGTGTTGGGCAGCTGGATGTTAACAGCGCGTAGCGTTGCGCAGTTGGAGGTGAGCCGCCAGCAGTGGTGGATGTGGGGAGAGAAATGGCGGAGTTTTGAAATTTGTAACACTGGATGTCATGAACTGCTATATATATTATGACTTTTGAACACTATTAAGGTAAATCCATTGTTTGGTATCTATGAAAATCTTTCATTTGCTAACTATGCCTATCAGTAGTTAGTGCCTTCAGTAGTTTGAATCTTTTATTTAGCTGGCAGTAGTGGCGCTCGCCGTATTGCAGTAGTTCGAGTAACGAAGATTTTTGGTGAGGTAAGTGATTTGTGAAAGGTATAGGTTAATGTTAGTCAGGGCCATTCTTTTGTAGAGATTTTTGAAAGTCAGATTGCGTTGCGCTAAAAATATTGTGTGTCAGTTTAAACACAGTCATGTATAATATTCCTAAGGAGACGTTTCAATATGATCACCTCATAATATCACAGTAATATGCGAGATCACCTCGCAACACATATAAGAAATAGCGAGTATCTAAGCTGCGTTCATCTATCAACCTTGTCTGCAAAAGCAACCCGATATCGTGCAATGAGAACCAGATAGTTGAAATGATCTCACACAATCCTGTAATCATTTTAGAATCTTGACTGCAGAAAAAACAGATCTTCCTTCTAAGTGGAAAACCGAACAGAACTCCTCCAAATATGCCACAGGAATTATGAGAAGCACTCAAACGAAAACCAAACACTTGTCACAACGGGACCACTGAATGGTTACGTTCAAATGTAATCACCACACGCGTAAAGACATTCGTCATGAGACGATCAACTGCTGTTTCGTAGAACGCAGCCAGCCGCTGAGCCGGCCGGGGTGGCCGAGCGGTTCTAGGCGCTACAGTCTGGAAACGCGCGACCGCAACGGTCGCAGGTTTGAATCTTGCCTCGGCCATGGTTGTGTGTGATGTCCTTAGGTTAGTTAGGTTTAAGTAGTTCTAAGTTCTAGCGGACTGATGACCTCAGAAGTTAAGTCCCATAGTGCTCAGAGCCATTTAAACCATTTTTTTTTTTTTTAGCCGCTGACGGTTCCACATCCGCACCCACTCTTACACTTCCTCGTCCAACTGAAATCGACATCCACGCCTGTCTTTCTGCAGGACGCCAAAGACGTAAAAATCACACGGTGAAAGATCCTGCAGTACCGAGGATTTTGCAGTATTTCCCAATCAAATCGCCCTGGCGTAGCATTCGTTCAATTGGTAGTTTGGAGGTAGCCATTACCGTGCAATATGGTGATTCAGTTCCACAGCATTCCTGGGCATTTCAAATTTATGGCACATCACAGTTCCTGTGAAGTGTCTTCATAGCGCTGTGTATTGATTGTGGAACCCCACGAGCAGAGGACCACTGTAGTGGAAGAAGAAGGTCATCATGGTCTTACATGGTGCCACAATTTCGAGCCAGAGGGCAAAAGCCAGCTCCAGCAGTGGAAACGTCCCACATATTCCCCGCCAAAGAAATCGAAAGCCGTTCAAAATATTCCGGTAAGCTGCACTAAAACGCTCATCCCCACACTGTCAATCAAACAAACTTTACGCCGCAGCTATTTGGTTGGGAAATATTGCAACACGCCCGCACAGCCCAAACCTTTCACCGTGTGATTTCTGCATGCTCGATGACCGGAAGGAAGACATACGGTGGACGTCGGTTCAGTCGGACGAAGAAAAGCAAGTGCGGGTGCGGTTGTAGATCCCTCAGCTGTCGACCGCATTCTGCGCAGGAGGCACTGAGTGTCTCCCAGTGGGATAAAGTTCTTAATATATGTACTGATTACACTTATATGGAACCATTACTTAGCTCCACTGTTGAGAGTGTTCTGTTTTGATTTGACTGCCGTTATAGAATTATCGACGTCAGAATACTAAATGGTAAATGCTATTTTAAACGAAGACAACTTCGTATCTTATGGCCCGAGAAGGCTTACCATTGACCAAGAGACAAACTGACTCCCAAAAGATGCAGCATCTCCCCAGTCCTCCTGCAAAGAGGTTGCTCTGACAGCGTATCGAGGGCCTATAGTGAATACCTCGTATCTCAGAAAAGATGTACGTGGCTTTCTCACTTAACTTGGTTGCCTAACAATATATGTGCTTTCTTTTTCTCCTCACTAGAGCGCACCACATACGTTATTACCTCTCATTTGCCTACTAACAGCTGAGAAACGAGGTTTTATACATGACAATGCAACAGAAATCGTTCTTTTTGTTCATTTTGTTTTAGATACGAGATTTTCATTTTAAGCTGAAGCTATTTGGATCAGTCGAAGCTGAGTGTGGGAGATATTAGTAAAGTGTTGCGAAAATAGCTTTCCCGATCTACTAAATCAAAAATAATGGGAAGAAAGCAAAGTGCCAAATGAATACTCAATTTCCATGATAATTTATGCGGTAGTCTAATTATGACCATAATCACAAATAATATTCGCAATTTTAATAACAGAGTAGATTTTTCAGTAGCTCCTGCAGATTGCAAGTACATGGCGAAAATTTTTTTCTGCCACAATTTTTTCTACCATTGCATTGTTAATCATCATTATGAAGAGTCAGGTAAAAGACGTTTGTAGTCATATACTGTGTTTGTGTGTGTGTGTGTGCATATAAGACGTTTATGTCTCCCTCTATATCAGGTTAAAACCGCGAACTATATTTCATAAATCGACAGTTCACGTTAAAAACGTCGATCAGCATATCTACACTGTTGTCCAAAATTAAGGCAACAAACCGCTATTTCCCCGTCCTGTGTCTAATTCACGATGTAATCATACACACTATCAACAGATGACGGTACGATCGTGTTCTGGACGGGAGATGGCATTTCGGTCAACGGAAAACCACGCCAACGATGACGTCAGAGCACCTATCAAATGGAGCAGTGTTTGCTCGGTAGTCCCACATCTACAATCGCCATGTACACAGACACTGACGGTGCAATATGACACAGAGATAACGTCTGCCAGACGGTCTGTGGTGAAGGGTCATGAGAAGAATGGAAACAGGACAGTCGCAAACTCATGTGGCTCGATGGCGTAACGTCATCGTTCTGTTGGTTCTCGGATGTAGTGATAGTTTGTAGTGACCGAAACAGTATCCTGAAGACCAGGGCTGGGGCGACCACTTGTCATGTCAGAAAGAGAGGACAGTTATTTGGCTGTAAGACTACGACCGTACCGCCTTAGTACTGCGCTACAAATGGCATGTGACCTCACAGCATCCACTGGATGTGTTGTATCGAGGCAAACTGTGTAGAGAAGGTTTCGACTGAATGGTCTTTATTGTCGAAGACCTGCTGCGTGTGTGCCTCAGACGCATTTTCACAGAAGGGAACATCTATAGTGGAAAAAAAAATGGCTCTGAGCACTATGGGTCTTAACATCTGAGGTCATCAGTCCCCTAGAACTTAGAACTACTTAAACCTAAGGACATCACACACATTCATGTCCGAGGCAGATTCGAACCTGCGACCGTAGCGGTCGCGCGGTTCCAGACTGAAGCGCCTAGAACCGCTCGGCCTCAAACGGCCGGCCATCTAGAGTGGAGTTGCCAACATGTCTCCTGGACGGTCGAACAGTGGACCAATGTTCTTTTCCCAAATGAGACCCGAACTGGTCTGGAGATTGATTCTCGACGGATTTTGCATCTCAAGAGAATGTGGAACACGATTTTGAGACCCTAACATTGTGGAAAGAGACCGATATCGAGGAGGATCGCTACTGGTGTGGGCAGGGATTATGTTGACCACTCGAACAGTCCTTCATCAAATTGTGTAGGTGAATCAGAAAGGTATGATTGCAGTTAGTTATCGTGACGAAGTCTTGGGACCTCAAGTACGGTTGTTGCGACCTGCTGTGCGCTTGCACTTCGCATTGATGGACGATAATGTTCGAAGTCATACAACAAGAGTGGTTCATATTTTCTTGGAAACGGATGATACCACACTCATAGCGTGACCTTCTCGCTCTCCCGATTTGAATCCCATAGCGCATGTTTTCGATGTACTAGGGAGACGGGTTGCATCACATAAGCATCCACCGACGCTCTTCAAGACTGGCAAGCATCTCCGCATGAGTAATGGGCGTTATTGCCTCAACATGACATTCATGACGCTATTCACTGCGTGCTCTGTCGTTGTCACACCTGTATTGCTGCCAGAGGTGGTCACACCCCATAGTGAGCACGTTAACCACTTGTCGTCTACTATTGTGTATGTTGCAGTTGTTTACATTCTGTATTGTTTACATTGTTTCTACTTCGCTATCGCCTGTGTATACAGTTTTGTGGGAAAATAAACGCAATCTTGCAAAATGTTTTGCTTTAATTTTGGACACCAATACAGTGTGCATTTAATTGTGCAATGACTTGTGGTTCAGACATCTTTGATGATGTTACAAGAATGTATGTATATCCAGAGGTCTTACGCTGTGATGCTACGTTATTGGTGCGGTGTTGGACATTGTATAAGTCTAAATTTCAATATTTGAAAGATTTCTTCTGCCTGATGGTGATATTCAACAATCTGAAATGGTCGCAGTTATAAAGATTATCACAGCTGCCGATGTTCAGTTAGATAGTTAGTTTCATGTTCCATGGATTGTCACTACGACTGATCGTAATCACGTTTAATGAGTCTTTTTTCACTCACATTACATATTCGTATGTAAATGTGGCTACATAGTATTTATCTGATTTTTAATTTTTTTTAAGTATAGATGTGAGTTAATAATTCCTACCCAGCACATTTTACACATTACCGAAATAGAAATTCTCATACGAACAAAAGGAGCATGGATTAATGAATGTTGTTTTTATTTCCAATATTGTAATTATGTTAATTCTTGTTTCATTTAAACTACAGTAAGTTATTTATAACAGACATAGCAAGGGAATAAACATATTGTGAAGGAGTAGTCACGAGGACAAACTATTTATACAGTTGTGATGAAGATGAAGGTGGATGAACACCAAATATTATAGTTACAGTAAGATTTGAGCAATCAAGACATTAAACTTCCTGGCAGATTAAAACTGTGTGCCCGACCGAGACTCGAACTCGGGACCTTTGCCTTTCGCGGGCAAGTGCTCTACCATCTGAGCTACCGAAGCACGACTCACGCCCGGTCTCACAGCTTTACTTCTGCCAGTATTCTCATTCTGGAAATCAAGACATTATTCCTTAAAGATCTACATCTACATCTACATTTATACTCCGCAAGCCACCCAACGGCGTGTGGCGGAGGGCACTTTACGTGCCACTGTCATTACCTCCCTTTCCTGTTCCAGTCGCGTATGGTTCGCGGGAAGAACGACTGTCTGAAAGCCTCTGTGCGCGCTCTAATCTCTCTAATTTTACATTCGTGATCTCCTCGGGAGGTATAAGTAGGGGGAAGCAATATATTCGATACCTCATCCAGAAACGCACCCTCTCGAAACCTGGCGAGCAAGCTACACCGCGATGCAGAGCGCCTCCCTTGCAGAGTCCGCCACTTGAGTTTGTTAAACATCTCCGTAACGCTATCACGGTTACCAAATAACCCTGTGACGAAACGCGCCGCTCTTCTTTGAATCTTCTCTATCTCCTCCGTCAACCCGATCTGGTACGGATCCCACACTGATGAGCAATACTCAAGTATAGGTCGAACGAGTGTTTTGTAAGCCACCTCCTTTGTTGATGGACTACATTTTCTAAGGAATCTCCCAATGAATCTCAACCTGGTATCCGCCTTACCAACAATTAATTTTATATGATCATTCCACTTCAAATCGTTCCGTACGCATACTCCCAGATATTTTACAGAACTAACTGCTACCAGTGTTTGTTCCGATATCATATAATCATACAATAAAGGATCCTTCTTTCTATGAATTCGCAATACATTACATTTGTCTATGTTAAGGGTCAGTTGCCACTCCCTGCACCAAGTGCCTATCCGCTGCAGATCTTACAGCATTTCGCTACAATTTTCTAATGCTGCAACTTCTCTGTATACTACAGCATCATCCGCGAAAAGCCGCATGGAACTTCCGACACTATCTACTAGGTCATTTATATATATTGTGAAAAGCAATGGTCACATAACACTCCCCTGTGGCACACCAGAGGTTACTTTAACGTCTGTAGACGTCTCTCCGTTGATAACAACATGCTGTGTTCTGTTTGCTAAAAACTCTTCAATCCAGCCGCACAGCTGGTCTGTTTTCCGTAGGCTCTTACTTTGTGCGGAACTGTATCGAACGCCTTCCGGAAGTCAAGAAAAATAGCATCTACCTGGGAGCCTGTATCTAATATTTTCTGGGTCTCATGAACAAATAAAGCGAGTTGGGTCTCACACGATCGCTGTTTCCGGAATCCATGTTGATTCCTACATAGTAGATTCTGAGTTTCCAAAAACGACATGATATTCGAGAAAAATACATGTTCTAAAATTCTACAACAAATCGACGTCAGAGATATAGGTCTATAGTTTTGCGCATCTGCTCGACGACCCTTCTTCAAGACTGGGACAACCAATGCTCTTTTCCAATCATTTGGAACCTTCCGTTCCTCTAGAGACTTGCGGTACACGGCTGTTAGAAGGGGGGCAAGTTCTTTCGCGTACTCTGTGTAGAATCGAATTGGTATCCCGTCAGGTCCAGTGGACTTTCCTCTGTTGAGTGATTCCAGTTGCTTTTCTATTCCTTGGACACTTATTTCGATGTCAGCCATTTTTTCGTTTGTGCGAGGATTTAGAGAAGGAACTGCAGTGCGGTCTTCGTCTGTGAAACAGCTTTGGAAAAAGGTGTTTAGTATTTCAGCTTTACGCTTGTCATCCTCTGTATCAATGCCATCATCATCCCGGAGTGTCTGGATATGCTGTTTCGAGCCACTTACTGATTTAACGTAAGACCAGAACTTCCTAGGATTTTCTGTCAAGTCGGTACATAGAATTTTACTTTCGAATTCACTGAACGCTTCACGCATAGCCCTCCTTACGCTAACTTTGACATCGTTTAGCTTCTGTTTGTCTGAGAGGTTTTGGCTGCGTTTAAACTTGCAGTGAAGCTCTCTCTGCTTTCGCAGTAGTTTCCTAACTTTGTTGTTGTACCACGGTGGGTTTTTCCCGTCCCTCACAGTTTTACTCGGCACGTACCTGTCTAAAACGCATTTTACGATTGCCTTGAACTTTTTCCATAAACACTCAACATTGTCAGTGTCGGAACAGAAATTTTCGTTTTGATCTGTTAGGTAGTCTGAAATCTGCCTTCTATTACTCTTGCTAAACAGATAAACCTTCCGCCCTTTTTTTATATTCCTATTAACTTCCAAATTCAGGGATGCTGCAACGGCCTTATGATCACTGATTCCCTGTTCTGCACTTACAGAGTCGAAAAGTTCGGGTCTGTTTGTTACCAGTAGGTCCAAAATGTTATCTCCACGAGTCGGTTCTCTGTTTAATTGCTCGAGGTAATTTTCGGATAGTGCACTCAGTATAATGTCACTCGATGCTCTGTCCCTACCACCCGTCCTAAACATCTGAGTTTCCCAGTCTATATCTGGTAAATTGAAATCTCCACCTAAGACTATAACATGCTGAGAAAATTTATGTGAAATGTATTCCAAATTTTCTCTCAGTTGATCTGCCACTAATGTTGCTGAGTCGGGGGGTCGGTAAAAGGAGCCAATTATTAACCTAGCTCGGTTGTTGAGTGTAACCTCCACCCATAATAATTCACAGGAACTATCCACTTCTACTTCACTACAGGATAAACTACTACTAACAGCGACGAACACTCCACCACCGGTTGCATGCAATCTATCCTTTCTAAACACCGTCTGTACCTTTGTAAAAATTTCGGCAGAATTTATCTCTGGCTTCAGCCAGCTTTCTGTACTTATAACGATTTCATCTTCAGTGCTTTCTATCAGCATTGAAGTTCCGGTACTTTACCAACGCAGCTTCGACAGTTTACAATTACAATACCGATTGCTGCTTGGTCCCCGCATGTTCTGACTTTGCCCCGCACCCGTTGAGGCTGCTGCCCTTTCTGTACTTGCCCGAGGCCATCTACCCTAAAAAACCGCCCAGCCCACGCCACACAACCCCTGCTACCCGTGTAGCCGCTTGTTGCGTGTAGTGGACTCCTGACCTATCCAGCGGAACCCGAAACCCTACCACCCTATGGCGCAAGTTGAGGAATCTGCAGCCCACAAGGTCGAAGAACCGTCTCAGCCTCTGATTCAGACCCTCCACTCGGCTTTGTACCAAAGGTCCGCAGTCAGTCCTGTCGACGACGCTGCAGATGGTGAGCTCTGCTTTCATCCCGCTAGCGACTAGCGAGACTGGCAGTCTTCACCAAATCAGATAGCCGCCGGAAGCCAGAGAGGATTTCCTCCTATCCATAGCGACACACATCATTGGTGCCGACATGAGCAACCACCTGAAGGTGACTGCATCCTGTACCCTTCATGGCATCCGGAAGGACCCTTTCCACATCTGGAATGACTCCCCTCGATATGCACACGGAGTGCACATTGGTTTTCTTCCCCTCTCTTGCTGCCATATCCTTAAGGGGCCCCATTACACGCCTGATGTTGGAGCTCCCAACTACCAGTAAGCCCACCCTCTGCAACTGCCCGGATCTTGCAGACTGAGGGGCAACCTCTGGAACAGGACAGGCAGCCATGTCAGGCCGAAGATCAGTATCAGCCTGAGACAGAGCCTGAAACCGGTTCGTCAGACAAACTGGAGAGGCCTTCCGTTCAGCCGTCCGGAATGTCTTTCGCCCCCCGCCACACCTTGAGACGACCTCCCACTCTACCACAGGTGAGGGATCAGCCTCAATGCGGGCAGTATCCCGGGCAACCACAGTTGTAGCCCGATCGGGGGATGCGTGGGACGAGCTGGCCGTCCCCGACAAACCCCCATCCGGACCCTCACAGTGATGCCCATTGGCAACAGCCTCAAGCTGTGTGACCGAAGCCATCACTGCCTGAAGCTGGGAGCGAAGGGATGCCAACTCAGCCTGCATCCGAACACAGCAGTTGCAGTCCCTATCCATGCTAAAAACTGTTGTGCAAAGAACGTCTGAACTAATCTACAGAGAGCGCAAACAAATCGACACAAAATTTAAACGGTTATTAAAATACGAGATTGCCTAGTAAATGCAGTAATGCTGCCACTTGTGCACTGCTGACACACTGCTCGGCGGCGGAAGGAGACTACGCGAATTTACACTATTCAGGTACTAAAACGCGATGCTACAACTCTCAAATACTATAATATGCCGAAATTTATGAGTTACTCCAGAACATTATTCCAATATACATGAGTGAATGAAAATCAGCAGATATAGTCAACATACAGATTTGCATCTCCCCCATATTTTGGAATGATTCGAAGACGAAATATGAGTTTTAAGAATTCATATGTGTTTTTCACTTTAAATTCTCATCTATATGGACACTTAAAAGTGAAGAAGCTGCCATCGTAATTATAATTCCCTCTTCATGTATTACGCTTCTATATATGTGTTTCCTTCTTTAAACCATTTGTTGACAACTAGTCATTATTTCCACCATCACTGTACGTATGTTTCAGTTTATTACAATATTAGTGTCACCTGCAACATGAACTAACTTTGCTTGTAAATTGGAAGATCATTTACGTTTATCACAAACAATAGTGGACCTAAGATTTTGCCTTCTGCAATCCCAATGATACCTCGCCAGTGATAAGAATTTATCTGCTTACATGCTTTGATTTATTCGGTATTATTTTCTGCATTCGTTTCCTTAGATGTGACATTATCCATTGACTGGCTACTATCAAGTCCATAAAATCTCAGTTTATCTACAAGAAATTTGTGATTCGCACTGATATTTGACTATTGTTGACATGGGATATTCTGGTACAGCATGGTCGTTCACAGTATACTACATTTTTGATTAAAAGCACGTGCCTCATGCGTGTCCTATGTGAAATATTGTTTCTGTATTGCAGCAAGGTACGGGGAACGTAGTTCTTTATAAACTAAACTGACGTATTGCTTAGACATAAATATGCGTATTTATCTGGTTTCTAGCTTACATTTAGAGATCTGTTTGTTCTAAATGAAATTAATCTTAGCAATGCTTGTTTTTAGTAGAATTTTATTTGCCATGTTCTACTTACATTTTGTTGTTGTGGTAAATACAAAAGGTAGAGGCTAAGAAAGGCAGAGCACCTCCCTATACTTTTGTGAATATACTGACGAACATGTTATTATGAACTGCGTGAAAAATATGTTGGTTTTAGTCATAATTTCTAGCTTTACATGTCCACATAACACTGCCCCATCACATTAGGTGTCACGCAATGGCATCTGCGAAATGCGGAACCTCATGTGCACCGTCATCAGGAAGAAAATAGTATTTCTTCAGCTGTTCAAAAAATGCTTCAAATGGCTCTGAGCATTATGGGACTTAACATCTGAGGTCATCAGAACAACGTAAACCTAAATAACCTAAGGACATCACACACATCCAAGCAAGAGGCAGGATTCAAACCTGCGACCATAGCGGTCGCTCGGTTTCAGACTGAAGTGCCAAGAACAGCTCAGCCTCACTGGCTGGCTCTTCAGCTGTTCAGTAGAAATTTTCATCAGTTTAGGTGACCTAATAAGGACCTTAATACTGGTGTCTGGGAGCACAGTCTACCTTATTAAATCGAACAACTACGCTAATTGCACTTTTGAGATCTTTGAAGATTAAAGTATATTCTTTGATCTTGTGGGAACAAATAACAGTACCGTGGGAACACAAAAAAACTGCTGTAAGATATATTCATTCACTGGCATCAAGTTTCGCTGAAACGACCATCTTCGAGCTACAGATTAACATTACATCACATTAAAGTACAATTGACTGGCGTCAAATACGTAACTATGTACAGCTGCACAATGTGTCACATATAAATGCATCTTCTATTAGATTCAGTCATTGAGATGAGAATTATATCCATCATACATATACATGCGTGTGTTATCTTATACATTTTTCATAAGTCATTAGGATAAAATAATAGGTGCACCTGTGGTCTGTGTGTGTGTGTGTGTGTGTGTGTGTGTGTGTGTGAGAGAGAGAGAGAGAGAGAGAGAGAGAGAGAGAGAGAGAGAGTGTGTGTGTCACATCCTACAACTGAACGCAGGTATGTATTTAACAGAAAAGAAAGTTTCTTTAACCTTATACACTGCTAATTCCTCAATTGATAGTGGCTAGGCTTCTCGTCAACTAATAAATAAATATCACATGAGCTGTCGGTGATCCCATTTTATCAAGCACATTGCAACCTCCCAGCAGAAAAATAATTACAATATTCACATTTAGTGTAACCTCCCAACAGAAAAATCACGTTTAAGTTCCCAATAGAAAAATTTCTTTCCAATAATTAAATTTCAAGTATTAATGTGACCTTCCATTAAGGACTGACTGCATATCCAGATTAATAAGTTTTGACGTCAGCAGTGCTGCGTCATGGCCCTGTGAAATCATCCTGAATAAACAGAAATATTCTTATCTCACAACGATTTCGCCGGATAGCGCAGTCTATATATCTGCTCCTATAAGAAATTTTTGGCACAGCCCAGTGCAGTGCATTTCATTTCACTTCGTAATGTGTTCAGTTCTTGTAAACATGCTAAAGACGAGCACTGTAAAAGTCTTTAGCATTTAGAAGATCTGAACACATTGAAAAATGAATTGAACTGCACATGAACTGTAAAAGTCTTAAGCATTTTTACAAGAACTGAACACATTGACAAATGAAATAAAGTGCACACGCTCTGTATCAGTCTTTAGCGTTTTTACAAGAACTAAGATAGTAATGGGAATGCTTGCATCATTGTTGTAGCACAGTGGGTTGCACGTAGCTGCACTAAAAGTCCATATCTTTTTACAGAAGCACAACTCCAAGTGAGACTCTCTGAAGTTCTCTTCCCTGAAGTATTTATCAGTGTAACCAAGACACTGAAATATTGTATTAATATTGTATGTTATAATTTGGGTAGTACATTAGGTACACCAGACAGTAGGTCAATAACAACATCTCCATCGTTGAAGGTGGTGGACAGCTTGATATGTCAACACCACATTCTTGTAGAGTCCATACTCTTACATCAATGTAGAATTAGTGCAAAAACCAAATAGAGTGCTCCATGACCATGAGGATGGTCAGGATAAAGGGATGCCTCAGTAAATGGTGGTAATTAGATCAGAAGGTGAAGGATCCCTTGAGTCTTATACTAATCATCATTCAGAAGTACATATTAGTATATCATCTCAGCTGAATAACAGTGGCCTGTCGTTTCATTATGTATTACAAGCATTCATTAAGCATGACAAAGCATCATTCATAAGTACATATTGGTATATCATCTTAATTAAATAAGTGTTAGCACTCAGTGACCTGTTGTTTCACTACATATTACAAGGCATTCATTGTGCATTACAAAGCATCATTGAGAAGTACCAATTGGTATATCATCTTAATTAAATAATTGTTGGCACAAAGTGGCCTGTTGTTTTATTATGTATTACAAATGATGTAGAAGTCATTCTTCAAAACCAGGAGTTATTGCATCTAGCAATAAGCTGCTAGTGAGTACATATGATATTATGCAAGTGACATAAGATATATTTAAAATGTAACACATTTGACCTAGTACTCAAGGTGGTTAGCCTAATAATACATACAGATAATGGAATCAACACATCAGACAGCATGGAATGATGCATTATATTTTGGAGTAGCAATATGTTTTAGACTGGTAACATTATTTATTTGTGTACTGGTAATAGTTGGGTCTAAAATAATTTTTGTGCACTAGCAATGCATTGCGTAGGGATTAATATTTAATTGCTAGGGCATCAAAATATTTGCCTTTTATGTACTGCTGGAAATAAAGTAATGAAAGTTGTGGTAATTGGTCATGAGTCAGCTGCAGCAAGGTTAGCAGACAAGTAGAGTATATATGCGATCACATTCATGAGTCATAGAAACAACTGGGTAAAATGAAAGCACTGGAACATGTTTAATAACTAAGTGCCTGTAGCATATAAGACAAGGACATATTTCAGAAATGATCTTAATATCATGTAAAGATTCTCTTGGAAAAAATACAAAGTGGGTTCTTGAGCTGAAAGAAGAAATGTATTAATCTTATGCTGAAAAGTAGTAAACTTCGAATTAACAGGTAATGAAACGTGTACTTAATATGTATGTACTCTAGCTGCCTTTCCCAAAACATTCAGTCATTATACTACGTGACATATGACATACTGTCAAAAAGAACTGTAACAAATACTTAAATTACTACACAGCATCTGTTAAGTAATAGAAAATATATAAACTTTATTATTATCATCATCTGCAAAGAAAATGTTCATTATTCAAATTACCATATTCTTCATGTAACTATTCATCATCATTTATTATCATTTGAAAAAAATAGACACTTCATTATTCATATTACCATTTTCTTCATACAACTATTCATCATCATTCATTATTTCATATATTATACAGTTTTTTACTTCTAGCATATTTAATCACTAAAATTAACATGTGTAGTTTTGTCAGACAGCCTGCTACAATCGCGTCATATTCTGAAAGAAAAATAATTAGTCAAGATGGCTATCATACGGTGTGTATAGTATATTGTTTTTAGTGCTTGTTAATTCCGATCCATTTACTTTTCATGGCAAAGTATTGCATCTTCTTTCTTTCATTCTGATGGTAAAATATCCACGTCATTTTACAGTAAATACTGTGGTTGTTTAATTTATATCTTTTACAGGATATTGCTTTCTGAAAATGACGAATAAGAATTATTATCTTGAATTTATGTTATATTCTCATAGAAGGAACTCATGTTTCTCTTGATATAACGAAGCAAATCACGGCAGAAAATGTATTAGGTCAAACCCATGGACAAAAACATTTTCAACCGCAGATGTGTATACACAACATCATAATGTAGTAGCATAAAAATGTAGAACAGTTAAGATAGTGGGATATAATAAGGCAAAATGTCAAGGTCAACTGGTGTTTGTTATAGCTTAATGACTACATAATCCATACAGGGAATGTTCTACTTTCTATAGGAAAACTATCATATATACATTATAAAGCGGAAAATGTCTCAGGTATGTGATTATAGTACGTGGATTGATTTGCTAAGTTCAAATTATTGGGACTTCCCAAGAAAATTGTGTCCAGTAGAAAATGTGCACAGTCTGACCTGCTAACCTTACCTTGCTGGGCACTTGCCAAGAAAAATACGAGCATCAATAGTAAGTGGTCTTTTAAATGTATCTGTAGAAAATGCCATAAATCATAAAATATGTTCATTCTATAAAGGGTTTAATATTTGAAATGTGGTGGTTGACCTATGATTTGCTGGTTCTTAAAGTTTCAATACGTACTACATTGGGATGAGGAATGCTGTGAATTCTATATGGACCAGACTATAGAAGCACAAACTTACTGCTTCTACTCTTTCCTATGTTGGATAAATAGTGTGTGCGTACTAATATCTTCTGTCCTCTGTGAAATTCACGGCTTTTACAAACCTGTTTTTGCTGTTTTCTGCGGCGCTATGGGGCACTCTTAATATTGTTGAGCGCAATGTCAATTATTTCATGGTGGCGTAGTCGACGAGATGTAGGGAAAGATATCAATTCTTTAATTTTGTTGGGTGGTTCAACGTTTTTCAACATAACAGTAGGAGATAATATAGTTGATTCATTTGGTATAGAATTCATTATATCCAGGAATGAGAATATGTGTGTGTCCCGATCAATGTGTCTTTTATGGTAGTGTATTCTACATAGTTTACCAGTTACTTTCATCAGTCGAACAGAAGGATTCGAAGAAGCGTGACAGTAGGATTAGGATATATAGATCGGAGAAATGTTTCTAGCTGGTAACATACCTGTCCTAGTCACAGATCGAAATTATGGTCATTGTCGGAAATTACTTTTAATACATGACCTACAAGGGGTAAAAAGGTTTTACAAATGCATTTGAAATAGATTTAGGAGTAGCTTTGGGTAGCAGAGTGAAGGTAACAAATTTCGAAGTGAGTTCAACAGCGACAAAGATCTAACAAAAACTTTTATTAGAACTGGGAATCGGTCCAAAAATCTCTACAGCGTCCATATGTCTTAATTTAATGGGTACAATAGGATATAACGGTGGCATATGTGAAGTTCTGTATGATTTAACTTTCTGGCAGATTTTATGTGACGCTAAAACTCGTCGAATACGTTCCTCCATGTTGGCAAAATAACAGTTCTGTCGTAGGATAAGAAAACATTTTCTGGCTCCATTACGTGCGTAGCTCAAATGAGTATACCAAATTAATTTGTTACCCAGTTCTTCAGGAATGGAGAGTAACCGGTTGTTGGTGTAATTGCGAGAGCGGTGAAAGAGAATGTTGTTGCTTACAGTATAATTGTTTCTAATGGTGACATTATTCCTACCATGCCAAAGGTATTTAATTTCTTTCCACACGTTGTCTTTGCTCTGTTCTATCGCTGTATCTCGTAATGCCGACGAAATAAAATTTTCAAATTGAACTCGTTGAATATACATAAGGCTCAAATTTGTTTTGCAGAAGTCGGTTGCAACGTCTTGCTGATTGTTGCTGAGAGAACGGGATAGTGCGTCTTCTATAATATTTTGTGTACCCGGAATGTGAACAATTGTAAAATTAAATTCCCGTAAATAAAGTTTCCATCTGCCTAAGCTGTCATGTGTAAATTTAGCGGAAAGTAAAAACTGCATAGTACTATGACCTGTGTAAAAGGTAGTATGTCTCCCATAAGAAAATGACGAAATCTGGTAAATGCACATGCAACACATAATGTTTCAAGCTCTGTAACAGAATGACTGCGTTCAGCGTGTGACAGAATGCGACTTGCAAAGGCGATGTTTTTTAATTATTGTATTACCCTCTTCTTCAATATCCTGAAAAATATGTACGCGTAGAGCAGTGTTAGAACTGCCAGTGGCAGCAGAAAAATTTCTGGTGGGATGTGGGTGTTATAAAATTGGTGCGTTCAACAAGGCATGTTTCAGATTAACAAATTCAGACTCTGCTTGGCTATCCCAGGACAAAATAGTGTTTTTGACAGTCAACTAGCATAATCTAAGGGCGTGTAAGGCAGAGTAATGAATAAATTTACGAAAACAGTTAATCAGTCCTAGAAAGCTGCGTAGTTGTTTCTTGGCCATTGGAACAATAATGTCACGTAACGCTTGAAGTTTTTCCGAGTCAGATGCAATGCCTTTTGCTGATATTAGATGACCAAGAAATTTTATGCAGGTTCTGCCAAAGTGCGACTTGCAAAGATTAACTGTGAGTCCTTGTGCACGAAAACTTTGTAAGAGCTGTTCAAGATTCAAATAACATTGAGACCAGTTAGCTTCTGCGATAAGGATGTCATGTTCGTGCGTGTGATTCTATCTTTAAGTTCTGTCGGAGGTATTGAATTCAGACCACGAATAAATGCTGCTAAATAAATTGTTAGGCCAAACGGTAATTTGCAAATTTGATAACAATCACCAAAATAGAGAAAAGCTGTGTACTTTCTGCAGTTCGGATAGAGCTGAATCTGCCAGAATCCATATTTTAAATCTAAGGTGGAATAAATAGCAGTACCACGACATTTCTGTAGAAGTTCCTCTGGTATCTGTGGGCTATCAGTTTCACTAATAATAACGTCTGACAGCAGTCAAGTACGAGGCGAAATGAGCCATCTTTTTTCGTAACAATATGGAGCGGCTTTATATACCGACTAACTGCCGGTTGAATAATCCATTGGTCTAGAATAGCTTGTAATTTTTTCTTAACCTGTTCTCTGTGGATAGAAGGAATAGGATAATGTTTGGCCTTAAACGTGTCGTGTTGTTTAACTTGAAATTCATTCACAAAACTGGATATAGCACCAGGAATGTTGCCAAAAACTGGGGCTTGCTGTAAAAGAATTTTGCGTAGCTCTGTACGTTCATCATCTGTATATGCGTCGCTCTGTTTTACTTTATCAGAAATCATTTGCATAACATCGCAGTCGGCTTCATCTGGTGTAAGCCTATTGTAATTATGTACATATGTAACTGGATATAGCACCAGGAATGTTGCCAAAAACTGGGGCTTGCTGTAAAAGAATTTTGCGTAGCTCTGTACGTTCATCATCTGTATATGCGTCGCTCTGTTTTACTTTATCAGAAATCATTTGCATAACATCGCAGTCGGCTTCATCTGGTGTAAGCCTATTGTAATTATGTACATATGTAACTGTGAACATACGGAATATAAAAACGACCTCTGTTCGATTAATTGCATGTTCTTCTGCTGATAATGGGTGCTGAAATTCCAGTGCCAGTTGTTCCTTTTCATCCTTTAACATCAAATAGGAACTTTGAAAGTAAATAAATGCGCCATGTTGCACCATAAAATTCGAACCTAAAATAACGTCTATTGTCAGTAAAGGAACAATCCAAAAATTTGTGTGAAACATATGACCTACAATAAAAAATGATGAGGATGTCTATAATTTGACATCTACTCCCTTACCAGGTACTGCTCCTCTTACTTTAGTTTTGCCTAGTGGTAATGTAGCATAAGTATTCTCTTTGTTACATTTGTTGAAAGTCTCTTCATTTATTAGTGACATAGATGATCCAGAATCGATTACTTCTGAAAATGTGGATGATCGAATTTTTACTTCAATAACAGGGTGGGCAAACTCTTTTTGTATAACTGGTCATACATGTAAAAGCGTGTCTCGGATATCGTCAAAAGTAATAACATTTTCGTGAACGAACTCCTGTGTGCCAAAAGTATTGTCTATGTTGCTGGAAGATGTAACCTGTTGTATGCCTAATCAGGTTTCTTCTGTTATTTGCAGGAGGATGCTGTGGCATTACGACTATTTGTACTGTTCTGTTACTTCGTCCTGAAGTATTTGGCAGAGGATGATACCGACTGTACGGTTCATTCATAATAAACTGTGGTTGTGGATGATTCTGCTGCTGATGACACCTACTGTTATTAAACGTGCGCTTAAAACTGTGCCCATTGCTTTTACGTCTGTCATGATCGTCGCTACTATACGAACCGTTGCGATGACAATTGAAATAATATTTTTTCTGTACCTACTGGCTTCCTTGTTGGTAAGCGTTTTTACTTGGGGGAGCCGATGCTGTACGAGCAGGCGGCGAAACATTAAAGCTTGCGTGACATTGTAAACCACATTGTCGGATAGGTATGCCAAATGACTGGTTTTGTTGATGTTGTGGGGAAAAGCCTCGATTGTTGCCAAAATGTGTTTGTGGTTGCTGATAATTTTAAGGATACTGATGATTAAAATTTTGTTTATTATTAAAGTTGTGATAGTTGTCATTTCTGGAGCGTCTATCTCCTTTGCTATTAAAATAGCGGGGCTGGTCGTAGTTGCCCTATACCTGTTGACCTTAGTTACGTTGTGAAAAAATTTTAGTGATGGATTAATAATCTGACTGCTGGACATCCAAAAGCTGTAATAAATCTCTAAAAGCCGATGTGTTTTCTCTCTGTTGTCGAGTTAAGGGCGAAACTCTTGATCGTGGTAATTTTGAAATACATAGTTGGATTAATGTTGACTCACTGTATGGTTCGCATAAATATTGGTTATGCTGTACCATATGTTCAAAAATTGCGCGGTAGTGGACAAATTCGAGTTTTCATAATTTGGTAGGCTAATTAACTGATGTTCAATTACGCTCTGTGTCGACTTCGACCAATACGCTGACAGAAAAGCATTATGAAATTCTTCTACCGAGTAACATTGTCTCGCGATCGATCTCGTACGGAATTGCCGGTTCGAATTCCAAATAACTGCAAATAAATTCTAATTTATGTGTTACAGGCCAAGTTGGTGGAAATGCAAAAGTAAATTGTTCTATCTAGTCCAAAGGATGAATCTGTGTTATGTCATTCTTAAATACCTTAAATTTCCTCATGTGCAGAAAGTGCTTCTAATCAAAATTATCGTCTCTAAATGTCTGACCAATATCATGATTGTATAAGAATCTGTTTGTCTGTGTCTGTTCTGAATCGAAGTCAAGTACTCTCTGTAATTTGCCTAAGTTGTATTGACTGTGGGAGTGTGACAAATGTTCAGCATGTGGCGTATGCCGTGACGTGTTACAGACTGAAACATTTCTTATTTCTGTCACTTCATGCTGTAAAGATGACATTTTTTAACGTACCCATAGTGTATTATTTGATGTGCCTAGCTCACCGATTGTTTGCTGTGTATTTTGGAATTCGGGTGTCTCATTGAAGGAAACCAGTGACGCATCGACTGATTTAGTCTCATTATTGTTTTCGGTAAGAATTCGACTGACCAATTCATCAAATTTTTCAGTCAGTACTTTTACATGATCGTCATTTTTGGTGTCACAAGCATCAATATGTTTTTGCATTTTACGTGTGGTTTTGTTTAATGTCTTTACATCTGCTCTAATGGTGTTGGTATCCTGTACTAATTCCAATTGTTCAAGTCTGTTGCTAATTGTCTGAAAGTCTTCTAAGTATTTATTTTCCAAGGTCTGAATACTAGTGTCTGTTTCTGTTTTCAGATCGGTAAGTTCATTCTGTAGTATTGTGTTCGATTACTTGACTGCGTTAATTTCATCTGATATTGTAGCAATGTTTGTGTGTACATATGTTTTTACTTTCGCGAACAATTAACGATTGTCTTCCTGTCTCTGCGTAGTAATTGTTTCCATGACTTGTTTCTTTATTTTATTCTGTTCCTGTATGAATGTGCGGTAACGCGTTTCGTTGTCTTGTAGGTGGTGATTAAAACGTTCGTCAGTTCGGGTGTTCCGTTGTTCAAATTTTTCGTCAACTTTCGCATCCATGGTGCGTGGAAGTTCTGCTGCTACTGCTTTAAGCTCATCGTGTAACCGTGTTGTGTTTTCTGAACATTGTTTAGCGACTGCGCTGATTTCATCTGTAAGTAATTTTCTTATGGCTTCGTGTGTATTGCGTATCTCTTGTGCAACCGATCTAGCTTCCTCACTACTGTTCCTGGCACCAGCCTTAATTTCCTCACGTAATTGTTCTTTAGTTTCATTACATTGCACGGCAATGGCTGTACTCTGTTCATTAATCTGTTTCAAGTTTTCATTAGGTTGTTTGATCGATCTGTCGTGTTTTTCATTCGACTGTTTGAAATTTTCATTAAGTTATTTGTTTGATTCATTAAGCAATATTGCCATAATTTGATCAACGTCAAATTTAGCGGCTCTGTTTCCTGTGCTGTGAGATAGTGTATCTGTATTTGATCTACATCTACATCTACATCTACGTGTTCTGTAACCATTTGGTCATTGTCTGATTGGTGAAATGGTTTGCTGATTGGTTGTGCACTGTTGGTCACTACATCAGTATTAAATAAATCTGACAAATTTTGGGTAACTTGTTCATCTTCATTATTAACATTTATCTGCTCCCTGTGTAAATTTTGGACATCTGATGTGTCAAACTGGGCAGCGTTCGTTTTGGTGGAGCGCGCAGCGTCAACAATTGTTACATTTACAGTGGACATAATTAAATTTGTTTTCTCATCATTTAAGTTTGCATTGTTACTGGTGGTTGCCACACACTGATTGTCTAAAGTTGCGAGATTACAATTATGACACTGGGTATCTCTAATATTGTCAGTCAAACTGTTCAGGTCGGTGTTTTCATTCGTTACACTTCGCGATGTACCTTTTGCAGTTTTTCATGGCATTTTTCATAAATTAAAGATGGACACAAAATCAAACCTAGACAAAATGGATACAAACAGGAATCAATATGACAACAAAGAGCAATAATTGCCGATGATCTGTGAAAAAGGAGTGACAATAAATGCGTTGCGCCAAACGCAGACTACATTTAACACTAGATAAATAAGAACAGATTTATATAGCTAACTGATTCTCAGAAAAGTCTCAAAATGCAATCCTTGCCGGATGTCGACAAGTGTAACCTCCCAACAGAAAAGCAACTATAATATTCACATTTAGTGTAACCTCCCTACAGAAAAATCTCGTTTAAGTTCCCAATAGAAAAATTTCTTTCCAATAATAAAATTTCAAGTTTTAATGTGACCTTCCATTACACACTGACTGCATATCGAGATTAATAAGTTTTGACGTGAGCAGTGCTGCGTCATGGCCCTGTAAAAAATCATGCTGAATAAACTGAAAAAGTCTTACCTCACAATGATGTCGCCGGGTAGCGCATCTATACAACTGCTCCTATAAGAAATGTTTGGCACAGCCCGGTGCATAGCTGGCCACTAGATTTTCATTTGCAGGAAAACAACTTATTTTCTTTTCCTTAATCAACATGAGTATGCACAGCAAAAATTCGTGAAATCGTTAAACTCAGCTAAATGGCTCTGAGCACTATGGGACTCAACTGCTGTGGTCATAAGTCCCCTAGAACTTAGAACTACTTAAACCTAACTAACCTAAGGACAGCACACAACACCCAGCCATCACGAGGCAGAGAAAATCCCTGACCCCGCCGGGAATCGAACCCGGGAACCCGGGCGTGGGAAGCGAGAACGCTACCGCACGACCACGAGATGCGGGCAAACTCAGCTAAATGACTGGCAAAAATTTCTTCAGGACAAAAGTTATTATTGAAACATTTCTGCAAGGAATTAAATGGGACTTTAACATTACAATTGTTGTTAAATCTGTTGTGGCAATTAACATACGTGGGCGGCAACAACGAACAATAATTTTTTTACCACGTCGCTCAGGCACCGCCATCGTTCTGTTCGACCGCCGGAACACATGTCAACCGCTGCACTGCCCTGTCCGAACTCCATAACTCACGTGCTCTGTGCAAGGTACAAAACACAACTGCTCTCTGCGAGCTACTAAACTCGACTTACTGCCAATCCATATCGCAGGCAGCGCGTGAGCAATCCATCGAAATTGCATCTGCTCAAGTGCGCTAGTGAATAGTAATGAGCCCCATACAGCAGTTTTTATCGGCAGTACTGTTTACAGAAAATATCTTACGGGAATACCCTACAGGTTTTATGTGACGATGACGAAAGTGGGAAGACCGACATACACTGTGATACCAGGTAGTTTTCATAACACTTTTCATTCCCTGCCTCTGAAACAAATGCGGGGTTTTCGAGTAATGAGTCTTCTAATGGTTCCCATATGTACTGCTATTAAAGTTCATTTCTTTATAAAAATGAAGTCGTAAGCTGCTACTCAGCGATGAGTTGGTTTGCTCTGTAATTCTGCAGTATTGTAAACAACTGGGGCGTTAAAGGGGGAACATTAGGACGGGCGCACACGGGAGTCTTACTGTCGCGCAATTTATTTCGTCTTTGTTGCTATCCTGTTGCTTTGGTTTTTCAGAGCTCGCACACGATGAGCAACTGTTTCCTGACATGGGACCCATTTCAAAGGCTTTTTGTACAGCCGTTGATCATTGTACAGAGATGGCATATTTTGAGACTGCGGTGGTTTGTGCTCTTATCATTCGACAAAGGACAAAACAACGGAAAATAAGTATTGGATTCACCCGCTCACGTCTGAAAGACAAAATCAATGGAAAATCTCTTTAATATTTCAAGAGCTAAGATGTTACCCAGAGAAATTCTTCAGTCATTTCCGCATGAGGTAAGTCATTAGACGATGTATTCACAATTATGGGACCCGCTATCACTTACCAGAATACAGATATGTGACTGGTGATTCCACCAGAAGAGAGGTTCGGTGTTACTTTAAGGTAAGTTGCATGAAATTAGACATTTTTTATTGAGTTTGATATTGTTTATTCTTCGAGAAAACCGGTTAATAACAGTACTAGTTACATTTTGTATAAAATATGTCCAAAGTTACTGACTGAAACGGCAGAAAATGAGTGAAGGTGAAGTTTAAACACTGTTGCGTGTAGTGACATCGTACATAGTTTCTCATCCATCTGAAGGCACAGAAAAATTAGTCAGGCATGAGTTTACACTGTCGCAATCATGAGGAGAAGTAAGGTCGTTGGCTGGCCGCGGTGGTCTAGCGGTTCTAGGCGCGCAGTCCGGAACCGCGCGACTGCTACGGTAGCAGGTTCGAATCCTGCCTCGAGCATGGATGTGTGTAATGTCCTTAGGTTAGTTAGGTTTAAGAAGTTCTAAGTTCTAGGGGACTGATGACCACAGATGTTAAGTCCCATAGTGCTCAGAGCCATTTGAACCATTTTGAAGGTCGTTGTAAGAGCTATATCCAGCTTTAGGTTGATTGTGAGACATAGATTTTGGAGTAAACACTTCCGCAGGGGTGGAGAAGCTAGAATACCGAACGCCACCACTGCTGCTATCAAGTGTGTCATTTGGTAGACACGTCTTCTGGAAACGTCTTATTACCCGAAGAATCTCAGTTTCTGCATCAATCACTCTGCATGTGGCTATGGCTTTCAGCATAGGTACAAGTATTGCAGGGTCATCCATTGATGAAGTAGTTTCTTTCTTCTCTCGAAGAATATCGAATAAAGGTTCTTCATAAATCTCCATCTTCTTCGTCTTCTTGCGATTGTAGAAGATATGTGGGGAACTAACAACGGATGGTCTTTGAATGTTCTCTGTTTACTCAGGTTCCTCATCGCATACTACTGCTTCATCATTTCCATTATTTTCACGGATCTGTACGGTTGGTAGAAGGAATAAAAGTTGTTGTCATGACTTGGTCCACTTTTGCTCACACAGTTCTCTTGCAAAGCATGTCCTTAGATTTTTCGATCTTCGTTATACCAGCGTTCCTAGGAAACAAAGACAATAATTTATTTTAATGAAATAAATTAAAACTAATACAATTCAATTAGTTTAAATCATTTACGAAACTTCGTAAATTATTATAACCTCTTTTCAGGTATCTAGCAACTGGATCAAGTTTCATCGATCTTTCATACAACTATTTGCTTGGTGCTAGCACAATCCACAAAATAGGGAAAGCAGCATGCAATGAAATATGGAATGTTTTGCAACCTATGGTTATGCCAGAGAAATGTGAAGAAGAGCTGTTGCACATTGCTGATCAGTTCTATAAAAATGCAATTCCCCAATATCATAGGTGCTATAGACGGAAAACGTATTCGAATAATCCAACCGCAAAGTTCTGGCTCAGAATTTTTCAGTTGTAAAATTTTTTGTCATGCTGATGCCACGGGTCGATGCTGAATATCAATTTGTCTTCATAGATGTAGGTGCAAATGGAGCAACAGGTGGTTCCTCCGTTTTTAATAATTCGAATAAGAGGAAAAAGCTGCAGCGTAACCTTCTGAACATACCGAACGACCGAACATTGCCTAACGATCCAGAAGGCAAACCAATGCATTTTTGTTTGGTTGCTGATGAAGATTTTGGTTTATCGAGGCACATTTTTCGCCAATTTGCTAAAACAACGATAACCCCATTAAGGAAAATTGTCAACCATTGGCATACAACCACCCATCTTATGGCTGAATGCACATTTGGCATACTGGCAAACAAACATCACATTTTGCATAGACCTGTTGATGTTATCATTGATTTCTGCATTACAGTAATCAAAACTTGTTGTGTGCTCCATAATTATGTGCGATAAGAGATGGAATCAACTTTACAGATATGGAGTATGAATGTCCACTGCAGAGTATAAACATTGAGCACCAGGCTAGAACTATATCTGCTGTCAATGTACGCAACTATATTGCAACCTATTTTACGTCCCCTGGAGGATCTGCTCCGTGGCAGTGCGATGGCCTCTGAGTGCACTACGACTCAACAACATTGAAAAACTTACTTGTTGTAACAAAAAAATAACATTATTAAGAAGTATAATATGATAACAATGTTAAAAATGTGTCAATAAAAGCAGCTTTGTGAAATAAGAACTTACCTCCTTTTTTCTGTGTTCTGTAGAGAGTTGTCCTCAGATCGTACTTCACACATTTACACACACTTCTTCCCATAGTTTGTTTTTAAAATTAGCGTCAGACTAATCTTTTAAAGTTTTATTGAACAATACAGGCTTCTTTTCTACATCATGTATGAGCATTTCGCTTTCGGTGTCTTCATCCCTCACAACAGCTATTTTACAAACTTCAAAGTTTCCAACTGCAGACAATAGAGACGGCAACTACACTGTCGCCCGTGTCCGCGCTTGCAAACAACCTGTGGGAGGGGAGGCGGGACGGAGACTTCTTCTGTTGGCGGCCAGAGCAACTGAAGAGTTGTGTCGCTGTTTCGTCGCTCCGTGTGCGCTCTTACATATGAGACAGACTAGACAGTTACGTGACAAAAAAGCCTTCCGAGTGCGCCCGCCCTTGGTACGTAAATAACAGTGGGCCATGACCTAACTATTTGTTCTTCACCTAGGCTCGATGTTCTAAGAGAAATAGCTGCATGTAGTTGGCTACAGTAGGATGAACACATTCCTATTTTTGCTACATATTAATATTTGTATTATAACTAGCAGAATTCCACACACGTTTCCTTCCAATCTTCATTCACAAAAAAAAAGAAAACAGAACGTGCTACCTCTTTCAACAGAACACGACAAAATCCAGATTTACTGATCATCATTAACATACGCCAAAATCAACGCACATACAAACTGAATAGCGGTGCTCATGTCGTGCCTCAACTCAAAGATGCTACAATTTCATAGCGATTGTTTACATTGAAAAATAAAATTCTTAAGTCAGTCGTATTTCATGACATTTAAACCCAATAATTTTCTCAAATTAGTAAGTAATATTCTTTTAATTGCCGTCAGCTGGGGTTACTTCGACACTTTGTGGGTAGTTTTGAGCCACTGTTCCGAAAAAGTTTGAAGCCTTTTTTTGCGGTGAAATTTGTGCCGTTAGAGCGGAGTAAGAAAGGTAGTTTGCATTCACAGTCTGCAACGAATGATCAGAAGGATGTGAGTAGCACACATTAACATTGTGTTAACACCACTGGGCTGGAAGTTGACGCCGACAGCTGTTACGTCAGTCCAGTTAAGCTGAAAATAAGTGAGCGTAATTTTGCATTCTGTCAGTATTACGTTATACAGTGAGAAATTGTCGTTAATGCGAAGTACAATTTAGATAATGTATTTAACACTTTTGTAACATGGTGGACATTTTTCTAAATTGAGATTTAGCCGAGAAAAAACTAGCCCCAAATTAAGGATGAAATAGTGCTGGAATCTGATGGCGATTTTGGAATCTTCCTTGATGTGCAACATGATGTCCAGCAGTAACCAATGTTGATACATACATGAATGCTGTGTTTTATGCTACAGAGAAGAAAATTCGGGAAGTGTGATTACTGATGATGGTGCTAAAGTGCTATGTATGCTAAAGACAAAGCCTTACTGCAAATGGCCATAACGAAAAGATAATCTGTTTTATGTTAGGAAAGATTTGATAAGAATTATCAGTCCATTTTCAAGTGAAAGAGCTTCCTTTAATTGCGTAATAAGGCTCTTGTACATACTACACAGTATCCTTAAGATATGGTATATTAACATATGATATACTTCCTCCGCAAATAGTGACCATAGAGTATCATGAAACTACAAAATGCTGAAAAATCGTACACTTCCATATTCACTGTAGCACTATCTGAATAAAATTCACGTAAGTTCAGGTAAGACCTTAAAAATTTAGTGTTTTAATTGTTCCCTGTGCTTCGTTATAGCTACTTCGTTGCGTTTCTCCCCAACATTATATTACCACGTTTTTATGGAGAAAGGAGCGACTGGGCCAAAGTAAGTAGCCCTCCCCCTAGTGCAGGTAACATTAGCCCATATTTTTTATGGTACCACAGCTACAGATGTGATGTACATTGTTCAATGTCCTTTTACCTGAGGACACAAACTTTTGATAAGTGTAGGAAAATGTATTTTGAATTTCCCCTCAGACACTATATTTTCATTTATTTCCACACATAAAATGGCACTTAATACCTAGGCTAAAGTAAACCCGATTTACTAGTAATAAAATCGATTTCACTCATTCCACAAGGTTCTCTCAAAATTGAAGTGAAAGAATGTTTCAAATTTGAAATATTTTCTGATTATACATTTTAGTATAGTCGAACTTAAGTAAAATAATTGTCTATAATTTATTTAATCATGATTTATATGCTAACGGAACTATGTTCGTGTACTGTTTAATGTGATTGTCAGAGCATGTCGGGTACTCCGAGATTCGTGTGTATCGAGTACTCCGATTGTTTGTGAGTAGCGTATGTTCTGGTCTGTGGTGAAAACAGAGTACTAGACCAGTTTCTTTGCAGTCTGGCAACTTCACAGTCCGATAATAGGTGAACTGGTTGTAGGGCTATTTATTACAGCCAGAAAACCTTCCTGTAAACCGAACTGTTTTAAATTAAAATCTAAGACATGTCACACACCGCAAAATTGGACAGTCCAGCAACGAGACTTTGTTATATGCAGAGCAACTTCGATGATTTGCTCCACAGGTGTTCTCTATCTCTGTTGACGTAGTCCATGTTTTGGAATGAGCAATGGAGGCCAATTAAAAACATTTGTTACTATACAGGGTGAAAAGTATTTAAACAGACAAACTCTGGGAGGTTGTAGGGGACATCAAAACAAATATTTTCCCCTAATGTCATTTTTTCCTATGGGGAGTATTTAAACCGGTAGAGGAAGATTCCTGTGGAGGCAAATTAATTAAACCAACAAACACTTTTCCATTTTTTATGACCAAGGGACAACACATTAACACAAACCAATTTCAATTACAGTAGATTTTCAAAAACGTCTCTATTGACACGTAAACAAAGGTTACACTGTCGGATCATGTTCTGTCTGACACGGGCAAAAATATCAGGAGTGTCTTGGATTGTTCCACACAAAAAAGGTGGGGATCGAGCAGGCCATGGTACAGGACCACCTCTGCCAATCCACGTTTGTGCGAACCGTCGGTCCAGGAATCGACGCACACGACGACTGAAATGTGCCGACGCCCCGTCATGCTGGAACTACATGCGTTGTCTTGTAGGGAGCGGGACGTCTTCCAGCAATTCTGGCAATGCTCTAGCGAGAAAATTGTAATAGGTCCCGCCATTTAATGGCCTATGTAGCAGATACAGCTTGATTAAACAGTCCCCAACAATACCGACCCACACATTAACTAAAAACCACACTAGATGAGCGCTAGTAACTGTGGCATGCGGGTTATCCTCACTCCAAACATGCGAATTGTGCATGTTGAAGATTCCATCACGTCCGAACATTGTTTCATCGGTAAAAAACACAGGGGATGGAAATGTAGGATGCATTTCACACTGTTCCAGGTACCACTGCGAAAACTGTGCTCTGGATGGATAATCAACTGGTTCCAGGTTGTGGACACGCTGTAAGTGAAATGGACGTAACAATTGCTCTCGAAGGACTGTTCTTACACTCGTCTGATTCGTTCCCATTTTACGTGCAATTGCACGAGTGCTGACTGAAGGATCCCGCTCGACATGCTGCAAGACAGGTTCCTCAAATTGTAGCGTTCTTACCGTGCGACGGCGTCCCTGTCCAGGTAATCTGCCAATTGATCCGGTATCACGCAGACAATGGTACACAGGTGCAAAGGTCGTATGATGCGGGATACGGCGATTAGGATATTGTTGTTGATAAACCCACTGTGCAGCTCGTGCATAGTGGTGCGCTACGTAGTCAGCACCAACCATATCAGTGTACTCACTCCAGGTGTATCGCTCCATTAGTAAACAGACAATGCACTTCTACGCTGGTTGACAGCAGTTTCCTACAAATGAAGAGCGTAATACGCCCTATAACAACAGAAGAACGTAATACGGCCTCCACCGGTTTAAATAATCCTCATAGGAAATTATGACATTAGGGAAAAGTGTTTGTTTCGATGTCCCCTACAACCTCCAAGAGTTTGTCGGCTTAAATACTTTTCACCCTGTATAAGGCGTAGCATGATCTCGTAGGGCACTCTTCAGGCTACGGAGCTTGATTTGGAAAACAACTCACGGCGGTGATACAGTCGGGGAGCCGGCGACGTGTGGAGCCGAGTCATAACTCACGATAGACAGTGGCGGCTGTCGGCTAGTAATTGGCTGTCAGGGGAGGGAGCCCGTGACGCGCCTGCTTCCGGCTGCGTCGCGTAATGCGCAGGAAAATTGGCCCGCGAGCCGCGTGACGACTTCGCCGTCGCCGTTCGCCGCCAAATCCGCGGCAGACAGCCCTGTCGCAGCCTGGGAGCTTCCCACGCAGTGCAGGCACGCCGAGGCCCACCCCGGGTCGCCGCCCTTCAAGGCTGTCCTACCATTCTCTCCGGAAGGATCGAGATAATTGGGCCCGAAATAGCTGTGTTACCTAAAGCAGCTGTATATATAGACCGTCTGCGTGTATGGCTTCTAAAGTGGTAACCTAGTTCTGCTGAAGCAATATTCATATCTAGGCGGACAGGAAAAGGGTACTCTTACACTCGTGAGCCTTACTCACAAGCTGCCTATAGACGTTTTTGAAATATCAGGCAATAACTGACAGAGTTTTCTAAGTACCGTGCAGCATCATAATGTAAAAACAAAGCCATACACGAGAAACCACAGTTTCAGCCATGATTGCAGCGGCCTCTTTCTGGGTCTGTTGATCACGAGTAGATCAAAAAGAACGCCACTGTACCCGTGGCAGACACGTTGCTTTCTCCAGTATAATTTATTACGCATCTTAATGTAAAAATTTTTACGCAGACGAAAATTTAACTGTGATGGCGTACAGGCATTCGATAGCGGGAAAATGAAGAGAAGGAAAAACTGTAGGTGAATATGGAGTGCAGGAGAGGAATGAAAGAGAAGGCCGCTTGGTAGAATTTTGCAACGAGCATAATTTAATCATCGTTAACACTTGGTTTGAGACTTATGAAAGAAGGCTGTACACGTGGAAGAGGCCTGGAGAGAGCAGAGGGTTCCAGACTGGTTGTATAATGATAAGACAGAAATTTAAGAACCAGATCTAAAATTTTAAAATATTTCAAGGGGCAGATGCGAAATCTTACATCAATTTATTCGTTATGAACTGTAGAATAAAACTAAAGAAATTGCAAAGAGGTAGAAAATGAAAGTGGTGGGACCTCTGGGACCTGGATAATTTGAAAGCACCACAGTGCGATGAGTGTTAAAGAGAGAGCGGTAGGCAACGATTGATTGGAATGGGGAAAAGGTTATAGGGAAGATGAAAAAGTCAGAGGAAACAGTGAAGACATCAGAGGATGAAATAGGAAAAAGGACAAGGTCTAGTTGAAATCCCTGGATAAAATAGGAGATATTGAATTTAGCTGGTGAAGGGAGAAATGTAGCACATGAAGAACGCAAAAGAGAATACAAATGTCTAAAACATGAGACTGACAGGAAGTACAAAATGACTAAGCAGAAAAGGCTAGAGGACAAATGTGAAGATTTACAAGTATATTTCACTAGGCCAAAGATAGACACCGCCTACAGCGGAATTAAAGTGACCTTTGGAGAAAAGAGTAGTCACTGTATCAGTATCCAGAACTCAGATGGAAAACCTGTCCTAAGCAAAGAAGGGAAAGCTGAAAGGTGGAGGGAATATAGAGGATCTGTACAAGGGAAATGAAGGCAAAATTATAGAAATAGAAGACGACGTAGATGAAGATGAGATGGGAGCTATGAAACTGATAGAAGAATTTGACAGAGCTCTGAAAGACCTAAGGCGAAACAAGGCCCCGGAAATAGACGACATTCCATCAGAACTGTGAGACACGCGAAATATCCCCAGACTTCAAAAAGAATGTAAGAATTCCAATTCCAAATAAAGTAGTTGCTGCCAGGTGTGAATATGGCTGAACTATCATTTTAATAAGTCCGGCGGCAAAGTATTGACTCGAATTCTTTAAAGAAGAATGGGAAGCTGGTAGAAGCTCTCCTCGGTGAAGATCAGTTTGGATTCTGGAGAAATGTTGGAATACGCGAGGCAGTACTGATCCTATGAGTTATCTTAGAAGATAGGTCAAAGAAAGGGAAACCTACGTTTACAGCACCTGTACATTCAGAGAAAGTGTAACATTGTTCACTGGAATATAATCATAAAATTCTGGTGGTGTCAGGGATAAAATATAGGGAGTGAAAGGCTATGTACACTCTGTATAGGAACCAGACGGCAGTTCCAAGAGTCGATGGGCATAAAAGGGAAGCAAAGGTTGAGAAGGGAGTGAAACAGAAATGTAGGTTATCACCGATGTTATTGATTTTGTACATGGCGCAAGCAGTAAGGGAAACCAAAGACAAATTTGGAGTAGGACAGGAAAGGAAACTTTGAGGTTCGCCGATGACATTGTAATTCCGCCAGAAAGAACAAAGGACTTGCAAGAGCAGTTGGATGGAATGGACGGTGTCTTGAAAGGAGTAAGTAAGAGGAATACCAACAAAAGAAAAACAACGATAATGGAAAGTTGAAAATGGCTCTGAGCAATATGGGACTTATCATCTGTGGTCATCAGTCCCCTAGAACTTAGAACTACTTAAACCTAACTAACCTAAGGACATCACACACATCCATGCCCGAGGCAGGATTCGAACCTGCGACCGTAGCAGTCACGCGGTTGCGGACTGAGCGCCTAGAACCACTAGACCACCGCGGCCGGCGATAATGGAAAGTAGTCGAATTAAATCATGTAATGCGAAAGGAATTGGATTAAGTTGTGTTACATGCGGAGCACAATAACTGATGATGGACAAGTAGAGAGGATACAAAATGTAGACTGACAATGACAAGAAAAGTTTCTTTGAAGAAAAGTAATATGTTAACGTCGAGTATAGGTTTAAGTGTCAGCAATCCTTTCCTGAAAGTATTTGTATGGAGTGTAATCATATATGGAAGTGGAATATGGGCACTAAACAGTTGAAACAAGAAGAGAATACAAGATTTTGAAATGTGATGCTACAGAAGAATGCTGAGGATAAAGTGGGCAGGTCATTTAACTATTGAGGAGGTACTGAGTATAATTGTAGGAAAAGAAACTTGCGGCACAAGCTGTCTAGAAGCAGAGACAGGTTCATAGAACACATACTGAGACATCAAGGGATCACCAGTGCTGTATTTGAGGTAAGTATAAGGGGTAAAGATGGTAGAGGAAAACAAAAAGATGAAGCCATTAAGCAGTTTCAGAAGTATACAAGTTGCAGCAGTTATTCGGAGATTAAGAGGATTATAAGGGATAGAGTAGCATGCAGAGCTCCATCAAACCACTCTCGGACTGAAGACCACAATATAAACAACAATAACAATGTACAAAACAACGGTGGCCTACTTCTGTGCCAGGGGTCTTCTTCTGGGTCAATAATTCATCAGTACACCCACGAGAAGTTCACTGTAACCACGGCCGAAACTTTGTTTTCTCCAGTATCGTTTTTTACGCGATGATGCCGTATGATACTTAGAAAACGTTTACGTCAACTGACTCTGGCCGCGGAAGATTACGTATTTAAATCAGGCATTAACGTCAAGGAGCGCAAAGCGTAAGGACGATAATTTTTCATCATCTGTCTCTCCCAAGTAACGTAGCTCGATGGAACTTGGACTATACATTCAACGAACTACTACAGTATAGAACAGAAGCTAACGGAAAGAAAAAATGGGATAACACGAAGAGAACTGACACTTTTATTCAAAGATAATAAGTACACTGAGGTCACCGCGAATCGTGATGGTGCCCTGAACATTATAAACGGCTGGACACGGTGTAACCTCCCCCTCACTCACCGACCTTAATGACAGTGAAAAATGAAACCGCGTGTACCTAATGGGAGTTTTGGAAAAGCAATCGTCACCAAAGTTAATCTGTCGGTAAAGAGGGAGGAAAGGGTTACATCTAAATGAAAGGAAAAGTGCTAATGAAACTGGTGGAAATTAATTTTGAAAAGCGGTAAAGTTAATAAAGAAAGTAAATGTGCAGCCGTTACGTTAACAATTAACTAGCGGTAATTAGGTATTTGAGATTTGGGGGAAATCACGGTCGCCAGTCGTAAGGACAATTTCTATAGTAACTGAAAAAGAAAGGTTATTACACATATAATTAGCACTAGAAGCGTGGCAACTGAAGGTTGACACGTGTAGTGTGAAAACTGAAAGTTTGTCAGAAGTAATAAATTTCGCTACACCCTGACTTAATTTAGCAAAAGAATTAATAAAACCGGAAAATCGAAAGTTCATTTAGTGACTGAAGTTAATAGTGAGCTTTCTTTCTAAAGCACATCGAAATTCAGTAAAATACGGTTAGTCTTGGACTACCTCAACAATCATTTCAAAAACTACTTGAATCTACGCAATTTAGAAATAAGAGATTTAACTTTGAACTTGAATTAAATGATTCTGAACAATTAACAATAGTAAAATTTAGTACGTACCAAGCTGAGCTGCAGTCACAGGTAAGCTAAAATACGGTAACAAAGCTCGCACTCTTAATTCGTGCTTGTGTAATCTGAATATTGTAGCCAGCTATAAATACTTTAACCGAATTTTGAAATTAAAGCAGTGAAAACGAGTTAGCTATATTACTTTAATGCTGGCGTTTGAATTTCAACGACACTCGGGTTCATTTCGGAAAAGGAAGGGACTCTGCTTGGTAATGCAATTGGGACAATGAGCAACAAACGTTCATGCTAAGTTGCTGTAATTATAGTGACGAAAATGGAACAGTTTGAAAAGCTGAGGTCTGCCATACAGTTCTAAAACTTTACGTGCGTCCAGTCTTCCTCGTCGGTTGATTGAAGGTTTGAAGCCGTCGTTCGAGGAGGTGGCGACAGTCACTCATTGTCGGCCGTTGCTGTTGCAGAAGCTGGATGTTGGCGCACCTTCTTCTCGACACGGTCACCAGGCGAAACGGGCTCTTGATGTGCGCCAGCTAATGCTTCCCGTCCGCGACACCATGTCAGAAACTATCATCGCGAGTCGAGCGCAATTACATGCTGCCAAACCCCGAAAGCGCGGCAACTCGCGGGAGCTTCACACAACACACCTGCTCCACTCGCTACTCCAGCCAGACTCCTTCTGCTCAGCCCGCGCTCCACGCGGCAGAGTTAACACTACCAAAGATCCTACACACTTTGATTCTTCACACGACCTATCGATGTAATCGTTCGATAGCAGTTTTCCCTAGGCAAGACCCAGCGTAAAAATACAAATAATATTTACGAAACAAACCAATTATACATCGACATAAATGTATAAATCTATATATACAAACAGTAAAACAATTACAATATACAAAGAGACAGAAATGTCATATCTTGAGGTAACAAAGCAAGGAAAAAATAATAGTACAATAGATGGAAATAGGAGGATATGCATTTCCGGTGTTACAACGGTTCTCAGCAGAGTGTGTGAACACCATGGACGGCAGTGCTTGCTCTGCAGTTCTAATACTGGCCACAAGGTTGGTATGAGGTCCTTGTGGTATGACATTCCACTCCTCCAACAGAGTGGTTGTCAATTACTGGATGGTCCATAGTGCGTGTGGACATAATGCAGTAAGTCTCCCCAAGTGTGCTCGACGGGATGTAAGTCGGGGAAACGGTCAGGCCAGTTCATTAGACGCATGTCTTCTCGCTTCAAGAGGCCCTATCTTGTTCGATGCGGTGGTACTTCTTCTATAAAACTGGAGTATGGTACGAAAGCACCACTGAATGAACGCGCATGGGGAAGGATTACAGTGTCACAATAAAATCGACAGGCGAGTGTTCCGTATTCAATGATTTGGAGACCAGTACACCCCTGAAACATGATGCCTCCCCATCTTATCCATCACAACAATCGTGGCCAACAATTTTCCTGGGTGCATTAGTGTTCACACCTATCCCCATATGACGGTATGTCCAAAATCACTACTCAGAATTAGTCTTGCGTCACGCTGGAAGAGCACGTATTTCTGTCCTCTTGGTACTATCAGGAACGGCGCCACTGGTATGCGTTTGTCAAGGGAATACAGAGTACTATTCGTCGGCAAAGAGGTCACCTCCATGAAATCGCCGTGCCTCTGTGGAGCGTGAATTTGCGTGCCTGAGAGTCCCATTGAACATGTTTGCGACTACACCCGCTGTTTGCCTGTGGTCCATTTCTGTCTGTTGCATAGTGCAGTGATCATTTGGTACAGTAGATTACCGCGTTCAACTACGTCCTCTACCTCGAGCGGCTGTTCCTGTGGCTCGAAGCGCTCCAGATGCCTGTGAGAAAGTTCTGCGAGCAGTACCATATTCCTGGGCTACACACGTCACACCTCGCCCTTCTTCGGTTAACCGGTGTTTCTTTCGCGTGTCCGCACGTCATCCGAATGTCTTCGGGTCATGCTGTAATGAAGAACATAACAGTGCTCCATGACTCACACACACTGTCTTTTTCCGTTCCTTTAACTGCTTCGTGTTGTGAAGCCAAACACATTTGCCGCTACAGTCACGCCGATATCATGCCATTTGTCGTCTTCCTTTCTGTGCAGGATCGGAAGACCTATAGAAACCTGCCTCCGCACTATCATTAATATGTTATGTTACTTTATTTATCTAGTCTTTAAGCTTTGCAGAGCAGTGTATTTATTTATCGTACGCCATTATTCCGAATCCGATAAATGAACATAGGTACGAATAACACTCATATAGAAACGTCAGTGTCACAGTTACAGATAATTGAACTATCAGTCATGTTCACAAGTATTGTAATTGCCCTGTGAAGGTTGTTAGTGAACAAGTGCGCTCCATATGCTGGATTTTGTGCCTTTCTACTCCTCAGTCTCACTTTTAGAGATGCACTTAGTTTTCAGTTGTACTATGAGTCCGCATATGTGACACGGTCAGTTATAATCCCGTTTCAATTATTCAGCATTTCTTTGGGAGGCCAAAGCCAATGGGTTTCTTAGAGATACATCGGAATTCTTTATAGCAGCAGCTACGTTATCTTACCAGATTTTCTCTTTACGTTCCACAATATCAAAGTTGCAATTTTTTAACCGTTAGTTTCGCAAACAGTGCTTTTATAGAATTTTAATATTTATTTCTGAAGTTTTGATATGTATTTCTGAAGCTTTAATATTTTTACACTATGTGATCAAAAGTATCCGGACACCCCCAAAAACATAGTCTACAGTTTTCATATTAGGTGCATTGCACTGCCATATACTGTCAGGTACTCCATACCAGTGACCTCAGCAGTCGTTAGACGTCGTGAGAGAGCAAAAAAGGGCGCTCCGCGGAACTCACGGACTTCGAAAGTGGTTTGGTGATTGGGTGTCACTTGTGTCAGACGTCTGTGCGCGAGATTTCCACACTCCTAAAAATACCTAGGTCCACTGTTTCCGACGTGGTAGTGAAGTAGAAACGTGGAAGGACATGTACAGCACAAAAGCGTACAGGCCGACCTCGTCTGTTGACTGACAGAGACCGCCGACTGTTGATGAGAGTCGTAATGTCACACAGGAATTCCAAACTGCATCATGATCCACTGCAAGTACTATGACAGTTAGGCGGCAGGTGCGAAAACTTGGATTTCATGGTCGAGCGGCTGCTCTTAAGCTACACATAACGCCGCTAAATATTAACCAACGCCTCGCTTGGTGTTCAAAATGGTTCAAATGTCTCTAGGAACAATGGGATTTAACATCTGAGGTCTTAGTCCCCTAGACTTAGAACTACTTAAAGCTAACTAGCCAAAGAACATCACACACATCCATTCCTGAGGCAAGATTCGAACCTGCGACCGTAGCAGGAGCGCGGTTCTGGACTGAAGCGCCTATAACCACTCGGCCACAGAGGCCGGTTTGTTTGGTGTACGGAGCGTAAACATTGGACGATAGAAAAGTGGAAAAACGTGTGCAGTGGCGAGTTATGGTACACAATAAGGCGATCCGATGGCATGGTGTGGATATGGCGAATGCCCGGTGAACGTCATCTGCCAGCGTGTGTAGTCCCAACAGTAAAATTTGGAAGCGCTTGTGTTCGTGTGTGGTCGTGTTTTGCACCGAGGGGGCTTCAAACCCTTGTTGTTCTGCGTGGCACTATCACAGCACAGTCCTACATTGATGTTTCAAGCACCTTCTTGCTTCCCGCTGTAGAAGAGCAGTTCTGGGATGGCGACTGCATCTTTCAACATGATCAAGCACCTCTTCACAATGCGCGGCCTGTGGCGGAGTGGTTACACGACAGTAACATCCCTGTAAGGGACTGACCGGCACAGAGTCCTGACCTGATGCATATAGAACACGTTTGGCATGTTTTGAAACGCCGACTTGGTGCCAGGCCTCACCGACTGACATCAGTACCTCTCCTCAGTGCAGCAGTCCGCGAAGAACGGGCTGCCATACCCCAAGAAACCCTTCAGCACCTGACTGAACGCATGCCTGCGACAGTGGAATATGTCATGAAGGCTAAGGATGGGCCAACACCATACTGAATTCCAGGATTACCGATAGGGAGTGCCACGAACTTTAAAGTCAGTTTCAGTCAGGGGGCCGGATACTTTTGACCACATAGTGTATATACTCAGGAGCAACTGAAGTGGAGTGATTGTTTCGTAGTTGTCAAAAAGTTACATGGATTTACGACTGGTAGCCAGACGTTTCATTCAATGTCTGTTTTGCTGGGGTGGGGACTGTGAAGTGAGATGGGGCAGCGGATTTCTGATACTGAATAAACCGTAGCTAAATGTGTTGTCGTATGGCGCGGAAGAGCCTTATGTGGTTACATACAGCTTCAGTACGATGGTTTCTGAACTGTGTATTGCAGCTGTTTCTGCTAGGCTAAATATTCTGTCTCAAGTAACTCTATAATTCTTAGGAACTGTAAGTGCCCTATTGGCTAAGTTTATTGTTCAGGTGAAAACATGACACGTCCTTTTATCTTCAGCTGCGCTGGAGCCTCCATTTGCGTAAATTATTACCCACTCCAAGTAAGTCATTTGTTAGGATATTATTTTATTTCGTAAGTTGCTTGTGTTATGTACCTAGTATACTCTGGTTAGCGCATTCAAGTTTTAGTCATGTTACTCTAGGCATAGCTCGCTCCATGTACTTTCTATAATCGCTTGGAACGTTCTGCTCCCAAGCGAGTTTCCTAGGAACCTTGCAATAAAAAGACAGATAATAATACGTAGGAACTGACATATTATTCCTTATCTCCTTACAGTGTCATGTGCTACCATTAAATCGAAAAGTACCATAGCTCATTTCAGCTGCCTTTCAAATACACCTTCAGTATAAATAAAAACAGAGAGCCAGGTACGCTGCTTCTGCCTGGTCAGAATGCGGATTGTTTAGGTAGATTTGATTCCTAATTTTGTATCTTATCATGCTGAGGGCGATTCTTTCTAACGTTTGTGGATTACGCTGAGCAGGGCAATGCGAAGATAGCTTTTATGACTACTACCTTCTTTTCCAGGTTTTGACATTGCTATAATTTTTGTGTTTTTATTGAGAGCAATATATCGGAAAGGAATCTAGCGAGCTTCTCTCAGTAATGATGGAGTGCAAGTGAATGGCACAAAATCATGTAGCCTTAAGGAGTTACGTTTCTTTGACATCTGAAGGAAACACTTCGACAGAATATCGAGGCATCTCATCAGATGTAATTTCAGTCGTATGAGTTCTCTGTCAACTTTTACTCCTAGAGATGCCCACTACCACCACTAACGGACAGGTACTCTGACGTACTGATCAGGACAGGACATAATGAATGTAGACATTCTAGTCACATTAATGTGACCACCTATCAAAAGCCTGAGTAACAATTTTTTGCAGCATGAACGTGTGGGGAGAGAGTCAATGTGAATGTGGAATGCAACGACAGCGCTGTGGAGCCATGCCGATTACAGTGCTGTGGCCAGCTGTGCTAAGTTTCTCGCCTGAAGATCCAGCCCTATCGAGGTGGTCCCACAGATTCTCGATTGGGGTTAGATCCTGGGAGTTTGGTGGTCAGGGGAATGCGGCAAGCTCATCCTGGTGCTTTTCAAACCACGAACGTGACTGCTAGTTGAGCGACGCGTTACTTTGTCCTGCTGTTAGAGCCATTGTGCCAAAGAAAAATAAACTTCATATAGGAGTGGTCATGGTCGCCAGGGATAGATGCGTACTTGCTTTGATCCACTGTGCATCCCAAGAAGACGGGATCACCCAGGGAATGGAACGAAAACATTTCCCAGACCATAACGCACCCTTCTCCGACTAGGAACCTTCCGACGATTGTTGCACGACTGTACACGCAAGCGGACATCTGTCCGATGGTGCGTAAAACATTGTTATTCTGAAAATGCCACCTGTCGGCACTCAGTGGACGTCCAGTTGCTTTATAGCCGTGCAGCCTGCAGCCTTTGTCACCAATAACAGCAGCCAGCAAGGATGCATCGATGCTTGAACCAGGTGCCAGCTGTGGACTCCCATACACAGCAACATATGCTGAGCAATCCTTGAGAGACAGTGTTGGTAGGCCGTAAGTTCATGCAAGCAGTCAGATGCTCAGCAGTTTCACATCTTTTCGCCTGTTGACATCTATATTGCTGTTCACCACCGTTGGATCGGCACCGGTTCTGGATAGCGCCATTTTGCCCTGCCGAATATACTTTAACCACGGCAGCATGCGAACAGTTTACGCAGTTATCCGTTTCGAAAATGCTTCCACCCTTCTCCCGAAAGCCAATGATTGTGGCCTTTTTGGACGTCAGGGAAATCGCTCCATTTCCCCATTATAACGACGACTCCACTGTTTGCCACATACCTCTGACTCTCCTTATATAGTCTCCAGTACTAGTGCTGCTACCTACCGTCTGTGGGTGGTTATTGCATGTTGACGTCTAACATAGGGGCAGTCCCATTAATCTGACTGGACTGTGTATACACTACTGATGATCAATGGCCCGACTAGTAGCTGTTTGTTTAGGGAGCTTCCTCCACTAACCTCGGTCGACGGGCTATTTACTACATTGTCCAGTCTACAAAACAAAACTTTTCACAAGGAAAACGGCCAAGTACCTGTCAGGCATTCTCGGTGTGGACAGTCAAGTCACAAACAGTGGCGAAACTTCTGCCTCGTTAATGCCGAGGTTTGGTTATAGCGACAACATATTGTCGTTCCATCGAAACGTAGTTTTCATAACATTTGAAATTAACTTTAATTAAACATTGTACATGGGATTATAGAATATCAACTGCGATCGGGAAATACGTAATGATTTGGCCTGCAATGCTGTATTTGGGCCGAAGTGTTTACGGTCAGTGTGCCAGGTCGTCACTAGCTTAATCGGAGTTCTTTCCGCATTGTTACCTATATTTTATGACTCCGACTTGGTAGGTGTCAACGGCCTTTCTACGACCTTTTCTCTTGCCTCGATGAATAGAACACTGGTGCGTATTACTTGTAGCCTTTAAGAACTAAAAAACTATATCAAATAACTCGCAAAATTTTAAACAAAATTCATCCCAGTTGTTTTGTAGGCATTCGTTTTGTAGCCGCGAGGGAATGTAATGTTTTTGAGGGGTACAAGATTTTAAATCGATCACATTAGTAGCAAAACTTTATCTTCTACGAAACTCGTATTTCAAATGCAGTAGACAGTAGCTAATCGAATAATTATTATTTAGTTCTTTGACACGAATTAAACGGGTAGCGATGTACATTTCTTTTCAATTTGTGCACTCAAATGTAAGCGGGAGGATAGAAGTAGCTGGCAGAAAGGGAAAGCAGATGCAGGAGAAAAAATTAATCACGATGAAAATGAGTAAGAGAGGATGAATGTTCACGATGAGCTCACAAATTTTGATCTCGACGTAAAATTACGTATATTCTGGTAAAAATAAGTTCAACTATTCATCGTAATGGGTCTGAGTACCACGTACAAATTTTGTCCCACAATATTTGTTAAAATTCTATTGGACGTTTATAATGATTCGCAAGAGACAAGCAGGTGGGAAATTCCACAACCTTCCAACTGACAGGGCGAGAGTAAAACATCGTTTCCCAACGCAAATTATGCTTCGTTTCTCCTCTCATTTTAATTGAAAATGGGACACAATAATTCTAGTGGTCTGCGGACACGAAATTATAGACGTCAGATGACAAAATGCACTACGTTTTGCTTCACAGAAATTAGAATATAATTTTTTTTAGAATTTAGCATTTACGTTCTGATTTGGCATTATTTTTAATTTAAGCAAACTATACTATTATTACTAAAAATGATTTTCAATGTAGAGGAAAGATGCCTATTGCGGGAGAGTTCGCTAAATTGAGACAGCTAGATTCTGACTAGAGTTAATGTTCCGCTCTGTTCTGAAGCATCAGCACTTAAGTGTTGAATTTCTAGTATTTTGAGTGTTTATCCTTGTAGGTCTTTATACCTAAAGTAGAGTAACTGTTGCAACAACAGTCAAAACTTCAGCTGACTACCCTGATAGCTTGGCTGTGACGTATGTTTTTATTACGTGATGTGATTCTTTTGTGAATTTTGAGATACCATGTGGTGAAGGACTATATACCACAATTGTGTGCTAGACAAAGCAGAATGAAATTGTGTCCACATCATCTACTTATCACTCCAATACACGGATAAAATGCAGGCTCTTCTGTCAAATGATAGGAACGTTTAAATCGAATTATATAAATGGAAACTGGGAGGGCAAATAACCCAGGTAAAGTAGTAACCTCACTTTTGGTTATGAGGTTATTCATAGCAGCCAACTTTAGAGCATTAACAGTGGAATATGATATAAACGGCCTCTGGAAAACTGTACTATTTCCATGGAGCAAATGCATACTGAGAAACAATGAATTTGCAATACATCTCGAGTTTAACATCCAAGATGAAGACAACGGAATAAATGTGAATCCAAATGTTATCCAACCAGCTCCTAAAATCTGCAAACCCCATCAAGAGTCACCAGCTTTAGTAAATTTAACATGTTCTTAATCTGTTAAGTACCTAACATCGTCTAGACAGAGGAAACATTTGCAATAATTCATTGAAAAGAAATCCGTAGCAGAATCAAAGGAGACAAACGTATGTTCCGTTCTTCAAAAAGAAAACGAGAGAAAAACAGGAAACATACTCTTCAGTAATTAGCAGTCTGATAAAAATGTAAATGAGGGCGATGCTTCAGGTGTGGAATCAGAAAGAACACACCGAATGGATACCATGCAGTGGTCATTTATCTGAAGAATAACATAAAGAATTGTACACTGCGCATGGAAAGCTACCTAGGGCTCCCAAAGAGTGTTAGCTTGAAAAGAGCGTTCGTGTGCACCGAATGCACTTCTTTAGCACAATAAAATCAATAAATCTTGGAGAGGCTCTAACGAAGAGAATATCAATATTTTAGGGTATACATGTTCGTCTAGTGGTCGATATTTTCTGCTGTTGTCTCTTATTAGGACATCGTTCCTCTTTCTATTCATAATCACTTGTTCGTGCTTTTTTAAAATTTGGATGTTTTAAGTATCGAGTAGCACTAATTTAGTAAATGAAGTTGGAATGAAAGTGGTTTCGTATGGATTTCCCGTTAACGAACGTACAATTACATCCCATATTGTAATATAAAGTGAAGTAATGCGAGACGAGGAAAGTTTACCCATCGTTTTCATCGACTGCCTGTTTCATCCCACAAGGCATGAGAAGGTCAGCCTCTGGATATTTCTCAGAGTTCCGGGGTTCATGTGACGCATATGCTCGATCCACAAACTTTCAGTGGCACTCCGGTTGCTGGATGAGGCCAGTCGATCAGGTCGAAATCAGCACGCTGTGGGAACCATTGCTCAACGAGTCGGCTAGTCCAACCAGTGAGTTGTGTCGCAGGAACTGGGTCACCCCATGTTGACAGCGCATCCTCATACTCACTCCCCTAGTACGCTTCACGATGTGCACATAGACTGACGAGCCAAAACATTATGGCCACTGCTCACAGCAAAGCTGAGAGCCTCCTGGAGGTGTTAAGGGCACGTGACGCAGAATGGAAAGGATGTAAACGGAGGAAATACTTAGGAGCATCGTTATAGTGAAGATACGAGCCGCAAATGTGGAAATCCATTGATATAAGAGGTTTTGACAAAGGGCGCATACATGTGGCCCCGCGCCTGGAAACGGAAAACTCTGAAGTGAAGAAGCTGATTGCCTCTTGGCGAACTACTATAGTGAGTACCTATGGAAAGTGGTTGAAGTATTGGACGAGCAAGTCTCATCACAAAATGTAGGGGTCGGAGGATCCCCCACTGTGTAATCCAGGATATGCAGCGATCTGTGGGGAAGATGTGGCAAAAGAGTACAGCGCTGGTGCAGACACAAATGGTTCGGAGCACACAGTTCAAAGACCACTGTTAACACGGGGCTCCGCATCACAAAACCCCTACGTGCTCTTGCTTTGATTCGTCAGTTATGATTCCAGTAGGAACAGCATTACTGCAAAAACATACATCGCGCCGCAGATGCACGCCGGTGGGGGCAGACTTGTGATATGGGGTACATTGAGCTGGGTGTCCATGGGATGTGCTGTTGTAATCGAGAGCATCGTGACACCAGAGAGCTATATGAACATTATTGCAGAACAACTGCAGCGCTTCACGCTTTAAGTCTCCCCTAACGGCGATGACATCTTCCAAATGGATAGCTGTCCGAGTTGAAAGGTCAGAACTGAGTTTTCTCACCCCTAGGACAAGAGAGTGCCCTGAACCTCTATCCGCTCCTCCGCCCTCTTTGACAAGGCCGTTGGCAGAATGAGGCTGACTTCTTATGCCGGAAGTCTTCGGTCGCCAATGCTGATTAGGTACTGATATATAGTGATTTAAAAGGGCATTATGGTGAACTCACTTTGTAACACGCCCGGGGGTACAAATGGGGGGGGGGGGGGGGTCGTTTTAAATGGCTTCTCGTTTCCGCTTTTCCTGACCGTGCGCTCTGTCAACACCACGTACATCACACTCCCGCGACGGTCGTACTGTTCTGCTCCACACTGCTGCTGGCTTGCCTGAAATTATGAATGTACCTATGCAAGCGGGTTTAGGGGAGCCACTCAACGTCAAGCACAACACTGTCCTACGTCTGGTATGAACATATATATTCTGAGAAGATAAGAAGTCACAGGTTGCATTGCTTACATTCGAAATCATGAGTTTTTACGCCAACTTCTAGGTGAATATATGTCCACAGTGTCACTTGGACGAGCGTACGCGTAATCGACACGAGGCCGGTCATTGTTGATGATGCGGAAACCGCATGATCGAACGGAAGTTGTTACGCTCGTCACACACACAGATATCTGGTGCCAGTCCTCCTTGACACTAGTAATAATATAACACTGCTCATAAAGTTAATTTACAGTGCACAGTTCTCAGTTGTACGAGCCTGTGCGTAACCGTTGGCGCGTGGTAGATTGTTGATGATGCAGAAACGGGATGACCGAACGCATGTTCTCACGCTCGCTACAAGACACTGGCACTTGATTGCACTCTTTTATGGTAACTAATATTTTACTGTTTCACATCAGTTCATTCTGAGACCGAACACGGCGCTGATGATTGATGCTATGCGACACGCAACGAGAGGATACACAAATACGTTATCGGCGGCACGGCTCGATTTGAATTACATCATTACGCACTTTCCTCTGACCACTTCCGTATTTCATCACCTTACTGTAATAGCACTTGCAGCAACACTTCAATTTCCATAGTAAGAATGCCTGTCACATGCAGAGCTACCCACGACACAACATAACATTTCCGTGTCCCGCGCTGGACTCTGCAAACGCGCTGCCCGCAAAGATACTCCGCAACCTAGCCAGCGCTATGACAGTACGCTAACAACGTTGATGTTTTGGCCGGCAAAATCGCCTGATTGGTATCCGATGGAACACATACCTGGCGCCGGCTGCGTGCCCGTAAACCACCATTCCGTAGTTTGCGTGAATGTTGACCTGTGAGTAAACATCTGGTGCCACATACTTCCTGGAATCCTGTCAAAGACTTGTAAAATCCACGCCAAACAGAATCTCTGTTGTACTGTGTTTGAAAAGTGGAACTAAATCCCGTTGTGGTCATAATGTTTTGACTTGTCGGAGTACTGTTATGTGGCGAGATGAAAGTAACTACCGCTACTGCCCCCCCCCCTCCTTCTCCAGCTCCGGAGTTGTAATATGTCAGAACGACCAAGAGGTATGGTTCGGAAGAGAGGGATGGCTCACGCCGAAGCGTGCAGAGAAACGAAGGTAAGTGTGTCGTTGACTTTACGAGGTGCATTCAAGTTCTAAGGCCTCCGATTTTTTTTTTCTAATTAACTACTCACCCGAAGTCGATGAAACTGGCATTACTTCTCGAGGTAATCGCCCTGCAGACGTACACATTTTTCACAACGCTGACGCCATGATTCCATGGCAGCAGCGAAGGCTTCTTTAGGAGTCTGTTTTGACCACTGGAAAATCGCTGAGGCAATAGCAGCACAGCTGGTGAATGTGCGGCCACGGAGAGTGTCTTTCATTGTTGGAAAAAGCCAAAAGTCTCTAGGAGCCAGGTTAGGTCAGAAGGGAGCATGAGGAATCACTTCAAAGTTGTTATCACGAAAAAACTGTTGCGTAACGTTAGCTCGATGTGCGGGTGCGTTGTCTTGGTGAAACAGCACACGCGCCGCCCTTCCCGGACGTTTTTGTTGCAGTGCAGGAAGGAATTTGTTCTTCAAAACATTTTCGTAGGATGCACCTGTCACTGTAGCGCCCTTTGGAACGCAATGGGTAAGGATTACGCCCTCGCTGTCCCAGAACATGGACACCATCATTTTTTCAGCACTGGCGGTTACCCCAAATTTTTTGGTGGTGGTGAATCTGTGTGCTTCCATTGAGCTGAATGGCGCTTTGTTTCTGGATTGAAAAATGGCATCCACGTCTCATCCATTGCCACAACCGACGAAAAGAAAGTCCCAGTCATGCTGTCGTTGCGTGTCAACATTACTTGACAACATGCCACACGGGCAGCCATGTGGTCGGCCGTCAGCATTCGTGGCACCCACCTGGATGACACTTTTCACATTTTCAGGTCTTCATGCAGGATTGTGTGCACAGAAATGCCAACTCTGGAGGCGATCTGTTCAACAGTCATTTGGCGATCCCCCAAAACAATTCACTCCACTTTCTCGATCATGTCGTCAGACTGGCTTGTGCGAGACGGAGGTTGTTTCGGTTTGTTGTCACACGATGTTCTGCCTTCGTTAAACTGTCGCACCCACGAGCGCACATTCGACACATCCATAACTCCATCACCACATGTCTCCTTCAACTGTCGATGAATTTCAATTGGTTTCACACCACGCAAATGCAGAAACGAATGACTGCACGCTGTTCAAGTAAGGAAAACGTCGCCATTTTAAGTATTTAAAACAGTTCTCATTCTCGCCGCTGGAGGTAAAATTCCATCTGCCGGTGCTGCCATCTCTGGACGTATTGACAATGAACGCGGCCTCATTATAAAATAATGCGCATGTCTCTATCTCTTTCCAGTCCGGAGAAAAAGAAAGCGGAGGCCTTAGAACTTGAATGCACCTCGTATTACATCGAAGAGACACAGCGGACCTTCTGCTGAACTTGGCGATGGCACCGCGCAGCGTGCGTGGGCCAGCACCAACTTGAAATGCCGGAATCTGCAGCGTCGGAGTCCGGTTGCCCAGCCTTTCGGACGTAGCGCTCCTAGACATGCCTGAGCCAAGTGGCCGCCGCGTGCGTTAGTTGCGCCTGATAGCCCGGAACGCGGCTGACTGCTCCCTCCAGTGCGACCCGTGGACCCCATGTAGAGCGCCGAAGGGTAGCAGCCGACCGCCGGGGTCGCTTATTTGCACCTCTTTTCCCTACACCTCTGACGTAGTTCCTTTGGAGAGGACAAGTGGAAAGCTCTTTGATAATCATAACGTAACATACTTATGTCGATTCGGGAAAAAGGCGACACCTGCGTGTGACTGTGGTGCTCTGGAGGGTACTCCTGACCATGTAGTCTACGAGTGCCCCCTTTTCAATGACGTGGCTTCAGGGTTATACGACCAACTACCACACTATGACACAAACAGACTGCTCAGACAACACGACACCTTTCAGACCATTAATAAACTGGCTAACATGATATCAGTCTTAAAGGGTTACCTGAGAGAATGAAACTAGCATTAATGAGAGACTTACCGAAACGCCGATAGAGTCAGGCACCCTATTCCCAAACCGCCTGGGCGCGGAAAGGCCGACTTCCTCAGTCTGGAAACCGCCGCGCCTCGGGACTCACGGGGAGTGGGGTGCAACCTCAACGATCTGGACAACGCACCTGATTTGACCCTAGGATAAGTTTGGTTGTAGAACTTAGTTTTTAGACACTATCTCTAGAAACCTGCAGTGATCATCTTGGCCTGCCCAATGTCAGGGGCACGCTCATTGGGGTTAGCTCAATGAGCAAGGTTCTATAGTAGGTTTATATTACGACTGACACATATGTAACGCTGTAGGCCTTAGTAACTAGTCTATAGTTAGGTTACCTGCCTAGTAGTTAATTAACACACTAATTTGCCCATTGCATTTATCCCATAGCTCACATACTAACTAGTTACTAAAATATAAATTAGAATAGCTGCTACTAAAACTATTGTATCACTATTTCGGCCCAGTAATCACATAAGGTAGTGGGCTAAATTGTATAATTAATAAGTTTTAGGAAATAACGTAAGCTTTCCTCAGCCAGCTTCGATGTGCCAATCGGTCCCTCAAGTAGTGCCTTCAAGCCATAGTCGCACGAAATTTGCAAGAGGTCCCGAAATCCAAGACTGTAGTTATTCGTGGTGCAGCACTACGAAGAAGTATCCATGCACAATTTGATGAGATCCACCTCCAGCACGAGACTGTAGTGCGGTCCAAACGCGAATGTTGTGCCACATACTGTTGGTCTTCACCTATTCCCCGTTGCTTGTAATCCACACAGGAACCTCATTCACTGAGATCATAATTGACTCATCTTAGAAGATGACGTGGTGCTAATCGCGGTCTACATACAGTCCAGAAACGACAAGCCTATAAAGTTTGCCATCGTTGGAGATGGCCTCATTTACAAGCCCTACGGGCTCTAACGTTAACATCGCTTAACGGTTTGGAGAATCCATGGAATTGGTCTCATTCGTGAATCGGTGATAAATGTATGTTCCATACAGATGTTAAGTAACACACTGTCTAGATGAGCGTCGACGACTTTCTCAAACCCGATCCTGAAGACAGCTAATAGTCCCTCTCTTACCATGCTTTATGTTCTCCTGGGCACAGCGAGATTGTACGCCACACTTAGCTGCCGCTTCATGCGCACTGAAACCATCACACTGGATGAGTGTCATGACGCTATCACTCATGGGCTGCGTATGCTGCCGCTGTTAATGACTGTTTGTGAAATACCCATTTGGGGTGCGCTGTGTTGTCATGTTCGACATACCTCGGCTGTATTCGTGTTACGCTTGCAGGATACCTACAAGTTAAAAGAAAATACCATACAGATTTACTGTTTATTCAATGTAGAAGCACCTTGGCGTTTCAAAAAAATAAAAGTGCTTGTCACGCCGTATACGCTTTCACAAAATCAAGAAAATCTGTGAGTAAAATCGTTACAGTGAGAAAAGATCACTGCTACATGTATATTACATGTGGTCGTTGCTGTTGCCAGAGTGTGTTACTTTACCGCTGACACAATCATTATGTGACAGAAGGTAACTGAGCTTATGAAGAACAGCAAACAGTTTTGTTTTGCCGCTTATACATTATTTGGCCACCAGTTCAATAAACGTGTGTGAAATCTTATGGAACTTAAGTGCTAAGGCCATTAGTCCCTAGGCTTACACACTTATTAACCTAAATTATCCTAAGGACAAACACACACACCCATGCCCGAGGGAGGACTCGAACCTCCGCCGGGACCAGCCGCACAGCCCATGACTGCAGCGCCCTAGACCGCACGGCTAATCCCGCGCGGCTGGCCACAAGTAGTAGAGATCCAAATGAATGGGTACATTGTGAGGTAAGCCTGAGCACGATCTGATTATGGATTCGGATATTCTACTGGAGCAAAATTGCAGCAGATCCATGTTGCCGCATCAGCTGTTATCGACTTTATGTGCATATACACTGTGGGCCGCTGACTCTGCAAGACCACGAAGACAGTACGCTAAAAATTCATTTAGTATACAGTGTAGGCTCAGCCTCGAAAATGGTTAGCACATAAGGGGGTAGGTCGTCAAACGCGCCGACTTGGGGCAACACCACAAAATAATTCACGGTAGTAATGAAGTTTCAGGAATAAATTTGTCTAGATAATATATTTCAGTAATTAACATTGCAGGATCACATGTTAATGTAAACACGCGATGAGCTGTTGCAAACGTGAAATGATGGTACATTAATAACCGGTGTAACTACCAGAATGTTGAATCCAAGAGTCCAAACGTGCATGTGTTGTGTTGTACAGGTGCGGGATGTCAGTGTGTGGGATTGAGTTCCATGCTTGCCGCACTAGGTCGATAAATACAGGGACGGTTAATGCTATTTGTTGATGACGCGGGAGTTGATGTCTAATGATGTTCCATATGTGCTCGATTTGAGGCAGATTTGGTGATCGAGCAGGCCAAGGCAACATGGCAACATTTTGCTCAGGACTTTGGTTACTGCAGCGTTGTGTGGGGGAGCGTTATCCCGTTGGAAAACTCCCTCGAATGGTTCAAATGGCTCTGAGCACTATGGGACTCAACTGCTGTGGTCATAAGTCCCCTAGAACTTAGAACTACTTAAACCTAACTAACCTAAGGACATCCCACACATCCATGCCCGAGGCAGGATTCGAACCTGCGACCGCAGCGGTCGTGCGGTTCCAGAATGTAGCGCCTTTAACCGGTCGGCCACTCCGGCCGGCAACTCCCTCGAAAACGCTCTTCATAAGTGAAAGCACTACAGGTCGAATCACCAGATTGACATACTAATTTGCATTCGGAGTGTGTGAGATAACCACTACAGACCATAAATCCAGGTGTAGTTCCAGTGTGACTAGCACCCAGGCAGTTTGGTCGTAGGCCCTGAACTGGCATCATTATAATCAACACACTACCATCACTGACACCGAGACAACCAGCTTTCACCAGAAAACGCGACAAACCTCCACCCTACTTCCAACAAGCTTTCTGTTGACACCACTGAAGTCGCGAATGGCAGTGGTTCGGATTCAGTGGAATACACACAGCAGGGTGTCTGGCTCTGAGCTGTCCTTGGAGTAACCGATTTTTTAACAGTTCATTGTGCCACTGTGTTGTCAACAGCTGCTCAAATTGTTGCTGCAGATACACTACTATGCGCCAGAGCTATACGCCGAACAGGGCGATCGTCCATTTCGGTAGTGCCACGTGGCCGTCAGGAGGCGTATTTTCTTGAGACTGTACGTTCTCGTGACTACTGCTGGCATCATGCATAGTTGCTACATTCCTGCCAAGTCTTCTTGCAGTATCGCAGAAAAGAAGTCCAGCTTCTTCTAGCCCTATTACACGATCTCAGTACTTAATTTTATAAAATCAAGCACCACTTCCATAAACCAAAATTAATTGCCAGAATTAACTGCCTCAACAAAATCACTCAATGAAGATACATACAACACACAAATAAATAAACACCCTCTTCCTCAAACTGACCATTAGTCTTCTACAACTCCAAGTAGCCGTTTTAACCATTACACTTGACGGTGAATACACATAGCAGTGTCCTTAAGCTTCACATTATTAAAAGAGCGATTCAGGGACGCAACTTAAATAGCTCCCTGATTCGACAAGGCAGTCAACATTAGTATCATGTACATTTATTATTGGCTGCATTTCTCTACAAATTCTTTCAGCACTTAAGTTTCTGCCAACAATTTTTTTCTATTTCCTTAAAGAAATCAAGCACCAAGTACATATACGTATGTCTCCTGGTGATTCAAAATCACGTCTTCACTGATAACGCTAGTGAAAAGGGTTCGAAATATAGGCTGGCTATCAAGTCAGCTACAGAGATTCCTGACCGTGTTAGATTTTTCACTTGCTCACATTTTTGTCAACAACTCACTTTTGAACCTGGCTTGCGCAACATGATCATCCAATTTGAATTCACTCTCCTCTTTACTGATCCACTTAGAGTCTAAATAATCAACAGCCATATGATCTTTATGATTTACAACAAAGAACGTCCTCTCCTCATCCTGGGTATTTCCTATGTCTACAAAATCATCAAATCGTTCAGACCTCACTGTGCCACTGACTGTGCCTGCAATAACGTACATGGCAGCTTCCAGCTGGTCAGTGAACCATTTATCATCACACTCAATACTACCTGCGTGTCTGACCTGACCTTTAAATCAGCGGTCTGCTTGCATTTCCTTCACGATAGCCGCTTAAACTATGTCTATAACTGCTTTAGCGCGTTTCACACGAAAGTTAAGATTACTTTCGCCGTTAGCAGCTCACTCATCAAATGGCTCTGAGCACTATGGGACTTAACTGCTGAGTTCATCAGTCCCCTAGAACTTAGAACCGTAGCGGTCGCGCGGTTCGAGACTGTAGTGCCTAGAACCGCTCGGCCACTTCTGCCGGCCACGCACATATCCTCCTCTAACTCTTCAAGGTGAACAAATAATTTTAATGAACATGTATCGATGAACTAAGATGCGTTAGATGTTTCTTAAAACTTCTTTCATGCTGCGTTCACCTACCCCATATTTCTTCATTGACCTACACTGCCTTCATCTCGATCACTCAGCTTCCCTTATGTTATAAACAATAATGGATTCTGGTATGGGATTTTCACTCGGCAGCGGAGTGTGCACTGATATGAAACTTCCTGGCAGATTAAAACTGTGTGCCTGACCGAGACTCGCAGGAGAGCTTCTGTAAAGTTTGGGAAGTTTGATACGAGGTACTGGCATAAGTAATGCTCTGACGATGGGGCGTGAATCGTGCTTGGGTTGCTCAGATGGTAGAGCACTTGCCCCCGACAGGTAAAGGTCCCGAGTTCGAGTCGCAGTCCGGCACACAGTTTTAATCTTCCAGGAAGTTTCAATAATATATTGTTACATTTTGGTTGTACTGCACCCTCCCTTCGCGGACCGCGAGCATAGTTTCCTGACTTTTGCACCTTCTGATTCCCATTCGACTTGCCATTTTCGCCTTGTCTACCATTATCTTGCCTATCGCTCTTCAGCCGACTTCCACGACTGTGCACAGTGTACTGATCGTTATTCACATCTCGCTAGAAGTGATTCCGACCTGTGTTTTGCACCTCCCACCAGTACCTTTCTCCCACAACATTTGCGCAATATCCCTGACTACCAGCGTCCTTAATATGGTAGCACAAGCTAAATCAAGAAAACCGTCAGTTGCTTCCATGGGACTGTGTACCAAATACTTCCGCAAATATTCAAGAAGCCGTCTCTTAAAGGTGGGAATCTCCATAAAAGTGACCATTGAGATACCAAGGTGAACTAACTTCTGCAATTCGGCTGCGTAAATACTACGTGTAAAGTCCCGTCCGTTACTGTAGTTCAGAAAGGTATTCTGCAATTGTGTTTGCTTTCCAACACCTCAGTATTTGTAGAGCAGAAGTGCCTCAAACGTGATGCAGTCGCAAAATGCTGCTGCATTTTGGTTTGTCCACGTCTGAGAGTTTCCGGCAAGCTGCCGCTTATGTCATAAACAATAATGCATCCTATTTCATACCCCAGTTTGGTTGTACTGCACCCTCCCCATTGAATACTTAAGCTTTGGGCTCAACATACTCACAAGGAAAAAAGTTTTGCATCACCCCGGTTCCCAGAAATTCTGAAGATGTCACTGAAACCCGCCCAAAGATGTAAACAACCATACATGATCAGCGCCTATTAGACAGAGGGGTCCGACAGCCTATCAGCTCCAACCATTCCACCAGGAAGGAGGTACACGCCTCATGTCGTCTGTAGTTCTACCATGCCTAGACGGTTCGATCGCGTCCGCATTGTTACTTTATGCCAGGGAGCACTCTCAACAAGGGAAGTGTCCAGGCGTCTCGGAGTGAACCAAAGCGATGTTGTTCGGACAAAGAGGAGATGCAGGCAGGAACTGTCGATGACATGACTCGCTCAGGCCGTCCAAGGGCAACAACTGCAGTGGATGACCGTTACTTACGGATTATGGCTCGGAGGAACCCTGTCAGCAACGCCACCATGTTGAGTAATGCTTTTCGTGTAGCGACAGAACATCGTGCTACGACTCAAAGTGTGCGCAGTGGTCTGCATGAAACGCAACTTCATTCCCAACGACCATGGCGAGATCCACCTTTGCATCCACGACACCATGCAGCGCGGTACTGATGGTCCCAACAACATGCCGAATGGACCATTCAGGATTAGCATCACGTTCTCTTCACCGATGAGTTTCGCATATGCCTTCAACCTAAGAATCGTCGGAGACGTGTTTGGTGGCATCCTGGTTAGGTTGAACGTCTTAGACGCACTGTCCAGCGAGTGCAGCAACGTGGAGGTTCCCTGCTGTTTTGGGGTGGCATGATGTGGGGCCGACGTAGGCCGCTGGTGGTCATGTTAGGCGCCGTAACGGCTGTACGATACGTGAATGCCATCCTCCTACCAATAGTGCAGCCATATCGGCAGCATATTGGCGAGGCATTCGTCTTCATGGACGGCAATTCGCGTCCCTATCGTGCACATCTTGTGAATGACTTCCTTCAGAACAACGATATCTCTCGACTAGAGAGGCTAGCATGTTCTCCAAACATGAACTGTATGTACCATGCCTAGGGTACATTGAAAAGGGCTATTTATGGACGACGTGACCCGCCAACCACTCTGAGGGAACTACGCTTAATCTCTGTTGAGGATTGGGACAATCTGGATCAACAGTGCCTTGATGAACTTGCGGACAGTACGCCACGACGAATACAGGCACACATCAATGCAAGAGGACGTGCTACTGGGTGTTAAAGGTACCGATGTGTAAAGCAATCTGGACCACCACTTCTGAAGGTCTCGGCGTATGGTGGAACAACATGCAGTGTGTCGTTCTCGTGAGCAATAAAAAGGGCGGAAAATGGTGTTCATGTTGATCTCTATTCCAGTTTTCTGTACAGGTTCCGGAACTCTCGGAATCGAGGTGACGCAAAGCGTTTTTGATGTGTGTAATTTGAGTGACCCCTAGTGCACCATGATTTATTACAAAACTATCTACAGGGGCCCTAACAGATGCAATATCTTTTGCTCTTTCTACAACCTCCACTCTCAGGCATTGTTTTCAGCGCAGATTCCGTCTCTCAGCCTTGCTTTCGCTTCACATTAGCGCAGCTTCGATTCTCTCTCCCAAATTTTGCTGCACCACACTATTTTGGTCTACCAGTTCCTTCTCTACCTCATTCACTTTTTCTTTAATCCCCTTATAGATATTGTGTGTTTTCTCTGTTTCATTTTCTTTTTGATTACTGATTCCCTCAAACTGATTGTCTCACATCCACAGTTTTTGTATGATTAAACTTGTTTACGCTTGAAAACTTCCATTTACAGAAATCATTGGTTTCTCACCCAGGCCTACTTGGAATTGCCCTATCTTGGTAAATCAAATCTCGCTCGCTGTCTGGTTGATCACATTAACCATGACTATCAACTTGCAACGACGAAAAAAATCAAACTATGCTTGTGTTATGACGTGTTGACACCACCCCACAGGCGTCATTGTTGGCACGAAATTGCACGTTCCTGTCAGGCGCCGATAGCGGTAGTGAGGGATCTGGTGCAAGCCCGCTGAGCCACGCCTCCAGCGTCTCTAGACTACGACCGCTCACTACCCCCACGATAAAGGACGGCTCGGGGCAGACACTCAGCCCACTTCGAGCCTCTTCGCTACAAAACCATCGTTCGTGCTTAAAATGGTTGAAAAGGCTCCGAGCACTATGGGACTTAACATCTGAGGTCATCAGCCCCTAGAACGTAGAACTACTTAAACCTGACTGACCTAAGGACATCACACACATTCATGCCCGAGGCAGGATTTGAACCTGCGACCGTCGCGCGGTTCCAGACTGAAGCGCCTAGAACCTCTCGGCCACTGCGGCCGCCGTTCGTGCTTAGTACAGCCTGTTCCTCGTTGATGTTGATAGTTGGACACTATTTATTTCTGAATTATTTGTAATGAGTCTTCATACGCTTAGAGAAATACAATTTCAGTAATTCATCTGTTTCTTGCGTACGAAGTTGTACACAACACTGCTGCCAATTTTTATTGGTGACCACCTTTGCCTGGTCTGCAACTGTAAACTTGCGCATAGACGACCACTGCGTGGCATGTTGGCGATGGATTCTGTAGCGTGAACAACTGCGTAGGTTTCCGCTCGCTGGCGAATCCGCAAGCGTGACGGGTACATTGTCCCTAAACAGTTGCTGCGGAGGCGGCTAACGAACACAAAGTGCGGCTCTTGCGGCGGCAGCGGTGGTGGCGCGCTGGCGGCTGCACGTTCCCGACGAAACCTAACATGTCGCAGTGCGGTCCTAGCTCATCCTACCACATGACCTTCGGGTCTGTTTTCCTATCAAACCCATTTCCCTAATCGAACCCACCTTTGTGATCTATACATCTGCATGTGATGCAGCTCTCTAAGATTCATCTGTTGGCAAATTATACTCCAAGATGTGTCGTATTTAATTAAATGAACAGTTTAACAAAACAGTTCCTGACGAACTAGTCAGGCCTCAAAAAACTCGTAGGTTGCACGTAGATACTCTAACCGAGTATCATATTATTGTTCATATTTGCACTTATTTAACTCAGTTGCTGACAATAACTACAATTATGTGGTATAATAAAAATGAGGAAACTTCCGTGTTTTGTAACTGAAATTTAAACCTGAGTACAAGAAACATCTCCTCTGTTCATGTCAGTCATCTACAGTGGTCTATCATACATATAACATTATTTAATTATATTTTCATGAAAGATTTGGAGCGATTGACTTCAACTTCGTTTATCTGTTTCTACTGTCTAATATATTTGTGTGTTTTTTCCCTACTTACACTCTTTTTTTCCTGTTCATGAAGCTACTTGTTTCCTATACTTGCTAAATGCACGTGGTGTAGGATTCCCCCAGCAAATATTTTTTGTCTGTAACCTATATTATAGAAAACTGCTCATGTCTAACTACTGTAGATCATATAGATTTCTAAAAAAATTAAATGATGTAACAATATTAATGTGGGTTCATATGGTGCTAAAACTGAAGAATGTAGACAGAAAGATAAATTATAATAAACTCTGCTTTTAAAATTGTATTTACGGATGAGGTAACTAGAAGGGGCGATCATATGCTTTCCGTCTGATAGCCCTTCAGTCCAGGGTCGATCAATCGAAATCACCGCTAGGGTTGAGGCAGCCATTGTAGCGACGCACCAGGTTGGGGATACCTGTTTGGTAAAGCACCGTGCCTGCTACGTGAAGAAGCCCGTAACTGACTGCTGTACGTCCTCGTACGACAGGAATCGTCAATCACTTAAGGCCTCTATTAATGGACCAAAATCATCATAATTCGCAGGGGAGACGTCGGGGCTATAGGGGGGTGGGGAGGGAATGGTTGGCGCTCGAGTCTCTCCTACTTCTGTTGCCGTAACTTCCATGATGCGACATTAGCGATGTGGAGATGAGCGTTCTCATGAAGCAGCAGGACCCCTTGGCGCACCATTCCACAACGGTGGTTGTGGAGAGACTTGCTGGATCACGCATATTCATCATTCTCCGATGGTTGACTACTGGTGTTTGTCCTTCGACAGCCAAGAAAAGAATAACAGCACATTTATGCTGAGGGGACGCATTTGCTAATAACGTCTCCTAAGTTCACGTTTGGGCACTCAAGCACGCACGTCGGAGGGACAGGAATGCCACATTAATCCATTGCGTACATGTCAGTGTCTATGTACTCGCATCGGACTTTCGCTACGTAGCACAAGTGCTGTAGCAAAACCCTCAAACCAAAATTTTTGATCTCCGCTTACACTATACCAACGTTTGATCGCCATCAATATTAGTATCCCCACTAATTAGAAACAATGAAAACTAACAAAAAACGAAGTTGGCAGTAGGTTCTGAAGGAATTCCAGTTGGATTTTACATTGAAAATTCCACAAAATCTGCTGTACTTCTAGCTCCTATTTATCTAGGGTCTATTGTACAGCGAGCAGTTCCGTATGGCTGGGAAATGTTACAGACTACTCCTGTTTACAAAACGACTAAAGGATCAATGCACAGAATTACAGTCCAATATCACCTACGTCAGTCTGTTGACCCCTTGAATACTACGACCTTACAGGAGGAAAACCTGCTTCTACCAAAGAGACAAAATTCGTGTAAAACACGCATTTCCTTTTAAATGAAGCCATGTCTCCCATAAGGTTCAAACTTTGAATATTACGTGAAAATTCAGCCTCAGCGGAAACATATGTTCAGTTAGCCAGTGTTTGATGCTGCGGACCCAGTTACGAACAAAACACGCCCTGCCGAAGCATCAATTGCAAACAATTGGTGTTGCTCAACAGGTTGATTACATCTTCCTAGATTTCCGTAACGCGTTCGGCACTGCAACACGAATTCGACAACTAAAATACGATCATACTAAGTATCTACGCAAATACGCGACGAGTACTTCACAAATAAAATCCAGAACGTTACATGGGACTGCAAATCTAGCACAGAAGCGAAAACAGAACCAGGTGTGCCGCTAGATGGCGAAATACGAACTCCAATCTTTACAATATGCACCAACGATTTATCATATACGATCAACAACATTGTAAGACTGTTTGCACTTCACTGTCAGTAGAGGAAATTACCGTCATTGGGCGATCTTATAATGTTGCATAATGACTTGGCCGAAGATCCTATCTGGTGTAAAGAATGGACGCTTATGTCAAATTTGGTGAAATTTGAGGTAAGGTAATGCCTTCTCTCTCAATATCTCTCTCTTTCTCTCTGGCAGAAGACTGCTCTGATGCACCCCGCCATCTCAAAGTAGTACTTACAGCTTACGTCCTCAATTATTTGGTAACTGTATTGCAATCTCTGTTTTCGTATAGAGTTTTTACCCTCTACAACTCTCATAATTCTCATGGAAGTTATTCTCTGCTATCGTAACAGATGTCCTACCATCTTGTTCCCTTCTTCTTGCCACTGCTTTTCATATATTCCTTTCCTCGCCAATTCTCCGGGACCTCCTCATTCCTTATGTTGTCAGTCCATCTAATTTTCAATATTCTTCTTCATCATATCATCCCAAACCTTTCCATTCTCTTCTGTATTGGTTTCCCTACGCTACCATACAACGCTGTGCCCTAAACGTACAACCTCAGAAATTTCTTCCTCAAATGAAGGCTTATGTTTGGTACCAGTAGACCTCTCTTGATCAGGAATGCCCTTTTTGGCAGTGCTAACTGCCTATTACGTCTTCCATCCTCCGTCGGTCAGCGATTATTCTGCACCAAAACTAACAGAATTCCTGAACTTCGTCTACTTCGTGATTCCCAATGCTTCATGATCTCCTTTCTGTTAATTCTCATTAATTTCCTTTTTCGCCGATTTACTCTCAATTCTTATTCTGTTCTTATTAGACTCTTCATTCCATTTAGAAGATACTGTAATTAAACTTTATCATTAAGGCATAAATTTCATCATCGAATCTTATCACAAAATTCCTTCAGCCGAAATTTTAATCTCACTCTTGAATCTTATTTTTCCCATCATCCTAAATTTTAATCTAATCCTTGAAAATTAATTTACCGACATTGCTTCGTCGATGTGTAAACTGAGTAGCTGGGGGGAAACTACATCCGTGCCTTACTACCTTTCTAATCTGTGCACTTCGTTCTTGCTTTTCTAGTCTCATTGTTCCTTCTTCATGTTTTGCCGTTTGTATATTACCCTTCTTTCCGTACAGCTAACCCCTACTTTTTTTAGAATTCAGAATGCTTTTCACCATCTTGTATTGTCCATCGCCTTTTCCAGGGCAACGGATCCTATCAAGACGTCTTGATTTTTTCTTAGCCTTGCTTCCATTATCAACCACGACAGAATTGCCTCTTTGGTGTCTTTACTTTCACTATGGCCAAACTGACTGTCATCTAACAGATCCTCAATTTTCTTTTCCATTCTTCTATATATTATTCTTATCAGCATCTTGTATGTATGAGTTATTAAGCCTATTGTGCGATAATTCTCGCATCTGTCTCCTCTTACTATCTTCGTAATTATGTGAATGATGTTTTTGTGAATGTGTGATAGAATGTCACCAGCCTCATCCATTCTACACAGAAACGTAAATAGTCGTTTTGTTGCCATTCCACCTAATTCGTTTAAAAATTTCAGTAGAGTGTTATCTATGTGATCGGGCTTAATTGATTTTAAGTCGTCCGAAGCTCTTTTAAATTCCGATTGTAATACTGGATTTCCTATCTCTTCCCTGTCGACTACTGGCTCGTATTCTTTTAAGTCATGATACAAGTCCTCCTCCTCATCGAGGCCTGCAATGTAATCTTTCCAGCAATTCGCATTCTCCTCTCCATGTGATAGGGGAATTACCACTGCACTCTTAACGTTACCGTCTTTGCTTTTAATTTCACCGAAGGCAGTTTTAGCTTTTTTGTCTTCTGTGTCAGTCCTTCCGATAGACCTTTCTGTTTTTATTTTTTCACATTTTTCGTGCAGCCGTTTCGCCTTGGCCTTCCTGACTTCCTATACATTTTGTTTCTAAGTCACTCATAATTCGGTATTCCTGAATTTCCCTAGGCATTCTTGTGCTTCTTTCATTCGTCGATCAACAGAAGTATTTCTTCTGTTACATATGGATTCTTCGCAGTTACCTTCCTTGTATCTATGTTTTCTTTCCAACTGTTGTCGTTGCCTTTTCTAGAGGTGTCCATTCCTCTTAAACTGAAATGAGTACTGAACTATTTATAATCGCAATATCTTTAGGCCAGAGAACTTCAAGCAAATCTCTTCATTTCTTATTATTTTCATAGCACTTAATTGCACACTGATTCTTCCTGACCGGTCTCTTAAACTACAGCTTACTATTCATCATTACTAAATAGTGATCTGAGTCTATAGCTGCTTCTGGATACGCCTTGAAATCCAAAATCTGATATCGGAATCTGTGCCTGACCATGATGTAATCTAACTGGAACCTTCTCATATCTCCTTCCTTTTTCCAAGTGTACCTGCTCCTCTTGGGATTCTTGAATAGAGAAATCTTTATTACTAGCAGAAATTTATTGCAGCTCTCTTTACGTGCTCTTTATGCTCTGAACTATCCGTTCAATATCGTTCTATAATCTTATCTCTATGTCTTCTGCCAGCAGCATATGTCAGTACTGACGTTGTCAGCGTTGGTTTACTATCGATTCTGATGAGAACAATCCTGTCACTGAACTGCTCACAGTACCGCATATTCTGCCCTACTTTCCTATTGATAACGAAACCTACTTCCGTTGTACTATTTCCTGATTCAGGCAATGTTACCCTACTCTCGTTCTTTCTCCATTCTACTTCACTGATCCCCAGCATATCTTGATTGATTCTTAGAATTGCCTTTTTTTTAGATATTATTTCTTCCTTACCACGTTATAACTACTGACATTCCACGCCTTGACTCGTAATATTACCCTTTCGGTGGTTTTTGAATACTTTTTTTATAATCACCTCTCCCTTGGAATTCACGTCCCGGAGATCCGAATGGGGACTGCTTCGTAGTCTTTTGGCAATGAAAGGAAGATCATGACACTGTTCGGATGACAGATCACATATCCTTTGGATATATATTGTGTGTCTTTAACGTAGTGTTTCCCATAGCTTTCTGCATCCGCATGTAATTGATTTATGATGCCTGGAAGTCTTCGGTCGCAGTTGCTGATGATTTTTGTTCAAAATGTACGCAGTGGCGAGGTTTGATTCCCTGACCTAAGGCATCAAAGAAGGGTGCTGCCAATACACAAAGCCTACAACGAAGAAAAGAATCAACATTATATGATTAGAATATCAATGGCGAACGTCTCGACCTCGGGGCATCGTTTTACTTTTTAAGAGTAATAGTGAAAAGCGACTTAAAATGGGACAGTCAAAATCAATATTAGCTAGGCAAAGGGAAGACGCCTATTTCTGGCAGGGGTTCGGGGGAAATGGAATACGTCTGTAACGGAAATCGCATGCATCGAAGACGCTAGTCCGACCAGTACTATTACCCCTGTGTTCGGAGTAATTATCAGCTAGACAGAACTGGGATCTGCAAACACTGTACTATAATTACGTTGTCACTGTCATAACATGCGAAGGGTTAATTATAACACGATAAGCGGGATTGGAGCACGTACACTGGCATGTAGTCGGGTTTCCATTGCTCAGAACACGAGTGAAACAGAACAGAAAATTTGTAATATTTTTTAAAAATTTATTCGCTTCCGGAAATTGCCGATTCAGCCAGAGAACTACAGGAAATGTCATATTACAATCGGTTTTAACTATTCATGTTTTATGTAATTTAAGTCATATTCTGGCACGCTGTAGCATAGGATTAAGGCATAACTGATTCGACGTAACATAAGATTTACAATCAGAGTATACGAAAACGAGTGAACACGACGAAAATAAAACACAGGATACTCACCGGTAGTATATTATAAAATCGCACTGTTAACAAAATAATAAATTATAAAACGGTGAAACTTAATGGCAGATTAAAACTGTGCGCCGGACCGAGACTCGTACTCGGGACCTCAGCCTTTCGCGGGCAAGTGCTCTACCATTTTTAAAATTTTTTCTGTCATGTAAATTAAATAATGAGACCAGTGATGAAAAAATAGATTAACAAGTGTTAAAAGGATTTTTTAAAATTTCTTAGATAATGACAAAGCAAATAAACATCTCTGGTGTTCTAAAATAAATGACGGTCTTCTTCATTAAATAAAAAAATATTTCTTGAATATCTAAATAAGTATACTTTATCGATAACAGGCTTTTTTCAGTTCATTTATCATACTAACTTATTTTTATTTTTATCTTTTTATTTGTTGAGATCACATAGGACGCCTTCCAGGCGAAAAATAATGATTTGTAATTACCATCAGTAACAAACAGAATATAACGGGAATTAAGGAAATGAAAGGAAACGCCATCCTGGCAGAACAAACAAACGGCAACCGCGTCCCGCCAACCTGTAGGTGGACGCACTCTGAATCCCAAGGCAGTCAGGCACGTTCCAGACACGTCTTCACGATGAATATTGCATTTTTCCGGCACATTGGATCGAGTCCTGGTATTTCATAATCTCACTGAAATCGCCTTCTCATACGTGGGACACCCATGCTGCAGAGGGAATCGAAGAAGGCACTACCCAAAAATTTGGCATAGTACTGACGGTATCGCGCATGGTGCACGAGGAAAGTAAAGCTATCTTGCAGGAGCGTCCAACAATCAAGAACACACTTATCACCTTCATGGAACAAATAACAGATCTAAAGGCCTTGTATCCTGATCCCAGCGTTGGTCTTCTTACGTGGGAAATACGTCTCATTTGGGAACAGAAACCATTCCGGTGTAATGGCATGGGGAGCCGTACGTAGAAGAAAGGCAAGCATCTTCTGAATCGGCTGCCACGCCTCTGCAGAACATCCACGCATCAGTCGATGTTCGTCCGTATCAAGTGTGTCACAACGAGGACACAGCGGCGGATCTGGCACTTTTATGGCGTGTAGACGAAGTTATGTCGTGTATTTTCATTAACGACCAGATACCAGGTCGCACGAGCACTCGTGTCCAGGAGGACATGGTGCACAGAACGCCAATCCACGGGCCAATCGATCATAGGATATCGGCTTTCCATAACATTCCGAGTATGGTTTCTCATCATTAGGCGGTAAACATCACGTGACGAAGAGTTACTGGTTCTAGGCAAGTTGGCATGGAGATAACTGTATTCGATGAAAAGGTCCTGACATGTGAGAGAGAGGAAGAAATATGGGCTACTTTAACGGGTGACACGATTTCGTCAATCAGGCTTCCCGATAAACCGGTTCGGCGGCGGGTCCACGATTTAATCATCATACCATCAAAGAACAGCTGCTCTCGCTAGGACGTTGACAAGGCTGAGGCCGCCATCTCGAAGAGGAAATATCAGCGTGTCTTAGCGGACTTTGAAGATACGACCAGCGGTTACAAAGTAGCCGAACGCAGCTTGAAGTCTATGTGCCTTTGCCTTTGGCATCGGTAAAATCTGTGCTAAATAGGGTAGTTGCGCGACTAGATGAGTGTTAGCAAAATCCACACTTTGTAACATGTCCGTTGCTCTAAGGAAATTGCCACGAACGTTCCTGCGGATAGTTTGAAGCAGGACTTTATAGTTAAATGAGATCGTACGCTGTATATCACGCTTGAAGGCTATCCCCAAACATTTGAGCTTGTCCACTAATGGCAATGGAGCCACATTCTCTGCTGGAAGGGCTCCACCGATGGATGTAGTACTATATTTCGTCAGGTTCACACGGCTGCCCTAAGCAGTCCCGTAGTGGTTGACACATGCCAGTGCCTCTCGCACGTCATCCTCCGATAGAACCAAGAACACCAAATCAACTGCAGAGTCGAGGCAGATGAAAGCATGGCCCCTCATTCTTATCCCTGTCAGCCACCTCCTCAAACAGTGTAACAGTGGCTGAAGTGCGATGGCGAAAAGCGGCATCGACAGCGGACATCCTTGACATTGATAGGGCCCGCCACGCGGCCATTGACCAGTACTCGCAACGTGGCACCTCGGAGGAGCTGTAAGACGATGTGTATAAACCTGTGGGGAAAGACCATCCGTCGGAGTACATTTTCTAGAAACTGGTGACTCACTCTATCAAAGGAATGGTCGAAGTGCACTGTCAGTAAGGCAGGTGACGGTAATCGCTGAGTGCCGCCTGAATGTTACTGTCACCACCAAAGCCTGTTTGATCCAGAGAAATGACTTGAGGTATGACGCACCGAAGCGGAACGGCAAGAATTCTGGTAAAAATTTTGAAGTCCCAATTTAACATTGTCAACAGCCGATAATGTGCAACTTCCGGACCTGCCGATGGCTTGGGGACCGGGATAAGGAAGAATTCTACGAATTCCGGAGGGAGGGGAGGGTCAGCGTTCATCAGTTCTTCACACATCGCAGTCCACAGTGAGCCCATGATGTCGTGGAATGTGCGGTAAAACTCCAGCGGAAACCAGTAGGGACCTAGGGCTTTGTTCGCCACACCCTTATGAAGAGCATCAGCGACGTCATCAGGCGTAATAGTCGGTGTGAGAATCTCCGCAGCAGCCCCTTCAAGGGTACGGAGGACATCAGTCGTTACCGCCATGTTCTGGTCCTCTGCTGCATAGAACTGATTGCAGTGATCTATAAAGCCTGGGTTAACACACAATTGAAGTCGCCGCCAAGAATAATATGGTCGTAGCGGCCTACAAACAAAGGAGCGGCCTGATCTGAATAGAAGAGCGACCTTTCCCGTCGCTTGGCCGTGCCTGAGGAAGTGTAAACATTGATGATCCGACACCGTGGAAGGTCACAGCAAGACCTCTAGCCGATGGCAGGTAAATAACGTCGTCTACCTCAATGCCTTCGTTGAAAGGAATAGCAGTCCCACTGGCGCCGTCAGCACACTGCGTGAGGTAGGAAACAAAGCCGCAGACATTCGGAAACGTCGCCAGGAGAACTTCTTGCAGAAGGGCAACATCGAGGTCCGACGCCCTCAATATTTCACGGAGCAATTGTAGTTTGACTCGGGTGCTAATGGTACTGACATTGATAGAGTCAATCTTGTAAGCTTGTCGTGAAATTGGGACTACTTCGACGCTCATGGATGCACGAAGAGCAGCAGTGAACTAGAACGTTGTCCCAGTAAGCTGCACATCCGCATCCAGTAACCCTGTCGATTAGCAGTCGCGGGTTGGAGCATCAGCACCCACTGCTGTCTCAACCGTGGGTGTTTCGTCGTCTACATCGTCAGACCACCCAAAGGTGCGTAGATGGCGTGCGTCCAGTGGAATACCTATGGAGTTCGAAGGCGGCGGCAAGTCGGCGGTGGAAGAATGGTGCTGGCTCTGCTGCTGTTCAACGTCCATAGGTATGCAAAGATAGTTGTACCTCTGACGGGGAGCAGACTGGTGCTTCCACCACGGAATCGTCCATCGTGAGAACATCTTGATATTTACGATCCTTGAGACTGCATCCCGCCGTTTCCGACGTCTCTTCGGTGACCGTTGCTTGCGCACGTGATCTCATCGCCCGATGTCAGCCGAGGATCAGGATGGTCAGGCACAAAAGTATCGGTAGGCAAACCATGGAGTCAAGGTCCATCCCCTGCTCTAGTAATTGCTCGCCACTGCACATGTCGGGAGGAGGAGGCAAGGGCGTCGGTCCGTCCGCAACAGCCTGAGGCATTACCGGAGACGATGATGTTGCAGTAGTAGGAGCCAGTGGTGATCGCGATCGGGGATCGTGATGGATAGTTTCGACAAGTCAGCGGTATCGTCGTCGAAGCGGTCGCGGCCGGCAGGTCCCCAAGCGGTAACTGTGTGATTCTGCGTTGTAGACAGCTGGAACGGAGGTGTCCTTCTTTGCCACATCCGGAGCATTTCTACGGCTGGCTATCATAAATTATAATCGCATGGCAGCCATCAATATATAAGTAGGACGGCACATATTTGGTTAGCTCTATGCACTTGGGTCGTACTCCATTGAGAACCGGGTGTGTAGTGAACTGAATCCACTTTTCAGCTGCGCCGGCCGCTGGTGGCCGAGCGGTTCTAGGCGCTTCAGTCTGGAACCGCGCGATCGCTACGGTCGCAGGTTCGAATCCTGCCTCGGGCATGGATGTGTGGGATGTCCTTAGGTTAGTTAGGTTTAAGTAGTTCTAAGTTCTAGGGGACTGATGACCTCAGATGTTAAGTCCCATAGTGCTCAGAGCCATTTGAACCATTTTTTTCAGCTGTATGACTAATCACCTTTCCATATGGTCGGGATGCAGACACCACTATCTCTGATGGCACCTCAAAATGGAGTTCAAATCCACATATCTTCCGCAGTCCAAGTGGCGCATGTTCCACAGTTACGTCATCGATGTGTCCATCAGAGTGACGGACCCTAAGACTACTTCGAGTTGAAGTTAGAATTTTGTTACATATGTCTTCGTTAACCAATTTCACGTCCACCACACTGTTCACTGTAGACAGGTGGATGCCGAAAATATCGTTGCAACCAGTCTTGACTTCATCTCTGATAAACTCTTCGATTTCATGTGCTTTTGGTCGGGCATGTTCAGGTGCAGAGCTAATCTTCAGCGTCGATTTTCTGTTGGTTATAACCATTTTCTTTCGAAGGAAATATAGCGCGCTGAGACGGCAGAATCACGTAAACAACTCTGCGAGTGAGCTGCGCGGCGACGACGTAAACAAGACGTCCGTGCCGCTAGCATGCCGGAAGGTGACTGCCATATGAGCTACCCAAGAACGACAAACGACCCCTCCTCACAGCTTCAGTTCTGCCAGTACTTCGTCTCCTTATAAAGCAGTGTTGGTACAGTGTTGGTGTACTCCCAGTTCAATTCAAAATAATGACTACACATTTAAATTAACAACAAAATGCTCTTCGAATGTCCTGTAAGAATCATTTCAAAAGTAATTTATAACAATGGTTTGACTGTAACTTCCACCTTCACCTGTGCAGTAACTTGGAGAGTATGTATATGTACTGAGAGAGACAGACTGGGTGTGCCACACATAACGAAGGGGTTGTAACTGTGAATAACTTTTTATTATGCTTTTCTGCTTTCTTTTGTTTCAGATTCTCACGGAGGAAAGACGACCATGAGAAAATTCAGCATAGTTCAACGAATAAAAATTGTGGAGATAAACTCTGAAACACAGTTATAGCTCTCTCTTGACTTTGTGAATTGTGGAGCACACTTTAAATGTCGATTTTGATATAGTTATTCGACCTCCAATCTACATCAGGTCTTTTTGTATATATATATATATATATATATATATATATATATATATATATATATATATATATATATATATATATCCGTCCACAAACTGGCAACTAGAGCTGTGACGTTACCTGATAGATTACTTACGCATATCGAGAATAGTACCGGTTCACCGAGTCTTTTAGACTGCTCAATTACTGCTTTCACGAGGACAATGCCTGCACTCTGAAAACGATTTATGAATTCCATTGCTTCGTAAATCTGTTGAATGTTACACCCTAACCTGTATTATGTGAATACATGTTCGCAGTGTGTCTTGGTCATCCATGATGCTTCAGTATTTTCCATCGATTTCATTCCAGTGAATGTTGGAATAGTTTCTGAGCCGTTTTAAAAATTGCTGTTTTGAAGAGTGCGCCGCAGCGCGTACTGTGAATCAGTCGCCCTCCGTTTCGTGGCGGTGGCGCCGCTGTGGAAATCGCAGCTTTGGTGTCTCCCTCTGGTGGGAAAGGGGAAAGGTCGCCTGTTCACGTGCATTTAAGGGGCGCTATGAGCTCACCAGTGGGTCAGTCTGGGTCAGTTTCTCGTCCACAGCTTGCTAGTCTGTCTCTCGTCCGCACTTGTTAGGCAGTTAGTGTCTGTCTGTCGTTCGGAGTGCTAGTATGTCTGTCGTTCGGATCAACTTTTAAAGCCGGCGAAATGAGAGTCTTTCCACTGCGCCAGTAAGAGAACTCAGCGAGTGGTCGCCCGGTCAGGGCTTAGTTCCTGCATCTGAGTCTGCGCGTTAGGCCGCCAGTCTGGTCGAGTTTGCTCAGGCAATGGTCGTTGGCGGTTGGATCGATCGGTTGGTCGGTCGTGCACGGAGACACAAGATGACGTGTCCGTCTTGAGCGTCGGCATGTGAGGTGGCCACGTGAGTCCAGAGGGCCGAGGCGTAAAGGGGGGGGGGGGGGGGGTTAGTGACTTAGCGGTCGACACGAGAACAACAGGAGTCAACCCGCGACATCGGTCTGGCCGGTGCAAGCTGCGACGCCTTCAGAAGGGAGATCGGCGCGCCTTCGTGCGCCCGTTGAAGCGGCTGGCAGCGGACGGAGCGATTTGGGGGTGGTGCGCCAGGTCTTATCGAGAAATCGCAGTTTATTAGAAGTTAAGTGATTGGTGATATCTTGTTTGATTTACTCTCGTTAAATTCTACTTGTTTTCTTGGTGAGGTCACCAGCCGTTTTGCTTTTGGGTCGTCCCACCATTCTTCTCCGTTTGCCCCGTTTATAAATTGGATGGTCCGTGTTTCCCTTGTGGAGTAGGGGCGGGTTAGAGCAACCTGCGGTTCGGGCTATTCGGTAATCTCCCTATCAATCTACCGTACGTTAGTAGCTGCCTGTGTCATGTTTATCGGATTTGGTGTGTTATTGCTTGGAGTGTAACGGCCTAATCCCTGAATGTTTTTTGATCTTTGGAAACTTTGATATTATTGCCTATGATCTTGAGAGGCGGTATCTGTGTACTGTAGAGCATCTTAACTATTGTTTGGCAAACCTTATATAAGATTGCATTTCATGGGCTTTTATTTAAATGATACTTTTAGTATACAAGTCCGCCCTCGTGGTCTCGCGGTAGCGTTCTCGGGTTCCCGAGCATGGGGTCCCGGGTTCGATTCCCGGCGGGGTCAGGGATTTTTCCTGCCTCGAGATGACTGGGTGTTGTTGTGTCGTCTTCATCATCATCATTCATCCCCATTACGGTCTGAGGAAGGCAACGGCAAACCACCTCCATTAGGACCTAGTAAGGCGGTGCGGGTCTCCCGCATCGTTCCCCTACGCTCTGTAAAGAAGCATGGGACTTCATTTCCATTTCATTTAGTATACAAAGTTGCCACCATTTCACCGTAAGACTTTTCTTAGAACTCATTAAGAGTTCAATACCTCATTCCTTTAAGAATCCAATGATGGTTACTCTCTCCCGACGGGACGTTGAAGTGTTATCTCCTTTCCTACTACACGCAACCATTTCGCAAAAACTTGGTACCGTAGACGAGAAAAAATCCCTACGTGACATCACAGCCGTTACAACAGTGGCCGCTCCTTCGGTCGTGGACAGCACGCAGTCCGCAGCTTGCCGGTTAACCAGGCTGGCAAGTGGTCGCCGGTGGCATTCTGAACACGTCCGCGCCCTCAAATTACATCCCGCAACAGCGGCGGCCGTGCTGGCCCGGGTTGGGGCGGCCGGGGCGGAAGGGACGCCAATATAGTGGAGCGCCGCGCGGCAGGCCAGCGGGGCAGTGCAGGGCAGCCCCGGCGGTAGCAGGTGGCGCCGGCCCGGCGGACACGGCCCACAGCGGCGCGCAGCCGCGCCCGGACACTGTGCGGTCGCTGCGAGCCGCCTGCGGCCGGCGCCCACAGCTGCGCCCCGGACTGCGCTCCTCCGGTAGGGCGGCAACCCGCTGTGCATCGCTCCGCGCCTTCTTGTAAAGCCGCGTACTGTTGTCGCAGTTAAAAAATTTTACTCGTGTTGAAACTTCTTGCAGATCAAAAAATGATGTCAGTCCGTATCTTGAACTTGAGAGCATCGGTTTCGCTGGCTAGTCCGTTACCGATTGAGCTGTTCGGACATGACTTAAGATCCCTCCCCCCACAGCTTCCCTCTCTCTCCGTTACCTCTGCTCCCACCTTCCAATTTAGTGGCTTCCATTCCGTGTGATTATGGTAACATTAGCTGTAAACAGGAGCATACAACTATATCTGACGTACCTTTTCACTCAGCTGTGTTTGCTGTTTAGTTCATTTGAAGTCGATTCACCTTAACTACGGAGACACAGATATAAACTTTAAATACACTAGCAAGAATATCGTTGCAACAACTTGGCATTTTAGCTGGACCTGTCAATCTTATATTCACTAGATAAAAGGTTGCTGTTGTACAGCTACAAGATGTATTTGGTACCTTTAGAATATGACAATCTTCAGATGAAGCTTTGTAATCTATTTCGAAACAGCGTCATAACACAACTGAGTGAATAATGAGAACGATAGTAAACTGTCTACTCCACTAGAAAGCAAATTTATGAAGAAATTAAGGGACCTTCTTCAATTTCTTACTAGTCTTCCGACTGGTTGAAGCTATACTTCAAGTTTTATTACCTTTTGACAAACTTTTTATCTCTAGGTGGCTACTATACCCAACATATAACCTGTTAGCCTCATTCTAGCCTACGTTGACCCCACTTTTGTTCTTTTCTGCCGACCGGGGTAGCCGAGCGGTTGTAGGCGCTACAGTCTGGAACCGCGTGACCGCTACGGTAGCAGGTTCGAATCCTGCCTCGGGCATGGATGTGTGTGATGTCCTTAAGTTAGTTAGGTTTAAGTAGTTCTAAGTTCTAGGGAAATGATGACCTCAGAAGTTAAATCCCATAGTGCTCAGAGACATTTGAAGCTTTTTTTTTTTTCGTTTCTACTACCTCTTCCAGAGGTATGTTACCTATCCCTCAGTGATGTAGGTAAATGTTCGACTAACCTGACCCTACTTCTGGCATGTGTCCTCCCACTATCTCACTCTGATGTATTGTTTTAGTGCTTCTTCGTCTATCCACATGACTTTGAAACTTTTTCCCAGAGGCACCATGTTTCAAATTCTCAAGTATTTGTTTTTCTGCTTTTCCATTGGTACATATTCCAATACATAAGCTGCTACAGCCATCCTCCATTAACCACTTACCTTACCGTTTGTTGGATGGCTTACATGCGTCAGTATTACAGTTTCCTGTATGATCGATGCAACCACAATGTGGAAGTATCTGTTGAGAGGCCAGACCAACGTGTGGTTCCTGAAGAGGTGTAGCAGCCTTTTCAGTAGTTTTAGGGATAACAGTCTGAGTGATTGCCTTATCTGGCGTTGTAAGATCAACCCAAACCGGCTTGCTAATCTGATAACAGTTGAAATCAAGAGGAAAATAAGATGGGGACTAATAAGGAGGTTGTCGTTATTGGGAGAAACGAAACTGGTATTCTACTGATCGGAGCGTCGCAAAGTTAAAAGGGAAATGGATACGTTGAAGACAGATGTGGGAATTACTGAAGTTAGCTGGCAGGAGGAAACGGACTTCTGGTCACGTGGATACAGAGATAAAAATAAATGTCGTGTGACTAGGGCCTCCTGTCGAGTGTAATGTTCGCCGGATGCACGTCTTTCAATTTGACGCCATTTCGGTGACTTCCGCGTCGATGTGGATGAAATGATGATTATGACAACACAACATCCAGTTCCTGAGGGGAGAAAATCTCCTACCCAGCAGGGAATCGAACCCGGGCCCTTCGGATTGACATTCTGTCTCGCTGACCACTCAGCTACTAGGGGCGGACTGATAAATAGATATAAATGCGAAATGAAATTCGGGTAATGCAGGAGTAGCTCTGATAATGGTTCAAAAATGGTTCAAAAGGCTCTAAGCACTATGGTACTTAACATCTTAGGTCATCAGTCCCCTAGAACTTAGAACTACATAAACCTAACTAATCTAAGGACATCACACACATCCATGCCCGAGGCAGGATTCGAACCTGCGACCGTAGCAGTCCTGCGGTTCCGGACTGAAGCGCCTAGAACCGCACGGCCACCGCGGCCGGCCTTTGATAATGAATAAGAAAACAGAAATGCAGGTAAAATACTATGAAAAGCATAGTGAATGCATTGTTGTAATCAAGACAGGCACGAAGTCACCTCCCACCATTCCACTGAAAGCTTATATGCCAACCAGCTCCACAGATGATGAAGAATTGGAAGAAATCAGATGGGAATGGAAATGAGCGTTTGGCGTCATTGGCTGGGAGGCCCCTTGTGGGGCAGGTCCGGCCGCCTTGGTACAGTTCTTATTACATTCGACGCCACATTGGGCGACCAGCGCGCCGGATGGGCATGAAATGATGATGAAGACCACACAACACCCAGTCCCTGAGCGGAGAAAATCACTTTCCTACGATTCGCACGAGCTACATTTAACATTTGCCCAAGACTGTGGGTCTTCCCCTAAATGTCGTTTAACGTACTTTATTTTCGTTTCGTACGACATGCCATGAACAAAAGCGTGCCTACTCGCAGCCAAGAAATTTTCTGGGTGATATCTTCCGTCACCTCTGTAACATTTCACAGATCCGATATTTTCTCGAGGGATATTTATAACCGCTGTGTCCTGTTGGGAGGCTAACGAATTAAAATAACTTTTTATCTGTTGCATTTGTTCTTTAAATTCATTTTTACTAGTGATACAGGACACCATGTTATCTTTAATCTTGCTCACTTGTTTCTCCCCTTCAGGTACATGATTGGCAATGTCACTAATTGCCAAATTTATATCGCTTTTATGAGCATCTTGCGCTTTTATGCAGTCGCTTTCCCTGTCCCCAAGTTTTGTCTGTATCTTATCAATTTTTCCCCAAGATCTATTTCCACTGATTCTAGATTTTACTATTACAACTTCGTCTGTAAGTTTCGACATATCCACTCGTACACATTTTAATTTATCATCAATTGCTTTTTTAAGGTTACCCAAAAATTTTTCAAGTTCCCATTCTATCTATATCACTCCGAAATGTATCCGTAACTGTTTGAGTTGTAGTGATATTATTTGCCATTGTATTCATATTATTACCCAACCCCTGGATCATTTGCGTTAGCTGAGACATCATATCTCCCCCAAATTAATTCCCCTTGCCTGAATTCCTAATAGTTACACTTTCGCGCTCTGATTTCGGACTAACCGGCTCATTCCGTTTTCAGAATTACACATAATAGGTGACTGTTTTATATTCGCGAGATATGCAAGTGGAACTTCAGAAACAAACACTATCTCTCTATTTGCGCAGGCACTTATCTGATTTGGGATGGTCCTCTCTGCCATGGCGATGCCGTCGGTTATAGTGACATTGAAGACTGCTCTGGAGTACTCCGAGACGCTACCGTCGCACTGCTGTTGGCTCTGCATCGCCTCTTGGAGAAATCGCCTGATGGTACTGTAGTTGCTGTCTGTTACCGCGTGTTCCAACCATCTCCAAGACCGCTGTCCCGTTAAACGCGCTAACTGCTACTGTTGCCCGCACTCAACATATTTAGACTTTGAGCCCCCACGCAAATTGCCTTTAACGTGATAGATTAGGACCTATATCGATTGCATGTGATAGTTGTGATAGTTATTGCGTAACTTCACTATTTCCAGAGACCTACTTGCGGAAGAAAAAACCGATCTCAAACTGTGTTTTGTGAGAGGTTCACTCTACAGAAATCTCTACTGTTTTTGTAAAGGTTCTTACAGTTTGCATAGTACGCTGAATAACAGAGAGCTAAGGAATTACCACTCTGCAGGAGACAAATCCCGGACGAGCGCCCAATTGTGGGCTTTCAAATAACTACGCACCCTCCGACTCAGAGTTGAAATACACTCCTGGAAATGGAAAAAAGAACACATTGACACCGGTGTGTCAGACCCACCATACTTGCTCCGGACACTGCGAGAGGGCTGTACAAGCAATGATCACACGCACGGCACAGCGGACACACCAGGAACCGCGGTGTTGGCCGTCGAATGGCGCTAGCTGCGCAGCATTTGTGCACCGCCGCCGTCAGTGTCAGCCAGTTTGCCGTGGCATACGGAGATCCATCGCAGTCTTTAACACTGGTAACATGCCGCGACAGCGTGGACGTGAACCGTATGTGCAGTTGACGGACTTTGAGCGAGGGCGTATAGTGGGCATGCAGGAGGCCGGGTGGACGTACCGCCGAATTGCTCAACACGTGGGGCGTGAGGTCTCCACAGTACTTCGATGTTGTCGCCAGTGGTCGGCGGAAGGTGCACGTGCCCGTCGACCTGGGACCGGACCGCAGCGACGCACGGATGCACGCCAAGACCGTAGGATCCTACGCAGTGCCGTAGGGGACCGCACCGCCACTTCCCAGCAAATTAGGGACACTGTTGCTCCTGGGGTATCGGCGAGGACCATTCGCAACCGTCTCCATGAAGCTGGGCTACGGTCCCGCACACCGTTAGGCCGTCTTCCGCTCACGCCCCAACATCGTGCAGCCAGCCTCCAGTGGTGTCGCGACAGGCGTGAATGGAGGGACGAATGGAGACGTGTCGTCTTCAGCGATGAGAGTCGCCTCTGCCTTGGTGCCAATGATGGTCGTATGCGTGTTTGGCGCCGTGCAGGTGAGCGCCACAATCAGGACTGCATACGACCGAGGCACACAGGGCCAACACCCGGCATCATGGTGTGGGGAGCGATCTCCTACACTGGCCGTACACCACTGGTGATCGTCGAGGGGACACTGAATAGTGCACGGTACATCCAAACCGTCATCGAACCCATCGTTCTACCATTCCTAGACCGGCAAGGGAACTTGCTGTTCCAACAGGACAATGCACGTCCGCATGTATCCCGTGCCACCCAACGTGCTCTAGAAGGTGTAAGTCAACTACCCTGGCCAGCAAGATCTCCGGATCTGTCCCCCATTGAGCATGTTTGGGACTGGATGAAGCGTCGTCTCACGCGGTCTGCACGTCCAGCACGAACGCTGGTCCAACTGAGGCGCCAGGTGGAAATGGCATGGCAAGCCGTTCCACAGGACTACATCCAGCATCTCTACGATCGTCTCCATGGGAGAATAGCAGCCTGCATTGCTGCGAAAGGTGGATATACACTGTACTAGTGCCGACATTGTGCATGCTCGGTTGCCTGTGTCTATGTGCCTGTGGTTGTGTCAGTGTGATCATGTGATGTATCTGACCCCAGGAATGTGTCAATAAAGTTTCCCCTTCCTGGGACAATGAATTCATGGTGTTCTTATTTCAATTTCCAGGAGTGTATTAAAAGTTTTGGCTGGTTTCGTTGTCCAGGGGCTGGGATATGTAGTTGCCGCATTACAGGCCAAATACTGCTGACTCTACAGTATACGATAAGAATACACACATGAATCGAATGGTAAAAGGTTTCTGTCACTCGGCAGTTGCGAATTATGAAAGTAATATATAAAGTTATAAATGAAAGATTGGAATTAAATAAAATCTGCTGGGACTATCTTAACGACTTTAAATGATGAGTACGATATCAGAAGTACTTTTAAGAATGCGGTATATTTCTGCAAAACACTTATTGGTGTTGATGGTCCAGCAATTAAATAAAATACAAGTTCAATAACAATGAAAAAATAGATTCCTACTGCACGTAATTAGCTATGAACAACAACATACCTCGCGAGATATTCACTTCTAAACGCACACTACGTCTTCACTGTAGAAGCCACGGAAATCCCACAAGTGCACAGGTCGGCACTCCGAAGTATTTCTATCTGCCGCGACCACGACAAACCGCTCCACTCTCCAAGTCCTTCCCGCGACTGTGCGTCCGTCGCGCCGTCGCGTCCAGCACTTCCCGTGTCCTGTCGTGTCCTACTAGCACTCCTCACCCGAACTCGCTTCCATCCAGTCTCCCCATTCACGAGCGCTGTAATCGGCTAGAGCGCTCGCGCCATGTCTTCATGCCAACGCACCCACACAAACATAATGAAACACATTCGAAATACTGGATTTACATTTACATGCTCGAAATTAAATAAATATTCCTACGGCTGCACCATAAAAACTCTCGAACACACGTTATTAGATACATAAGCAAATTAAATAAACATATATCAAAGGAATAGAACAAAAGGTAGGATATTAGCCTAATGTCTCTGTGCTTCCTAAAACACAGAAAATATTTTACCCATTTCTTCATGAAACAAAGCCATAAATAAATAAATATATTTATAAGCATGCTGCTACCGTTTTTTTGGCGTAGCTGTGGAGTACTTATCGCCTGACGCAATCGATAGTAATCGGCCACTTTTACCTCCAATAACTCATGAACTATTCAAGTTACATGCCTGTAATTCATACCAATTTAGTTTTACACTAATAGCTTTCTAAAGACAGGAAGATCGACAAAATCGGATGAAGCGTTCATATTTTGGCAACCAGTTGGTGGGTGTTACTTGTATAATTTACTCTCAGATACTAAACTTTAAACTAACAAAGATATTAAAAATCTGATTACATCATCAGAACCGTCATGCAAATAATAGAAATATACATGTTTCTTTTTGAGGTATCATGATTCATCTGGCTACTATTAATTTCTTTACAAAGTGTGAAATGTTTCACAAAGTCCGCTATCTTTGGCCCTCCCAGCGCACAGCGTCACCAAGGAATTCACAGCCACGTGCTCGATGGACCACGCGCTGGGGTTACCCCTCTCGTCCGGCTAATGTTCGCCACCACTTATTTGTTGCCGGGCCTCGGTTGGCCGAGCGGCCCGTGGGGCCACTGCTCCCTCCAAACTTAGAATATTTTCTGGGCCCGACGACTCGCCCGTGACCACACAGGGTAATAGAATGTAATCGATATACTGAGGGAAAATCGGAACAGAAGGGAATCGACGCATCTGAGATGTGGTGCTACAGACGAATGTTGAAAATCTGATGGACAGATAATATAAGGAATGAGGAGGTTGTGTGTCGAATCTGAGACGAAAGGAATACGTGGAAAAGGAGAAAGGACAGAACGATAGGACATCTGTTAAGAACGACTTCCATGATACTAGAGGGACCTATAGAGGGCAAAAACTATACAGGAAGACGGAGATTAGAATACATCCAACAAATAATTGAGAAAGTAGGTTCCAAGTCCCACTCTGAGATGAAGAGGTTGGCACAGAAGAGGAATTCATTGTGGGCTGCATCATATCAGTCTGGAGACTGATGAAACACACACAAAAAAAGACTTAGAAACATTTTTGACAGTGTTCACTGCAATAATCTCTTTGAAATTTTCGAGGTAGTAGGGGTAAGACACAGGAAGCAAGAGGCTATTTACAGTTAACAGTTTCCAGACGGCAGTTATAGCAGTCGAGGGGTATGAATGTGAAGTAATGGTTTTGGCGGCATTCAGACAGACTTGTAGCTGGTCACGTATGTTATTTGTACAATGAACAAGAAGTTAAGGAAACAAAAGAAAAATTAGGAGTAGGACCTAAAGTTCAGGGACAAGAAATAAAAACTTTGGGGTTTGTAGATGACGTTGTAATTCATCAATAGACAGCAAAGGACTTGGAAGATATTAATGTGCTAATAGTAAACTGCAGGAGCGTCTATAGAAAGGTCGCAGAACTGCTCTCATTAATGAACGGTCACAACGCCCATATAGTACTAGGGACAGAAAGTTGGCTGAAACCAGACGTAAACAGTAATGAAATCCTAAACTCAGATTGGAATGTATACCGCAGAGACAGGCTGAACAGTGAAGGGGGAGGCGTGTTTATAGCGATAAGAAGTGCAATAGTATCGAAGGAAATTGACGGAGATCCGAAATGTGAAATGATTTGGATGAAGGTCACGGTTAAAGCAGGCTCAGACATGGTAATTGGATGTCTCCATAGGCCCCCTGGCTCAGCAGCTGTTGTGGCTGAGCACCTGAAGGATAATTTGGAAAATATTTAGAGTAGATTTCCCCACCATGATATAGTTCTGGGTGGAGATTTTAATTTGCCGGATATAGACTGGGAGACTCAAACGTTCATAACGGGTGGCAGGGGCAAAGAATCCAGTGAAATTTTGTTAAGTGCTTTATCTGAAAACTACCATGAGCAGTTAAACAGAGAACCGACTCGTGGCGATAACATATTAGAACTTCTGGTGACGAACAGACCCGAACTATTTGAAAAAGTTAACGCAGAACAGAGAATCAGCGATCATAAAGCGGTTACGGCATCGTTGATTTCAGCCGTAAATAGGAATATTAAAAAGGGTAGGAAGATTTTTCTGTTTAGAAAAAGTGACAAAAAGCAGATTTCAGGGTACCTTTTGGCTCAACACAAAAGTTTTGTCTCAAGTACGGATAGTGCTGAGGATCAGTGGACAAAGTTCAAAACCGTCGTACATTATGCGTTAGATGCGTATGTGCCAAGCATGATCGTAAGAGATGGAAAAGAGCCACCGTGGTACAACAACCGAGTTAGAAAACTGCTGCGGAAGCAAAGGGAACTTCACAGCAAACATAAATGGCTCTGAGCACTACGGGACTCAACTGCTGAGGTCATTAGTCCCCTAGAACTTAGAACTAGTTAAACCTAACTAACCTAAGGACATCACAAACATCCATGCCCGAGGCAGGATTCGAACCTGCGACCGTAGCGGCCTTTCGGTTCCAGACTGGAGCGCCTTTAACCGCACGGCCACTTCGGTCGGCCAGCAAACATAAACATAGCCAAAGCCTTGCAGACAAACAAAAATTACGCGAAGCGAAATGTAGTGTGAGGAGGGCTATGCGAGAGGCGTTCAATGAATTCGAAAGTAAAGTTCTATGTACTGACTTGGCAGAAAATCCTAAGAAATTTTGGTCTTATGTCAAAGCGGTAGGTGGATCAAAACAAAATGTCCATACACTCTGTGACCAAAATGGTACTGAAACAGAGGATGACAGACTAAAGGCCGAAATACTAATTGTCTTTTTCCAAAGTTGTTTCACAGAGTAAGATTGCACTGTAGTTCCTTCTCTAGATTGTCGCACAAATGACAAAATGGTAGATATCGAAATAGACGACAGAGGGATAGAGAAACAATTAAAATCGCTCAAAAGAGGAAAGGCCTCTGGACCTGATGGGATACCAGTTCAATTTTACACAGAGTACGCGAAGGAACTTGCCCCCCTTCTTGCAGCGGTGTACCGTAGGTCTCTAGAAGAGCGTAGCGTTCCAAAGGATTGGAAAAGGGCACAGGTCATCCCCGTTTTCAAGAACGGATGTCGAACAGATGTGCAGAACTATAGACCTATATCTCTAACGTCGATCAGTTGTAGAATTTTGGAACACGTATTGTGTTCGAGTATAATGACTTTTCTGGAGACTAGAAATCTACTCTGTAGGAATCAGCATGGGTTTCGAAAAAGACGGTCATGTGAAACCCAGCTCGCGCTATTCGTCCACGAGACTCAGAGGGCCATAGACACGGGTTCACAGGTAGATGCCGTGTTTCTTGACTTCCGCAAGGCGTTCGATACAGTTCCCCACAGTCGTTTAATGAACAAAGTAAGAGCATATGGACTATCAGACCAATTGTGTGATTGGAATGAGGAATTCCTAGATAACAGGACGCAGCATGTTATTCTCAATGGAGAGAAGTCTTCCGAAGTAAGAGTGATTTCAGGTGTGCCGCAGGGGAGTGTCATAGGACCGTTGCTATTCACAATATACATAAATGACCTGGTGGATGACATCGGAAGTTCACTGAGGCTTTTTGCAGATGATGCTGTGGTGTATCGAGAGGTTGTAACAGTGGAAAATTGTACTGAAATGCAGGAGGATCTGCAGCGAATTGACGCATGGTGCAGGGAATGGCAATTGAATCTCAATGTAGACAAGTGTAATGTGCTGCGAATAGACAGAAAGATAGATCCCTTACCATTTAGCTACAAAATAGCAGGTGAGCAACTGGAAGCAGTTAATACCATAAATTATCTGGGAGTACGCATTAGGAGTGATTTAAAATGGAATGATCATATAATGTTGATCGTCGGTAAAGCAGATGCCAGACTGAGATTCATTGGAAGCATCCTAAGGAAATGCAGTCCGAAAACAAAGGAAGTAGGTTACAGTACGCTTGTTCGCCCACTGCTTGAATACTGCTCAGCAGTGTGGGATCCGTACCAGGTAGGGTTGATACAAGACATAGAGAAGATTCAACGGAGAGCAGCGCGCTTCGTTACAGGATCATTTAGTAATCGCGAAAGCGTTACGGAGATGATAGATAAACTCCAGTGGAAGACTCTGCAGGAGAGACGCTCAGTAGCTCGGTATAGGCTTTTGTCAAAGTTTCGAGAACATACCTTCACCGAAGAGTCAAGCAGTATGTTGCTCCCTCCTACGTATATCTCGCTAAGAGACCATGAGGATAAAATCAGAGAGATTAGAGCCCACACAGAGGCATACCGACAAGTAATGAAAATTAAGGAGACTGATAAGATAAGCAATGAGGAGGTTCTGCGCGGAATATGAGAGGAAAGGAATATGTGGAAAAGGAGAAAGGACAGGATGATAGGACATCTAGGACACTGGGGGAATTAGATGAAAAAACGAGGGAAGGTAGCAGATGAGATGGCATTAAAGCAATAGATAATGGCCGAAGTAGAGAGGATATAAAATGTAGACTGGCAATGGCAAGACAGGCGTTTCTGAAGAAAAGAATTTGTTAAGATTGAATACAAATTTAAGTGTTAGGATGGATTTTCTGAAAGTATTTGTATGAAATATAGCCATCCATGGATGTGAAACCTGGATGATAAAGGGTTCACACAAAAAGGGAATAGAAGCTTTTGAAATGTGGGGTTACAGAAGGATGCTGAATATTTGGATGGGTAGATCAAGAAAGTAATGAGGAAGTACTGAACAGAATGAGACAGAAAAGAAATTTGCAGCACGATCTGACTAGAAGAAGGGATCTGTTGGTAGGACACATTGTAGGACGCCAAAAGGGGTACTAGTTTAGTGCTGGAAGAAGGTGTGCGCGGTAAATAGTGTAGAGGAGGACCAAAGGTAAACACAGCTAGCCAGTTCAGAAGGACGTAGGCTGCAGAAGTTGTTCGGGAATTAAGAGGCTCGCACAGGATAGAGTAGCATGGAGAGCTGTATCAAACCACAAAAACAACATGTTGCTCCACGAACTTCTTTCCCGTTTTCTTATGAATATTTCACATCAGTAAAGCTCTTATACACGTGTTTTTAAAAGTTTCCTTCAGTTGTGTCGGTTAAAAATGATATTATAATTGTAGATATAATTTTATCTACCAGCATTTAATACTCAAGCAAAAATTAACTGAAATAACATCACCAATATGAATAGACAAAAAAGAATTGTTATTCCTGCACTGTAAAGACTCAAATTATGGTATTAAACAGCTAAGTAATGGGAAACTAATGTCAAGATATATCAACTGTAAAATGGAATTTTAACTAACAGTAAGAACTTTCTGGAACAATATATATCAAGACAATAATCTTAAATCTTTTTTCGTAAGATACATAATACCATCTATAATAAGTAACTAAAGAGATGTATACAGCTGCAGGTAGAAATAAATCTCCTGCAGCTAAGATTAATTACGAAACTTTTCAATAAGAAGTCTTTCAGTCAATAGAAACTCTTCAATCACTTCATTGACCTTCGACACAAAAACTGATATCATGGAGCTGACAACACTAGTCTCTACTCTCAAAATTGTGATATTTCTACGTAACAACGTGATATTATATATATCTGAATCTTTTCGAGAGACTATTGTCCATTTCCATTAAGTAGGAACCTAGAGTACTGTCTCAGTTTGACATTTTCCGTAACTTACGACACTCATAGGGAAAACTTTTACATGGCAATAAGGGTGAAACATAAGAATGCCAGCAACATTTCGTTTATCTTCGTAACACCTGCAATTTTGTCACTAAAGATGTGAACGAAGATTATTTAGTCTGTAGCTCTATTTAAGGTCAATGATATGTTAAAAAAATAACACTATTCCATTTAAAACATCGATTTTTGAGTCAATCAAGAATGATATCGGCTAATTAAAATCAGAGTATAAGACTCTTGCTTTTGAAAATTATTATCAACTGAAATATGATATCGATTAACTTCTAGTCCGCGAATCATTATTTATCTTATGTGGGACTACCTGCGAAGGACGCCTGATCGAGGAGTGGCACATAACTCGCGTTCGAATTCATTGTCGGTGCTCTTTATGCGGCAATCAGTGAGACAGCGGCGGAAACATAGTCGGCCACAAATGAAGTAGGTTACTTATAAATGGGACTTCGGTTGTTTCAGTTGCAGTAATATTAATCTTGCAGTTTGAGAGCTATAATTAACTGGTTCAGCAACTGACTTTTCACTGTATCAGGAAACGAGAAAAGCATGCTCTTGTGATACGAAGGGATTACTAGCATTGAACGCAGACTATGTAGAAACCTGAGTTATCTTACAGTATCACCATAAATAAATTAAAACCTATTTTGAAGCCAGAAATCTTACATTTCCACTGGAACTAAAGCTGTTTTCCACCATCTCCTACCATGTGCTAGTCTTTTCATCCACACACAGCTATTACACACCAAATCCTCTATAGCGTGTTAGAATATTCAAGTGTGAGTTAACCTGTCGTTGTCTCTGCTGCTCCATCTATCTGCTAAATGACTATTCCTGGATGCAGTTCAAGCTACTACCGTGAGTGTCCTGAAGCACTGATCAATTAAGCAATTCTCTGCATAATGTTTGTACCCACGTATAGAATTTGAAGCGTAATCTCAACGCAAATTATTGAAGAAATTACCAGAGAACTCAAACACTTGCTTAATAAATGCGCCATGGGAACCAATATGATTACCTATGTACTCGAACACACATTAGAAAGTAATCACTTATCAAATACTATGCAAAAGTTGTATGATGAGTTTGCTTTCAACTCGCAGCCGAAAGTGGTGGCGTTAGTATGTTCTCTTCTGTAATCACTGAATTTAGACTCCAGATGATCGATTACTGAAATGTTTAATTAAACCAGCGGGATGTTGACGTTATTTAAAAAGAAAATCTGCACATTTTGCTGAAAACAAGGAACGCCCCAAAGTCAAATGTTCCTCGAAATAAATTACTACTCTATTATACCCAAAGCTCTGTGCATAGTCTCCCACTGTCATCCGCATTACAAAATCACATCTAATGACCCAAAATTTCTACTTATGAAGGTCACTCATGTTGATGTACGTGTTATTTGTTTTTAATGGACTGAAATAGCTGTGTACGACTCAAATATTTGCTTATTCCCGCACTTATTGGCTACTGATACAATGAGGTGTTGAGGTGTTGACAAGTTGGCGGCCTACTAACATGCTTATTCCCGCACTTATTGGCTACTGATACAATGAGGTGTTGAGGTGTTGACAAGTTGGCGGCCTGCTAACATGCACAGGGTGTGGACAAAAGTATGGAAACACCAAAAACACAATACTTCACCATGCCTAACACACTGTAAGGAAGCCATTGCCGTCAAAGCAACTTCGAGTCGTTGCAGAAGGGACAAATGCTATTCCTGTATGGGAACCATACCAATAGACCTGCCGGCCGGTGTGGCCGAGTGGTTCTAGGCGCTGCAGTCTGGAACCGCGCGGTCGCTACGGTCGCAGGTTCGAATCCTGCCTCAGGCATGGATGTGTGTGATGTCCTGAGGTTAGTTAGATTTAAGTAGTTCTAAGTCCTAGGGGACTGATGACCTCAGATGTTAAGTCCCATAGTGCTCAGAGCCATTTGAACCATTTTGAACCAATAGTCCTGGAAAATAGTGGCAAGTTTAGGTAACGGTGATGGAGGTGGAGAGCGATCATGCGCACTTTCATCCAGAGCAAGGCTCAACAATGTTGAGGGTTGCTGACAATGGCAGTTAGGGGTGTGCAACAAGTCATCGTCGAGCTCTCGAAATCAATCCTGCATGATGCGATCTGTGTTAACAATGGCCCTGTCCTCTTAGAATACATCACTAGTGGGGAACAAGTACTGTACTTTTGGCTTGACTTCATCAACCAAAATGGTCACGTAATCCTTGGCATAGTAACCATGGGGTCCATGGAATACTGCGATATGGCTCCCCAATCCACCAGGCATCCGTGCCTTGTTTCACTCTTCGCAGCAAGTAGTTTGCATGTTAGACTTGGGTGGCGTACGCCAGACATAAACGCGGCCAGAAGTTGATAACAGTAAGAAACACCACTCATCCGACCAAATCACACCTCCCATTGCTCCACATCCGAGTTTTATGGCTTCAGGACCAACTTTCTAATTTGTAGATTACTATGATTGCTGTGTCGCTTTTGAATTCCAAGTCGCCTGCAGTTCCTGCCTATGGCGCTTCCTTAGTGATCTTCTGGTGCTGACAGGGTTGGCGAATGCGACAGTCACTACGGCAGTGACTTTTCCAGCAGTCGTCCCCTCGTTTTTCGCCACAATTCTCTTCAATGACCGTATTTCACGATCACTCAACACTTTCTATCGTCCGTATTAGTGGATGACGTAGTTCTGCTTCACCTGTATGCTGTATAAGTCTTCAATACGGTGCCTCTAGAAACACCAAAAACTTCGGCTACCTTGTTGATGGAAGCACCTGCCATACGAGCACCAACAATTTCCCATGTTAGAATTCACATAAGAATGCATTCGCGGCAGTATAAAACACTACTCTACTCACATCTGACACTGAAACGTGATGAGGGCACTGTACAGGTGTCGTTCGTAGTCAAATGCAGTAGCGCCACTTTCAAACGTCGCCAGTATCTTCATTTATGTTCAGTCATGCGTTTCTCCTATTGTTCCCCTGTTTCTGTCCAACCAATGTAACTGATGAATGAAATAAAGTGAATATTGTAATGAAGGAAATAAATAACAAAAATATCACAGACACATTAAATATTGTTCTCATACTTGTAGAGACAGATCGCAAAGGTCACATAGGTCCTCGTATTCGTAACATGAAATTAATTTATAGAAAAAAGCCACAAAACCCCATATTTTTGAGATATTTCTTCCATCAACGGTATTTATAATGCAAAAGAAGATGATAAGATTGGATTTTTGATGTTACACACTACGTACATTAACTCGACCGCAGAAATCGGCTTCAGTTGTACCAAAGACGAACTACACTATGTATCCGATCCCCCGAAAACATACGTTTATGCCAGGTACTCCACATCAGGGACCTCAGTAGTCATTTTACATCGTGAGAGAGTGGAACGGGTCTCTCCGCGGAACTCACTGACTTCGAACGTGATCAGGTGATTGGGTGTCACTTATGTCATACGTCTGTACGCGCGATTTCCACACTCTTGAACATCCCTAGGTCCACTGTTCCCGATGTGATAGTGAAGTGGAAACGTGAAAGGACGCGTACAGTACAAAAGAGTACAGGCCGACCTCGTCTCTTGACTGACAGAGACCGCCGACAGTTGAAGAGGGTCGTGATGTGTAACAGGCAGACATCTACCAGACCATCACACAGGAATTTCAAAAGGCATCAGATCCACTGCAAGTACTATGACAGTTAGGCGGGAGGTGAGAAAACTAGGATTTCATGGTCGAGCGGCTCATAATCTACAAATCACGTCGGGAAACGACAAGCGACGCCTCGCTTGGTGTAAGGAGCGTAAACATTGGACGATTGAACATTGGTAAAATGTAGTGTGGAGTGACAAATCACGGTACATAATGTAGCGATCCGGTGGCAGGGTGTGGGTATGGCGAATGCCCGGTGAACGTCATCTGCCAGCGTGTGTAGTGCCAAGAGTAAAACTCGGAGGCGGTGGTGTTATGGTGTCGTCGTGTTTTTCACGGAGGAGGCTTCCACCCCTTGTTTGTTTGCGTGGCACTATCACAGCACAGGCCTACATTGATGTTTTAAGCACCTTCTAGCTTCCCACTGTTGAAAAATTCGGGGATGGCGATTGCATCTTTCAACACGATCGAGCATTTGTTCATAATGCACGGCCTGTGGGCGGAGTGCTTACACGACAATAACATCCTTGTAATGGACTTGCCTGCACAGAGTGCTGACCTGAATTGTATAGAACACTATTAGGATGTTTTGGAAGGCCGACTTCGTGCCACGTCTCACCTAACGACATCGATACCTCTCCTCAGTGCACCACTTCGAAAAACGGGCTGCCATTCCCCAAGAAAACTTCCAGCACCTGATTGAACGTATGCCTGCAAGAGTGAATGCTGTCGTCAAGGCTAAGGGTGCTCTAAAACCATACTGAATTCCTGCATTACCGATGGAGGGTACCACGAACTTGTAAGTCATTTTCAAGCAGATGTTCGGATACTTTTCATCACATAGGATATCTACGAGGCTCAGTGTCATCAATCGGAAGGATACCACTTCACGTTATAATTCACGGCTTAATGATAGCAAAATAACGGTGCTGAGGTATTTCCACCTGAAATGACCTGCACGTTGCCAATTAATGACCACGGCATGCAAAATCTCCAACATTGCAAGGACTCGGAACTGCTCCGCAACAATGAAGCAAGGAACGGAGTGCCTCACGCAGAAAGCAGGAAACAGGATGCCGAAAGTCCATTCGAATTTATTTGGCCTCGTGGCCATTTAAATACGAATGTTTTTCATTGGATGAAGGACGCAGCAGCACTTCAAAGATACTGCTTGCTTCAACAGTGGCAAAAGATATAATCTAAAGTGTTTTGCTCGATTAATCTAGGCTGGCCAAAGGATGATCCTGCACAATACTATTTAACTTCTTCTACAACTTGGACCACAACCTTGATTAGTTCGTAGTCAAGCTCATTTCTACTGCTGCGCAGAATTTCCGACTGTCTGTGGTTTGCTTTCAATATAGAACACACTGATTCACATAATCAGAGGCTTATATACGAATTCACATTAATATGCATCAATCAATCCCTAATATGCAGTTTAGATCCACATATGACAACTAAAGGATCGACTCTTGGAATCTTGTTTTGTACCGTATCTTGTTCTAATCAAAGTAGGGGAGGATTTTAAAATTTTTTTTGCTTCAACCGAAAAGAATTTTTTTACTTAAACCAAAAATCATCTGCCCCCAGCCACTCACCCATTACTCTCCTACACCAACCGTTTCATCTCAGAATAGTACTTGTAACCTACGTCCTCATTTACTTGCTGGATGTATCCTAAACTCGGTCTTCCTGTACAATTTTTATGTTCCACAGCAACTTCGAGTACCATGTAAGTTAATCCCTAATGTCTTAAAGGATGTCCTATCATTCTGTCCAACCCTGTCATGTTTGCCATATATTCCTCGTCAAATTTGCGGGGAACCCTCTTACCAGTCCGCCTAATTTTTAACATTCTTATATGGCATCCACCTCAAGTGCTTCGAGTCTCTTCCGTTGTGGTTATTCCACACTCCACCTTTCCGTACCAAGAAATTCTGTGCTACAAACGAACATTCTCAGAATTTTCATCCTCACATTAAGGCCTACGTTTGATACTATGAGACTTTTCTTGGCAAGGATGCCCATTTTGCAAGGCTAGTCTGCTTTTTATGTCCTCGTTCCTCCGACCGTCATGGGTTATTTTTCTCGTAGGTAGCAGATTTGCTTAACTTTTTCTTCTGGGTGATTCTCGATTCTAATGTAATGTTTCTTGCCATCCTCATTCGTGGTACTCATTACTTTCGTCTTTCAGCGATTGATCTCAATCCACATCCTGTACATCTGCAACTAGATCTACACAGAAAATCCGCAAGCCATCAGACGGTGTGAGGCGAAGGATTCCCTGTGCCACTGCTAGTCATTTACTTTCCTGCTCCAGTCGCAAATATAGATCAGGGAAAACGATTGTCTATATTCCTTCTTAGCCTTAATTTCCCGTATCTGATCTTCGTAGTCCTTACGCGCTATGTATAATGACGGCAGTAGAATCGTTCAACAGTCAGCTTTAGATGCCGGTTCTCTAAATTTTCTCAATAGTGTTTCTCCAAAAGGAAGTCAACTTCCCTCCAGAGATTCCCATTTGAGTTTCCGAAACATCTCCATACCAGTTACGTGTTGTTCGAACCTACCTGTAACAAATCTAGCAACCCGCTTCTGAATTGCTTCTGTCTTCCTTCAATCTGACCCGGTACAGATCCCAAAAACACGAGCAGTTGTAGACTATAGGTCGCACTAGCGTCCTGTCTGCGGTCTCCTTTACAGATGAATCATATTTTTCTACAGTTCTCCCAACAAACTTTTATAGTTCTCACGTGATGGTTCCATTTCATATCGCTTTGCAACGCTACACTCAGATATTTAAAAGGTTTGACAGCGTCAAGCTGGACACCAATAATACAGTTACAGAACATTACGGGTTTGTTTATACTACCCAGCCGCATTAACTTACATTTTTCCACATTTGACGTTAATCACACCAACTAGAAATTTTGTCTAAGTCGTCTTGTATCTTCCTATAGTCACTAAATTTGAGACCTTACCGCACGCCACAGCATCGTCATCAAACAACCACAGATATCTGACGACCCTATGTGCCAAATCATTTACGCATATAGAGAACAACAGCGGTATTGCTACACTTCCCTGGGGTACTCCTGCCGAAACCCTTGTCTCTGATGAACGATCAAATGGTTCAAATGGCTCTGAGCACTATGCGACTTAACTTTTGAGGTCATCAGTCGCCTAGAACTTAGAACTAATTAAAACTAACTAACCTAAGGACATCACACACATCCATGCCCGAGGCAGGATACGAACCTGCGACCTTAGCAGTCGCGCGGTTCCGGACTGCGCGCCTAGAACCGCGAGACGAACGATCACAACATACTGGGTTCTATTACTTAAAAATTCTTCGAGCCACTCACGTATGTGAGGACTTACTCCATATATTCGTACCTTCGTTGATAGCCTGCAATGGGCCTTCCAGAAATCTAGAAATTAGCCATCTGCCTGTCGCCCTTCATCCATAGTCCGCAGGAAATCGTACCAGAAAAGGGCAAGCTGAGTTTCGAATGAGCGCTGCTTTCTAAAACCATGCTGGTTCGTCTACATAAGCTTCTCAGTCTCAAGAACCTTTATTAGATTCGAACTGAAGATATGTTCAAGGAATCTGCAGGAAATCGAATTTAGGGATATTGGTATGTAATTTTTCGGATCAGTTCTTCTAACCTTCTTATATTCTGGTGTGATCTGCGCTTTTTTTCTGTCACTTGGTACGTTGTGCTGGGCGAGACACTTACTATAAATGCAGGCGAGATTAGGGGACAATGAGGGAGAATCCTTTGTAAAGCAGATTGGGGTTCCATCCAGACGTCATGATTTATTTGTATTCAAATCTTTCAGTTGTTCTCTACGCCACGGATGCGTATTACTATGTTACCGATATGATATTCTGTATGTAGGTTAAATGACGGTATGTTTGTACGATTCTCCAGTGTGAAATTTCTTGAAAGTGAAATTTAAGTCTTCAGCATACGTTTTGCTATCTTCAATTACCTCAAATAGACATGTCAACAAGGGACCGGATGGAAGCCTTAGACCCGCATTACCTTTTCACAAAAGCACGAATCTGTATTAATACTTGTTTGTCGCCATCTGTACCTTCCATTTTGAACCGAGAGAGCAGCAGACTCTACTTCCTCAGCATTTTCCGAATTTCTTTATTAAACCATGTGGGTCGTTTCCATCCTTTACCCACATACTAGGCACATAATTCTCCAACCACGATATCTGCTTAAACTTTTCCCATAATCCTCTACTTTCATCTTACTAGAAGTAAGTGATGTCAGTTTACCGCCCAAGTGAGATGCTAACAACTGCTTATCTCCTCTACCTAGTTGAAACTCTCTCGTAGCCTTCTTGACTGATTTATTAACTTCCGTAATCTTAGTGCTATAATGACATCATGATCGCTGATCCCCGTTTCTATATTGACACTTTTGATAAGGTCTTCCTATTTGTAGCTAAAAAAAAGGTTCAAATGGCTCTGAGCACTATGGGACTTAACATCTGAGGTCATCAGTCCCCTAGAACTTAGAACTACTTAAACCTAACTGACCTAAGGACACCACAAACATCCATGCCCGAGGCAGAATTCGAACCTGCGACCGCAGCAGTAGCGCGGTTCCGGACTGAAGCGCCTAGAGCCGCTGGGCCACTGCGGCTGGGTGTAGCTAAAAGGTGTAAGATATTTCCATTGCGTCTGGGCTGCCGAGGTAGCTGTTCACGACAGTTTTCGGAAAACTGTATTCAAAAGTAATTTGCATGACTTCTGTCTGTACCGCTCGCAAACGACCGATAGACATTCCAGTCTATATTCGGTAGGTTAAAATCCCCTCCAACTAGTGTTGCATGATCTGGGTCTTTATTCGCTACTAATCGTAGACCTTCTGTGGATGAGTCTAGAACTGTCACAGCGGAATCGGATGGCCGGTAAAAGCATCGTACAGTTAACTTGGTTTCACTTACTCATCTTATACGTGACCACATGACTTCACTGTCACACTCAACGTCGACGTCAATAAGACAATATTCTTTGGGAACTGCAATGTACACTCCCTCTCCTATTTCCTCTAATTTGTTCTTCCAATTTACGGTCCTCTTCGGGTTTCAGCCCGCTCTCGGTCCCAAGGATAATTTGAACGTGAGAGCCGGCCAGAGTGGCCGAGCGGTTCTAGGCGCTGCCGTCTGGAACCGCGCGACCGCTATGGTCGCAGGTTCGAATCCTGCCTCGGGCATGGACGCGTGTGATGTCCTTAGGTTAGTTAGGTTTAAGTAGTTCTAAGTTCTAGGGGACTGATGACCTTAGAAGTCCCATAGTGCTCAGAGCCATTTGAACCGTTTTTAGAACGTGAGAACTTTCCTCGAAGGCAATAAATTCTGGAAGTTTATTACGAATACTGTTTACTGATAAAATTTCGCCAGTCGAGTGTCTTTATTCTGGACGCCATCTGACTTCTTTTGTTGCCTGTCGACTGGCGAGTTCTTATCGGAGCACAAACTACCGTCTAGCCTAAAAGATCCTCATGTGCACTCCACGAGCATCTGTTTCCTTTGCGTAGTGCTCCCTTGACCTATGAAGGAGAGTCCTACAAGTCCCCACACGATAACGCAGGTCTACAAATCTGCAGCCAAGTTCGTCGCAGAGCCTTTAGTTATCCTCCGCTCGGCTCGAAACCAAAGCACCCCGGTCAGCTCTCGGAACAGTGCTACAAATTAGAGCTCCGTATTCACCCCGCGCACGAGGCTAGCAGTCTTCACGACCTCCACCAGCTTCGTTTATGAACTGAGGATGGCATCCCAGCCAACGTGATAGGAGTTGATGTGTTGGCAGAAGAGCCAACACCGTATAGCTAGAGGAGGCCGAAATGCACGCGTTAAAGCTCACGCAGCCTGGCGTGAGGTCTGGAAAATGACAAGGAATTATAGTAGCCAAAAATAGTGCATAGCTTCTGGAATACTTAACTTTAATCCATAATTGTTGTACATCGGTCTGACGGTACAGACTTTACAAACTCAATATAAACTGGTAATGGCGCCTTGCTAGGTCGTAGCAATTGACGTAGCTGAAGGCTATGCTAACTATCGTCTCGGCAAATGAGAGCGTATTTGTCAGTGTAGCATCGCTAGCAAAATCGGCTGTACAACTGGAGCGAGTTCTAGGACGTCTCTCTAGACTTGCCGTGTGGCGGCGCTCGGTCTGCAATCACTGACAGTGGAGACACGCGGGTCCGACGTATACTAGCGGACCGCGGCCGATTTAAAGGCTACCACCTAGCAAGTGTGGTGTCTGGCGGTGACACCACAGGAGTCGCTGGTATCGACGTGAGCCACATCTTACAGACGCTGCACACTGCACGCTCGATAGCAGCTTCCTTCTAGCCCTGAGCGCTATCTGCCTAAGGACCTCCACAAAGCGCCTAACGTTGAATCTCCCGATAAATAGTAAACCCCTCTCCCCGTGTGCCTACTGTGACCTTGCTAAAAGTGCGGTCACCTGTCTAATCATAGGGTAGCAGTATTACTGCATATACTGCATATACTAGGCATCAATAACCGTTTAAATTTTGTGTCGATTTGTTTGTGCTCTATGTACATTAGTTCAGACGTTCTTTGCACAAAAGTTCTTAGCATGGATAGGGACTGCAACTACTGTGTTCGGATGCAGGCTGAGTTGGCATCCCTTCGCTCCCAGCTTCAGGCAGTGTTGGCTTCGGTCACACAGCTTGAGGCTGTTGCCAATGGGCATCACTGTGGGGGTCCGGATGGGGGTTTGTCGGGGACGGCGAGCTCGTCCCACGCATCCCCCGATCGGGCTACGACTGTGGCTGCCCGGGACACTGCCCACATTGAGGCTGATCCCCCACCTGTGGTAGAGTTGGAGGTCGTCTCGAGGTGTGGCAGGGGGCGAAAGACATTCCGGAGGGCTGAACGGAAGGCCTCTCCAGTTTGTCTGACGAACCGGTTTCAGGCGCTGTCTCGGGATGATACTGATCTTCGGCCGGAAGTGGCTGCTTGTCCTGTTCCAGAGGTTGCCCCTCAGTCTGCAAGATCCGGGCGGTCGCAGAGGCTGGGCTTACTGGTAGTTGGGAGCTCCAACGTCAGGCGTGTAATGGGGCCCCTTAAGGATATGGCAGCAAGAGAGGGGAAGAAAACCAATGTGCACTCCGTTTGCATATCGAGGGGAGTCATTCCAGATGTGGAAAGGGTCCTTCCGGATGCCATGAAGGGTACAGGGTGCACCCATCTTCAGGTGGTTGCTCATGTCGGCACCAATGATGTGTGTCGCTATGGATCGGAAGAAATCCTCTCTGGCTTCCGGCGGCTATCTGATTTGGTGAAGACTGCCAGTCTCGCTAGCGGGATGAAAGCAGAGCTCACCATCTGCAGCATCGTCGACAGGACTGACTGCGGACCTTTGGTACAGAGTGGAGGGTCTGAATCAGAGACTGAGACGATTCTGCGACTGTGTGCGCTGCAGATTCCTCGACTTGCGCCATAGGGTGGTGGGGTTTCGGGTTCCGCTGGATAGGTCAGGAGTCCACTACACGCAGCAAGCGGCTACACGGGTAGCAGGGGTTGTGTGCCTTGGACTGGGCGGTTTTTTAGGTTAGATGGCCTCGGGCAAGTACAGAAAAGGCAACAGCCTCAAAGGGTGCCGGGCGAAGTCAGGAAATGCGGGGACCAAGCAGCAGTCGGTATTGTAATTGTAAACAGTCGAAGCTGCATTGGTAAAGTACCGGAACTTCAAGCGCTGATAGAAAGCACCGAAGCTGAAATCGTTACAGGTACAGAAAGCTGGGTGAAGCCAGAGATAAATTCTGCCGAAATTTTTACAAAGGAACAGGCGCTGTTTAGAAAAGATAGATTGCATGCGACCAGTGATGGCGTGTTTGTCACTGTTAGTAGTAGTTTATCCTGTAGTGAGGTAGAAGCGGATAGTTCCTGTGAATTATTATGGGTAGAGGTTACACTCAACAACCGAGCTAGGTTAATAATTGGCTCCTTTTACCGACCTCCCGACTCAGCAGCATTAGTGGCAGAACAGCTGAGAGAAAATTTGGAATTCATTTCATATAAATTTTCTCAGAATGTTATAGTCTTAGGTGGAGATTTCAATTTACCAGATATAGACTGGGTCACTCAGATGTTTAGGACGGGTGGTAGGGACAGAGCATCGAGTGCCATTATACTGAGTGCACTATCCGAAAATTACCTCGAGCAAATAAACAGAGAACCGACTCGTGGAGATAACTTCTTGGTCCTACTGATAACAAACAGACCCGAACTTTTCGACTCTGTAAGCGCAGAACAGGGAATCAGTGATCATAAGGCCGTTGCAGCATCTCTGAATATGGAAGTTAATAGGAGTATACAAAAAGGGAGGAAGGTTTATCTGTTTAGCAAGAGTAATAGAAGGCAGATTTCAGGCTACCTAACAGATCAAAACGAAAATTTCTGTTCCGACACTGACAATGTTGAGTGTTTATGGAAAAAGTTCAAGGCAATCGTAAAATGCGTTTTAGACAGGTACGTGCCGAGTAAAACTGTGAGGGACGGGAAAAACCCACCGTGGTTCATCAACAAAGTTAGGAAACTACTGCGAAAACAAAGAGAGCTTCACTGCAAGTTTAATCGCAGCCAGAACCTCTCAGACAAACAGAAGCTAAACGATGTCAAAGTTAGCGTGAAGCGTTCAGTGAATTCGAAAGTAAAATTCTATGTACCGACTTGACAGAAAATCCTAGGAAGTTCTGGTCTTACGTTAAATCAGTAAGTGGCTCGAAACAGCATATCCAGACACTCCAGGATGATGATGGCATTGAAACAGAGGATGACAAGCGTAAAGCTGAAATACTAAACACCTTTTTCCAAAGCTGTTTCACGGAGGACGACCGCACTGCAGTTCCTTCTCTAAATCCTCGCACAAACGAAAAAATGGCTGACATCGAAATAAGTGTCCAAGGAATACAAAAGCTACTGGAATCACTCAACAGAGGAAAGTCCACAGGACCTGACGAGATACCAATTCGATTCTACACAGAGTACGCGAAAGAACTTGCCCCCCTTCTAACAGCCGTGTACCGCAAGTCTCTAGAGGAGCGTAAGGTTCCAAATGATTGGAAAAGAGCACAGGTAGTCCCAGTCTTCAAGAAGGGTCGTCGAGCAGATGCGCAAAACTATAGACCTATATCTCTGACATCGATCTGTTGTAGAATTTTGGAACATGTTTTTTGCTCGAGTATCATGTCGTTTTTGGAAACCCGGAATCTACTCTGTAGGAATCAACATGGATTCCGGAAACAGCGATCGTGTGATAACCAACTCGCTTTATTTGTTCATGAGACCCAGAAAATATTAGACACCGGCTCCCAGGTAGATGCTATTTTCCTTGACTTCCGGAAGGCGTTCGATACAGTTCCGCACTGTCGCCTGATAAACAAAGTAAGAGCCCACGGAATAACAGACCAGCTGTGTGGCTGGATTGAAGAATTTTTAGCAAACAGAACACAGCATGTCGGTATCAATGGAGAGACGTCTACAGACTTTAAAGTAACCTCTGGCGTGCCACAGGGGAGTGTTATGGGACCATTACTTTTCACGATACATATAAATGACCTAGTAGATAGTGTCGGAAGTTCCATGCGTCTTTTCGCGGATGATGCTGTAGTATACAGAGACGTTGCAGCATTAAAAAATTGTAGCGAAATGCAGGAAGATCTGCAGCGGATAGGCACTTGGTGCAGGGTGTGGCAACTGACCCTTAACATAGACAATTGTAATGTATTGCGAATACATAGAAAGAAGGATCCATTATTTTATGATTACATGACAGCGGAACAAACACTGGTAGCAGTTACTTCTGTAAAATATCTGGGAGTATGCGTGTGGAACGATTTGAAGTGGAATGATTATATAAAATTAATGGTTGGTAAGGCGGGTACCAGGTTCTCATTGGGAGAGTCCTTAGAAAATGTAGTCCATCAGCAAAGGAGGTGGCTTACAAAACACTCGTTCGACCCATACTTGAGTATTGCTCATCAGTGTGGGATCCGTACCAGATCGGGTTGACGGGGGAGATAGAGAAGATCCAAAGAAGAGGGGCGCGTTTCGTCACAGGGTTATTTGGTAACCGTGAAAGCGTTACGGAGATGTTTAGCAAACTCAAGTGGCAGACTCTGCAAGAGAGGCGCTCTGCATCGCGGTGTAGCTTGCTCGCCAGGTTTCGAGAGGGTGCGTTTCTGGATGAGGTATCGAGTATATCCCCTACTTATACCTCCCGAGGAGATCACGAATGTAAAATTAGAGTGATTCGAGCGCGCACGGAGGCTTTCAGACAGTAGTTCTTCCCGCGAACCATACGCGACTGGAACAGAGAAGGGAGGTAATGACAGTGGCACGTAAAGTGCCCTCCGCCACACACCGTTGGGTGGCTTGCGGAGTATAAATGTAGATGTAGATGTAGATGTAGGGTCATTGGCTGAGTCGAAACCGTTGCCATCCGCCACTCAGCCTGCGCTCAGTGTGGATGCACGGCGTCGGGTTCACTAGAATGTGCCTTGGAAGCAGAGGCTCATGGGCAAAACAAGCAACACCTTAGATGTCCCATGTAGCCATGACTACACGCCAAGGCAGCAGCCTGAATATGATTGACCGCAGCCTAAACCGCATTCAGCTGTTCGCAAAATGCAGCCAGCTCCTCCTGCACCCACACACAGCATGCAACACCTTAATCAACCTAGAAAAACAAACCGAAGAAGCAAACAATAAAACCAGACAGAATGCTGATCATGAAACGTGCTGCTCTCTGATGTGTCACCAGTGGACACTGGTGAGTAAATGAGCTGCGTAGCTGGCTGATCAGTGAATAACTACTGTTCTACAGACTGAATGAAATCACTCTCACAAAAGCGAGGCATTTAACTTCTTAAATAGAGAAACACGCACGAAATTTTTCAGATATACTACGAGTAAAACAGAGAAAAAGATAAACAACTGGCCGCCGAGATGGAGCCTCATTATTCTGCTCATTCCATTCGACAGCTCCTGTTATTCTTCTGCACATTCACTGAGGATAGCAATGTAATCAGCGAATTTTACGATTGGTACCCTCCCACCTTGAATTTCAGTTACACTCACGACCTTTTCTATTAGTTCCCTCATTGCTTCTTCGACGTATAGATTGAACAGTAGGGACGAAAGACTACACCTCTGTCTTACACCCTTCTCGATCTGAGGTCATTGTTCTTCATCTTCCACTCCTATTGTTCCCTCTAGATACTTTTACATATTGTTTGTTACCCACCTTTCCATGTAACATAAATGTGATTTTCTCAGAATTTCGAATAACTTCTACCATTTCACTTTATAACGCTTTTCCCAGGTCGACAAATCCTATGAACGTGTCTTGATTTTTCTTCAGTCTTGCTTCCATTATCAACTGTGTGGATGACGTTTTTCGTAAATTCAGATGCTATATCGAACGTCCCATACATTTTACACGCCAAGGTGAATAGCAGTTTTATTGCCACTTCCCCCCTGGGATTTTATAAACTCCAATGGAATGCCATACATCCTCTCTGCCTTATACATTCTTAAGTCTTCCACAGCTCTTTCAAATTCTCATTGTAACACTGGGTCCTCTTTCTCTTCTATATCGAATCCTGTTCTTCGTCTATCATGTCATCAAACAAATCCTCCTCATAATGGAGGTTTCCAGTGTTCTCTTTCCACCTATGTGCTCGCTCCTCTGTGTTTAACAATAGGAATCTCATTGAAATCTTAATGTTATCGCTCTTGACTTTAATTTCACCAAAGGTCATTTTGACTTTTCTATATGCTGAGTCTGTTTTTCGATAATCATTTCTGTTTCGATTTCTTCACATTTTTCATGCGTCTATTTCGCCTTAGATCCCCTGCAGTTTATATCATTCCTAAGTAACTTGTATTTCTTTATTCCTGAATTTACCTGAACCTTTTTTGTATTCCTTCTTTCGTCGATCAACTGACGTGTTTTGTCTGTTATCCATGGATTCACAGTAATTGCCTTCCTCGTTCCTGTGTATTTCTTTCAAAGTTCTGCGACTGTCCTTTTTAGAAGTGTGCATATATCTTCAACTGATTTACCTACTAAGCTGCTCATTGTCGCAGTATCTATAGCCTCAGAGAAATTCAATCATAACCCTTCATTCCTTGGTATTTTCGTATCCCACTTCTTTGTGAATTGGTTCTTCCTGACTAGTCTCTTAAACTTAAGCCTACTATTCAATATTACTAAATTGTGATCTGAGTCTGTATCAGCTCCTGGGTAATCCTTATAATCCTATACCTAATTTCGGAATCTCTGCATGACCGTGATGTAATCTAATTTGTATCTCTCCGCGTCTCACTGTCTTTTGTAAGTATATCCTCTTATCGTGTGATTCTTGAAGAGAGAATTCGTGTATCTAACTGATGTTCGCTGCAGAACTCAATTAGCTTCTCTCTCTCTCTCTCTCTCTCTGTCATTCCTACTACGAAGCACATATTCCTTTATAACTCTCTCTTCTACTCTCTCCCCTACAACTGCATTCCAAACCCCATGGCTGTTACATCTTTCTCTCCTTTTTGTACTTAAATACCCGTTCAGTTTCTCATCTACTTTCTCTGTGTGTTCATCCACTGCTAGCGACCTCGGGATGTGTACCTGAACTATTGCTATCGATGTTAGTTTTCGGTCGATTCTGATGAGAAAAACCCTGTCACTTGAGTGTTGACGGTAACTTGTTCTCTGCCCTACCTTCTTGCTGATAACGTATCCTACTCCCTTTATACAATTTTCTGCTACTGCTGATATTGACTCTTACTTGTCTGAGCAGAAATCCTCGTCTACTTTCAATTTCACTTCGCTGACTCCCTCTATATTTAGACTGAGCCTCTGATATTCAGTTTTCAGATGTTTTCGCTTTCCTATCACGTTCAAACTTCTGAAATTGCACTTCCCGGCGTAGACCGTTATCCTTTCGTTGGTTATTTAGCCCGTTTCTCATTGTTACCTCCCCCTTGACAGTCCTCTCCCGGAGATCCGAGTAGGGGTGTAGTTCGCAAACATTGCCAATGGAGAGTCTATCGTGACAACTTTTCAACATTACAGGCCACGTGTTCTGTGGATTACCATTATGTGTCCTTAATGCAGTGATTTACATTGCCTTCAGCAATGTCTGCCGTTGATCACTGGCGATTCTTTCACCTTTTAGGGGTAGTTTCTCAACCCAAAGGCAGAAGAATGCACCGAAACTCATTCCGCTACTCCGCCCTCTCTGACATGGCCGTTCGCAGAACCAAGTTGGCTGCTTATGTCAAAAGTCTTCGGCCACCATTGATTTTTCTTAAAATTTTAAGCAGTGGCGACGTTCGAACCAAGGATCGACGGTGTTTTTGATTTTGAATAAAAGACACTAATCCCAGATCACGGGTGCTTCTTTACACAGAAAATGTGACAGTATAATTGTATAAATAGATAACGAATACCTCATACTAATCACATGTTCACACGGTCTGTCAATTTCATAACTTTTCCCACAATCAGATCAAGACCTATGTTTAGCCTTCGCCCCTGCCATCTGCATAAGCAGTCCGAGTAATAATTCATCTTCTGTCCTTTGATATCTATGAAGAATTAGCCACCATATGTTTAATTTTACAACAGATATAAATACTTTTGAATTTTCGGAAATCAGTATAAGGAAGAATTTCATTTCGTCTTCAGTCACATTTTACAACCGATGTGTACCATTGACTCGTTTCCTGTCACTTGTTAAGTCACGTTTGTCCTCAAAAGTTATATTTAACAGATGGTTCTAGAAACAATGCTTCAACAACTTACCCATACCATGAATCAGCGGTATTTCCCCTGTAGCCTCACCTACACCTTCAATGTAGCAAAAAGAATACGTTGCACAATGCATAACGAAGATAACACAAACCTCCTTGTCATCGACATAATAAGAGAAGTCTACAATACCTAAGACGTTGGACTCCTTTGCACTGGGCAGCCAGGTTCGAACGTCTGTACAGCCTGGTCCTTCAATATTGTGCCTCACAAATGGCAGGATTGGTACAGCTACCATAGTGGCACATATGGTGTTTCAAAAATGTCAGGTCTAGTAAACTTACCACGATGGAATGTATAGTGTTTGACAGATGCCAGGATTAGCAAAATTACCACGGTGGAAGGGAGCGACGAAATACTACACTCCTGGAAATGGAAAAAAGAACACATTGACACCGGTGTGCCAGACCCACCATACTTGCTCCGGACACTGCGAGAGGGCTGTACAAGCAATGATCACACGCACGGCACAGCGGACACACCAGGAACCGCGGTGTTGGCCGTCGAATGGCGCTAGCTGCGCAGCATTTGTGCACCGCCGCCGTCAGTGTCAGCCAGTTTGCCGTGGCATACGGAGCTCCATCGCAGTCTTTAACACTGGTAGCATGCCGCGACAGCGTGGACGTGAACCGTATGTGCAGTTGACGGACTTTGAGCGAGGGCGTATAGTGGGCATGCAGGAGGCCGGGTGGACGTACCGCCAAATTGCTCAACACGTGGGGCGTGAGGTCTCCACAGTACATCGATGTTGTCGCCAGTGGTCGGCGGAAGGTGCACGTGCCCGTCGACCTGGGACCGGACCGCAGCGACGCACGGATGCACGCCAAGACCGCAGGATCTTACGCAGTGCCGTAGGGGACCGCACCGCCACTTCCCAGCAAATTAGGGACACTGTTGCTCCTAGGGTATCGGCGAGGACCATTCGCAACCGTCTCCATGAAGCTGGGCTACGGTCCCGCACACCGTTAGGCCGTCTTCCGCTCACGCCCCAACATCGTGCAGCCCGCCGCCAGTGGTGTCGCGACAGGCGTGAATGGAGGGACGAATGGAGACGTGTCGTCTTCAGCGATGAGAGTCGCTTCTGCCTTGGTGCCAATGATGGTCGTATGCGTGTTTGGCGCCGTGCGGGTGAGTGCCACAAGCAGGACTGCATACGACCGAGGCACACAGGGCCAACACCCGGCATCATGGTGTGGGGAGCGATCTCCAACACTGGCCGTACACCACTGGTAATCGTCGAGGGGACACTGAATAGTGCACGGTACATCCAAACCGTCATCGAACCCATCGTTCTACCATTCCTAGATCGGCAAGGGAACTTGCTGTTCCAACAGGACAATGCACGTCCGCATGTATCCCGTGCCACCCAACGTGCTCTAGAAGGTGTAAGTCAACTGCTCTGGCCAGCAAGATCTCCGGATCTGTCCCCCATTGAGCATGTTTGGGACTGGATGAAGCGTCGTCTCACGCGGTCTGCACGTCCAGCACGAACGCTGGTCCAACTGAGGCGCCAGGTGGAAATGGCATGGCAAGCCGTTACACAGGACTACATCCAGCATCTCTACGATCGTCTCCATGGGAGAATAGCAGCCCGCATTGCTGCGAAAGGTGGATATACACTGTACTAGTGCCGACATTGTGCATGCTCTGTTGCCTGTGTCTATGTGCCTGTGGTTCTGTCAGTGTGATCATGTGATGTATGTGACCCCAGGAATGTGTCAATAAAGTTTCCCCTTCCTGGGACAATGAATTCACGGTGTTCTTATTTCAATTTCGAGGAGTGTATTTAACGTTTCTTCCCCCATTTATACGTAATAGGAAATGTTGTTCCATCTTCAGTAATTTTGCTATAGAAAGTGCGTTATTAACTCCTAGACTTCCATTGTAATGTTTTCATTCACCAATAAAAGAGAGTCACTTGGATGGCCACTAATTTCATCTCACGAAAGTTCTGTGATGTTATCAGTAATTCCTGTTTTCTGATGCAATAATGTAACTTGTAAACGACTATGTTCTTGCATTTTTCGGAAACTGTAACCTTAGCCTATAAAGCAGCACGACAAAGGAATGTATTATCGTTAAACGGCATCAAATACTTTATGATTCTTTAAATAAATCTTATTTTTGATCTCCGCTACAGAGAGAAAGAAATGCAGATACCTACCGTTATATTTTATAAAATTTACAACTATGTACCGTCGCTTAAAATGGTGTTTGAGGTACCACTCTTCATCAGTACATTCTGATAAGTGGAGCATCATCTTGGCTTATGCGGTTGGCCTGACTGCCATTAAACAAAACGTAAGAGGATGAGAGTAAAGTCACATCCACGTACCATTCCTAAAAGGATCTTCATCTCCTGGTTAACCATGTCAAAGTAGAAGATCACTTAGGCTTATAGTTGGTGATACATAAAGAAACATTTTTATGTGTGTATCTACCATGTTTCTGCTCCTGGTGCCCTACCTTGTGTTGTTTACTGGATGTTGTGAGAAGTGAAGAAACATTTAAGAGGTTTGTATGTGTGGCATGTCAGTATAAAGATATCAGGTGTCGAACGTGAGACTTCTTTGTTCTTTCAGCCTTGTTTGTGGGGTTTCCAAAAGAACTGCTAAAGTACACACGTTTACAGCACAGTGACGAAGTGAAGCTCTCATTGTGAGGTTTCTCTGTTCCGAGAGAGATCTCTACGATCTCCCTCGTATCCTTTGATTTTCTGAATTATTCACTGGCTTTTGCCACGGGTTAATTATATGCAAACATTACGAACCTCTTGGAAATAAGTGTGTACTACAGTTTTTTTAGGTTTTAAAACCTTTTATAAATGTTAATCTGGGCCCACACTCCTTATTTCTATCCAGATCCCACGAATATGTGAAAACAGTCTGATGAGAAGGTGGTAAATTAATAAATATAGTTTGACTGAATCACCCACCTGCTGCGGCTAAAAATCGGTTAAGACTGATTTATAGTGATTAAAAGTCAACTAAGATTGTTTTCCACCCGTAACCACTGTGAACAGACCAGAAACAATGGCAATCACGATCGTGATTACATGTCTCTGTTACTTCTAGTCAGACAGTTGGTACTCGTAGTACCAGATGAAGAGATAAACAAGTCACATCTAAGTGAAATAATATTTTTATTTCTTAAAAGGTAATATTCCGATGCCCGAAATATCACACCCATACCCTGTAGCCCTTGCAGCAAAGCAGCACTGTGGGTTCGTTGTCGACAATGATGCCTTAATTGAAGAACTCAGCAGAACTGGTGGTTTGCACGTCGCATTTCCGCATCGGCAGAAGTTTATCACACCATCTTGAACGCCGTACGCATTGGGGACGACATATCTTTGATTAAAGGCGCTGACTATTCCTGTAACCGCCCTGTTAAAATGTTAGAAGCCTAGACAGCCGGTGTCGTAATTTTGAAATGAGAGTTATTATGAATGTCGCATAATAAGTATTTCGCGTGAAGCACTGTTGTGACACAGGCAAAGGTCAATTGTCGAAACTAAGCCACGGAATATGATAAGTAACGTTATTAAAGAATACCCCCGACTGACTAGAGCACGTACGTTTGCGAGTGAGTGGTTCAAAATAAGATTGGTTGGTTGGTTGGTTGGTTTGGGGAAGGAGACCAGACAGCGTGGTCATCGGTCTCATCGGATTAGGGAAGGATTGGGAAGGAAGTCGGCCGTGCCCTTTCAGAGGAACCATACCGGCATTTGCCTGGAGCGATTTAGGGAAATCACGGGAAAACCTAAATCAGGATGGCCGGACGTGGGATTGAACCGTCGTCCTCCCGAATGCGAGTCCAGTGTCTAACCACTGCGCCATCCCGCTCGGTTTTCAAAATAAGAATTAATACTGTAAGAAAAAGGGTCATAAGCATAATTACGTCAGTACTCGCTCAGTTGTATGGGAACGTACGATCGGGATAGAGGCACGTACGTTGTAGTACTGTCATTCCCCATGACCTACGTAAAAAGAACTGTGATTAAAATGAATTTACTCATCTAAGAAAGAAAATTATCGGATTTCCTACTTAAATGAAAAGGAAGACTGCATATTCTAAATGTCGCGGCAAATAGTCCTATGGCCTAAATATTGAAACTGACATTGGCGGCCACGAAGGGAAAGAGAAGAACACATTCTCGGACCTCTACTGCTGAGCAGCCCCATCGTGAAGATCGTCACCTCCATCTGAAATCTCTATACAAAATAAAAAAAAATAATAATAATAATCTTCCCAGAGTTACAGGATTGGGATCCATGGTATTGTAACCGAGAAAGTTGCTCGGTTTCATAAATTGCTTTCATTGTATAACACCACTCCTCTTTAAAATTACACAACACGTCTTATCACCAGGACATGAGAACAACGAAAAGTAACTATTTCTGAAACTAATAAACGAAGAGCGTAAATCTTCTTTTGTGTATCAGTAGTTTTCAAATGAATCTTTGGTGTCAGAGTCGAATAATTGTCTACACATTTACTAATAAGAAAAAATTAATTTTCTTTACACGCCTATGTGGACTTCGTGGGTCCAGCTCCTGACAGCTCTGAAAACCATTTCACGACCCCATACAACACATTGGCGCAAGAGAAGAGCTGACACCTTGCTGATTAAGAAGAAAGTGACGTCCCCAGCAGAGATACTGGAACCAGACGTATTTACTTGAAACGTGGGAAGAGTTAAGATGCTTTAGAAATTCAGATGGTGGAGGAGAACGAAAATTTGGTCATGTCTCATAGGCTAACTCCAACAATAGAGCTCTCATATGACACTAAAATGTGACGATAATTCGTTCTGAATCTTGTGGGACAAGAGAAGGGGATTCTTGGGTAAAATCCTCTCTTTCTACAAGACCTGCTTGGCTAGTACGAGTTCTGGAATTGCAGGACATAAGGACATAGAGAAGCGAACAGTTAGGAAGACCTTCTGTTTTGGAGAGTCGTATGGTAAGGAGAATGTTGTTGAGTAAGGCCGATGCTGCTCTGAAGAGGGATAGTGTAGGGGAGCGGTCGGTAATTGTTTGAGATCCGAGACGGCAACCAAAGATGGTGAGTGTTGTCATTGCTCTGTAAGGAATTTAATCGGATTTAACTTCGTGAGAAATTTAGAAACCCCGTGGTTAGAGTGGTCTCACAGTCGAAGTAATGATTTTTAACCTTTAATTAAACCGTGTCATCATTCAGGACATGTATTAATTCTGGTGCATGTAACCTCACCTTAATGTCATGATCAATACTGCCAAATCAAGGCATATTCACCGGAGAACTACGAAAATAACTCCTCTTATACACAGTGCTTCCCGGTGACTTGCGGTCCCAATATCATGTGAATTAATTGTAATTGAAGTAATATGAAATTTGATTATATTTCACGTAACTTTGGACGTAGATATTCGCCATGTTCAGTGTGTCCCATGTGTGGAGTCATGTGTAAAAAAAAAGTGTATTAATCCAATTTCTCCGAATACCACTTCCACGATTAATTCATCCAACCTCATTTAAATATAGATTATCCAAGGCCATCGTGATACATACAAGTGAAGCACCTGATTTCCTATGACAATTAAATGGTTATAATTTTCTTCTAAAATTACAGCTTGCAACCAGCCTACGGGACGTGGGAAATATTACTTCATTTTTGTTTTAATCTGTCATGTTCATACATCTAGCGACTCTTGAACTTAAAAATTACAGAAATCAAACAGCAACGGCTCGAGTGGTCCCCCATCCACCACCGTACTGACACTCAGGATTCATTTAGCTCACCCTGCCAGTTTATTATCCACATGTTAATAATTGGCTCAAATGGTTCAAATGGCTCTGAGCGCTATGGGACTTAACAGCTATGGTCATCAGTCCCCTAGAACTTAGAACTACTTAAACCTAACTAACCTAAGGACAGCACACAACACCCAGCCATCACGAGGCAGAGAAAATCCCTGACCCCGCCGGGAATCGAACCCGGGAACCCGGGCGTGGGAAGCGAGAACGCTACCGCACGACCACGAGATGCGGGCTGTTAATAATTGACCACTTTAAATTCGTTCCCACATCATAATAGAACTCTTTCATTTAAGTCACCCTGCGAAGACGTCCACATAGCTTACCGCCAATAGTCCCCCATGAAAGCAATACAATACTTCACTGTTACAAATGAATTAATTTTACAAGTACTGCTCTATCAGAACAATGTACAATCGTTTCATTCCAGACGATAGTGTGTTGAAAAATTCGAATGTACATTACAGCTATTATCATAAACAACACACACAGCATCGATGTTTCTTGGTTTCCACACGAACCGTTCAGGGTTGATTTTCAATGTGAATATACTGCTTTACTTATACTTTGAAGGCAAATGGATTCCATTTTTAAGTAGTGTCCATCGTCACATTGTATTGGTTTCACACCAATTATTTTGCATTGCCAGTCGAACCTATGAATATAATTTAAATTACCAAACACCTCCCCAGTGTTAGATTGAGGTGATGTAACGTTTAGCATACAGAATACAAGTACCTTTAAATTTTCAAATCTATTCCATTGCAGTTTTCTCCTACAATGTTGTATCTACCACTTGGGTACCATACGGCATCCGTCTACGTCTACATCTACATGGCTAAGCTGTAAATCACACTTAAATGAGTGTCAAAGCGTTCGTCGAACCATTTGCTCAAAAAATCCTCTGTTATTCCTCTCTCGAACAGCGCTCGGAGAGAACCAACGCCAATACCTTCCCGTGCGACTCTGATTTTCCTTATTTTATTATGGCTGTTGTTTGTCTCTATGTAGGTCAGTGTCAACAAAATATTTTCGCATTCGGAGGAGAGTGTTGGTGATTGAAATTTCGTGAAAATATTCTGCGGCCACGAGAAACGCTTTTGTTTCAGTGATATCCACACCCCAAATACTGTATCATCTTCGTGACACTCTCTCTCCTGTTTCTTGATAGTAGACAACGTGCTGCCCTTCTTTGAACTTTCTCTATGTACTCCGTTTATCCTATCTGCAAAAGGTCCCACAGTGCGCAGCAGTATTCCAAAAAAGGACGGTCAAGCGTGGTGTAGGCTGTCTCTTTAGTTGATCTGTTACATCTTCAAATCTGACAATAAATGGAAGTCTTTGGATCGCCTTCCCCACAGCATTTCCTAAGATTTCTTTCCCACTTAAGTTGTGCTTAATTGTTATTCCTAGATATTTATTTGAATTTACGGCCTTTCAATTTGACTGATGTATCGTATAACCGAAGGTTAACGCATTCCTTTCAGTACTCATGTGAATGACATCTCACTTTTCATTATTAAGATCAATTTGCAATGTTTACACCATCATTTGTCTTATCTAAACCGTTATGCAATAAGACAGCATATCTATGATCCAAAATAAATAGATTACGCAGTTTCAAAAGCATGCCTTTTAATGGGTGAGTCGTTATACTTCTGCAGAAGATCACTAGTAAGTGGCCTGAAAGATGGGACCTAGTACCAACAAAATGCATAGGGCTGAAGTTAAAATTACACTTCCCATTAATAAATTTCTTGGTTTGGTACCCATTATGAAAAGAAATGTGATACTACAAACGTCTTCATATTCTTGGCATATATTAATTAGGGAGTATACTTTATGACTAGTGATTAACATCCAAATGCTGACTGAAATTCCTTGTGTCACGTTTGATTTATCAGTGTGGAACCATCGTCATTTGTTGCAAGGCATTATTCGGTTCAACATAATCTCATTAAAACAGCTCTTATTTTAAAGAGGTCTAAATAAGTTAGTTCTTCAGGTGTACAGGCGTATCATTCGAGATATGTTTGTCTCTTTTCATATCCTAGGGACGCGAAGCCATTAGTTTATTCTATTATTTCATCTCTTACGAACATTTATGTAGTATAAATTGGTTTCCCTTCCTTCTCAATCTTTCCAGATTTTAGTAATGTGCCTGTATTACTTTTATTTTGCTAGTGCGTATTAGTACACACACTATGCTAAACTACGATTTTTAGGTATATGATATCTAACGTCTATAAGAAAATGAAGATGGCCAACCAAAGATAATACATCGAATGAAAAGAAATCCTGTATAGATAAATTGAAGGGAAGCTGGTGTGAGTGACACATATTAATTACAACCTACAAAATGCAACCGGACCCTCTATTACATAGGAGCCAACGAATATTACCTTCTCTGACTATAATGGATATACTAACATTTAATCATCAGTGTCATTATATGATTTATGTGAGACGGACACTCACAGATACATTGTCATTGATATTGATGCGACTCTGTGAAACGCTACGTGAGGAAACAAACCTCGAACGTAGCTTGCGGGTATACAGCTATTAGCATCTGCACAATACCCGCAACACAATTCGTTTAATCTGTTCTGCGTGTGTTTCAGACAGATGAGCTCAGCGTGTTAATCGAGCAACAGATCAGTCACAGCAAAATAAAAAGCTTGCTGCCAGACAGAATTTCCTACAGCATTACGTGGCGTAACGTGCGGAAATCAGTGTGTCTCATGAAAGATAAACTAGTTGTATGTGCCGCTACGTTAAATAAGCAATAAACTCAAAGCACTCACGTGTCTAATAATTTCAGTAATGATGCAGTAGGTGGTTAACACGAATACAGACTGAATCATAGCATGTTAAATATTAGAAACGTCTTCCTTTGCAGTGGACTAATGTGTAACGATTATTACAGGGCGTCTGTCCCAATGAAGAGCAGCCAGTGAAGGGAATAATCGTGGTGCTTCATCTGAACCTTTAAATAGTTCGCTGTACTTCCATATGTATGCACTTACTGAGGGGGTATATTTTTCTGTGCATTTTAGTACCATGGCTCATTAAATGTAATAATTTTTCAGACCCAAATATGACCCAATGTTTTGGAAAACAAGCTTTGATAAACTATTTTATAAAAGGAGAACTACTCTATTCCTCTCTTGTTAGTGACCTGTGTCTACGACGAACTGAATGTGTTGGAAATCATTTAGGCGTCAGACACTGAAGTGCAAACCCATCTGGAGATCACCTGTTTTGTGTCTATTACCTTACTAACGTGTCGTGGGCTTGAGAAGCACGAAAAACCTCGTTTATCAGTCCTACAACACACTACTGGTATATTTCTAGAAATTACTCTCACTCTTTATTAATGATCTCCTCTGAGTAGTATAACTAAGAACTGCTAAAATACGATTGTACTCTCTTTCAATGTTTAAATTTATTCTGCAGATCATGACGTATTGACTTCTCTCGCGGCGTTATTAGTGTGTTCCATTATCATTCCGCTAGGTGGTCCTGCACTGTTATAACGTGTCTAATGACCGTTCCCTGCTATATAAACTTTATCGAAATGTGCTACTAGTACCAGTCCCTATCTTCTACCGCAGCAGCAATTTGATTTCTGATGGAGTGAGCTCAGTTGCCCTAATATTCACTTATAGAGCCAGCTCAGTTGCCCTAATATTCTCTTATAGAGCCAAACATCAGTGTTCATTAGCTTCTCGTATCTGGTGTTCACAGGGAGGGAAAAGGTATTAAATGGATTCATGTTCTGCACCGTAAAGTAATTGATTTATTGCAATATTGAGTTTTATAAGTAAATGAATTTTACAGTCACTCGACAATGACGTCATTTAAAACATCAGTGTTCATGTGTCACAGTCACAGTTTTGATAACTGGGTACATCTGCCCTGCCGCTGAATAAGCGAATATACACTCGAAAGACCTGTCCAATGTACTCTCTACAACATGTTGAAAGCTTGCTCTCAACGTGTTCACATCGCATTTGATGCGAAAATCGAGTAGCTGCATTGGTGGAAAGTCTTTTCCAGTTGTCTGTGGGCTACTCTGTTGTAGTTTTGAAGAGTAACTTCAGTTACGGCGAGCTCAAGGTAAGGTAAAGGTAAAGTTCTCATCCACTCTAATGCTAATTTGAACAGTTAACCTGAGTCTCCTGAAGACAGCATGCCCTTGCTTTTGACGATTGACATTACTCGCACAGCAGATTACAGTTTAAAGTTGACTTTCAGCCACGGTGCAACAATTGTATATCCACGATTCTAAGAGATGACATAAGCGGTAAGTGACAGAAAATATTTGTGATCAACTGAAGATTGAACGTCAGACTTCCGTCTGAGACTTACCCACTATTTATATTTTCTTCCTTTTTAGGACCACCTTCCTAATGACGATCCTTTGGATTTCTTCACGAAACTCCCCAAAACCAATATGATCACAGATGAAAGAGAATTGGAGTCAATTATTACAGGAGAGGAAATGCGAATGAGAGAGGAGAAAGGTATACAAAAGCACTTAATTCAGAAAAATTTTACTTAAATAAATTTATCTTTTGATGATGAAGTGTTCAGTTTTTAGGGACCTGGGGCTATACCACTCCTCCTGTTGATAACGCATTTCAATCTCTCTTGAGTAAACTTCTCCATTACTAATGGCGGATACGAACGTTAGTATAATGCTACAATGAACGGTGTCTCAGAACGAAGACCGATTGTGGGTCGGACAACGCGGTGTATCTGAAAAATGCAGCACATATTTAATCAGGTCGAGGGAAACACAAAACTGGAAAAAAATCGCAGCACCATAAAATACATGTTGTAGACTAATGAAGTTTCTGGATTACATTAGCCTCGGTAACATATGTAAGTGATTGATACTGCAAGATTACAGGTTAATGTAAGCGCGAGAAAAATCATTGGAAACGTGAAATGTTGATAGAGCAATAACAGTTAAAACCGCCTTAATGTTGAATGCAAACATTCAAACGTGCATGCACTTTGTTGTACAGGCGCCGGTTGTCAGTTAGTGAGACTGAGTTCCATGTCTGTTGCACTTGGTCGGTAAATACAGGGACGGTTAATGCTGGATGTGGATGACGCTAGAGTTGTCGCCTCATTATGTTCCTCATGTGCTCGATTGGAGACTCATCCGGTAATCGAGCAGACCATAACAACATATGGAAACGCTGTAGAACATGCTGTCTTACAAAAGCGGTATGTGGGTGTGCATTATCCTGTTGAAAAATACTTCCCAGATTGCTGTTCCTAAATGGCAGCATAATAGGTCGAATCACCAGGCAGGCGTAAAAATTTTCAGTCAGGTTGCGCTCCTGCTGTCATAAAAATTCGCACCGTAGACCCAGTTGTAGGTCCCTTTTGTGTAGCACGCAGACAGGTTGGAAGCAAGCCCTCAGCTGGCCAACTTTTAACCAACACACCGTCGTCACTGACACCGTGATAGAACCAGCTTTCATCATAAAACATAACAGAAGTCCACTCTACCCTCCAACGAGCTCTCGCTTGATACCACAAATGTCAAAGAGGCGGCGGTTTGTGGCCAGTAAAATGCGCTCTGCATTGCGTCTGGATTGGGGCTATCCTTGTAATAATCGATTTGCAACAGTTAGTTGTGTCTCTGTGGTGTCAACTACAGCTCAGATTGCTGTTGCGGATGCAATACGATGTGACAGCGCTATGCGCGGAACACGATGGTCGGTAATACGACGTGGCCGTCCATAGCCCAGTTATCTTGCAACCGCACATTGTTGTGACCACCGCTGCCAGCAATCATGTACAGTGGGTAAGTTCCATTTATGTCTTTCTGAATTTTCACTATCGCAGAACGAACATCCACCTTCTCGTAACCCTATTACATGACCTTGTTGTAGCTCAGAGACACGCAGATAATACCGTCTTCGTCGCCTAAAGACGTTCTTCGCTAACACCAGCTCACCACGTAAAATCTCAAAGCAGTTAGCGTATATTGAAGGCCAGCCTAATTTGCATTCTCATAGTGGCACATTGGCGCCACTGACTTGTGTCAGATTCGAAATTTGAGCAGACATTATCTTTCAGATGAAGAAACACGCCTACCAACTTTCGTTTATGTCACTCCACTACTTGTTGCTGTTGCGATTTTTTTTCTGTTAGTGCATATGTCGAATGATTGCTTTAGCCATTTCTCATCTATGCACATCAAATCTGAAAAGAGAATAGCGACCTAGAAATGAGTAGGCGCTGCCCTGCGAAGATCGAGTGGAGTGCCGTTAGAAATGATGAAGAAATTATTTCATAATTCTGTCACATTCGACGATAGTAACTTGTGTGCTGTCGGCATGACACTCTGTAAAGTAATTTTGGATGTTAATACCCAAGCCGAGATCGAGTGGAGTGCCGTTACAAATGATGAACAAAATATTTCATAATTCGGTCACGTTCGACGAAACTAACTTGAGTGCTGGCGGTGTGACGCTCTATAGAGTAATATGGGATACTAGTACCCAAGCAGCTTTTGATACAAGGAGTAGCTTAGATGGGAAAGGGACCACGAAAAAGATGTGTGCCTTGATGTGGCTGCGAGCAGTCATAAACCTGTCGTACGAAGTGCTGGTAGAACGGCGGCAATGTGGTGCAGCCTCAGCAGAATATGACCATGGACTAAGAACACTCTCCAAAAGCCGTGCACTGATCTCTCATTTCCAGTCTGTGAAGGAATGAGTCAACAACAAACATTTTCTAGCACAAATTGTAAGATACGAAGTCACGGTAGAAACTTAGGGTAGTCAAGATGCTTGAAAGAGATGCGGTTGCTTCCCGACTATCAGATTTGCCTACATTCAAGTCTCGCCACTATCGTCTGAATAATCTTCAATAGCTCGCCAAGCATGGTCTTTATGGGCAACGTTTTTTTTTTTTTTTTTTTTTTTTTTTTTTTTTTTTTTTTTTTTTTTTTTTTTCAAGCGAACATCATGGGCCTACGGATGTGCTGCTGATTGAATGTTTCAGGTGGTACCTCCTGTTATTTCAATTTGCAAATAAACGGTTCAATAACCAGTATGAAAATTTTGCTCTGCAGTGGGGTATGCGCTTATATGAAACTCCCTGGCAGACAAATGCTGTGGGCCAGACCGATGTTAACTCCGGGCTTTGCCTTTCGTGGGCTAGTACTCCATCGACTGAGCTACCCAAGCACGACTCACGACTCGTCCTCACAGCTGTACTTCCAACTCAAGATCCTTTCCTTCCCTCCAGAATTCACAGAGGCTCTCTTGAAAAACGTACGAGTGGTAAGGTAGGGAGCATGGCAGAATGCTGCTGGAGTGCAATGTTGAGCCACAATTTGAGGATACAGTAAAAAAAAATATATTTAACTGACAAAACGAAGAGGAAAACACTCGTAACAACACAGCTACAGAATAACACTATCCTAAGCAACCGGTGGTACACTGATGCATACAGAATTAATTAAAACAAAATTTAAAAAAAAATTACCATCGACTTGAGCAATCAGTTCTTAAATACGTGCAAGATAAACTGCTTTATGGCCCAAAACATCAATAACACAGTATTACTGCTACACGGAATTAACTGAACAATGAAAATAAACAAATTTAAGTACTGATGTAAGTTGAATGAACGAACTTTTACCACGGCACAATGATAGTCCGTTACAGCTGTCAGTACGGTAACAAAGTATAAAGCAATCTAGAAGGTTTCAAACTATTGAAATGTGAATTGTCTTAACAGCAAAAGTCTCTATCAGAGTTGAGCAACCTGGCTCTGAGCACTATGGGACTTAACAGCTATGGTCATCAGTCCCCTAGAACTTAGAACTACTTAAACCTAACTAACCTAAGGACAGCACACAATACCCAGCCTTCACGAGGCAGAAAAAATCCCTGACCCCGCCGGGAATCGAACCCGGGAACCCGGGCGTGGGAAGCGAGAACGCTACCGCACGACCACGAGATGCGGGCTGAGCATCCTGATTAATAACCAAAGAATCTACATCTTAGAGAGATAAGCAATGTTCGGTGATCATTACGTAATGCCGTAGCCTGATAAACACAATATAGCACATTACTGACGGTTGCCGTTCAACATCAGCCGCGCGTCTAAATATCGTGCGCGAATCCTGACCGGAAACAACAACCAGCTATACACTGACAACAGCTTCTCTAACACACACAAAACAAGCATCGCGACTATTCTCTTAAACAAATCACGACAACGGTAAAATACACGAGCATCAAGGCAGAATACAAAAGGAGATAAGATTCGGCTGAAAGCTTCTTATATTCGATATTGCGTAATAAACTGCAGCTTTAGTTTACGTTCATTTTGCGGTTAAGACATCCTGAATGAACGAAAAGATGCAAACTGTTTTAAATACTAAGGATACCGCCCTTTTCAACAAGCTAAAACCACCCGCAGGCCTGATGTTTTCAACGTGTTAACCTTTAACACGCAGGCGAGGAATTCATTGTTAAATTGTGAAAGTAGCAATTCACTCAGATAGCAAACAAATTAGCCGAATATCGGCCACAACTGAAAGGAATCACTAACTGACAGAAAAATCAATCGGCGCACAGGTCAGTTACCTTCACTAGCCATTAACGGTCATACAAACTCAATACTCGAGTGATTCAGGAGAACACCTCTCGAACTAACAGGGTGGCCACACGGAACGTTTTCAAACCATTCACCAGACAAATAGCTGACCGTTAGAATATTAATCCAGAGAGCTGCTTTAGATTTACAAACCAGGCCAAACTCCGGGGGTCTCCTTACAGCGTAAAGGTGGAACGACTCTTGAACGGAGCCTGTGTTTACTGGTCACTGCAGCTACACTGCAGCTCCGATGGCCAACAGCCACCGGCGCAGCAGTGAAAAAACCAGCAGCACGCCGGGCGCCCACTGTTCCCTTGCAATGTCCCACGCACACTCTCTTCGTACTCCTTCGCCTTGCAAAGCGCCGGGACCCATAAATCAAGGGGGTGATCACCAACCAGCGTGCCGAAAGCAAGTCCATCTATGTTTGCAGGTGGGGATATTAAGCCACCAAATAATAGTTAAAATTCACGGTCAAACCTTCAGCTGTTATTTATTTTACACAATTCGATACTATTTTCGGTCAATGATCATTGTCAACCTTAGGCTAAAAGTAATAAGTCAAACCATTAGAGATTACACAGTTTACAGGAAAATAGAAGGTTAAATAATATTTCACTTGCTGGCATAAAAGGCAGGAAAGTTAAGCCATAAATCTGAACAAAAGTAATTTGCTCTTATAAGCCCACCATATCGCTTATACACTTTTTCTCACAATAATAACTGTAGTTGTAGGCAGTTGGTGGCATGGGTACAATTTTGATATCAAACTGATATGCAAATTAACGAAATTTTGCAAGCTAGCCTATGGTGGCAGCAGTTCTCCGTCGAACAATCGACTAAAAAGTCGACAGCGCAAGGAAATCTGACATTAAACAGTGGCCTCTCTGTGGATCACGCCAAAGTTGCATAACTAGACATAAATTTAATTTAATTAGTTCAACACCAGAACAAAATAAGTGACATCATAGGGAAAGAGAATGGGTGCCGTTGAAAAATTAATAACAAGACCTACGGTATCACAAAGCACTCCGTCTTCAGGCCACAAGTGGCCCATCGGGACCATCCAACCGCCGTGTCATCCTCAGTTGAGGATGCGGATAGGAGGGGTGTGCGGTCAGCACACCGCTCTCCTGGTAGTTACGATGGTTTTCTTTGACCGGAGCCGCTACTATACGGTCGTGTAGCTCCTCAATTGGCATCACGAGGCTGAGTGCACCCCGAAAAATGGCAACAGCGCATGGCGGTCGGATGGTCACTCATCCAAGTGCCGACCACGCCCGACAGCCCTTAACTTCGGTGATCTCACGATAACCGGTGTACCCACTGCGGCAAAGCCATTACCCACGGTATTACAAAGAGGTTTATTAACTAATATCAAGGTCAAGAGAAAACAAACATATAAACAGAAACATCGACAGTGTAACATTTCATTACCACGAACTCAGGTTGGTCGTCAATAGTCTTGGGGAACCTAAGTGGAATATACGTGTAAAAGGAGACTTGCTACTGTGTGTCGAAGGATGCCAGTCTAGGCAAGCACACTCTGCTGTATTGTTCCACTCATTGGTCTCTCACGTCAAAGTACAATTAAGCAGGCAATGGACACTGCGAGTGATTACTACGAGTACAAGGCTGCTATGAAGAAAGATGGTCGTTAGCACGTTTGTCAGGCTTCTGAATTTGCCAAAGCTGCACAACGTTAACGATATAGCTGGTGAAAGACGACATGCTGTCGTCTGCATCCGGGCGCTCCTGAGGTGTCCTACCGCAGGAGATGACACCACGTCTGCGTTGACTGTCTCACGTTCGTGAAAATATAAAGTTTCGCCCGGGTGTCCGGACGTCTTTACAACTAACGGCTGTCTCCGTGTAAACGGAAGAGCTCTAGTGACTCTACACCGTGACGGTCGAGAAGCAAGTCCTAACTCTCCCTTTTGCCTTCAGAAAAACAGCTCCCTCCCCCCCCCCCCCCCCCACTGTTCTCGATTAAACCTATCATGGCCCAGCAGTGGTTGCCGTGCCAATTACGCAATCATGTTTTCTAGCAAGGAGGCACGAACTTTATCAACGAATCACTGCAGTGCAGTAGACGCTCTGTTCTCCAAAAGAACGGCACACACTGCTAAGAGCCCGGCGCATTTCACAACGCGAGGGCAACTTCCTAATGAAAAGAAGCTCCATCTCGTCCACGAAACAATTTAGTGGGTGCCGTTTTGGTGGGACGTAGGGGCGTCTAAGAAACGCGACATCCGGAGAAATTCGTTGTCCCATCTCACAATGTAATAAACACATTGGCAGGGCAGCAGCACGACTTTGCTTTACCTGGATCTGCACATGGGGCAAGGAGACCAGGCTCCAACACCATGTCCACTCGCTAATAAAGCAGTTAGGCAAGCGCCAGGATACTCGGCGCCACCAGTTTCTATAGAAGCGTCATTTCGCATGTAGCCGCGGCGTCGCCATCCTCTTGCTTAGCCACTAGCGGAACAAGGCCGGCCGCCAGAATGGCCGGCCGGCAGGTGTGGCCGAGCGGTTCTAGGCGCTTGAGTCTTGAACCGCAAGACCGCTACGGTCGCAGGTTCGAATCCTGCCTAGATCATGGATGTGTGTGATGTCCTTCGGTTAGTTAGGTTTAATTAGTTCTAAGTTCTAGGAGACTGACGACCTCAGATGTTAAGTCCCGTAGTGCTCAGTCCCATTTGACAAGAATGGCGGCCCCTTAAACCACTGCCCTGCCATGCCCACGGCCCGTTCCGGAGACTCCGAAGGAATCTGCGGACTGGCTTGCTGCTCTGGGAAAGTTCTAAAGCTGCCCTAATCCTATGGTAAACTCCTGCGTCCAAAATTCTGTCTCTAGCAGAGTTTTATTATTGCTACTCAAGTCATGGAAGTACTGTGAGATCAATCAGATATTTACATTGACCCCAACTGACCATTAGATTAACATCAATCTGGGAAAAGAAGTTGTATGGTAATCGCCAAAACTGTAAAGGGGAGGTACCTGATGGGTTTTATCACAGCAGTGGCCTGATCAGAAGGCACCGCCATCTTTCAATTAATCAATTAATCAACTCCCGCAGACAGCCACATCGCTCGCGGTCATCCCAGCCCCTGACTACGCCCACCCACGCCCACCAGATGACGTCACATGTCTTCTCAGCCTGCACATGGGCCCCAGACCCCTCCCCCTCTTCATCTTCCCCCTCCACCAACCTACCCTATTGCTGCAAATGTCGAATTTTGGTGAGAATTTCGAATTTTGCTGGGAATGTCGAATTGTGGTGGGAATTCCTATGTCCCAGAGCTGTGCCGTGCTGATGTCCCCCCCCCCCCCCCCCAGGAACTGGCGGGAAATTAAAATTGGTGGTACCATTTCTGCGAATCGAATCCTGGTCCCCTGGATCGAAAGCCCAAGTGCACTTTTCTAACGCTATTACACTACCAGAGGTGGTTTGAATTGATGGGCCGCGCGGGATTAGCTGAGCAGTCTCGGGCGCAGCAGTCATGGACTGAGCGGCTGGTCCCGGCGGAGGTTCGAGTCCTCCCTCGGGCATGGGTGTGCGTGTTTGTCCTTAGGATAATTTAGGTTAAGTAGTGTGTAAACTTAGGGACTGATGACCTTCGCAGTTAAGTCCCATAAGGTTTCTCACACATTTGAACATTGTTTTGGAATTGATGGGAAATTAAAAACGGCAGTGCTCTTTCCAGGACTTGAACGCTGATTCTGCTGGATGGGAAGCCCAATGTACCCCCCAGCACATCGAAACTGCCCAAATGCAGGAGAGAAACGATAGGTTTGCATATTTTTTTATTTTTGTTAGGAAACTAACGCAAACTTCGATACGACTTACATAATTAAACGAAAAGACTGGGCCTAATTACACATCCATATGCTTATTGCTACACAAGGATGGCGTAAAACTGCAATATAGCTCAAAAATTGACGATACCACATGACTGGTTTTATCCTGCTAAGAAAAAAAATTTCGCAATACCACTGGAAACTACTGACAGACACACTCAGATTCTACCCTTCACCTACAAGCAGGTGGGAGAAAGGCAGGGGTGTAAGGTACACCTTTATTCATTTTGGTGGGAAATACGTTCAACTGACGAGATGCTGGTGTTGAACAGAAACGAGTTTAAAAAATGTATTATCTGTAAGCACACAGTGGCTCTGAGCACTATGGGACTTAACATCTGTGGTCATCAGTCCCCTAGAACTTAGACCTACTTAAACCTAACTAACCTAAGGACATCACACACATCCATGCCCGAGGCAGGATTCGAACCTGCGACCGTAGCAGTACCGCGGTTCCGGACTGAGCGCCTAGAACCGCTAGTCCACCGCGGCCGGCTAAGCACACAGTATCTATCGCTGTTTGACGTTAGAGTTCGCTACATTTACTTGCTGAAAAACCGCCCTACAGCTCAGGTAATCGAAGCCAATACACGCTATCACAACTAATGGAAAAAAATGCCTCAGAATTCTAATTGCACTTCGAAACTGTCATGAAAGAACCAGCACTCGTAATGAGCAGGTCATAATGCAGCATATGTACTGAGGAAAATCATCACCCTAAATGACAGCATGAGGGTCTGTAATTGAAGGTGCGTCCTCCTTGATGTACAATCACAAACTGCCGAAAACCGAGGCCCTCTCCCCTGCCTCCAGCCCTCCGTCCACTTATGGGAAAGACACATGCTTTTTCAAATAGCAACCTGCTTCACCGACCCCCTCGCAGCACGTGCAGGCTGCAGTTTCTTTGGGGCTCAACTGCCAACACCTCTATGGCCGCAGGACTCACCAGGCTCTCTGCGGTGACTCGCACTACATGGCATGCCTTGAGGCGACGGTCCTAGACAAAACAAAAGGGGAAATTAGTAGCACAACCCCGTCCATCTGGAGAACACTCCAGATGGCTTTTTCAAAAGTCGGCTACTTGCAGAATAGGAAGCCCCTTCCGCCTAAAGTGAGTGCAACCTCACACTGCACTATCTTCCGAACATAGTGCGATGATGACATCGCTCAAAACAAAACTCTGATAAATGACCACGGGTTTTGGTCTCATGGAACTCTCACCACTCAGTTCTACGCTGGACTATTTAACATCAACGAGACTCCTTTAATAAAGCAAATTAATAAAAAAGGAAAGTCGATCGCGACGATAATAAATGTACCATTTCCACGAAAATATTGTGTGTGCGTGAAATCTTATGGGACTTAACTGCTAAGGTCATCAGTCCCTCAGATTACACACTACTTAACCTAAATTATCCTAAGTACCAACAGACACACCCATGCCCGAGGGAGGACTCGAACCTCCGCCGGGACCAGCCGCACAGTCCATGACTGCATCGCCTGAGACCGCTCTTCTAATCCTGCGCGGCAAACGAAAATATTCAAAGTCCATTTTCTTTTAGTTTTATGAACAAATTCGGTATAATTTCTACGTTTGATTGCAAGATAGAATTCGCATATCATATTGTGATTTCCAGTGACGTGCATTGCACCGATCACCAATGATCAGCAGAGACATGTTACCCTGTTTGAAAACAGGAAAAATCTTCATTATTTCGTAACCGTTATCATGGTAAAGAAAAAGCGAGAATTTAAACTCCAAAGAACAAAATAATAATCTATATTAAGCAATTTCTTTCAGGAACAAATTACACGTCCTGAGAGTGTCTCACACGTACAATGTCTGTAAATAAACAACCATGCACGTGTGTATCACAATCATTTCAGACAATCTTTTACACCATTAATTCACATGTCGTAAGAAACACTTTCATATTACGTTCGAAACAACAATCTATAATTCAAGAGAAAGTAGCTGTTTAGTATACTATGATAGATCCCCTTTTACCAATACGATGCTATATCATACCAGCATTTACAAAACAAATCGTGAGAGCCTGTCTCTCGCAGTGTAAGTGTGAGATACAAATTTCATTAAAATATTTTGCCACAGTGCAAAAATAAAAAAAAATTTAAAAAAATTCCTTGTCAAGAATCATTCCGTGGTCCCCTAGGCATCTCCTCCACATACCAGGCGGCACTTCATTGATATCAATTTGATAGGCTAAGTAATTAAATTGATCATGAGAGGCAGTTTGCATGGGGAGATTTATTCAGCCAGATTATACTCACCAGGTAGGTCAAATGGGAATCCGTGGAGGGAAGACGATGATCTTTTCGAGGAACACTATTGAGAACCGACATTTGAAGCTGACCGCAAAGGATTATACAGCCCTCAAGAACCTAGTGATAGTGGAAGCAACTAAACTTTAGTTGATACATCTGAGGCACATCAGAGGTGATGCCATATCAGATCCCAAAATAGCTCCATTGTGAATGATTGTACGGGTTACGGTCTCAATGGGAAACAATTGTACCTGTATCGTACTTGCAACAAATCCAGGTCGGTGACATAGCGGAGGATATTACACTGCAGAAATAAGTCTACAAACGTGAGTAACTGCAACTAACAGCTTCTACGTGTAATCACTCCAATGTTCTGACAATTTGTACAGCTTCCAGGAAACCTCGATTGTCACTATCAGTTCCGTTCACGGTGTTGGTTTTGTCAAATACCACTGGGTAGCGAGAAATTAAACGATTCGTGAACTTAGAATCATCATAGCTACAATACCTTTACTGTGGTATACGACTGGCAGCAGAAGTCACTTGTGCTGTTTACTTCATATGACGTTTTACTCAGCGGGTAGGAGCATTTGTAATGGGAAGTGGAAGCTAGTAAGTAGTGTGTGGCAAGTTGGGAATTTTGCTCGGACAGGCGAAGCTGTTAAGGTGGCTGCCTGTGTAAAGTGGGATATCCGGGTTCACGTACCGATCCGGCCATAATTTTCAATTGTCTCCATTGAATTTTATTTCATTGCTTGATAGTGGCTTATGTCAGAGTTTCAGTTTCATCGTTTAATGTATTAATTTCCCATTGTAAGCCTAGGAACTTATAAAAGTGCAGGTGAAACTAGCCACTTGAAGTCTACATTCATTGACGTAGAAGTATATTTCTTAAGTCGTATAGGAAAGAAGAAGAGAGCCTACGGCTTTTCTAAATCCGACTGGAAGTAGCACACATATAGGCGGTGCTGTTAAACTTCGAGGACAATGCCAGCCATTCGCCTCGCTCAAAATTGCATCTCTCCAATTACTGAGATACTTAACGTGCGTTCTATATCAGGGATTTGTCATGTAGGACATTTCTCCTGTTCCGTCTTCCGCAAATCGTCCAGTAAAAACGCTCCGGCCTTGGAGCACGCTCGCATCTGAAGAGAGCGGAAATGGTGGAAGAATGCTCTCAAGTTTCAGGTATCCCGGAACTGAATGTTCTCGTCAAAACACAGAACATTAGCCTCAAGACCTTCCTTGCCTGAAACGTCGTATCACATTTGTTCCGTATACCACTATAAAGAATTACACTAACTATTTACGGCAGATAAAACAAGCTACAGCACTTACACTGCCAGCTAAAAATTATGAGGAAAGCAGAGATCTTTAAAGCGAACTTTGTCTTCCTATAACCAGTGAAAAGAATGTACTGGTCTTATAATCTGTTATCGCAGTCTTACATAATATGCTCACGACATTTACTGCTGCGAAATTTGACAGTTGAAGCGAAATCTGCAGTCCAAGCGGTGAGAAATTAGGCCGTCGATGAACTACATACCTGCCGTAAGAGCTATGTTTGTATTTCATACTTTTGCTGTTATATTTCTAAACAGTTAATATATTTTGGGCTCAAAAGTGGCAATCTAATGTTATGAAACGTAGGTGATAGCAGCACGTCCGTAAAAAAAGCTAAATCTTGTCAATGATACGGTATTAGCTGCAACGTATTCACGAACAATGACTTGGGAAATTGAATGTAATTTTGATTCACAGGAAAGAAGGCAATATAGACGCATTTTATAAATAAGTTAGGAATTTACTTAAGAGTATAAAAATGAACCGTATCACATTTGTCGTTCCATTCTGCTTTCAAATCGGTAGGAGACCAACACACTTTAATTCTTAGTATTATTCAGCACGGTATTAGATATCTCATATTAACGATAGAAATTTGTAGCACACATAGACATTCTCATAATTCTGTGGTGACATTACAGTTCCCCTATGCGGACTCATTACGACAGAATCTTCAGCAGTGAATCTGACATGGAGAACGACACAACCCCATCAATTTTTTGTTACCGAAACTCACATTTAACAGATGTAGTGCAATCAGTAATTAACGTCCCAAGTGAAAGTAAGTGTTGACCATTTACATCTACATCTACATCCATACCTCGCAAGCCCCCCGACGGCGTGTGGCGGAGGGTACCTTGAGTACCTCTATCAGTTCTCTCTTCTATTCCAGTCTCGTATGGTTCGTGGAATGAAAGATTGTCGGTATGCCTCTGTGTGGGCTCTAATCTCTCTGATTTTATCCTCATGGTCTCTACGCGAGATATACGCAGGAGGGAGCAATATACTGCTTGACTCCTCGGTGAATGTACGTTCTCGAAACTTCAACAACAGCCCGAACCGAACTACTGAGCGTCTCTCTTGCATAGTCTTCCACTGGAATCTATCTATCATCTCCATAACGCTTTCGCAATTACTAGATGATCATGTAACGAAGCGCGCTGCTCTCCGTTCTATCTTCTCAATCTCTTCTATCAACCCTATCTGGTACGGATCCCACACGGGTGAGCAGTATTCAAGCAGTGGGCGAACAAGTGTACTGTAGCCGACTTCCTTTGTTTTCGGTCTGCATTTTCTTAGGATTTTTCCAATGAATCTCAGTCTGGCATCTGCATTACCGGCGATTAATTTCATATGGTCATTCCATTTTAGATCACTTCTAATGCCTACTCCCAGATAATTTATGGAATTAACTGCTTCCGGTTGCTGACCTGCTATACTGTAGCTAAATGATTAAGGATCTTTCTTTCTATGTGTTCGCAGCACTCTACACTTGTCTAACTGAGATTCAATTGCCATTACCTACACCATGCGTCAATTCGCTGCAGATCCTCCTGCTTTTCAGTACAATTTTCCATTGTTACAACCTCTCGATATACCACAGCATCATCCACAAAAAACCTCAGTGAACTTCCGATGTTATACGCAAGGCCATTTATGTATTTTGTGAATAGCAACGGTCCTACGACACGCCCCTGCGGCACACCTGAAATCACTCTTACTTCGTAAGACTTCTCTCCATTGAGAATGATAAGCGGCGTTCTGTTATCTAGGAACTCCTCAAACCAATCACACAATTGGTTCAAAAAAGAAATGTTCAAATGTGTGTGAAATCTTATGGGACTTAACTGCGAAGGTCATCAGTCCCTAAGCTTACACACTACTTAACCTAAATTAGTCTAAGGACAAACACACGCACCCATGCCCGAGGGGGACTCGAACCTCCGCCGGGACCACCCACAATTGGTCTGATAGTCCATATGCTCTTACTTTGTTCATTCAACGACTGTGGGGAAATGTATCGAACGTGTAGCGGAAGTGAATAAACACAGCATCTACCGGGGAACCCGTTTCTATGGCCCTCTGAGTCTCGCGGACGAATAGCGCGAGCTGGGTTTCACACGATCGTCTTTTTCGAAACCCATTCTAATTCCTACAGAGTAGATTTCTAGTCTACAGAAAAGTCATTATACTCGAACATAATACGTGTTCCAAAATTCTACAACTGATCGACGTTAGAGATATAGGTCTATAGTTCTGCACATCTGTTCGACGTCCCTTCTTGAAAACGGGGATGACCTGTGCCCTTTTCCTATCCTTTGAAATGCTACGCTCTTCTAGAGACATACGGTACACCGCAGCAAGAAGGGGGGCAAGACTACAGAGCGAAGTGGCACAGTGGAGCACACAGGACTCACATTCTGAGGGACGACGGTTCAACCCGCGTCCGGCCATCCAGTTTTGGGTTTCCCGTCATGTCCCTTATTCGTTCCAAGCAAATGCCAGGATGGCATCTTTGTGAGGTCACGGCCGATTTTCTTCCCCAAACTTACCACGTTCCGAGCGTGCGCTCCATCTGTAATGGCCTTGATGTCGACAGGACGTTAAACCTAATCTTCCTCCCTCCATCAGAGAAATGCAGAAATTGACTTTTGGGGGCAATAGAAATACATTCCCCGGGCACAGAACTGCAGTTAGTGAAGTCGCGAAGTGACCAAAGATTGATATTAAGGAGTATACATGGTAACATGAATACTTATATTCGAATTCTTATTGTGTGTAACAGTGCTTACACTGTCTCCTTTCGATGAGAATTTTTCAGCGCCCGAAGTCGGTGAGAACGCCAACAGGAGATTATAACAATAATATTAAAATTTTCGATTTAGACAAAAGCATTACTACGAAAAGTTATCACACGTGATGATAACCATTTCAAGCTATCCTAACTAATTTATTTTGCAACTGTAATTGTGAGTATTCGTTATTCACGACTAACTGGGAACGTATTATACAATAGCTACATAGTTTCACCCCAACGCGATTATGGGACTGCTAGGGCAGGCACACAGTTAAACAAATAGTCGAAAATTGCTCATTGACATTAAACATCGGTTGCAGCTGTTAATTCCTGCATGCTTACGGACAGGTGATAGAATATATCAGCAAAATGGACATTCGGCTGTAGTCTTTCCGTAAATTTGGTCGTTTTATAAATTATTATTTTTGTTCCTTTCGTTCTTTTATATGATCTGTACGCTTTGTATGCATATTTAATGTATATGTATTAGACTATTTATATTCCATTAATTCACTTAATGTAGTGCGCCATACTCTAAATAAACAAATATACATTGTACCAACCCTACAACAAAATGCAGTAAATAATACCTTAGTATTACCGTTACACCGGATGAATTATTATCCGTAAGTTAGTTCATTTCAGGTTTCTGATTCGTTGTTCCCTTCTTTCCTTCCAGTACTCGTTCATCTGTTCGTTCGCAGCCTTCTCGCCACTTCAAACAAATCTTATGCACTCTCCTGCCTTGGAATCATTCCACGTTCAATACTTTTCCTTACACACACCTCTCTCAGTCGTTTCTTATACGTATTTTTTTTCTAAATCCTTTCTAGTTCATGAATCCAATTTGTTTTTGACTACTTATCTCTCGTATATTTGAAGATTTTTTTTCATTAATCTTCATTCTTGGATTCGAAATCAATATAAAAAAAATACGTCTTATTTTTCTCATTACTCCCGGTATGTTTTTCCTCTGTCAGTAAACTTCATCGTTACTTCGTAATTTCCAATGTTCCTTAGAAATCCGTGATCCTAATATTTTCATGAACCGTTTATCTTCTGTTTTTAGTTTGAATAAACCATACTTTAACGCAAGACATTCGCTTGCACATAGACATTCTGGCTTTACTCCTGTATTTTAATGTTTTACGTTTTCATTAAGACAGGCATTTCTTTATTTAAATGGTCTTTAGTTGTACCATATGTCCTTCGTGTTGCATATATCATTTCTTCTATAGCAGTTCTTTCCAAGTCATTGCCTTGGGTTGTTTCCCCAAGGTACTGAATTTTCTAACGTTTTCTATCTACCGAACATCTGTTTCCAGAATTTTCGGTGCATTTTCAAGGTTTGTTAAAATTTTGATTTTTTCTGCATAAATTGCTAAACCAGTACTAATCCCTGTTTCTTCAGAAAGATTTACTCGTATTATAACATATATTTTCAAAAAGTATAGCAAAACTATCAGGAAATGCGAGACATTTCATTCCACTCTTCTCGTCTCTTCTTCTTCAACGTTTTGGTGAAATCTTATATTCATTCACTTTTAATTAGTGAAATCTTATATTCATTCACTTTTAATTAAAAATTCTCACTGCTTTCCTGCAACACAACTAAAGAGAATTGGGGTAGGCTATCATCTTGGCTTACCCCAGTGTTTATTTTCGAAGGGCATATGTCATATCGAACGTAATGAAAAATGTTAGCCTATGTTGATAAATGAGGAGAACCATGCAACAGAATCTGTGGCTGATCATATCCACTAACATCTTTCAGCTTCCACGCTTATGCACTGATCGAGGTCTGCCGGTAATTTTTGTTTACCACTGTTTGCTATGAGTCTTCTAAGACTAGGTGTCCTCTGAGGACTCTTATAAAACCTATATGTGACCAACAAAATTTTCTTCCTGGTTGTGTAATTACTGCGTTACACGCACTCATGTTTGTAAAAATGAAGCTCTTAACAAATAGCAGAATAAAGAATACGAAATGCATTTACAAGGTGCTGCAGTTATCAGTTTATCTTGTTTGCCACTTGGCATGACGCTATCTCGGTATACAACGAAACCCAACAGGAGTGTCGTAACTGTATTTATTACACTGTGCTGTTATTTCATCCGTTATGTCAGATATGTAATTTTACTGGCCTCGTAATTTTGATTAACCTTTTTCAGATGTGTAATAATGATCACTCTCTCAGCAATAACCAAGTTCACATAGCAAGTTTCCTCGTTATTGTGAATGTCATCTTCCTGTTGCTGACTAATTGCCGATCACTTCCTCGGCTGGCCTCTTGCCTGGCTGACACACGTAACGTCTTGGGATGCTGAACCCCTCCATGTGTATGATATTAGAACAAGAGTCTTGTATCAATTCAAGTATACTCTTAATTAATCGTTGTGTTTGTAGTTTCCCATCTCTGAATTGATTTTCTGATCTAGTCTGTATCACGCAGCCCTTAACCGGTGGTAGGATCTCAGTTTCCGCCACCAGTAATTTTATTCTCTCTGTCCATCCAATCACCCATATTGTTGCATCTAACTGTCATGAACAGAGCTGCCAAATTTTTAACGGTATTCATATATTTCTGTTACTTGGCTTACAGGTTCCTATTTATTACACTTCATACACATCTGATTCACTATTTTGCTGTCAATGGCAATGGTAAATCAGAGCTTTTAAATGTTTATTCTATTTATTTATGCTGTTATCAATAACTGTCTCAGGTCTCACTTGCTTACGACCATTTGTTATAGTTGATTTGTTTCTCTAATAGTCAGAACAAAGCGTATTGCAATGGCATAGTGTGGTGTTATGCGTCGTTAGTTCTCTATACTTTTCCGGCAAGGAGTTGTTCTCTATTCGATAGTTCGATAGTTTATTAAAAAGTTTGATATACCTGTGAAGTACGATGTTCACCATATTATCAATAATCGATATTGCCCGCGTGGGACACAGGTTTGTTTTCTGGGTAGAATGGAGTCTCACTTAGTGTGGTTTCCATCGTTCAGTGCATAAAACATTTCTTGCTCAAATAATAGCTTACGCTTTCGAATAGGTGATTATAATACTAAAAGAATGGAGGCGAGTGACCATCGAAAGTTTTTCAGTGATGCTTCGGAGTGATAGTTTTTTCTTTTTTTTGCATTGGCGCTCCGAAAATAGCCTGATTGGTATTGAAAACTTCCGCTACCAAATCTGTGGCGTGGAATTTACACCACTACGGCATGGGGAAACTAGCTGGTAGTTTGTCTCAAGTGGACGAGCAGATAATCTGCAACACTTAGGTATACCTCATTGCAGACTGGTTAATATTATGGACACAACGTAAACTAACCAAACAATAATACGCAGCAGCGCCGTAAGTGGGAAGCAAAGGACGGTTAGAGCTGTAACAAGCTCCCATACACCAAATATTGTGTAGATTATCTCCCCACAGAATGTGAATAAATTGACGCAGTTATGTTTGTAATCCTACAGACAACACTCATTTGAAGCTTAATTAAGCTCATTTCCTTCCAGGTTCACAGTGTCTACTGGCTAGTTCCTGTTATGAAATTTTAAATATTTAGTAAAACATCTGACGTGAACATACAACTCAGTGTCAATAAAGGAACTGAACAAAAATATGTAAACACTGCGAGAAATTCATGCTCGATTATACATGCAAATGTAGATATCTGACATTGTGAGTATGCAGAAACGATTCATTACTTCGATGAGTTTTGATACATCTGTAAAATGTTCGTGAGATAGCAAATACCGGTAATGTTCTGATCTTAGCTTTCCCTTCAGTGTCTTCCATATCTGAAGTGATCGGTAACGGTCGAAACTACACACATAAAAAAAAGTTTTGCATCCCCTCGGTTCCGAGAGTACAGGAACCTGTACATATAATTGGAATAGAGATCAACATAAAGATCGTTTCCGCCCTTTTTATTGCTCATTAAAACCACACATTGCATTTTGTACCACCATGCAGTTAGAACTTCAGAGGTGGTGGTCCAGGTTGCTGAACGCACCGGTACCTCTAATACCTAGTAGCACGTCCTCTCGCATTGTTTCATGCCTGTATTCGTCGTGACATAATATCCACACATTCATCAAGGCACTGTTGGTCCAGATTGCCCCACTCCTCAACGGAGATTCGGCGTAAATCACAGTGATTGGTGGCTCACGTCCCTTTTCAATATATCCCAAGCATGTTCGATGGGGTTCATGTCAGGAGAACATGCTGGCCACTCCAGTACAACGATGTCGTTATCCTGAAAGAAGTTATTCACAAAATGATCACCATGGGGATGCAAGTTTTCGTCCATGAAGACGAATGCCTCGCCAATATGCTGCCGATTTGGTTGCACTATCGGTAGGAGGATGGCATTCACGTATCGTACAGCCGTTACGGCGCCTTGGATGACCACCAGCAGCGTACATCGGCCCCACATAATGCCACCCCTAAACAGCAGGAAACCTCCACCTTGCTGCACTCGATGGACAGTGTGTCTAAGGCGTTCAACCTGACCGGGTTGCCTCCAAACACGTCTCCGACGATTATCTGGTTGAAGGCATATACGTCACTCGTCGGTGAAGAGAACGTGAAGACAATCCCGATCGGTCCATTCGTTATATTTTGGGCCCATCTATACCGCGCTGCATGGTGTCGTGATTTCAAAGGTGGACCTCCCCATGGGCGTCGGGAGTGACGTTGCTGCATATTGCGCACAGTTGCAGTCGTAACATGACGTCCTGTCACTACAAGGAAAGCATTATTCAACATGGCAGCGTTGCTGACAGGGTTTTTCCGAGCCATATTCCGCAGGTAGCGGTCATAAACTGAAGTAGTAGCCCTTGGGCGGCCGGCCGCGGTGGCCGTGCGGTTCTAGGCGCTACAGTCAGGAGCCGAGCGACCGCTACGGTCGCAGGTTCGAATCCTGCCTAGGGCATGGATGTGTGTGATGTCCTTAGGTTAGTTAGGTTTCATTAGTTCTAAGTTCTAGGCGACTGATGACCTCAGAAGTTAAGTCGCATAGTGCTCAGAGCCATTTGAACCATTTGAACCCTTGGGCGGCCTGTGCGAGGCATGTCATCGACAGTTCCACAGTATCTCCACCATGTCCGAACAACATCTTTTTTGTTCATTCCGAGAAGCCTGGACACCTCCCTGTTGAGAGCCCTTCCTGGCACAAAGTAACAATGCGGACGCGGTCGAGCAGCGGTAATGACCGTCGAGGCGTGGTTGAACTACAGACAACACGAGCCATGTACCTCCTTCCTGGTGGAATGACTGGAACTGATCGGCTGTCGGATCCCCTCCGTCTAATAGGCGCTGCTCATGCATGGCTTTTTACATCTTGGGCGGATTTAGTGACAACTCTGAACAGTCAAAGGGGTTGTGTCTGTGATACAAAATCCTCAATCAACGTGTATCTTCCGGAGTTCTGGGAACCGGGGAGATACAATACTTTTTATGATGTGTGTAGTTATCACGTTTTCTATATGCAATTTTAGCTAGTAAACAATTTACAAAAATTCTAAATTCGTTGATAAATGGAGATACTAACCACGCCTTGCTGGCTGCGCTGTTCTCTTTGACCGCGAACGACACCTGTTCTGTGTCCTTAATACGTTGCAAGTGTTTGTTGTAGTCAGAACTGTCTTCTGTGCAGTGACTTCCGTAGTTAAAACTAATTATTTTCGAACGTGGGCAAATTCTTGATGATCGTATGGTGGGATACGGAATTTTTGTTGACTCGAGAGGCACCATATCGGAGATCTATACTGCATAGAGGTGATGCGGAAAAAAATCATCCGCTAAATCATAACACGGGCCAAAACGTGTTAAGTGATCTGACCAAGGGTCATTAATGATGACTGTGACGGAAAATAAGAGAATGATAGTTGCAAACGTTACTACATAACTGAACGTTGCACGTGCGAAACATGTAAACACCAAAACAACAGATCAGTGATGCAAATGCTCCTAGCAGGAAAACGTGGCGCCGAAATCATAAAATCTAGGCTATGAATCGATGTAAGAAAGTCATTTGGTCGCCGAGTCTAGGTTCACATTGTTTTCAACTTCTGGCCTAATTTAGGCTGGGGTTCCGTAATGAATTGCCCAGTAATATAGTGATATTCCAAAGGCTTCATGGCTAGTGTCCAACGTCGCATTATTGCCAAGTATTACTGATCATTACGGCTGGCCGGATCCATTCCATGGTACAGCATTTGTTCCACATTGGTGATGCTGTGTTCCAAGGCGATGGTGCCATTGTTCACACGATACACATCATCCAGGACTGGGTTTGAGAGGTGGAGGAAGAATTTCCGCATCTCCCATGGCCACAAGATCTCACTCTTATCGATACTTTGTGGTCTATTCGAGAAGATCGGTGCGTGATCGTTAACCGTTTCTACCATGGTCACTTGAACTTGCTAGTATATTGGATGGTATGAGTCCCTTGAAAACCATACATCACTTCTATTTACCAAAACGGAGGACGACTGGAAGAAGTTTTGGTTTCCCTAGACTGTAAGAATCATGGTTGTGTCATATGAATCAACGCGGGATCCGCAGCCGTGATACACGATATAATGTTGAAGGTAGAGAGGGAAGAAAGGAAAGTTAAGGGAATCAGCGACGGCAAGTGAAAATGTGAGCCGGACTGGGACTCGAACGCGGAATGATCTGCTTACTACGCAGTTGCAGCAACCACTGCGCTTTCCGGTACTGTGTTTATCGCAAATGCGCGGACTACCTAGGTACGCTACCCAGCTGACCCACACTCCCACCTTCCATCACCTGTCCGCATGTCCAAAAGAACAGATACCACACGGAATGCGCAGCTGTGATACATATTATGTAACTGATAATTGTTGTGCCGCTGGTGGAGATTGAAGTAAAGACAATCGATCGTCTAAGTAATTTCACTAGCGGAATGCGAAATTAATATTTATTAGTAATTATACTTCCCAAATCAACATTAGTGCGTACACTGAACAGCCAAAGATACTGGTAACCCTGCCTAAAATCATGTAGGGCCCCGCGAGCACGCAGAAGTGCCGCAGCACGACGTGGCATGGACTCGACTAATCTAAAGTAGCGTTGGTGGGAAATGACACCATGAATCGTGCAGGGCTGTCCATAAATCCGTAAGAGTACGAGTGGGTGGAGATCTCTTCTGAACAGCACGTTGCAAGGCACCACAGAGATGCCCAATTATGTTCATATGTGGGAAGTGTTTAAACTCAGGAGAGTGTTCCTGGAGCAACATTGTAGCGATTCTACACGTCTGGGGTGTCGCATTGTCCTGCTGGAATCGCCCAAGTCAATCGGAATGCACATTTCACATGAAAGGCTGCAGGTGATCAGACAGGATTCTTTGGTGCGTGTCACCTATCAGAGTCGTATCTAGACGTATCAGAGGTCCCATATCACTCCAACAGCATATTCCCCCCACCATTACACAGCCTCCACCAGATTTGTCCCCTGCTGACATGTAGGGTCCTCGGTTTCATGAGGTTGTCTCCATAGCCATACACGTCCATCCGATCGATACAATTTGAAACGAGACTCGTCCTACCAGGCAACAGTGTAATATCGGTGTTGACGGGCTCAGGCGAGGCGTAAAGCCCTGTGTGGGTGCAGTCGTGAAGGGTACACGAGAGGGCCCTGTACTCCGAAAGCCTATATGGATGATGTTTCGTTCAATGGTTAGCACACTGACACTTGTTGATGGCTCAGCAGTGAAATCTGCTGAAAACTGAGGAAGGTTTATACTTCTGTCACGTTGAACGATTCTCTTGAGTTGCCATTCGTCCCGTTCTTACAGGATCTTTTTCCGGCTGCAGAGATGTCGGACATTTTATGTTCAGCCAATTGCTGATATTCATGGAACACACGTGAAATGGTCGTACGGGAAAGTGCCCAATTCATCACCACCTCGGAGATGCTGTGTCCCTTCGCTCGTGCGCTAATTGTAATACCACGTCGAAACTCACTTAAATCTTGATAATCTGTCATTGTAGCAGCAGGAACCGATCTGACAACTGCGCCGGACACTTGTTGTGTTATGTAGGCGTTTCCGAAAGCAGCGGCTATTCTGCCGTTTTACATATCTCTGTATTTGAATACGCGTGCCTATACGAGTTTGTTTGGCACTTCAGTGTATATTACAGTGTTCTGTGGTCTAGGGGTTTAGATTCACAATCAGAACTTCTCCCGGATTCGAATCCCGCGGCTGCTTAAATTTTGATTAATAGTCAGCATTGGCGGCCGAAGACTTCCGGCATAAGAAGTCACCCCTCATTCTGCTAACGGAATTGTTAAAAAGGGCGGAGGAGCGGACAGAGGTTCAGAGCACTCTCTTATCCTAGAGGTGGGAAACTGCCCCTAAAGGTGGAAGAATCAGCAGTGATCAAACGGCATGAGGATGCAGAAGGCAATGGAAACCACTGAATTAAAGACACGTAACGTGTATCCATACTATATGTTGCTTGTAATTGAAAGCGTCATGATGATCTCTCCATTGGCAAAAGATTCCGGAATAGTCCCCCCGGGATGGGACTGCCAAGGGGGACTTACCATGAGAAAAAGATTGAATAATCAACGGATGGATAACGTTCCACGAGTCGGGGCGTGGCATGTCAGAGGCTTGAGGGTGGTAAGGAAACTAGAAAATCTGAAAAGGGAAATGCAAAGGATCAATCTAGATATAGTATGGGTCAGTGGAGTGAAGTGGAGAGAAGACAAGGATTTTTTGTCAGATGAGTATAGGGTAATATCAAGAGCAGCAGAAAATATTATAACGGAAGTAGGATTCATTATGAAAAGGAAGGTAGGGTAGAAAGTATGTTACTGTGAACAGTTCAGTGATAGGGTTGCTCTTATCAGACTCGACAGCAAACCAGCAGCGACCACGATAGTTCAGGTATACATGACGACGTCGCAGGATGAAGATGGAGAAGTAGAGAAAGTGTGCGAGGATACTGCAAGGGTAATATAGTATGTAAAGGGATATGAAAATCTAATAGTCATGGGAGACTGGAATGAAGTTGTGGGGGAAGAAGGAAAGATTACAGGAGAACATGACCTTGGGACTAGGAATGAGAGAGGAGAAGAACAGTTGTGTTCTGCAGCAAGTTTCAGTTAGTAATAGTGAATACTCTGTTCAAGAATGACTAGAGGAGGAGCTATACACTTGGAAAAGGCCGTGTGATACGGGAAGATTTCATTTAGTTTACATCATGGTCAGACAGAGATTGCTAAATCAGATACTGGATTGTGATTAGCCAGGAAGAAAATACACGCAAAGAAGTGGGATACGGAAGTACTAGGGCTATAGATACAGCAATAAGGAACATCGCAATGGGCAGTACAGTTGAAGAAGAATGTACAAATCTAAAAAGGGACATCACAGAAGTTGTGAAGGAAAACATAGGTACAAAGAAAGTAACTGCGAGGATACCATGGGTAACAGAAGAAATACTTCAACTGGTCGATGAATGGAGGATGTACAAAAATCTTCCGGGAAACTCAGGACTATAGAAATACAAGTCGCTGAGGTATGATACAAATTGGAAGTGCAGGGAAGCTAAGACGAAATGGCTGCATGAAATTGTGAAGACTTCGAAAAAGTAAAGATTGTCGGAAGGACACGCTCAGCATACAGGAAAGTCAAAACATCCTTCGGTGACATGAAAAGCGAAGGTGAGAACATTAAGAGCGCAAAGGGAATTCCACTGTTAAATGCTGAGGAGAGAGCGGATAGGTGGAAAGATTACATTAAGAGCCTCTATGAGGGGGAAGATTTGTCTGATGTGATAGAAACAGGAGTCGATTTAGAAGAGACAGGGCACACAGTATTAGAATTAGAATTTATGAGAGCTTTGGAGGACTTAAGATCAAATAAAGCAGAATGGATAGGCAACATTTCATCAGAATATATAAAATCATTGGGGCAAGTGGCAACAAAACGATTATCCACGTTGGTGTGTAGAATGTATGATTCCAGTGACATATCATTTGACTTTCGGAAAAGCATCATCCACACAATTTCGAAGACGGAAAGAGCTGACAAGTGCGAGAATTACCACACAATCAGCTTACAACTCATGATTACAAGTTGTTACAAGAATAATATACAGAATAACGGAAAAGAAAATTGGGGAAGTGCTGGATGACGATTAGTTTGGCTTTAGGAAAGAGATGGAAGCATGATTAAAGAAAAATCAAGACACGTTCAGAGGATTTTTCGACCTGGAAAAAGCGTTCGACAATATAAAATGGTGAAAATGTTCGAAAATCTGAGAAAATTTGGGTTAAGCTATACGGAGAGACGGGTTACATAAAATATGTACAACAGCTAAGAGGGAATAATATGAGTGGACGACCAAGAACGAAGTACTCGTATTAAAAAGGGAGTAAGACACGGATGTAGTCTCTCGCCCCTACTGTTCAGTCTGTGCATGGAGGATGCAGTGTAGGAAATAAAAGAAAGTTTCAGGAGTGGAATTAAAATTCTAGGTGAAAGGATATCAATGATAAGATTCGCTGATGACATTGCTGTCCTAAGTGAAAGTGAAGAAAATGTCCTTAGGTTAGTTAGTTTTAAGTAGTTCTAAGTTCTAGGGGCCTGATGACCTCAGAAGTTAAGTCCCATAGTGCTCAGAGCCATTTGATTTTGTAAGTGCTACTCTGAGATAAAGGGGTTAGCACAGGAGAGGAATTCGTCTCGGGCCGCATCAAACCAGTCAGAAGACTCATGACAAAAAGAAAAAAAAAGACAGTGTTAGGAAGGTGTATACTCAAATAGGCAGTGCTGTAATAAAGTTACCTTTGCATGTATATATTGAATTTATTTATCTTAAATAACCTGCCAACTGGCTGTGATGCTGAGACCAGTGGAACAAACAAGCGACTCTTGTGATCAGTGATAGTGGACTTGACGGTTAGCCAAGTCCATAGCATAGCGGGAGTCGTCGTAAGCGCGTGCAAAAGAGTTCAGGAAGCGATAACGACTAAAACTGGAAACATGTGAAAGGCTACTCACTCTGATGTCAACAGCGTGTTTCTAAAGCTTCAGAGAATAATAGGAACTGTCGGAAAAGTGCAGGGCCTTGGTATTTACAAAGTCAAGTCCATTTCGGATCGCAGATTTGCTCCTACAGGATTATTCAAATAGAAGGAGTAAACTCCAAAAAATTATTTCCCACAAACTACAAAGGGTAGAACCACAATTTCATTGTTACTGGAGGGAGAGAAAAAGTTTATATTTCAAGATTCAAACGATTATGAACACTAGGTGAGCAGGAAGTGTTATGCGAAAAACATTAAAACAGTATGTGGTTCCTTGTCACACACGAATCAGCAGGTCTCTATTTTTCCAATACATAATTTCAAAAATACAGCGTCGCAGATCTTAGAGAGTAGCAGGCATGTGTGGCAGAACCTCAGTTTCATATGAGACCTACAGATAATAATCGCAGGAGGTAAGGTCTGGTGAACTGGAACACCAACGGCAATGAAACTGATTTTCTGCTCCACCTCCTCATAGCAACAACCTGGACCGGTGTTTTTCAAGAAATGTCGGACGTGGCCCAATAAATGAAACTGGGTGCCATCTGATATGAAGATAAAGTCACTTTTATGGTGGGGAAATAGCCAGGTTTCTAGCATGTCTGGCTACGAGACTCCTTTAACAGAGTTCTCATCAAAGCAATTTTTCTTCCATAAACTGTGGTTACGGAAGGGACGCAGAGATCGTTAACCTTCGGTTAGTCACATGCTTGTTCACAAAATAACATAGGATTTTCAACAGCCTAAAATCAATTAAACTGATGGGAAAAGTAATCGCAACACCAAGACTGAGTTGTGTAACGTAAACGAAAATTGGTAGCCGCGTTTCTACATCTATAAGACGATTAATAATCAACTTTCACGACGCGAGACAAGGCTGGCTTCAGTGTCTTGAGGGTTATGTACCTTTGAGATTTGACGTAGTGAGTTGATGTTAGTCAAGGATGCCTTTAAGGCGACAATGACGCCTTTATGAACAACTCACAGAGTTTGAACGAGGTAATGTGATTGGGTTACGAGCAGGTGCATGTTCCTTTTGCGATGTCCCTGAATGACTTGGCAAGAATGTAGCCACTATATATGATTACTGACAGCAGTGGTCACGAGAATACAAGGGCGCAAGAACACCGGGCTATGGACGGCCACGTGACACTACCGAGAGGGATAACCATCGTGTTCCGAGTATTGCTCTGATGCATCCGCAACAGCAATTTGATCAGCGGTTGTAACCGCAATGACGCAACGAACAGTAGGATATCGGTTACTTGAAGGACAGATTCGAACCAGACGCCTTCAATCGTGCGTTCCACTGACCACAAACCACCGCCATTTGCAGCTTCAGTGCTTTCGAACGAGAGCTCATTGGATGGTAGGGTTAAAGCCTGTTGTGTTTTCTGATGAAAGCTGGTTCTGCCTTGGTGCCAAAGATGTCCGTGTGTTTGTTCGAAGAAGGTCACTTGAGGAGCTGCAACCAATCTGTCTGTGTGCTAGACACTCTGCACTTACGCCTGGAGTTATGATGTGGGATGGGATTGGGTACGACAGCAGGAGCGCTCTAGTGGTTACCCCATGTACCCTGACTGTAAATGTGTACGTCTGTTCGGTGATTCGACGTGTTGTGAGGCCATTTATGAACAGCTTTCCAAGGGATGCTTCCCAACAGAACAACGCTCACCCACATTCCGCTGTTGTAGCCAAATACGCTCTACAGAGTGTCGACATGTTGCCTTGCTCTGCTCGATCACCTGGTCTGGCTTCAATGGAGCACACCTGAGACATCGTCGGATAGCTGCTGAGTGTCATCCACATACAACATTAACCGTCCCTGTATTGACTGACCAGGTGAAACAGGTATGGAGCTCCCTCCCAAAAAGTGACATTCGACACGTGTACAGCAGAATGCACACACATTTGTATGCTGGCATTCATTTTAGCGATTACACCGTTCATTAATCTATCAGCGTTTCGCATTTTCACTCGCTTATCTCATGCTTATATGGAGCTGTGATCTTCCATTGTTACCTAGACAAATGTTATCCCGAAATTTCATTACTCTACATCAATCACCCTTCACTGTATAATGCCGATTAAACGTTCAAGAAAGATGAAATGTGGATACATCTCATTAAATTAAAACTGAAAAATCCGTGTCCTCTAGAACTAACGTGGTCGTCAGACCTTACAGACGTTACGGTTTCTGATGTTGTGCTTCAGAAAGCCTCATACTTTTAGTGGAGGAATCTAAGTTCAATGTCTGCCCGTGTTGTGTGTTTTGCTGGAACTCCTTTCATAAGTTACTAGGATGCGCTAGCCACTCTCACCGACGCTCGTGAACGATCCGTCATTTTCTATTTGCAGATACAACCATCTTCAGTGAATATTCGGTGCCAGTCACAAATTTGCTTATGACAAGGAGCACCTTTGTAAAATTGTTGGATAAATTCACGTTTGCCGCGGGGGATTAGCCGATCGGTCTCAGGCGCTGCAGTCATCGACTGTGCGGCTGGTCACGGCGGAGGCCCTCGGGCGTGGATGTGTGTGTTTGTCCTTAGGATAATTTAGGTTAATTAGTGTGTAAGCTTAGGGACTGATGACCTTAGCAGTCCCAGAACATTTCCACACATTTGAACATTTTTTGAAATTTATGTTGCACATTGATAATGGACTCTAATTTTGTTCAATGCAATGCGGAAAAAGATATTTTCTTTAGTGTAGCCATATTCCTACAACGAAGATGAGCGCCTCTGTGAGTTAGAATTGAACTTCTTTGTGGATTGTGTAAAACATTCAGTTTGTGGTATGAATTTGTCACATACAGCTCTTCTGGTTTACCGCCCAGAGTTCCAGACATGCTAGAAACCGGGCTACTTCTTCACCGTCAAAGTCACTCACATTCATCTGACTTCAACTCCGTTTCGAACGCAGTATATCTTTGGAAGCAAGGGCCGTGACCACGCTCAAATAACACTCGGCTTGCCGCTACAAATCAGCGCACAGTGCGGACAGCTGCAGTTGTCGGCTCGGACTGCGCTTGGAGCTAAATCTCGAAAAAAGAGGGGGCGTCTATTAAATTTTGTAACTCATGGATCAGCGTCTTTTTCAGCGATTACAGAAATGCAACCTGGAGCAGCATCTGGACGAGTTTCAGGTCTACTGCAACAGCTCGTTGTTCATTAGGTTTCCAAATAATGAATAATCTGAGATTGGACAACCCACGAACCAGAAGAGACAGTATGGATCTCAGTTGTTAGATGGAGAGAAACGAACCTTTTTCTTTTTCTTCTTCTTGCCACGAGCGAAAGCCCCAGCATTGTAGTAGGCTGCGGTGCTGTCGACTGGACCTCAGTAACGGTTAGCGCGGGTGTGATCGCTATGGCTAAAAACAGCCTGGTGGTGCGGTTGGTGTCTTTTATTCCTGTGGAGGTGGGGAAACAGTCTTCTGTGTGTCAAGAGCAGCACTACGTCCGTACTTTGGTAGCTTATGGTTGCACCTTGATGATATAGTGCAGTATTTTGGGCTTGAGTGGTGCTCTGGGTGTACTGACTGGCAAACAACAATACGCATTGAAGTCCGTAGGTGTCCCATGAAAATGTGTGGCTGTTGACTGATGGCACAGTGGGTGTAGTGGCGTGTTCTCCACGAGAGAGAACCATTTTACTTGTTAAATTATACGTCGGCAGCTTGTTAATTTGCTTTATACATGAATTGATTTAGTTTGAACTACATTGTTTTCGTAACTGATGTATTGACGTTATTTCTAATAGTAATATCACCTTGTTATTCGTTCTGTGTTAGGAATCAATCTGGCCATCTTATTGTGTAGGAGTTATTCCGTAAGTAGTTTGGTGAAGCAATGATGATGGTAAGTTGTTGTAGCGGTTACTAGGATATGCTGGGAAGTAATGGTAATGCCTGTGACTATTTGGCCAAAAACTCTTAAATATTTTTAAATAATTCAAACGTTTTGAATTCACGATGTTTATTCTTTACTTCTATATATTTATTTTTCAACGTAGTCATCTTGGCAAGTAACACATTTCTCCCAATGATGGGTCACGTTGTTGATACAATCACTATAGGATGTCTGACTTGGTTGACGGAGACACAGCCTCACCTCTGATTGCACGGTTTCATCACTATCAAAGTGAATGTCGTCGAATGTGTTCTTTAAGTTTTGGAAGGAGGCGAAAATTGGAAGTGGTCAAGTGGGCACTGTATGGAGTACGATCGATGACAGTGAACCCAAGACGTCGGACTGTTGCAGATATCGCAGAGTCTGTGTGTACCCTGGCATTGGCATGCTGAAGGAGAGGATGCTCCGTACGTTGACGAACTCATAGAGTACGAATCTCGATTACAGTACACTGTTTCTAACGCGCCGAGATAGATACAGGGTGTTTCAAAAATGACCGGTATATTTGAAACGGCAATAAAAACTAAACGAGCAGCGATAGAAATACACCGTTTGTTGCAATATGCTTGGGACAACAGTACATTTTCAGGCAGACGAATTTTCGAAATTACAGTAGTTACAATTTTCAACAACAGGTGGCGCTGCGGTCTGGGAAACTCTATAGTACGATATTTTCCACATATCCACCATGCGTAGCAATAATATGGCGTAGTCTCTGAATGAAATTACCCGAAACCTTTGACAACGTGTCTGGCGGAATGGCTTCACATGCAGATGAGATGTACTGCTTCAGCTGTTCAATTGTTTCTGGATTCTGGCGGTATACCTGGTCTTTCAAGTGTCCCCACAGAAAGAAATCACAGGGGTTCATGTCTGGCGAATAGGGAGGCCAATCCACGCCACCTCCTGTATGTTTCGGATAGCCCAAAGCAATCACACGATCATCGAAATATTCATTGAGGAAATTAAAGACGTCGGCCGTGCGATGTGGCCGGGCAACATCTTGCATAAACCACAAGGTGTTCGCAGTGTCGCCTAAGGCAGTTTGTACCGCCACAAATTCACGAAGAATGTCCAGATAGCATGATGCAGTAATCGTTACGGATCTGAAAAATGGGCCAATGATTCCTTTGGAAGAAATGGCGGCCCAGATCAGTACTTTTTGAGGATGCAGGGACGATGGGACTGCAACATGGGGCTTTTCGGTTCCCCATATGCGCCAGTTCTGTTTATTGACGAAGCCGTCCAGGTAAAAATAAGCTTCGTCAGTAAACCAATTGCTGCCCACATGCATATCGCCGTCATCAATCCTGTGCACTATATCGTTAGCGAATGTCTCTCGTGCAGCAATGGTAGCGGCGTTGAGGGGTTGCCGTGTTTGAATTTTGTATGGATAGAGGTGTAAACTCTGGCGCATGAGACGATACGTGGACGTTGGCGTCATTTGGACCGCAGCTGCAACACGGCGAACGGAAACCCGAGGCCGCTGTTGGATCACCTGCTGCACTAGCTGCGCGTTGCCCTCTGTGGTTGCCGTACGCGGTCGCCCTACCTTTCCAGCACGTTCGTCCGTCACGTTCCCAGTCCGTTGAAATTTTTCAAACAGATCCTTTATTGTAGCGCTTTTCGGTCCTTTGGTTACATTAAACCTCCGTTGAAAACTTCGTCTTGTTGCAACAACACTGTGTTCTAGGCGGTGGAATTCCAACACCAGAAAAATCTTCTGTTCTAAGGAATAAACCATGTTGTCTACAGCACACTTGCACGTTGTGAACAGCACACGCTTACAGCAGAAAGACGACGTACAGAATGGCGCACCCACAGACTGCGTTGTCTTCTATATCTTTCACATCACTTGCAGCGCCATCTGTTGTTGAAAATCGTAACTACTGTAATTTCGAAAGTTTGTCCGCCTGAAAATGTACTGTTGTCCCAAGCATATTGCAACAAACGGTGTATTTCTATCGCTGCTCGTTTAGTTTTTATTGCCGTTTCAAATATACCAGTCATTTTTGAAACACCCTGTATGTTACACATCACCATGTCACGCTCTGAAATTCGGAACCTTCTTGTGGCTGAAGGCAGCAAATATGTAGACTTCACGTATACAGATGTAGAATGTTAATAACAGGGTTTTTATTTAAATAGCTTGAGAGTTTTCACATAAAAAATTTGGAGGTGTTACTTTTAAACACTTCCTCGTACTTGGTGGTTGCGGTAGTATAGACCAATATGCTGTTATGTGCTATGTATAAGGTGCAGTCAATAGAACGTGGCGGATGGAAAACAGCATACATATTGTTTATTATTCCAAAAGTATACGCCATAACTGGAAACAAATTTGTCCCACTGTATTGTCAGTATATTCGTGTGAAAATTTTTGCTGTTGCCTTCGGAACCCAAGCGATCACCTTTTCATCCGAATCAAAACGACGGCTACGAATGTCTTTCTTCAGAGCTCCAAAAGTATTGAAATCCCATAGGGAGAGACCGGGAGTGTATGGAGGATGGCTCAGGGCTTTCCAGGGAAACTTATGCAGTGTGTTGCAAAGAAAAGTGTCAACTTCGGGCGCATCAACATCCTCCATACAGTCTCGATCCCTCTCCATGCAATTTCCATATTTTTGGAGCCCTGAAGAGAGGCATTCGTGGTCGCCGATTTGCTTCGGATGAAGAGGCGCATACCTGTGGCCGTTCATGACTCCGTAGCCAACCACAAAAATAGTTCCATGAAGGCAATGACCATATTGTCTCACAGTAGGATAAATGTATTAGCAGTTATGGCAATTGCTTTGGAAACACTAAACAGTTTACTTACTTTTCTCAATCCGCCTCTATTCCATTTGACTGACCTTCATACATGATATTAAGTCTGAGAATGCTTTTGACATCTTGTTTCATTGCAGAAGTTGTATCTGTTACATATACTTTCAATGACTGAGGGTTATATGTTGTAACTGTCACTATTTTACCCCTGTTATGTAAGCTGGACCAAATACTTATTCTAATTTTCTTTATTATACGGAAGATATTTCATAATAGATGTGTTTGTTGTTTGAGTCCTGCTTAAGAAATTACACTATCATTGTATTAATATCTGGTTATCTAAGAGTATTGTATGTTTAATAGATTAATTGTGAAATTGATTCCTTCGTCCGTACAACCCGCAGCCCGGACCTCACTCCACCCAAATCCTATTCTAAAAACTCTTTTCTCTATATGAGCGTTGGAGTTGTGTTGCTACCGTTTGTGGCTTTAGGAGTGGTCTGTTGTTGGAATCTGAATCTTCGTTTTCAATTAAACCGCAGAAATAACTGTATGGAGCGGGAGAATCATCAATCACCACGCCTTCGACGTTTTAACAAGGATCGTCTGTCGGTCATGTAAGCGCCCCGGAACTTTAGTTGTAGCTGGATTAGCGCTGTACCAACGCTACTGTTCGATAGTACTGGTGCAGTAGGTAAATGACGCAGTAAACGGTAGGATTACCGGTAGTATTGGTGGCACTGGTGAGGAACGGAATGAAATTGAATATTTAAGACAGGACCAAGGAGCCAACGACTTCTCTTTGTTTTTAAGTTTGTTTGGTTGTTTGTTTTGCACATAATTAGAACCGCACTTCATTCAGTGTTAGTCCACTGTGTATTTTACGCCCTTAAAGAATAGAAATTGTATTGTACAAAAAAAATGGTTCAAATGGCTCTGAGCACTATGGGACTCAACATCTTAGGTCATAAGTCCCCTAGAACTTAGAACTACTTAAAGCTAACTAACCTAAGGACATCACACACACCCATGCCCGAGGCAGGATTCGAACCTGCGACCGTAGCAGTCCCGCGGTTCCAGACTGCAGCGCCAGAACCGCTAGACCACCGCGGCCGGCCTGCATTGTACAGGTAATAAAACTTTCGCGATCGCGCAACATCTGCGTTTTTATGTCATCGAAGCAATTACTTTTGACGCAAATACAGCTGTAACTTCCCCGTCCTAATCCGCTTTCTAAACAGCGATATAATTAACTATGATCGCTTCTGCCTAACGAAATTTTACGATGAGTAAAGTTCTCGTTACCGAAGGAAAATAAAACAGGAGGAAAGTGTACAACAGACCCTTCTGAAGAAAGAACCTATTCTAAACTTAATCTACATGTTGACGATAATATGGAAATGAGTGGAAAGCAGTGCAATCACTCATGAACCACACAGGAGGGAATGGGTACCACGTAATATTTGAAACAAAAAATACTGAGACTACGAATAAATAATGATTAGCTAAACAGGGGATAATCAAACGATCGACAGCCCACTAGGGCAACGAATCTCCAGAATCTTAAGAAAGGTAATGGCAAAGAAATTTAAGAAAATAAGCACTAGCGTGGCAACAGAAGTTTGTTACTCCTTTCAACAACACAACAGTTCAAGAGAAAAAAAAAGAATAAGAAAGCAATGAGTTTCCATTACTTATTCCGAAATACTGAATTTTGACAGCAAAGTTAAATGAAGTTACTGGTTCGATAAATCTAACTAAATTTTGTTATTTAAAAAATATGACTTTCAGTGACCTCAGCATTACGCAATGCAAAATTTGGAAAAAGGGTAGTAATTCACTTTTGATTACTGAGAGACTGAACTGAATTTACTTCAAGCATATGAGCAATTGATTTTACTTTTAATATAGGCTACAACAATAAAATACATATCAACCCACCAGAAGTTACTCACGAAGGTAAGTACAATGTAAATGAAGATGCACACTCTTAAATTGTGCTGTATCTTTAGTTACTAGTTTCGCCAGTGAAATCTTACGTTACTTTAAGTGAACGAAGTTAATACTCAAAACTGAAAATTAGTTAAGCCTCTGTTAAGCTATATAAGAATGAAAAGTTACTGAGGCAGAAAATTTAGAGCTGGCAGTAAATAGTTAATCAATTTTCATATTTTTATAACACTCGGTGGCTATATGAGAAGGGAAAGGACCCTGCTTGGATATAATGTCTGAGGACAATGGCAACAGAGATTTTAACTATTGCAAGTTATTATTCAAGTTATACGGCTTTGTGAGAGATATCCCACTGGATAATTCGTCCATAAGATTATTATAAGGTTGTTTACCTTTTTTCCACTTAACAGTCCTACAATGTTGTAGCTCTGCGGAGGATGAAGAATGTAGCCGAGCCGACTACAGTGCTGAGCTGCTGCTGCTGGTTGAGAAGCACGAGTCGTCTCCAGGGCCACGAATATTTGTGGGACGGCCAACAGTTAGAACTGCGGCTTCCTCCGCCTGTCCACTACAACCGTGCTGGCAATACTCGCGGATTAACGAATTAGGTGAGCAGACACTGGCACGGTCTCAGCTGCACACCGCGTCTGCGGGCGCGCCCATCAAACGCTCCCGCACTCTTTCGTCGCTAAAGCTGCACTGCTTTTCTCTCTGCTCGCAGCGCAACAGATACTCTCCATACGCAAAGATAAACAACGGCACAGCTACGGCCTGTCGATGCATTAAAATAAAGTCTCTCGGCTATTACCGAGCAATTTACAACATTTAAATTATAATTACAGTCAATTATATACGGTCAGAAACAAACACACTATTACATCCATTACATATTAACTATAGTTTCTGTAATAATGCTTGTATATTCAGAATGAGAAGTACAGTACAAGTTATCAACGGATATTAAAAGCCGAAAAATTTTGGATGGTGCAGAAGGTGTTTTATATGCATTCTCTTTGTTACACAACCTACATTCAGAAAAACAGAATGATCTGTATGACTATTGTTTTTGTTTTATTAATACCTTAATATACGCAAATGTGAAAGTTATATATGAATAACAAAAATACACGGCTATTACAAATGATTGAAGCGATTTCATAAATTCACTGTAGCTCCATTCATTGACATATGGTCACGACACACTACAGATACGTAGAAAAACTCATAAAGTTTTGTTCGGCTAAAGCCGCACTTCAGGTTTCTACCGCCACAGCGCTCGAGAGCGCAGTGAGACGAAATGGCGACAGGAGCGGAGAAAGCGTATGTCGTGGTTGAAATGCACTCACATCAGTCAGTCATAACAGTGCAACGACACTTCAGGACGAAGTTCAACAAAGACCCACCAACTGCTAAGTCCATTCGGCGATGGTATGCGCAGTTTAAAGCTTCTGGATGCATCTGTAAGGGGAAATCAACGGGTCGGCCTGCAGTGAGCGGAGAAACGGTTGAACGCGTGCGGGCAAGTTTCACGCGTAGCCTACGGAAGTCGATGAATAAAGCAAGCAGGGAGCTAAACGCACCACAGCCGACGGTCAACTGGATGGTGCTCCACCGCACTTCCATCATGATGTTCGGCATTTCTTAAACAGGAGATTGGAAAACCGATGGATCGGTCGTGGTGGAGATCATGATTCATGTCAAGACCTCCACGCTCTCCCGACTTAACCCCATGCGATTTCTTTCTGTGGGGTTATGTGAAAGATTCAGTGTTTAAACCTCCTCTACCAAGAAACATGCCAGAACTGCGAGCTCGCATCAACGATGCTTTCGAACTCATTGATGGGGACATGCTGCGCCGAGTGTGGGAAGAACTTGATTATCGGCTTGATGTCTGCCGAATCACTAAAGGGGCACATATCGAACATTTGTGAATGCCTAAAAAAATTTTTGAGTTTTTGTATGTGTGTGCAAAGCATTGTGAAAATATCTCAAATAATAAAGTTATTGTAGAGCTGTGAAATCTCTTCAATCATTTGTAATAACCCTGTATATTTAATATAATCTAGACGAAGTATTGAAGTGATGTCTGATATATTTTAGTGTGAAGTTGATCTATCTCTGGGTTATTAACCAACATGATTACCTTTCATGCATTTGTGTTCTTTACGAATATGAGAACAGCGGTACCTCTTTATTACATATCACCCAATATATTTTTTAATTGGCTAATCTACTTCCTCGCCTAAGGACGTATTCTAAAACGTTAACATAACGTTTCTAGAAACATAACCCAAAACTGACTTCCGCTCTCCGATTTGCACATAGTACAGGTAGATGGTGTAAAATCGACCACTTCTTGTAATTGACAGTAAACAAACGGAAACACAAGGATATCGGACACCATTCATTTAATCAACCATCTTCAGCCGAAGGTTTGTGTGAGTATAACGTAAACCAACAAAGATAAGGTAGAAATAGTTTCCATATATGGAGAATGTAAGTAGTACTGCGTAAGGACTGCGTCAGAGCTCTCAATTACATTGATGAAATATTACATTGAGTATCGAAAACAATATAGCCAGTGTGTCAGAACTCGCCATTACATTGATTAATTATTACACTGAGTATCGAAAACAATATAGCCAACTTAAGGCTATGCCATGAATGTGGTAAGATCTATCATCACAGACGTGCGCGCAGCGTCACACGTCTTCTGTCTCTGAGCTCTCGCCCAACACTATCGATACCTCTCACAAAAATTCTTAGAATCGCTCTCCGATGTTTCGGCCTCAGATTGTTACTGTTGATATCTGAGTGCTTATTTATTTCTAATCTTACACAAAGCAAAGAACAGCCCTAAGTTGGCTATATTGTTTTCGATATTCAATGTAATATTACTCATTGTAATGGTGAGTTTTGACACACTCCTTACAAGAGTATGAAAAATCTGTATTGCTTTCTTTTATTTTTCCTACAAAATCCCTCAGTTCCACGTTACAAATTAACAATTTTCGAGTAAAACTTAAACATTGACAATTTCAGTTTTGCTATGAAAACTGTTCGTTTTTAAGTAACAGACAAGAAGATATCTAAGTAGAACAAAATATTCCGTATGTTACCCTCCCCCTTGTACATCCTAATCCAGTTTCTAGATGGTTCATCGCTTCCTGCTTTTAAGGGAATCTAGTAAGTCACTGATCGCATACGTAAAGAAAGCGATCGTTATCAACTGACGCCAGACTGGCACGCAGCACATCCAACGTAAAGGAAACGCGGGAACGATAGGGACCAAAGCTACTAGGAAAACTACCGTAGGGCACTCTTCCCTGTGTTAGCCTGCAGAACCCTACGGTAGTTGTACAACGCTAGTGGTAACCCTGCAGGCGCCTTGTAGTAGGCTGCCCGCCTGCCACGCTGCAGCTGCCGTGGTCGCGGCGAGTACCCGGCCAGCCGACTTGTCTAGGCGGGACGCGGCGACCTGACGAATCGGCCGCACGTGCACAGCGGCCCGCCGATACCGCCATGCATATATTCATAAGACGCCGCCGCCGCCGCACGCCCCTCGCGCGTAACAAAGTAATATTTCGATCGCGAGGGATGCGGCACGCCGACCGTGCCGAATTCTATTCCGGTGGCCTGCGCGAAATATATTTCTCCGGGAGATGTTCGGAACCGACTCTGGTAATTCGTATGGCAGCCACGGCAATTTCGAGGCTTGTGTCATCGTACCGCGTCTCGGGGTCGCCGAAAGCAGCAAACTGCCGTGTCGGTCTCTAGTTTCTGCAACAAAGTTCCGATCGTTTCGTCACAAGTAAGAATGCTAAGGTCTTTCTTTACTTCAACTACACAAATAATGCCCTCACACGCGTACACGGCTTGTGCCATTTACCTTGATCACCCAAAATAAATTTTTAACAAGAATAAATTATTTAAATGGTGTGCAGTTAATCTTGGTTCAAATTGGCTTTGAGCACTGTGGGACTTAACATCTATTGTCATCAGTCCCCTAGAACTTAGAACAACTTAAACCTAACTAACCTAAGGACATCACACACATCCATGCCCGAGGCAGGATTCGAACCTGTGACCGTTGCGGTCACGCGGTTCCAGACTGAAGCGCCTAGAATCGCACGGCCACACCGGCCGGCTGCAATCAATCTCTTTTCTTTTTGGTCATCAGTCTGCTGACTGGTTTGATGCGGCCCGCCACGAATTCCTTTCCTTTGCTAACCTCTTCATCTCAGAGTAGCACTTGCAGCCGGCCGCGGTGGTCTAGCGGTTCTAGCGCTGCAGTCCGGAACCGCGGGACTGCTACGGTCGCAGGTTCGAATCCTGCCTCGGGCATGGGTGTGTGTGATATCCTTAGGTTAGTTAGGTTTAAGTAGTTCTAAGTTCTAGGGGACTTATGACCTAAGATGTTGAGTCCCATAGTGCTCAGAGCCATTTGAACCATTTGAGCACTTGCAACCTACGTCCTCAATTATTTGCTTGACGTATTCCAATCTCTGTCTTCCTCTACAGTTTTTGCCCTCTACAGCTCCCTCTAGTACCATGGAAGTCATTCCCTCATGTCTTAGCAGATGTCCTTTCATCCTGTCCTTTCGCCTTATGAGTGTTTTCCTCATATTCCTTTCCTCTCCGATTCTGCGTAGAACCTCCTCATTCCTTACCTTATCAGTCCACCTAATTTTCAACATTCGTCTATAGCACCACATCTCAAATGCTTCGACTCTCTTCTGTTCCGGTTTTCCCACAGTCCATGTTTCACTACCATACAATGGTGTACTCCAGACGTACATCCTCAGAAATTTCTTCTTCAAATTAAGGCCGGTATTTGATATTAGTAGACTTATCTTGGCTTACCCCTACTTTTTTCAGAATCTCGAACAGCTTGCACCATTTTGTATTGTCGAACGCTTTTTCCGGGTCGACAAATCCTATGAAAGTGTCTTGGTTTTCTTTAGCCTTGCTTCCATTATTAGCCGTAACGTCAGAAATGCCTCTCTCGTCCATTTACTTTTCCTAAAGCCAACCTGATCGTCACCTAGCGCATTCTCAAATTTCTTTTCCATTCTTCTGTGTATTATCCTTGTAAGCAGCTTCGATGCCCAATATACAATATGCTTTTGACATAGCGAGGCTGCTTTTGATGTCCTCCTTGCTCCGACCGTCATTGGTTATTTTACTGCCTAGGTAGCCGAATTCTTTAACTTCATTGACTTCGTGACCATCAATCCTGATGTTAAGTTTCTCGCTGTTCTCATTTCTACTACTTCTCATTACCTTCGTCTTTCTCCGATTTACTCTCAAACCATACTGTGTACTCATTAGACTGTTCATTCCGTTCAGCAGATCATTTAATTCTTCTTCACTTTCACTCAGGATAGCAATGTCATCAGCGAATCGTATCATTGATATCCTTTCACCTTCTATTTTAATTCCACTCCTGAACCTTTCTTTTATTTCCATCATGTACAGATGTACAGATGTACAGATTGAAGAGTAGGGGCGAAAGGCTACAGCCTTGTCTTACACCCTTCTTAATACGAGCACTTCGTTCTTGATCGTCCACTCTTATTATTCCCTCTTGGTTGTTGTACATATTGTATATGACCCGTCTCTCCCTATAGCTTACCCCTACTTTTTTCAGAATCTCGAACAGCTTGCACCATTTTGTATTGTCGAACGCTTTTTCCGGGTCGACAAATCCTATGAAAGTGTCTTGGTTTTTCTTTAGCCTTGCTTCCATTATTAGCCGTAACGTCAGAAATGCCTCTCTCGTCCCTTTACTTTTCCTAAAGCCAAACTGATCGTCACCTAGCGCATTCTCAATTTTCTTTTCCATTCTTCTGTGTATTATCCTTGTAAGCAGCTTCCATGCATGAGCTGTTAAGCTGATTGTGCGATAATTCTCGCACTTGTCAGCTCTTGCCGTCTTCGGAATTGTGTGAATGATGCTTTTCCGAAAGTCAGATGGTATATCGCCAGACTCAAATATTCTACACACCGACGTGAATAGTCGTTTTGTTGCCACTTCCCCAATGATTTTAGAAATTCTGATGGAATGTTATCTATCCCTTCTGCCTTATTTGACCGTAAGTCCTCCAAAGCTCTTTTAAATTTCGATTCTAATACTGGATCCCCTATCTCTTGTAAATCGACTCCTGTTTCTTCTTCTATCACATCAGACAAATCATCACCCTCATAGAGGCTTTCAATGTATTCTTTCCACCTATCTGCTCTCTCCTCTGCATTTAACAGTGGAATTCCCGTTGTACTCTTAATGTTACCACCGTTGCTTTTAATGTTACAAAAGGTTGTTTTGACTTTCCTGTACGCTGAGTCTGTCCATCCGACAATCATATCTTTTTCGATGCCTTCACATTTTTCCTGCAGCCATTTCGTCTTAGCTTCCCTGCACTTCCTATTTATTTCATTCCTCAGCGACTTGTATTTCTGTATTCCTGATTTTCCCGGAACATGTTTGTACTTCCTCCTTTCATCAATCAACTGAAGTATTTCTTCTGATACCCATTTCTACCGCTGGGTAATTAACCAATAGGTTTACCTTAATTGCATATGTGTTCTTTACGAATATGAGGACAGCAGTACGCCTTCATTATTTTTTAAATAAAGTAATCCGCTGCCTCGCCTAAGGATCTGTTCAAAAATGTATCACAATGTACCATTCACGTCAACATGACGTTTTTAGAAACATAACCCAAAACCTCGCCTCTACTGTATTTCCTCACGGTGCAGGTACACTGAGTAAACTCGACCACTTCTTGGAATTGAAAGTAAACCAGTGGAACCTCAAGGATATTTCACACCGTTGAATCAATCAAACTTCTTCAGCTGATTGTTTGTGTGAATATAACGCAAACCAGCGATGGTATGGTAGAAATAGTTCTCATATATGGAGAATGCAAGTTACCACACAAGTAATTGCATTAGTGTTTTCCTATTTACAATACATTTACATGCAATGCAGTAGTGTATTATTTTAAACGAGGTGAGCAGCAAATGCAGTCCTTGAATAAAAATTGTATTATTATTATTTTTTGTTATTATGGTCGAAGAAAGGAATAATATTCTCAGGGAGAGGAATTTTATGCACATTAATATCCTGACAAGGTTACACCGTCCTGGGAGATGTTTTCACGTCCTGTTGTTATACTTCAGGAAACGGAATGTTACAACCGAAGAAAACACAGTTGCCACAGAACTCACATGGACGAAGACGTCAGAGTTCCTCTTGTCACTTCAGTTGCAATGAATAAGCACCTGAACACACAATAGCTTGAACAAGAGATTGGCATTCCTAAAACCAGTACACATCGCGCTGTAACACGTTACCAGTACTATCATTACCATGTACACCTTAGCAGGCAAAGCTGGAATCAATGGTGAATTCCTTCATTGGACGTGGATCAACCGATCACTGTCCATGGTTACCACTTTAAGCAAATTTGCATGTTGTACCCCATTTTTCCACCCGCAGTGGTGTTCAGTACTACAAAGCGGTACTAAACAGCCCAGTTCTTGTTCCTTATTAAGTTCATTACTACGTTTCCGTGGATGTTGATACGTTTTTAAGAATGTCTTGAAGAAAGGAATTGAGTTACCAAATATAAAAATATGTGGGGCTATTTAAAAAAGACATGTTGCTGTTCATATATTCGCAACGAGTGAAGAAACCAGACAAGCAATTATGCTGGCTAACGTGCTTCTCTACAGGAAAGTAACAATTCCTTTATACCCTTTCTATTTTGCTTCTGGACAAAAAGAAATTTCCGGAGTCAAGATTAATGGGACTATCAATATCGTGTAGTGTACAATGAATGCGTTTCTCCTTGATGTGAACTCTGCATGCTAACTCTGCATGATCCAATTTGCAGTTATTCACTTCATGTCCACTGTGTCGCCATATTTTACTTTTTTGATTGTTATTGTCTGTCTTGATTAATAATTACTCTATCGATAAAAAGCAATATCTTTATTCACGTGACACATTAATAGCTATAAGCGAGAAACAAAATTTTTAATTTTGTATTCATGTGTAAATGATTCAGCTGTGTGGTTAATGTATCGACTTCTTTTTCTATTGCCTTAGTTGCGCATAGACGTAGGGTCTGCAAGGTTATTAACGGATTTCGCATGGTTAAATTCGTATGGGTGGCCGGATGCCCGTCCCGTTATGAAGATTGGTGTATGGACTCAAAGCATAAGAAAAGATATTTTAAAAATCTCATCCTTAGTTTCCTATGTTTGTACTGTTATCTTGTTATACATTAATTACACAACTAAAATTACCTTTTATGTGAATGGCAAAGGAAATTATCGGCGCTGTATTGAGTAGTTGCCCAATCGAAAAATAACGCTCGTTCCAAAGGCGATTCATATATATATAAAACTTAGTTGATTTGTGTATTTGCCAATGCATCTGAAGCAGGCCAAGAATAGCACACAGGACGAGTTTGACCATATAATCGAAGAGATTAATCAGTCACTTTTAAATGAAAATTTTAATCTTTCATAACAGGACGGAGAGTACATATTTTTGACATTAAATAATGCACAAATAATTGGCGAGGTCTTACTCTAGCAAAACTTACAGCATTTCCTGTGATGTTGCCTAATACAATAATAAAGATATTAGCGATATATTTTTGCTGTATGGAATCCATCACATAAACTCTATTTGAAACTCGTTTGCACACACCGACATTTTTTTTGAATTAATTTTTATTTTGCAAACGGTTTCCTCTTTCAGGCCCACTTCAAGCCAAAAATATTATCACAGTTTAGTCTTATTCACACAACGATTTACTTGTAGCTAAGTTTTGTCAGTAGTGCTCTTTTTGCAGCTGAATACGGTCTGAAAGCTGTAAACTGTCTATAAAAGAAAACTATTCACCTCCTGTTGTCGTTGAATCTAATCGATAAGAGTCTAATGCGGTGTTAACACGATGTCTCGAAGTACATGAATCAGTTAAGAGTTACATCGTTAATATTTTTTTTATAAAAGACTTAATTTTAGAATATCCTTTCTTAACAGGTCACGATAGTTTCTTATAATACGACGTTTATTCAAATTCCAATTATGCGTGTTTTTTTTTTCACCAGATGCATTTCGCTTTATTGAGGTAAAGCATTATCATTGGTCTGTAATTAAGTTATTTACATTCTGATTTGCTTTCAGATCGAAAAACAGTTCGGTAAGAATAAATTGATTTGTACCTACGGTGATTTTCGGTTGATTTCTCGCTTACATCGGGAAATGCCGTCTGCTACCACATCGCTTATTTTCTGTGTTAGACACTTATAATTTTGGTCCAGTTTTTAGATGTTCCGCAACACTATGCATTTCTTATGTTTTTCACAACACACTTTTATGCACACCACTATATTCTGTTTGTATATGTACTTCAAGTATGTGTTTTGGTCGGTGTTTTCTAGTGTTACCAACCTACTTTGTCTTTGACCACGACATTTCGTTTTTAAATTTGATTATTGCAAGTGTGTTACTCTATTAATTATGTTTCTGTGAATTTATGTACTGAGTAAGAGTAGAGAAGTAATAGCGATGGACGGATTTTTCTTTAGTGGAGGCGGAAATCATGATTACTCGACATAAGTATATAGCAGGGTGTTGGAGTGCGAGTTAAAGGAGAAGCGAGAAATGAAAAGAAACTGTGAGCGGCGGGTGGGGGTGGGGGGTGGAGGAGTTGGAGGTTGTGAAGGATGGAAACGGCTTTTTTCTTTTTCATGTAGTTTCATCAGTTACTCTATACAGAGTCTGGTTTCCAATATTTATTGGGTCATTGAGCAACTGTTTATTTTGTGTTAATGCTTTTTGTATATGGAAATTTTCTTGGAAACGGAGGAGGTGTCTGTCTTTACGTATCTTTTTCAATACTGCTTGGTCTATGGTGTGCTTGTTTTAGATGATCCGCAAATGTTGAATGATTTGTACCGCACTGAAATACATAAAAACAAAAACAAACTGAATACAGTGGTGTGCATAAAAGTGTGTTGTGAAAAACGTAAGAAATGCATTGTGCTGCAAACATCTAAAAAAGTACAAATCAATTTATTCATAACGAACTGTTTTTCGATCTAAAAGCAAGTCAGAAAGTAAATAACTTAATTACAGACCACTGATGATGCTTTACCTCAATGAAGAAAAATGTGTGTGGTGAAAATGTCACGCATTTTTGTAGTTGGAAAGACAGAACTGACATATCCTCAAGAATTATAAAGCTACTACGGACACTATGGCAACAGAAATGAAAAAATTAAATTCCAATTAGTATAATTTCTAATGACATTGTGTTTTATAAATGATAGCCGTCTGCTGTTAGAGCGGAAATAAAGTACTTGCCTCATGCTTCCTCGGCGGAGATTAGGTCTCATTAGCTGGATGAGATTGCCGAGAACCATATCGTTATGACTCCTCCAAGAATTAATTTCACGTCGTTTTTTAGGAAGCAAAGCAGTGTAGTCTTACCTGAAAGGATTTTCTTTTCGTTTGATGTCTAATGAATACGTTTGAAGAAAATTGGAATGTGTAGAATATCATATCCTCCTGCCTCGACACTGCTGCAGATAGAGACGCATGTTAACTAAATTGCAGACAACAAGCCAGTTCAGCTATTATTATTTAAACTTTTCTATTTGACTAAAGTGAAGGCGGAAAGTTGGTTAAGATTCGAAAACTGCCCAGAAAATGAACGTATCGACATCCAACTATTGTAACGTTTTTGTAAGCTCTAAATCTATGTCTCTACTTATAATAAATTTGTAAAATCGTCATGTCTGTCTGTTTATTTGTAAACACGCTAGTTATCAAAACTACTAGACGAATTTTCGTGGCATCTCGTAAGTAACTGAAGCGCAGTTTAGGCCACCAAATCTTGGTTTAAATTTTGGAAAAATGTTCCTTATTTGTTCCTCTGAAAACGCTGACCTCAAAAACTACTAGACGATTTTTATGGGATTTTCGCCGGTAATTCATGGCATCTAGGCGCACCGTATAGGCCATAATCCATCAAAATCTGATCACGGAAGAAAAAAAGATATTCATGCATATTATAAAAGTGTATACACACGTATATTAGTATGTATGCATATTCCACATCTTCTCCGAAACGACTGGACCTGTTTCAACCAAACATGGTACACATATCACTTACTGTCGGGAAAGAAACGCTGTTGGGGTGATGAAAAGTTTTGGCCACAACGCTCGAATACCCTGATTCTACTTGAGAACGAGAGTACTTAGTGACTTGGAACAAACTTTACGGATAATTTCAAACCTTTACAAATTTAAAAATGATGAAAGGGAAGAGGCTTATCACTTACTACATATTCGCTGTTCATGTAGTAATACTGCCGTATGGGGCAGTATCCCATGGTTTTTACATTTATTGCTTCTTGCTACTTGCACTATTCACAACGCAATGAGCAGGCTGTACCCACACATACTGCTGAATGCACCGGCAAAATTGTATTGTAGGACGAAACCTAACTCAGTAGTCGTAAGGAAAGGAAGTACGGAACATAGAGAGGGGGATGAGAAGATGAAAAGAGAGAGGGAAAAGGAAGAGATGAACAACAGAGACAAGGGGAGGAGGAGAATAGCAGATGGGTATATAGAAAGGCAGGAGGAGACAGAGAGCGGAGGCTGGAGGTGTTGGACAGAGAGAAGGAGTGGTAGGAGATGGGCAGAGAGGGGGCAGAGGAGATTGACCGAAAGAAGGAGAGACAGATGGTGGACTAATAGAATTGAAATACAAACCAGGGTAACGTTACCAGGTACTCAGCTAACATTGTAATCGTTGCCACAATTGCATCACCTTTCAAAAAACATTTGTCCTTATCTTTCCTTAGTGAGGCTGGTTCTCAGAAAAATATATAGTCCCTGTCTATGTTTCAGCGTATAGACACTCTGATGACGGCGGCGAAATGTTGTGCATTGACTCCGAGCGAAATCCAAGGTGTTGAGGAACCATTCCGGGTCATGAGTGCTCAAATGCCTCCTAAATCCAATGGTGATTGGTCCAAGAAACACAAATCTCACTTCCCAAAGGTCCCATCATATAGAAAAGTATTATTATCAGGTAATTACTGGGCTATGCAAGCACTAGCACGGCCATAGTACGGCTCTTATGCAGCTGTTGTACATTCGGAAAGAATGAGGAGTCGCTTTATACTTACCATATTGTATGTAATGTACTTGATTATTGTGGAAACAGAAACGACTCCGCCTCATTTGATACTCGGCAATTCATAATTTTGTTTCGTTTCAGGAAAAGCATATTTGGTCAGTCACAGTTGTATGACATAATGGAACACACTCTACAGAGATTAAATAATTTATTACATACAATCAAAGCGTAAGAGAAGTGAACAATTACGACAAGTAGCTAAGCTAAAATGCATATTAATATATCTGCAACTTTGCAATGAAAAATATATTCGTGTTTAGTTTAACTGAAGACAATGAAATATCACAAATACCACACATCGGATTGAAAAAACGTTATAAATACAATGTGACTTTCTCGGAGGGCGATATCAAGCGATACCATGTATGACCCGTCTCCCCCACCCCGTGCGTGTTTGCAGCTTACGATTACAGGGCAAAAATATACATAGGTTTTGTCTGAAGCAATTTCCTCGTTTCGCCAGAGATGGCGCTGTAATCGGAGGAATAGAAATGGATACACAATCGTAGTTTACGGCAAGCTACGCAGTGGCTTTTGAATATACAATACCACGTGGGACCCCACCTCCATGCTGTGAGGCTAGGACAGCTAAGTATATCATAACAATCTAAAAGGAAACAACGTTGGCAAAGTTGCATTCCTCCAACATATCGAACAGGGGACTACTCGACGCGTCGCCGTGGCCGTGTAGCGAACTACGACGTCTCATAACAGGTAGTACACTGCGACCGGAGCTCACATATCGTGCAGACGTAGAACACACAACGGCCCTAAACATTACAATGCTTGCGCAGTGTTTATTACATGCACACCTACGTATAATTTGGAGAAAAAACGTGCAAGCGAACGATGAATGTTGAAAACGCAGAAGAAAAAATGGAGATGATCCTGATTTACGGGGAATGTAGAAGAAATGTTGAGGCTGCTGTTGTCTTGTAAGCGAGTGTTTTCCTGAGAAATCTTGCTCTAGTTCGGTCTTTTACAATCTGAACTCCTTTATGTCTGATGGCAGCATACAGACCGGCAAAAGGAAACAAAGCATAGGTGTTACGGGAGAAGCTAATGAAAGGGCTGTTCTAGCGGCTGTGTACCACAAGCCATAGATACGCACAGGGCAATTAGGCTGCGATTCCGGTATGCCTGGAGGTAGTATTGCGACAATACTGCATCGTCATAAGTGTGATCCGTATCCCGTGTCACTGCGTCAAGAAGTTGTTGGTGCCGATTTCCGTAACAGCGTAGTGTTTTGTGAATAATCAAGTCAACAAATGCAAACAACCCTCCACATTCTTCGCCGAGGTACTATTTTCCGATGAGTCTACAGCCACGGTAGCGTTAACCAGCGTAACATGCAATATTGGAGTGTAGAGTGTACGGTGTGGCATTGTAGGGAACAAACTCATCGGTCCGTATTTTATCGACGGTACGTTGAATAGACGCAAATGTCGAAGGTTTTTGGAACAGGAAAAACGTGGAAATTTGTGGTAAGGACTTATGGGACCAAACTGTGGAGGTCATCGATCCCTAAGCTTACACCTAATTTAATCTAACTTAAACTAACTTAGCTAAGGACGACAAACACACACCCATGTCCGAGTGAGAACTCGAACCTCCGACGGAGAGAGCCACTTTGGAACAGGAACCACCGGTACTACTGCAAGATGTTGCCCTGGACATGCGACAACGTATGTGGTATCAGCATGACGGTTTCGCAATGCATTACACAAATGGAGCACGGGAGGTATTAGACCATATTTACTCTGGTCGTTGGATGAGCCGAGGTGGCCCTATTAATTGGCCCCCTAGGTCGTCGAATTTGACATGTCTGGATTTCTTTCTGTGGGGTATTTAAAAGGTGAGGCCGTGAAGACATGGTCGACCGTATCAGAAATGTCTGTGTTGACATTTGCGCAGATATGCTTTTCTTGCGTGTTTTGTCATTTCGAAAGCGGATCACTCAGTCTATTGACGTGTTTGGAAGGTAGAGCAGCGTTCACCTCAAGGCACAGCAACAGTGGCTTGTCAAGCAGTCACCTGTTACACATATATGAGGAGTACAACGTTGCGAATGAGGCTTCCAATTAGAAGTTGTGTAATACTGGCCGGTCCTACCCCGGTACCATAAATGTTCGATCCCACGTGCCGTTGGTTATACAAGGGCCATTGAGTACCATGTTGTAAACTACGATTGTGTATCTACCTCTGCCTCACTGTTTACAGCACCATCTGTGAAGAAAATGCTTCCGGCAAAATGTATGCAAATTTTGCAGTAGAGTCGTTATATGCAATAAAAACCGCGGTCCCCATCTAAGATTTCAGTTACCCCCGCCACATTTCCCCCGCCGTGGGAAGTAGAGTGTGGTATCATTGTATGTCCTCCTCTGAGCCAAGAAAATTGGAATTATATCTTTTTTTTTTTTGATCCGATGTGTCGGTTTCGAGATACTTCAGTTCAAACGTACACCCTACATACATACACAGAAGTGCCAAAGAAACTGGTATAGGCATGCGTATTCGAATGCAGAGATATATAAACGGGGAGACTACTGCGCTGCGGTCGGCAACATACACTCCTGGAAATTGAAATAAGAACACCGTGAATTCATTGTCCCAGGAAGGGGAAACTTTATTGACACATTCCTGGGGTCAGATACATCACATGATCACACTGACAGAACCACAGGCACATAGACACAGGCAACAGAGCATGCACAATGTCGGCACTAGTACAGTGTATATCCACCTTTCGCAGCAATGCAGGCTGCTATTCTTCCATGGAGACGATCGTAGAGATGCTGGATGTAGTCCTGTGGAACGGCTTGCCATGCCATTTCCACCTGGCGCCTCAGTTGGACCAGCGTTCGTGCTGGACGTGCAGACCGCGTGAGACGACGCTTCATCCAGTCCCAAACATGCTCAATGGGGGACAGATCCGGAGATCTTGCTGGCCAGGGTAGTTGACTTACACCTTCTAGAGCACGTTGGGTGGCACGGGATACATGCGGACGTGCATTGTCCTGTTGGAACAGCAAGTTCCCTTGCCGGTCTAGGAATGGTAGAACGATGGGTTCGATGACGGTTTGGATGTACCGTGCACTATTCAGTGTCCCCTCGACGATCACCAGTGGTGTACGGCCAGTGTAGGAGATCGCTCCCCACACCATGATGCCGGGTGTTGGCCCTGTGTGCCTCGGTCGTATGCAGTCCTGATTGTGGCGCTCACCTGCACGGCGCCAAACACGCATACGACCATCATTGGCACCAAGGCAGAAGCGACTCTCATCGCTGAAGACGACACGTCTCCGTTCGTCCCTCCATTCACGCCTGTCGCGACACCACTGGAGGCGGGCTGCACGATGTTGGGGCGTGAGCGGAAGACGGCCTAACGGTGTGCGGGACCGTAGCCCAGCTTCATGGAGACGGTTGCGAATGGTCCTCGCCGATACCCCAGGAGCAACAGTGTCCCTAATTTGCTGGGAAGTGGCGGTGCGGTCCCCTACGGCACTGCGTAGGATCCTACGGTCTTGGCGTGCATCCGTGCGTCGCTGCGGTCCGGTCCCAGGTCGACGGGCACGTGCACCTTCCGCCGACCACTGGCGACAACATCGATGTACTGTGGAGACCTCACGCCCCACGTGTTGAGCAATTCGGCGGTACGTCCACCCGGCCTCCCGCATGCCCACTATACGCCCTCGCTCAAAGTCCGTCAACTGCACATACGGTTCACGTCCACGCTGTCGCGGCATGCTACCAGTGTTAAAGACTGCGATGGAGCTCCGTATGCCACGGCAAACTGGCTGACACTGACGGCGGCGGTGCACAAATGCTGCGCAGCTAGCGCCATTCGACGGCCAACACCGCGGTTCCTGGTGTGTCCGCTGTGCCGTGCGTGTGATCATTGCTTGTACAGCCCTCTCGCAGTGTCCGGAGCAAGTATGGTGGGTCTGACACACCGGTGTCAATGTGTTCTTTTTTCCATTTCCAGGAGTGTATATATAAGGCAATAAGACAACAAATGTCTGGCGCACTTGTTAGATCAGTTACTGCTGGTACAGTGGCAGGTCTGAACGTGATGATGTAGTGTTTAAACTCCGATGAGTGTTCCTGGAGCCACATTCTGTTGCAACTCTGGACGTGTGGAGTGTCGCAATGTCCTACTGAAACCGCCCAAGTCCTTCGGAGTGCACAATGGACTTGAATGGATAAAGGTAGTCAGGCAAGATGCACGTCTCATCTTTCAGAGTCGTATCGAGATGTGGGGGGGGGGGGGGGGGGGGGTCCTACATCACTCCAACTACACCTACCCCACACCATTACAGAGCCTCTAGCACCATGGACAGTCCCCTGCTGACATGCCGTGTCCATGGATTCAAGAAGTAGTGTCCATACCCGTACACGTCCATCCGCTCGATAAAATGTAAAACGATGGTCCAGCATTGAAATCTACAGTAATTTGCGGATGGGTTGCTTCTGTCACTTCGATAGACTCTCTTCAACCGTCGTTGATCCCATTCTTGCAGGATGTTTTCCCGGTTGCAGCGATGTCGGGGATTTGATGTTTTACCAGATTCCTGATATTCACGGTACGCTCGTGAAAAGGTCGTACGGGAAAATCCCCATCTCATAACTACCTCGGAGATGGTGTGCCCCATCGCTCGTGTGACGACTACAATATCACGTTCACGCTTACTTAAATCTTGGTAACACGCCATTATAGGAGCAGTAACCGACCTAACACATGGGCCAGACACTTGTTGTCTTCTATAGGCTTTCTGACCGAAGCGCCGTATTCTGCCTGTTTACAAATCTCTGTGTACTCTATCGGGAAGACACCCCACATGAACTTGACGGGACCGGTTATGGTTGAGCTGGGACGCTACACGTTATATCTCGGTATTGTAAGGCTCACACAATGGTATTTTAGATGCACTGATACTGCGCCATTTGCACACCTTGATTGCAACTCGGCACGGTGTGGCGTTCTGCCCTCTGTAACAGTGACACTCTGTGACCCAGACATTAATTATGACACATGATATGAGCCGGATGTAATTCTCTGCCGTCTGTATGAATTAGTACTTTTAAAAATGTGTATGTAATGTACTTTGACCACTCTAGCTGAATCAGGAAGTGATGAGGTGGAAAGAATACGCATACGGAATTTCTTAACTCATGTGATAATTTTTCACCAGTTATAGACGTATCCCAGCATGTTCCAGCTGTCATCTCAACCTATTTATCATCCACATATGAAGGAACATAACTTCAAAGGTCATGATTCAAGATGTCCATAGTAACTCCTACTATTGGTTATCATCGAATTCAGCTTCCACATTTCAAGCTGAAGGAAACAGATACCCAAATGTAAGTGTTACCTTTCTGCACGTCTGTGCTGCGGAGCTACAATGGCTGGTTTTTATTGGCAATAATTATAGCTTTTGCATCGAAATTAACTTCCTGAGTGTCTAACATTAATAACGCATGATATAGATTTAGAAGCTATGATAACAGTATTTTATCACGCCAGTCGTTCGTCAGGTTGCTGTTAGCCATCGGGCATCCACCGCTGCCTTTGTCAGAGAGCCGTCAGAAACAGTGTCGCGCGTGCTGTATACAGTAAACTTTATGGTTCAGAAAACTAACTGAGATGAAATTATGTGGAACTGGGTAAAGCCTTGTTAGAAAACTAACAGCTAAAAAGAGGATTACATCCAAGCATTAACAGCGTATTTATTTGCTACAGAAAGTGTATTACAGACAAATCACACTGTGCCATGAAAACATAAAATCTTTCACTGACATATGATTGAGGGCTGCAATACAATATAAACATGAACATAGAACTATCTCTCTGAGAAATTTTGACGTCTGTGTCAACCAAGTGGATTTTGCCAAATCGTTTGACATTCTTAGCCATTCCATTTTCTGACTGTTTGTCGCAATGCATGCACTGTGGAATTTTTTAAATATTTTGTGTGAATGGGAATTCGTGATGAACTCATCAGTATAAAAGGAGGCGGCGCGTATTGTGCCATCACTACAGAAGCAGTAACCACAAAACGCTCGGTAAGGACAGCTCAGTCATGTTAATCACTGTCCTGTTACTGGATGCCAACAGAGTAACAAATCCATAACAGACATTTCAAACCTTCTAAACCCGCCAAGATCGACTGTTGGTGATGTGAAATGGAAACATGAAGGAACAGCCACAGCTGCACCAGGGCCAAGCAGAACTAATGTACTGATGGAGAAGAACAATCTGCAATTGGAAAAATGACTGTAAAGAAACGCTTGAAATTAGCAAGAGAAATCGTTCATCAATTCCAAGGTCTTACCAGAACTCTAGTTAACACAAGGATTGGGTAGGAAGGCGGTGCAATATTCCAGCAGCTCCTCATAAGCCACAAATATCTGTAGTTATTATCAAGCAGCCCATGAGATGGTGTAAAGACCAAACTCACTAGACAGTACATGACGGCATAAGAGACTGATGAATCGTGACATACTCTGCGGATTTACGTTGGAGCACTGTGCCTGTGAATACTGAAGTACAGCGCAGAAGGTAGTGTTATGGTATGTGAATACTACTCACTGTCAGAACGCGGTCCCCTTATTGCACATAAAAAAGAGCTAAGTGAAGAAGGACCTCAACATATTTTACAGCATAGTGCACTGCATACAGTAGAGGAGCAGTTCATAAATTATGATACCATTAAAACAATGGACCCTGTATAAAGCAGCATCCGATTGCCAATAATTTATGGAATATGACATTCTTGAAATAGGCTGACCAACAGAGAGTGAACCAAGTGGGACACCTGTTAGGTTAGTTAGAACGATTGACTCTGAACTACAGCATCTACCATCACTAACTTACGAAGTTTCGGCTCTTGAGGAAGTGTGGGCTGTCATTCCTCCACAGAAACTCAGGCACCCCGTTAAAATTACTCCAGCAGAGGTCAATCCCACATAAAGACAACGGACGAGCACACCCCGCCTTATAACGTTCAATAAAACGTGGCACACAATAATTCATATGATTATAAAGTGAAAGACTGAATAGGATTTGGGAGGTTACGTATGAGAACAATCCTAGAATTAAAATACCCGTGTAGAAAGTGCATTTTATGGATTTAGAAACAGTCCACACAATTTTCGTGTGGGATTTCGCGTACTGAAGAGCGCGTATTGGTTATTAGAAACACATTTCAGAGGATGATTTAAAACATACACCGAACTGTAGAGACAGTATTACGTACTCGCCAGCAGGCTTAACTTAATCGGCCGTGTAAGGTACTAAGCAGTGTGACTATCTTATCTCGCTGTTCTCACGAGGAGACCAGTGCCTTCTCGCAGCTTTTTTTGACTTGTAAGATGTGATGACTTAACTGACAGCGCACAACTTTAACTGCAGTAGTTAGTATTACTGCAAAACTTGTGACTGTTAACAGACAATGTAATCGGTGCAGCACGGCATGAAGAAGCGGTTGAGTTTCTTGGATATGCCTATCTGTTTCCTTATCCGTGTACTGTCTGTACACAAAAATTGATTTGGAGACTGAGATTTTCTGAGCTACGTATATCTTGAAGGACGCATACCGCCGAGATTATGTTCCTTCAAATCTGAGACGTGAGATATACTGCTTGTGTCGACAAAAAAAAACTTTCTAATTGAAGCTGGCTGATTCTTTGACTTGAATTTTTTGCCTGTTGGAACAAGTTGTAGCTTGTTGGTTATAGATAGTGGCGAATTACGAAAGCAGACGCCCCTCTGCTATTAGCTTGTAAATGTTACTGAACCGTAAGACACCTCGTCAGAGTGGTGGTCGTCATATTAACCATCATTGTTCAACATCTTTTCTGCACTCAAAATGTAAGTGTGGCATGCACTAAATGCTTCTTCTACTTACCAAATTTCTGGTTTGCTTATCAGTTACTAATAGTACAAGAAATCAGAGATTGTTCAGCTTGCAAGTTGCTGAGCTTGAAGTCTCTGCTCCTAGAGCGGAAGTGCAATATGCACTAAACTTCTAACGGTCCTGGGGAAGAAAGAGTATAGAGTGCGTGAAGCGTCAGCAGCAATTTTGGAGGTGCATACCTGATTTATCGGAAGGAGTGCAAAATATATGCACAGTTTAGATTCTCGACTGTAATGACGTTGAATTTGACTTTGTCAACGGTACCACCATGTTCATAACGTATCGTGGAAGATTGTGCAACATGACCACAGTTGATTTCGGAAATAATGATACGAACTAACGTATTTGACTTGAAGAGAACTGTATGTTTAAATATGTCAGCCCGTATTCACAGAACGTCATGCAGTGGAGCTATAGGAAATATTAATGTTTGCCCCCTAACAGAGGACTGGTACGGCTGATTTTTCAATTCACAAGACGGTTTAGATCCCACATTCAAGGTCATTGGTTTTGGTTACGATCTAAACGCTTTTTTCAGACGTGAATGCGAAAATAATACAATTTAAAGTGGTGCTGGGAGGGGGGGGGGGGGGCCGGAGGCATTGCATATTCTGAAAACTTAGGTATTGTTGAAGGGTATGATGACTATGAATGTTTTTATTACACTGAATTGTTCCTGTTTCAGAATAATAAAAGCTCTGATTGTTACATTAAGAATATATTATTCATACTGTATACAGGTAATGGACAAGATACAGTGCAATGCGATTTCAATTTTATTAAGGCTGATACAAATTTCAAAACGTGCTTTCCTAAAGAAAAAAATACATATTTGCAATACAATATATATATATATATATATATATATATATATATATATATATATATATATATATATATGTATGTATATATATATATATATATATAATAATATCTCCTTAACTATTTACAACAATCTAGCAATGCTGGGGTAGCGTTTCGATTCGGTAACAGTAGAAATCACATGGTTTTGAGCAAAGAATTCGTCGAGCAATGTTCGGAGCGGATTTTCATTTGGAAAGGAAGTTCCCTAAAGGTTGTTCGATAGAGGGTGGAAGAGGTGAAAATCTGAGGACCGAATATCAGATGGATGAGGTGGGTGCGAAGTATGTTTTCCTTCAGTGTAGCAGAATGTGAGCGGGGTTTATCGTGGAGTAGCGTCACGTCAAGCAGTCTTGCTGGGATTTGATCTTATACTGTCTCTGAAAAACGTCTCAGTTGTTGACAATAACTGTTAGAAGTGACGATAACACCTCGAGGAAGTAATTCGTAGTACACCACACCGTCGCTGTTCCACCAGATGCATTAAGTGCAGGTGTTTGTATGGGGAGTTGCTGCTTTGCTTGGGCTGAAACATTCCTTTCTTTTCCTTACGTCAGCATAAAGACAGCATTTCTCGTCATCATTAGGGATACATGATAGGAATGTTCACGAGTCAATTGATTACGAGCAAGCAGAGATGCGCATATGACCACCTGCTGATTTTTGTGATTTTGGCTTAGTGTATGCGGAACTCAAGCATCTGATGTTTGAACTTTCCTTACTGCATGCAAATGTCGCACGTTGATGCAATGATTACAGTTCATCACATCTGCAATTTATCGAATACACTGACGTGGATCATTTGGTTTATTGCGTTTAAACTATCTTCATCAAACCCCAGGTGTTCCGGATTATGGAGAGTCACTGATGTCAATACGATCCTCCTTAAAACCAGAAAACCATTTTCTTCACGCCCTCAATCCTCTGGTATTACCAGCACACTTCACTCAAATGTTTCTCGCTGCTTCTGCTGCTGTTGTCTCTCTACTGAACTCAAGCAGGAGAATATGACGGAAACGATTTAATCTCTCCAATTGGCACTCTATTTCCTAGAATTCACAGTTCCACTCACTATCTCCAAATGACAAAATAACCGAGCAAGTGAAGGCACACGACGACTAAGCACAAAGCACACAGGTGTAGAAGCACCTTTATACTGTTGATTTTATCGAACTGAGTCTGCAGTTCTTCCCCACTTCCACTCAAGATACTAATGATATAAATGGCCTTATCACTTATTATATCACTTAACCTTGAATTTTAATACCACTTCAGAACGTTTTTGCTATTTTCGTTATTGCCTCTCCGATAGAACAGTGTATACCTACAACACAGGAGGTCAGTGGTTTAGACATGGGTTCAGTATCCAGCAAAAACAATTTTCTATTGATACAATAAAAGGTCTGACAAGTAGCAAAGTATGTTTTATATCCTAATTAAGATCATTTCTCCTGGACAACTCCGTCTATTCCACTGATTAATTTCTGTTTAAAAATTGGTAGCAGTTAGAAAAAAGGCTTGATTTTGAACGTAGTTCCGTGAGTAAAATTAGAAAAAGTGCATTCCTGACTATTAAAACTAAAAGAAGTACTCATATCCTATAAACTAACTCTTTCCATTGTAAAAGGTCAGACAGGTAGCAAAGTATGTTTCATATCCAAATCAACATCATTTCTCCCGGACAAATACGTCTACTCCACTGATGAATTGATGTTTAAAACCTATTAGCAGTTAAAAAAAAGACTTGTTTTTGAACGTAGTTCCGCGAGTAAAATTAGAAAAAGGGCATTCATTAATACTAAAACTAAAAGAAGTACCCATATCCTATAAACTAACTCAGTCCACATAACGTCGATAAAACAATCGTTCAAATTATATATGGAAGATGTAGATAGCGATAGATTGAATAGCAGGATCGTAGATCTAGATCCTGGTCTCCTACCCCTCCTAATTCGAACACTTCGTTCTTGATATTCTATTCTTCTCTGCTGCAGGTTCTCTATAAATTTAAAGAAGCCTTTCCTGTATCCTAGAATCTCAAAAAGTATGTGTTAAAGCTCGTCATAATTTGTTTTATAGTATCGTTGCCGTATTTTCTTTAAATTTAAAGAGGCCTTTCCTGTAACCTAGAATTTCAAAAAGTGTGTGTTAAAGCTCGTCATCATTTTTTATAGTATCGTTGCGTATATTTCCGAATGTCCTATTGATAAGCTTCAGAATTTTAATTCTGTATACCACAAACTGAATAAGTCTAACTATCCCAGCATCGTCCTCAGTTCAAAGTAAGCAGTAGTTATCTTTCTATGAACCGTTAACTGTGAATGTGGTCAATATGTCACGTGATGCTACAATGAATACAAGAGTGTACAAACAGTTAAGATGTGTTCAGTAGCGTTAAACGATGAATGATTTAATCGTAGAAGCCTTGTGAGAAACACCACAATAACGATTCCTGTGTTAAGATGTTCCAATTCTAGCACGTACCTGATACTTCTTCCATTCGCAGGTGCGATATTTTACGAACGATTTTTTCTGATTGGTTGGTTTGGGGGATTAAAGGGACCAGACTGCTACGGTCATCGGTCCCAAAAAAAGTTTTCCATCACCTCGGTTCCGAGTGTTCCAGAACCTGTACAGAAAATTGGAACAGAGATCAACATAAACATCATTTCTGCCCTTTTTATTGCTCATAAAAACCACACATTGCATGTTGTACCACGATACAGCTAGACCTTCAGAGGTGGTGGTCTTGATTGCTGTACACACAGGTACTTCTAATACCCAGTCGCACGTCCTCTTGCATTGACACATGGCATACTATCCACAAGTTCATCAAGACACTGTTGGCCCAGATTGTCCTACTACACAACGGCCATTCGGCGTAGATCCCTCAGAGTGGTTGGTGGGTCACGTCGTCCATAAACAGCGCTTTTCAATCTATCCCAGGCATGTTCGATATGCTTCATCTCTTGAGAACAGTCTGATCACTCTAGCCAAGCGTTGTCGTGATCCTGAAGGAAGTCATTCACACGATGTGCACGATGGGGGCGCGAATTGTCGTCAATGAAGAAGTATGCCTCGCCAATATGTTACCGATATGGTTGCACTATCGGTCGAAGGATGGCATTCACTTATCGTACAGCCGCTAATGCGCCTTCCACGACCACATCGCCGTTCGTTGACCCCACATAATGTCACCCCAAAAGGTCAGGGAACCTTTAATTTGTTGCACTCGCTGGACAGTGTGTCCAAGGCGTTCAGGCTGGCCGGGTTGCCTCCAAACGCGTCTATGACGATTGTCAGGTTGAAGGCATATGCGCCACTCATCGGTGAAGAGAATTTATGATGCCAATGCTGAGCAGTCCATTCGGCATGTTGTTGGGCCCATCTGCACCGCGCTGCATGGTGTAGTGGTTTCAAAGATGAACCTCGCCATTTACATCGGGAGTGAAGTTTCGTATTATGCAGCCTATTGTGCACAGTTTGAGTCGTAACACGACGTCCTGTGGCTGCAAGAAAACCATTATTAAACATGTTGGCGTTGCTATCAGGGTTCTTCAGAGCCATAATCCGTAGGTAGCGGTCATCCACTGCAGTAGTAGCCCTTGGGCGTCCTGAGCGAAGCATGTCATCGACAGTTTCTGTTTCTTTGTATCTCCTCCATGTCCGAACAACATCGCTTTGCTTCACTCCGAGACACCTGGGCACTTCCCTTGTTGGGAACCCTTTCTGGCACAAGGTTACAATGCGGAAGCGATCGAACCGCGGTATTGACCGTATAGGCATGGTTGAACTACAGACAACAGGAGCCGTGTACCTCCTTCCTTTTGGAAAGTCTGGAACTGATTGGCAGTCGGACCCCCTTCGTCTAATAGGTGCTGCTCATACAAGATTGTTTACATCTTTGGGCAGGTTTAGTGACATCTGTGAACAGTGAAAGGGACTGTGTCTGTGATATAATATCCACAATCAACGTCTATCTTCAGGAGTTATGGGAACTGGGGTATTGGAAAACATTTTTTTTGATATGTGTATATAAATCAGTTCATTAAGGTATAACGTTTTTGCGACGTTTCATGTCCAAAAAGAAGACAGACAAGGCAGGTTCAATTTCAGTCACTTAGATAGCATTCTACTTACTTTTCCAATTAGTTTTTGTAATCCATATAGGCAGTACTCAACCTTTTTTTTCATTATTAAAGTTTAAATCATAACATATTCAATTTTTTTCATGATATTTTTTCCTATACAATTTGTAAAACACTGTATGATAATTGTGTGAGATTATGCAACACATTGGTGTTCGATAACTTAGCAGTGATCAATATTCAGCACATCCTGTAATTATCGTGTTGTTTATATAAAAATATGTGTCCTGTGAAGCGGACGTGATGTGATGAAATGTGGATCGCGTGTAATGACCTGGAAAGTGCGTCACGTTCGTTCAGGAACGAAATTCCGATAAAAAATTTGGTTGGTTAATGGAGGATACAGTGAGGTACACGCAGCCCAGATAAAAAGCCAACTTGCATTACCATTGAACTTTGAACTGGTTGACCACAACCCAATATAAGTAAAGACTTAAAAGTATGAGAGTTCTGTATAAACGATAAATAAGGTTGCATGTGTAAAATTAGTTCCTAAAAGCTGTAGGTGGTGATCACATAGATCAACCACAATTTAAAAGCTACGGTTATTGACACAGAACTGATATTAGTTGTCATGATGGAACGACACCTTCAATTACCATTAAAAACTTTCCTAAGCATGTTTCAGGTAAGGCCAGTGTAGGATGTCACAGTGGTACATAAATACTACTTGAATCTGCTATCACGCACTAGTACAAATAGAGTGCAGTTAACCATAAAGTAACACGAATTTAATGATTAAGACCTTCTCACTTTCATCTTTTCAGTGACGTCAACTTAGAGAGAAGAGTAATTAAAATGGTTCAAATGGCTCTAAGCACTAGTGGACTTAACAACGGAGGTCACCAGTCCCCTAGAACTTAGAACTACTTAAATCTAACTAACCTAAGGACAGTACACACATCCATGCCCGAGGCAGGATTCGAACCTGCGACCGTAGCAGTCGTGCGGTTCCGGACTGAAGCGCCTAGAACCGCTCGGCCATCGAGACCAGCTACGATTTATTCCAGTGCATAAACAATATAATTGAAATGAATCTTTACAAATCAATATGTGACATATACTGAAATTATAACGCCCTTTCAAGATTTCACTGGTATCGAGTTGCATGGAGAGGTTGCTATATTAGGCTTGTACCCCATGCATTGTAACTAGTTTGCCGGCCAGTGTGGCCGAGCGGTTCTAGGCGCCTCAGTCTGGAACCGCGCGACCGCTACGGTCGCAGGTTCGAATCCTGCTTCGGGCATGGATGTGTGTGATGTCCTTAGGTTAGTTATGTTTCAGTAGTTCTAAGTTCTAGGGGACTGATGACCTTAGAAGTTAAGTCCCTTAGTGCTCAGACCCATTTGAACCATTTTTTTTTGTAAGTAGCTTCTTTAAAGCTGAAGAATCTCTTTAAGATCACTATTGTCGGCTGTAGGATTGTCATTGACTTGTTCAAATACTTTAGCAGGAATAAAATTCTGATTTCAAAATACTTGCCAAGCGTTTTACGCCCGAGAGAAGTCTCGCTGGTTATCTACATGTACGGGAATAATGTCACAAACGGGGCCCTCCTTGTCTGTGACGTCATCATAATCACATGAAAAGCAATGCTTCCGTTGGGGCCAACGAGAAAGACAGGCCGCGCGGCATACGTCGTTCGCTGACTGTCACATGACCAGGAAAGCCCGAGTACAGAACTGCGCCAGTGCCCCTTAGCTACGAGACCTACGAACCTTCTTCAAGACAGAATGCATTTCTGGCTGAGTCCACATTTTGTTACCGTCTATTAATACACGTTTACGAACTGCATCTTCTACTAGCATCCCTTAATTTGTACGAAGATAGATTTAGAAATGAATAACACTTTAAAATAGCTTATAATTATAACGTAATTACAGACGAAAGTTCGGAGAGAAATGACAGATAAAATCTCATTTTACTTGGTCTTAGTTGGAGAGGAACTTTTCTGCTACACAGTCTTTTATTTCATACAAGATGTTCAATGTAAGACCATCTTTTATGTTACTTTTTGCTAATTCGTATTTAAGATGTATATTACATTTATGAGATTCTCACCTTTATTACTTACTATTTTAAGCTACGAACCAGATAAATTAAAATTGCCCCATTTCATGAAATTAATCACTATAAAACCTGCCACAATCATAGCAGAACAGCAACTCACCCTCCTCGCCTTCTCCCCCCCCCCCCCCCTCTGTGTCTGTCTGTCTCTCTCTCTCTCTCTCTCTCACACACACACACACACACACACACACACACACACACACACACAGAGAGAGAGAGTGAGAGAGCTCTTAGTCAAAATGAAGCAAGCTAACCAAAAATTCCTGAGAGTGTTTGTTGGGCCAACAGATTACTGTAGTAGCAGACCACTAAATAAATTAAACCATATTCGTGAGCAACAATAACTACCTAATGGATTAAAGGTTCAGTACACTGACAGTAACAAGAAGAGGACACTATTTTCTGCGGCTGTTGGTATTTCCCCTTACTCACCTGACCAGAAATCCTTCTTTCCATTTCATTTCACTGACACCTACTAGTATTGTGAGAAACGGCACCCGAGTGTCATTGAGTCTCGAGCAGCTGGATCTTGTAAGCTCATAGCGACAGGTGTCTTCGCCGGCTCCTGCACGAATGGACTTCGTGGTTCTGAGCCTATAAGAGTGGTTGAAGACTAAAATGATCGGCTCTGTCTGGGACGCTATCCGTCTCCAGAAACACAAACCCAAGACCAGCAGTACAGTAATTTACCGGAATTGCGTGACTTGTACTTAGACATCTGGTGTCATTGTCCTTCTGTGTAGCTCTGTGAACGTATCGTATTTGTACGACATGGAATTACGGTTGCATATAATTCCAAAGGTGGATTAACACGCCAATAAGCAGATGGCGACAGTGTTTTAGCCCATCATTATATCTTCTCTAGCATGAACAGACAAACCTAGAGAGAACTTTGACTTACTCGTCAAAAATAGAAGGTTACTATGGCACCAGTCCGGGGCTCATAAGTGTAGTTAATTCGACTGCTTCACGTCAAAATGGCTATAACGCAGCAAAAAAAAAAAAAAAAAAAAAAAAAAAAGCATTTCACGTACCGATTTTCAACAAGTGCAGTGCTGCTAGCTCTGTGTAGCGTGACTTTCGTTGAGATATGCCTCTATATCTGCTACAGGTCAAAGAATTCGACGATATTACCACCACCAGTTACAAGATGCTAATTATTTCTTTCTGTCAGCAGATATCCGCTGGCCGGCCCCGTGTTCTTGTTCAAGACTTAATATATCAAGATGCCAAAGTATAAATGAAGTAGTATCGGCGCGAAAGAGTCATCTAAATCAAATATGTGACTAACAGACCCCAGCATCCGCCAAGCAGAAACACAAAATTAATTTATCGTTTTCCAGGCATGAGTATTATGTAACTGTGTACAAAAATAAGTGTTTCACGTTTTGTGAAAATAAATACCAAATTTCAATGTACAAATGTTAGCCTTGTATTTCTGTTTGTAAACTGTTCTTGGACAGAAAGAGAGAGAGAGAAACAACAGTTTAAAGCCTTTTTAGTTTTTGCAGATGGATTGGGAAAAGCGTCCAGTGCAGAGAAATATTATAGCTGTTGCCGCGAATAGCTGTGAAAGAACATTGGAGTACCATGAAATATGGGCGATTAGAAGAATTTGTGGTCAAATAATGAAGTAATGTATAAAATGCTTTTACCGGTTATTATGAGTGTCCAATAAGTGGCTAAATGAAATATAATGGATATAATTTGGTAAAAGCATGATACAGCTAAACGAAGGTATAAATGTAGCCATAATTCATGTAATAACTGAATAGTGATAGGTTGCATTTTTGGAGATACGGCGCTATGTTCAGCATTAATTCAGAGAAAGAAGAATTCAGATGTGCACTAGATCGTGAAAATGACATGCTCTATAAATATACGTAACGAGTCCCTTTCTCTCTCTCTCTCTCTCTCTCCCTCTCTCAGTTTGGAATATCATAGAGTTTACTTCGTATAGTAAACCCATTGAACTTTGTACGCTACCTTATTAACAAATTAACACAATTCCTTCTGAAAACAAAAATTTTCGTTTGTTACAAAAAATCATTGCACGGCGATGCAGGCTCTCTAATAAGTGCACATTCTGAAAACAAAAATTGTGTACATCTTTATCTCATAATGATAGTTATCAGTCTCTAGAAGTGAGTATGTCCTCCCCGCACAACGATGAGTTCTTCCACTCACAGAGCCATGCTCTGGATGAGAACAATAAGTTTATCTTAGGCTATGGGGTCCCCCTCCTCAATGGCAGCTGCACTGAGGTCCTGAGGTTTCCCAGGTGGATTCGAAAGTGTGCGATGGACGCCTTCGACATGTCCCAAGCATGCTTGATTGCAGTCATGTCTGGGGTCTATGCTGGTCAACGCTTTCGATGGATGTAGCACCTTTGAAGATACCGAGTCGCTGCTAGAGTACGATATGGTCTTGCATTCTCAAAGGCTAGGATGAAGCTGTCACCGACTTCACGTCTGTAGGGACTTAAAGTCGTTTTTAGGCCCTCTTGGAGGTATCGGGGATCAGTGAAACTGCCATAGATAGGAATTAGAGGAGTCCGCCATCCCATTATTATTTCCGCCCCGAAAATGTCACTTCAACCTGGATATGGATGGACATCCTAAACGATCGGCGTTCCTGATGACGTCTAGCTGTTCTCTAACCCTTAACACTTCTAGTGTCCAGTCGAAAACCAATCCTGGTCTCGTCAGCAAACGAGACTTTGCTTCTTTCTTCAATGGTCCAATGATGATATGCAAGAGCCCACGTCCTTCGACAGCATCGGTTCAGTTGGTTCAGTGCAAAACTTATCGTTGGTCTCCTCGAATGAATACGAGCTGTTGCAATCGTCTACGCTTTGTTCGGTCTGAGATGCGAATCCATGTTCTCCGTGAGAAGTGATTTCCATGTCATACGAGGACGACTACTGCGAAGTCTCTCGTTCACATTTCCCGTCTCTCTGTGTACTGTCTGCACATCTTAGGTTCACCACTCCGAGCGACATGTAACCCATTGACAACATTTTGCTTTATGTGACTTGCTGGAAGTAAGGCCGCTATCTTCACTCTATCAAATTACTGTGTTTCTACGTGGCAGTGAAACTGTCGCAGAGCTTGCCATTAGTAAAGACCGCCCAGTACATGGACTCTACCTGGATAACGTAAGGCATGGTAGACTACATTTCACGATAGTATTCCAAACATTTGTTGAGCATTGTTTGTATAGTTGTTTGTGATCTCTCTCTCTAGTGATCAGACATCGATGGTTTATTTGTCATACTGAATTCGTTTCAAGATTATCTTTATAAGTCATATCATTCGAATTTAAAAATAATAGACGAAGGAAAGCCTTGATGAGACAACGAAACAGCAAAAAATAAGTATAGAATCGATTATGCTTCGGTGCAAGCAAAGGTGATGTGACACTGGTTTCCAAAGGGTGTGCGAGTAAATTAGGTTGGAAAGTCTTTCAGTCTGCTTCAAGTTTACGGATACTGCTGATGATTAACTCATGTACTTACACACACTCATCTTGTTAAGTGTTACACCGTGAGTGTTCTACGCTAAGTGTAAATTATGAGCAATTTAGTACGTAAATGACCATGCGGTGAAGAGGGAATTGTTTCCTTGTATTAAAGTCATATTTACCCCATGTGGTAAAATGTTTATATTTGTAGATTGCTAGATACACTGTTAGACTACGTTACGAGATTTAGTAACTGCGTTAGAAGTTTATTTAATCGGCAGAAGTGTGGATGACCGATGAAATGTGTGTGTGAAATCTTATGGGACTTAACTGCTAAGGTCAGTCCCTAAGCTCACACACTACTTAACCAAAATTATCCTAAGGACAAACACACACACCCATGCCCGAGGGAGGACTCGAACCTCCGCCGCGGCCAGCCGCACCGTCCATGACTGCAGCGCCTAGACCGCTCGGCTAATCCCGAGCGGCGTGACCGACGAAATGGCTCTGAGCACTATGGGACTTAACATCTATGGTCATCAGTCCCCTAGAACTTAGAACTACCTAAACCTACCTAACCTAAGGACATCACACAACACCCAGTCACCACGAGGCAGAGAAAATCCCCGACCCCGCCGGGAATCGAACCCGGGAACCCGGGCGTGGGAAGCGAGAACGCTACCGCACGACCACGAGTGACCGACGACACAAGCCAGTGTAAAGCAGGGGTACTTAAAAATTTGCTCATCATATCACAACACCTAGCGATACTGTTCTAAAGTGTGTATTCTTTAGTTTTCTCTGTATTACTTATTTACACACAATTTACATTTGATTCTTTATTGGGCAGTATGAAACTTAGTAACATTACCAGTATTCATAATTTTGGATTTTTTGCTCGTTGTCCGCAGCTCGTGGTCGTGCGGTAGCGTTCTCGCTTCCCACGCCCGGGTTCCTGGGTTCAATTCCCGGCAGGGTCAGGGATTTTCTCAGCCTCGTGATGACTGGGTGTTGTGTGATGTCCTTAGGTTAGTTAGGTTTAAGTAGTTCTAAGTTCTAGGGGACTGATGACCATAGATGTTAAGTCCCATAGTGCTCAGAGCCATTTGTACCATTTTTTTGCTCCTTGTATTGGCCGTGTTTGCAGTTAAAATTATTGGATGTGAGGTCCGCCAGATATGGGTACTGAGAAAACCGGTGTTCTCCATAACTGGCGGGCCTCACACCAACAATATTACTAGACCCATAACGTCAACTTCCATTAAGCTGCATGTGGTCATTAACTACCATTGGCACCTGTATTCCTAAAATGGGTCTAATATCGACTAACAAGGACTTTCTCTTGCATTTTGACTGAAATGCATGAGAGATCCGAGGTTCTATGACGAATAACTCTTTGATGGATACATAATAACGGCGATTTATTTATTGGTTTGACTTTAACTATTACAGTTATCAGACAGGTTTATCTGTAACTACTATTTTTATCGAACGGGCACACTTTCGTACATAGGTTGGGAAGGGTGGGCGAGTAGGGGGGCGGGATGAGAGGAGGAGGGGTAGGCATTACAACTACTCGACACTTCACAGATTTTTGCAGGTAGTCCCCAGAATTCTGCTCGTCGTTCCCCTGCTTGATGGTCATGAACATTAACGTGAAGTGTTTTGTTACTTTATCCTGCACATGGAGGTATATGATGATAATTTCGTCTCATGTTGCTTTTAAGTGGCAAAGTGAACGTCCACGATGTAATAAAATGGCGAATTCAGCAGCAGCTGCGAAGCTCTCCATAATATCATAGGTTTTGCACAGAATCCAATGATAAGTATTCTGGCTCATTCCTTTTTCGGGAAGAAACAATTTAAGCAATCATGTATCTGGACATAATTCAGCTCTGTCTTTCCCTAAACTGCGTGAACATGCCTAAAATTTAATTCAGAGCAAGGAAAGTGAACAGGCGTACTGACTTCTGCACGAAATGGCATTTTTTCTGTATTTATGTGAACTTATATACTCTGAAATCCACTGTGAATTGCACGGTAGTGGGTAATAAGTTTGATACCTCATGTTATAATTTCTTTCATCTTCTTATGGTGTGAAATGCGTAAAGAGTGACTGCTTAAATACATCTGTACATGTCACGACGAGTCTAAATTAGTCTTCGGTGGCCATATGGGGGGAATGATACACGTGGTAGTGAAGAATATCTACATTCTTCGTTTAATACCAAGTTTTGAAGTATTGCAAGTTAGGTTTTGTGGCATAATTCTCCAGGAGCCTGACAATTGCGATTTTTCGGTATTTTCGTGGCACTCTCTAGTGAGGTTGGCGTATTTATTACAATTATTGCTGCTCTCCCGTTAGTTAGTCCTATCTGGTACGGGTTGTTTGCCATACGTTTGGTCCTATTTGGAAAGCTTCTCATGTACTTGCACAATATTCTGAGATGTACAAGTTACTTTATGCAGTCTACTTTTCAGACTGACTACAATCTCTCAGTATCCTCCAAATGAACCGGAGTTCCTCACTGTGGCTATGTAATCATTCCTTGTCATTCTCTTGTACCTTTTTTGCACACAGTTACCGATTTCATTGAGAATCATTGACGTAGTAGTTATGTGATACAATGTTTTTTCGTTATGTGTAATGCACAAATTAATATTACTGTGAATTTAACCCACGCAGTACGAAAAGGATGGTGAGGAATACTTGAAAATATTACAATCTATTCAGTTTTTTTATATTTTAAAATTTGGGGAAACTTGTTTATTGTGTTTAATGATTTCTTCCATCATATGCCATAGGGTTTGAAATATTTCTGTTAAGCTTGACCAGGAACTTAAGTCTAAGTAGTAGACGTTACGTTTCTCAATGAATGTCATGTTCTATATATTCTGGTTCAGGAATTTACTTACACATCAGTACTTCTTTAAAATGTATGTGTAACAGTCAACAAAAAATTATGAAATTAGCATTTCAAAATTATTTTTGCGGTGGTCATAGCCCATTTGGTAGTACTCGTCATGCAAAGTTACTTCACGTTGCGTGTGTGCTAAATGTTACTTTAAGGTTCTGGACCCTACTTACATATCAGTAACCCTTTTTGCCCTTTAGAAAGTATGGTGTTAATACACTATAAGTCGATAACAATTAACGAGTTTCACTTTTTTATATATGTGCATTACAGTCAGTTCCAAAAGAAAGTGTACGTCTTTATCTGTATTAAATAAAAGAATTATTACAAATATATGTTTAAGTGGAAATATTTTATTACTAACTGCACAATTTCCTAATAGTTAATCCAATCGCGGCAATTATCGATTGTAGCTTCGCACCTTGGCCCTCTCTCCGGGAAATCATCCACGTTTCGAACTTCTAAATATCGTTTGATCTGCTTCGCAATGAAAGTCTCTGACTTCTTAAGAATTTTCGCAGCAGCTCCATATGAAAGCCCTGGTCCCTTCGGATGATATGCAAGGAAAATTGCTTCGTAACGCTTTAGGTATTTGGCACTCATTTTAAACTGGAACCTACAAAACAAGACATTCAACTCTCACCCTGTTTACCTACACACTGTGCCAAAGCGCACTGACTACAGATTCCAGACCACTACCACAGATGTCGCTGCGGATGTTACATCAAAAATTATGGCGTACACTTTCTTGTGGAACTGGGTACGTAAGATGCATTGGAATTGCTAAAGATCATGCTGCCTCAAAGGTGGATAGCTAATGAGGGTCGTAGGAATCTCATATTGCACTACTGGCCTGCAATATCGCCTGATCTCACAGTATATGGTTCATTTTTTTAAAAGGGTTATTGAAAACCCTCGTTGTGTGCCTCTCCATGCTACAGTTTTGGATAAATTGCTATGCGGCGTAGGAACAGTATTGAATTAGTATAGTCGTGGGAATTGACTCACGTCTGGAATGTTTGAGATGCGTTTGGCAGAGGGGGCACTGAACATTTTTGAAACGTAAATAACAATTTTCGTCATATATTAAGACGTAACAGAATCTGGTATGTTCATGCATGTAAAAGTAATTCCCTCGTAAAATGAAATGATTCTCATGGATATTAAAGCTCTTTGCGTCTATTAAAAATAAGCGTTTAAATTCGGATCAATAACTTTGAGAAACGGATCAGCTATGATCTTACTGTAAGTCAGGAAATCAAGTTGTAAGGAATAAAACAACCTTTCTCTAACTCCTCCATCTAACCACACGAAACGGTATGTCGCAGTAGATAATTGCTTCTCCTACCAAACCAAATTAAGCCGGGAATTCTCATTTTAAGGCAAGCGCAGAGAACGGGGCTAAGCGCGGAATCTGGAACAGCAGTCGTCCGCAGAAATGACTACAAAGGGTGGCCGGCTACGTATCTTTTGTCAGGGGCGGTACGAGCTCGCGGTCCGCGCTGCGAGGAATATGCACGGGGAATGGTGGCAGCCCTGTGCTACGCCGGGATTTGCGCCGGGCCACCCCAGCCGCCCCGCATTATAATATCCCGTAGAGGGCGCCAGGGGTGGCGGCTTCATTACACAGTTATTACCTCTTCAGCAGATACAACGGAATCCATTACTCGCCGCCGGCCTTAGGGGGGGATGAGCTGGTCGGCTGGGTGCCTTCGGGGGCCCTTTAACAACTTTCGCCGGCAAGGAGCGGGAGAGACAGCAATCCGACTGATTAGATTCACTTTTCTTCTTCTTAATTACTTCACCTCCCGTGGGAGCGTAACTCCTGCACGTGTTTGCGCTCTCTAAATTATCGTCCATTAAGGCTAAAGATTAGTAATGCGGGTTCGAGATTTACCGCCAAGATTTATAACTCTAAATCGCTAGCGCAGGTTCTGAACATCAGATGTGAATTACTGCGGATATACTACACTTACGGAATTGGGAGCGTATAAGTTCTTTAAAGGCTATTCCAACAAGTTAATCTATTTACCTCATTGGGTGCAAATTAAGCAAAAGAGGTTGAAACAGAAGAATTTGAGGAAGTCACTTATTGGCGTGTTACTCCTCTTCTCTTTCATGTTGTCCGCCGCGGCCGCTGGCCTCCCTTCTTGTACGACACATTTTTTTCAGATTCCCTCAGGTGACAAAGATGTCTACGTACTATCTGGTTCAAAAGATATTTCAGGATCTCCTCGATAACGATCATTTAGGCTTCCGGGAATGTATAGGCACTAGACAGGCGAATGTTAACTCTGCACTTGGAAATGGAAACAAGGAAAATAAAGAAACTTCGGCAAAAGGCTTTTGTAGGACTTCTCTACCCGGAGAAAGCGTTATCCAACATAAAATGATTCAAGATGTTTTAAACTCTTAGGAATGTAGGTGAATGCTTTAGTAAAAGACAGGTACAATTCAATACATATAAGAACCAAGAAGGAACCATAAGAATGGAAGATTAGAAACAAAGTGCTCTGATTTGAATGGCCGGATATAAGATGGATGTGTGAGGTGCATTCAAGTTTTAAGGCCTCCGATTTTTTTTCTCCCGACTGGAAAGAGATAGAAACATGCGCATTGTTTTAAAATGAGGCCGCGTTTGTTATCAATACGTCCCAGAGATGGCTGCACCGTATGGCAGATGGAATTTTACCGCCAGTGGCGAGATTGAGAACTGTTTTAAATACTTAAAATGGTGACGTTTTCCTTACTTGAACAGCATGCAACCATTCGGTTTCTGAATTTGCGTGGTGTGAAACCAATTGAAATTCATCGACAGTTGAAGGAGACATGTGGTGATGGACTTATGGATGTGTCAAAAGTGCGTTCGTGGGTGCGACAGTTTAATGAAGGTAGAACATTGTGTGACAACAAACCGAAACAACCTCGGTCTCGCACAAGCCGGTCTGACGACATGATCGAGAAAGTGGAGAGAAATGTTTTGGAGGATCGCCGAATGACGGTTGAACAGATCGCCTCCAGAGTTGGCATTTCTGTGGGTTCTGTGCATACAATCCTGCATGACGACCTGAAAATGCGAAAAGTGGCATCCAGGTGGGTGCCACGAATGCTGACGGACGACCACGTGGCTGCCCGTGTGGCGTGTTGCCAAGCAATGTTGACGCGCAACGACAGCATGAATGGGACTTTCTTTTCATCGGTTGTGACAATGGATGAGACGTGGATGCCATTTTTCATTCCAGAAACAAAGCGCCAGTCAGCTCAATGGAAGCACACAGATTCACCGCCACCAAAAAATTTTCGGGTAACCGCCAGTGCTGATAAGAATGATGGTGTCCATGTTCTGGGACAGCGAGGGGATAATCCTTACCCATTGCGTTCCAAAGGGCACTACGGTAAGAGGTGCATCCTACGAAAATGTTTTGAAGAACAAATTGCTTCCTGCACTGCAACAAATACGTCCGGGAAGGGCTGCGCGTGTGCTGTTTCACCAAGACAACGCACCCGCACATCGAGCTAACGTTACGCAACAGTTTCTCCGTGATAACAACTTTGAAGTGATTCCTCATGCTCCCTACTCACCTGAACTGGATCTTAGTGACTTTTGGCTTTTTCCAACAATGAAAGACACTCTCCGTGGCCGCACATTCACCAGCCGTGCTGCTATTGCCTCAGCGATTTTCCAGTGGTCAAAGCAGACTCCTAAAGAAGCCTTCGCCGCTGCCATGGAATCATGGCGTCAGCGTTGTGAAAAATGTGTACGTCTGCAGGGCGATTACGTCGAGAAGTAACGCCAGTTTTATCGATGTCGGGTGAGTAGTTAATTAGAAAAAAATCGGAGGCCTTAGAACTTGAATGCACCTCGTACAGTCTTTCGTCTCTGCTTTTCAGTCTATACATAGAGGAATAAATGACAGAGATAAAAGAATGATTTTGAAGTGCGATTAAAATTCAGTGTTTAAGGATGTCAGTGATGAGATTGGCCGATGACGTTGCCTTACTCAGTGGTGAAGAATTGTAGGATCTCTTGAGTTAAATGATAAGTCTAACGGGCACAGAGTAAGTGAAACAAGGATGAAATTAATAATAAGTAGAGAAATTAGATCAACGAGGAGCTAACCATCAAAACTGTAGACCAAGAAGTAGGCTAAGTGAAGCATTTCTGCTACCTCGGAATCAAAATAGCGTATGACTGAAGAAGCAAGGATAACATAAAAAGCAGGCTAGCACAGGCCAAGAGGGCATTCTTCACCAAGATAAGTCTACTATCAACGAAAATTGACCTTGATTTGGGAGAGAAAATTATGAGGACGTATGTGTGGAGCTTCCATTGTACGGAAGAGAATCGTTGATTGTAGGAATAGTGGAAAAGAAAGAAATCAGAGACTTAGAAATGCGTTGCTACACAAGGCTGTTTAAATATAGGTGGACTGATAAGACAATAAATTCGGAGATTCTCTGCAGAAGCGGCGAGGCGAAGACCTTGTGGAAAACAGACAAGAGGAACACACACACGTTGACAAGACATGTGGTAAGAAACAAAAGAATTAAGTATATGGACAAAAGATCTCAGCCAGGACCGCAGAAATTGTAAATAGTTTCAACTCATTGATTAGCCATCTTCAGATCAAATATAAATTATTATTTAATTCCTTGGGCATCAGCCACAGTGCGTTACTTATCATCTTAATCTGTTGAGCTGAACCGTACTTGTTGGGGGGGGGGGGGGGGGGGTACATACTAAAGCGACATGACGGCATTCTGTCATAAATTGATTGTCGCGATAGTTTGCATTTTTAACAATCATGCACTGAACATGGATAATAGATACCGTCGAGTGTGGAGGTTACTCTTGCATTTTAACTTTTGGTTCATCAGTCCTCTGACTGATTTAAAGCAAGCCGCCACTAGAGAGAGACTGAGGAGCGCCCAACTGCTAGCGTAATGGCCAGTTGCACACCAACGCGTTGCTGACTTGCTCAATTTGTGCAGCCCTTTCTCCTGAACGAATCTTTCAGTTTTCCTGGAATTGTAATCATTCCTTTGTCTGTACGTGCACCTCACATCTACCGCCTGCCGTCCCATTCGGTTGATTCCTTCTTCCTGCGTCTTGTTTTTGTCCTAGATTGTATAAAGCTTAATATGAGTATTATTTATGTATATATCTGAACTGTGCATTAAACAAATTACATACACGAAAAACAGTTTTGTATCACTTCGATTCCGACTGTTCCAGAACCTGTACAGAAAATAGGAATAGAGATCAACATAAACATCATTTCCGCCCTTTCTATTGCTCATGAATACCACACATTGCACGTTGTACCACCATACAGAGAGACCTTCAGAGGCAGTGGTCCAGATTGCTACACACACCAGTACCTTAAATATTCAGTACCACGTCCTCTTGCGATGATGCATGGGTGTATTCGTCGAGGCACACTAGCTACAAGTTCATCACTGAACTGTTGGCACAGGTTGTCCTACTCCTCAACGACGATTCGGCGTAGATTCCTCAGAGTGGTTGTTACGTCTCATCGTCCATAAACAGCTCTTTTCAGTCTATCCCAGGTATGTTAGATAGGGTTCATATGTAGAGAAGATTCTGGCCACTCTAGCCGAGCGATGTCGTTATCCTCAAGGAAGACATTCACAAGATGTGCACGATAGGGGCGCGAATTGTCGTCCATGAGGACGAATGCCTCGCCAATACGCTGCCGATATGGTTGCACTATCGGTCGGAAGATGGCATTCACGTATCGTACAACCGTTACGGCGTCTTCCATGACCACTAGCGGCGTACGTCGGCCCCACATAATGCCACCCCAAAACAGCAGGGAACCTCCACCTTGCTGCACTCGCTGGACAATGTGCCTAAAGCGTTCTGCCTGACGGGGTTGCCTCCAAACATGTCTCCGACGATTGTCTGGTTGAAAGTATACGCTAGACTCATCGATAAATAGAACGTGATGCCAATCCTGAGCGGTCCATTCGGCATATTGTTGGGCCCATCTGTGCCGCGCTGCACGGTGGCGTGGGTGCAAAATGGACCTCACCATGGACGTCGGGAGTGAAGTTGCGCATAATGCAGCCTATTGCGCACGGTTTGAGTCGCAACATGACGTACTGTGGCCGCACGAGAAACATTATTCAACATGGTGACGTTGCTGTCAGGGTTCCTCCCAGTCATAATCCGTAGGCAGCGGTCATCCAATGCAGCAATAGCCCTTGGGCGACCTGAGCGAAGTATGTCATCGACAGTTCCTGTCTCTGTGTATCTGCTCCATGTCCGAACAACATGGCTTCCGTTCACTGATCGGCTGTCGAACACTCCGTCTAATAGGTTCATGCATGGTTGTTTACATCTTTCGGCTGCTTTAGTCACATCTCTGAACAGTGTAGGAGACTGTGTCTGTCATAAAATACCCACAGTCCAAGTATATCTTCAGGAGGTTTGGGAGCAGTTGTAATGGAAGACTTTTTTTGATGTGTATTTGTTTGCTTATTTTCATTAGCTGCGATCGATCCATTTAAGGTACATTTGAAGTACAGGTATACATAATTTAACATAATGATTCGCTACATTTAAACACTACCCTTCTAATGACCTGAATTTATGTGTAGTGGCTGTCAACATCGTGTTCGCAGTGTATGTCCTATCCCTAAAAAGTTAATTAAATTACCCCTGCCACTGACAACTTACAATAGGGAATAAGGTGTGGGTTCATTCCCCAATTTGTGAGAATAACCCACTCTAGCTTGATGGGGATCCGTACTTGAAGCCTATTCTTAGGAAGGGTAGAAAAAATGTGTATGGATAATATGTTTATTATAAAAACAACTCTCAAAGAAATATATGCAAAGTGGACAAGTATAGACAGAAAACGTTAACTCTTAATAATTAATCTAAATTTTAGATTAGCAAAACCTCTCTGACGTGACTCTAAATTGTGCTCCGGCTGACACGATGGATACACTAAGAGATTGATAATGATTACAATCGAATTTAAGAAGGCCTCATCCTAACTGGCACTCGAAGTAGAGGGCTCTGTGTTGAAATTAAGTGAACTTATCAGATTTGCTGTTAAAGAGCCGTGTGAAGAGCAATTCTGCAGTGGTGATCTGTTCACTGTTGCCGGCGGTCGTGCAGACGAAACCACTTGCGTAGCTGAAAATTCTGACTGCGAAGAGGACCTGATACAGAGTCCTCAAACTCGTACATCGAAACTACTTGTGTACGATGCCGGAGTAGAATCAAGAATTCTCCGTACTCATATGCCAGGAGCAGAGACTTAACTGAAGTGCAAAGAAGCACTTCGCAATGCTTCCGCCTCCACAAAGAGGACAGAGGGACGAATGAATGCGTTCCTATTGGAAAAATTAGAAGTTTCTAATCTGATGCTGAGGCTATTCACTAATGCCTTTGCCAGCAAATGTCTCAAAACGCTACCCATTGAAGTGCCTCCTATCGACACTGCCTCCTATCGACACCTGCCAGAGAGTATACCCTCACCGTGAAGGAACCAGTTTTACAGCAAACCCCACCTCATTAGCGTTAACTCTCCTTGCCAATCACTGCGCCCGTTACATTTGGAATACCTCCCACTCTACTCCTCCTGAGGCTACCAGCAACCATTTTCTGCTCTTACTCAATTCAGGAGACACTTCAAGAACGAACTGTGAATCCTTCCTTCGTCTACAGTTAACCCATCCAGATACATTTTTATATCGTTTGTCGGGAGTACGTCCTGACGTTTGGCGTGAGAACTTGCGCGACCGGTAGCCCGCATCTGCGAAAGGCATCCCACGAACAGTCCTAGTGCTAAAAAAGGCTGGTTTGTGCGCTTGTAAGATGTTTATGATGTTATGCTCTCAGCATCCTCTTGCCCCTCCCCCTTCCCCACCCCCGCCATCCCCTTCTTAGCGGTCATTGGTCTGTCGCAAGAGGCCTCTTGGAGATTTAGAAACTTAGCAATAGTGAGAGAAAGATAAACGTCTTCTTGTGGATTACATTCCTGCCTCGACGGAAATGAAGTACAACTAAGAATATTGTTAAATGTAATGAATCACTGGATCTACCTAGGAACCAGTCATGGAAGGAAAAAGATCGTTGTTGTGTGAACTAATTACAGAAAATATGTAATATGTTACCTACCTCCCAGGAATCAGTGCACCAGTAGATCTCTGAAGGAATGAATCAGGCTAACGTACAATGGATGAAGGAAACAACTTATTAAGCTTTTCATCTACAGCGTTTCTTTTTATAAGAATGAAACATAGATAGAAAAAGCTGAGGGCGTGAAAAAGAAATCGTATCTTGTATTACATGGTGATTAAAATACTGGGGGCCGCCGTGCTTGCTAAAGATGGAGGTATGTGAACGACGAAGATTTTACCATGATTTTGAACACCATTAACACGCTACGCTACTCAAAAGTGGTTCAAACACTTTGGCATGAAGGTTTTATGAATGTAAGAAATAAAACTAACCTATAGCAAATTACATGGCCAAAGTGAGGAAGAAGCCTGTTTATAGTGCTACACCGACGAATGTAACATCTATAGATCACTGAATAGGAATAATGTGAAGAAACTACTTTTCGGACAGAAAGCTAAAAGAACGGAAGAAGAGTGTAAAGACAATTAGTGAAAAATGACTTATACACCGTATTCTCTTTAGTTTTGATTATGAAGAGGACTTGTTTTCCACATTACGATGCATATCTGACCCTCTAGTCTGGAGTAAAATTTCATTTTTAACTCTCAATCGCGACGTTTATGCTAATAACGGTCCTTAAGTTCAAATACAGCACAAAGCCTCTTCTACGACTTCTCATCATGGTATAAAATATGACTTTAATACTTATAGGATTAAAAATAGAGTATAGAGACGTTACATCAAGAATACTTTAGTTCCTGAAATGGTTGTCTGTAAAGTGCTAACTGCTCTGTAGCTGTGCCCCAGACGTTTCTGTAACTGCGTAACGAATTGTGGTGTTGTAGCGAGTAGAAGTACCGCTGGTTTTCTGATGCATTCAAAAGCATTGAAATTCAAGTTTTTGCGGCATAGCGACCATGAATACCGGCAATGGAATTTAATCGAAAAGACTTTGCAAGACAGTATTTTGCTGAACCGAGCTACTTGATAGTGCCACAGTAGTGCAAACGCAGTGGTGAGGCTTGAAAACACACGGTAAAGATCATACGAGAGTCCGTGCTCACAATAGCCGCATCAGTTATTAAGTATCACTACGCTGTGTTTTAATGACACTTTCATTTATCTTATTCATTTAGGTGCATTTCTAAATCGCAGCATAAAAGTGATCAAAACAATGACATCTCTGACATCAGCTACATGTTACAAACAAGTTATACATATTCTGTCTACTGACCGTTTCGACATCACCTCAGGTTTCAGCGACAAACTCTTCACATGCAATAAGGAAGGCTGTCTCGTACCTAACCTTTTAGTAGTTACATGAGCTATTTTTCTTGGTATAATACCACGTTTCTTCTTGAAAGCCTACATCCATCTAACAGATGTGTCCAAAAATTTTAGTGCAGCCTCCATTGCGGCTTGAACGACACTCTGCTGTATATTAACGTCATAAATCGTCACCTCTCTGCCGTGTGAGTTCTTAAATTTATTTTGACGGACTGTGTTGACCTTAGAAATCTTTTGCTGACGCGAACTCCAGATGTTCAGATCTCGTTTTTGTTTTAATAATTAAAAGTTCGTTTTGACAGTCTTGAAAGATTCGCGTGCTTTCCACTTTCTCAAAAGTTGGCAGCTCGTTTCATATGTTAATCTGTTCCGCACAGTACTTTGCACTCGAGCATTAAGTAGGCGCAGTGCGGTGGAGCGAGTGACAAACAAGCGATGCGGGCGTGTGTAAAAGCTGTGCTTACAGAAGATCATAACTACGAACTATGAGAATAATGAACCTAATTTTCGCGCTGAGTCGATTGCTGGAGCTGATATCTTGCAAGTAGGTTTTTCCTACCTTAAAAAACTTAATCGCGTTGGTGATATTGCGCTGTTTGTCTGTTTTGTATACCGTAAATTGTTCGCATACGTGGCTGGAACGCTGTTAGCCCAATCACGTTGTTTTGTAGTTAATGCATAGTTATTTGTACATTATTTACGTCACTTTAGCACTGACATGTACTCGACGTTATATCTCTCACATCACATGAATTTTGTGCTTAGCAATGTGTCATTGTATATCCAAGTTAAGAGTTTTGTTACTGAATAAAGAAACGTTTTTAGATTTTATTAATTGTGATATGTGGGCCTACAAACAATGAAATATCTTGTTTCTTACCTGTTTCTGAATAGGCTATGTTTTCGGTTAACTATTAATATGGAAACTACAAGTCGCATTATCGTTCAGAGTTCATGTTAAATTGGCTAATTCAATCAGTTCCAAAGCCGAAGGAAAAAGAAATCTGGCAATAAGGCCATGTTGTGTTTCAACCTACCATCACTTGGAGGCAGCCTTATACCCTACTTTTGGATATGTTTCTAACTGTGAGCACCCCCACTGGAGTTATGATGGAATTCTTACTGCACCGTATGGAATATAAATATTTTTAAGTGAGTCATTTTAGTTTTTGACATTATTTGATACTGATTTTGAATTATTTTTGCGTAATGCCAGTTAGTAACGATTCTGCTACCGTCGCTCGTTAGCATACAACTTAATAAGGTCGTAACGCCTGCCACTACCTCTGCAAGACTGTAAATAAATACTTTTTACGGAATTATTTCGTTATTTTTACATTCGAAGAACAATGGCATTAGGAATCATGGCGTTTCTAGTATAGATTACCTGGGAAACTATAATCATAAAATGTGAAAATAAATGTATAAATCATGAGTGTCCTGTTTAGCGTGATTCAGGGCCACCAGAAATCACTCAGATGTCGCTCATACATGTTTGTGCCCAGCGGACTGATTACATTGGAACACTGTATCTTCCGCAATAAGTAAGATGTCGTTAACGTTATTCTATGCGGTATGGATAACATGTACAGGTAGGCATCGCATTCACAATTAATCAGCGTAAAAACGCTATTCGCATTTGACATCAGCAGTGACCAATCATAACGCACAAGTTCGGCTGAAATCATAATTTTAAGTTACCTCCAATAAACACACAAACCGAAAAATAAATAGAAATTTGTTATACATGTCGGTATTAGTTACACTGTTGGATTTGAGTTCCGTTGTTTAAGCAATACTAGTGATCAATAGAATTTAAGTAAAGGTCTCGTAATGAGGTGAGTGGCAGAACCGAGAGAAAGTCCAGTAAATACACTCCTGGAAATTGAAATAAGAACACCGTGAATTCATTGTCCCAGGAAGGGGAAACTTTATTGACACATTCCTGGGGTCAGATACATCACATGATCACACTGACAGTACCACAGGCACATAGACACAGGCAACAGAGCATGCACAATGTCGGCACTAGTACAGTGTATATCCACCTTTCGCAGCAATGCAGGCTGCTATTCTCTCATGGAGACGATCGTAGAGATGCTGGATGTAGTCCTGTGGAACGGCTTGCCATGCCATTTCCACCTGGCGCCTCAGTTGGACCAGCGTTCGTGCTGGGCGTGCAGACCGCGTGAGACGACGCTTCATCCAGTCCCAAACATGCTCAATGGGGGACAGATCCGGAGATCTTGCTGGCCAGGGTAGTTGCCTTACACCTTCTAGAGCACGTTGGGTGGCACGGGATACATGCGGACGTGCATTGTCCTGTTGGAACAGCAAGTTCCCTTGCCGGTCTAGGAATGGTAGAACGATGGGTTCGATGACGGTTTGGATGTGCCGTGCACTATTCAGTGTCCCCTCGACGATCACCAGTGGTGTACGGCCAGTGTAGGAGATCGCTCCCCACACCATGATGCCGGGTGTTGGCCCTGTGTGCCTCGGTCGTATGCAGTCCTGATTGTGGCGCTCACCTGCACGGCGCCAAACACGCATACGACCATCATTGGCACCAAGGCAGAAGCGACTCTCATCGCTGGAGACGACACGTCTCCATTCGTCCCTCCATTCACGCCTGTCGCAACACCACTGGAGGCGGGCTGCACGATGTTGGGGCGTGAGCGGAAGACGGCCTAACGGTGTGCGGGACCGTAGCCCAGCTTCATGGAGACGGTTGCGAATGGTCCTCGCCGATACCCCAGGAGCAACAGTGTCCCTAATTTGCTGGGAAGTGGCGGTGCGGTCCCCTACGGCACTGCGTAGGATCCTACGGTCTTGGCGCGCATCCGTGCGTCGCTGCGGTCCGGTCCCAGGTCGACGGGCACGTGCACCTTCCGCCGACCACCTGCGACTACATCGATGTACTGTGGAGACCTCACGCCCCACGTGTTGAGCAATTCGGCGGTACGTCCACCCGGCCTCCCGCATGCCCACTATACGCCCTCGCTCAAAGTCCGTCAACTGCACATACGGTTCACGTCCACGCTGTCGCGGCATGCTACCAGTGTTAAAGACTGCGATGGAGCTCCGTATGCCACGGCAAACTGGCTGACACTGACGGCGGCAGTGCACAAATGCTGCGCAGCTAGCGCCATTCGACGGCCAACACCGCGGTTCCTGGTGTGTCCGCTGTGCCGTGCGTGTGATCATTGCTTGTACAGCCCTCTCGCAGTGTCCGGAGCAAGTATGGTGGGTCTGACACACCGGTGTCAATGTGTTCTTTTTTCCATTTCCAGGAGTGTACAAAATCCACGAAACAAATAAAATTTCCGCAATACATATGAGTACTCATTAATCAACGTCTTTTAGTTCTGCCATTCAATAAACTTTAAGTAAGGTCCACATGATTGACTAACGGCCATGGGTTTGTCATAGTGCAGTAAAATCAGAAACACAGAAACAAAAATTCCACATGTATGTATGTACCCATTATGCTCGGGTCTTTAAGCTAGGTAACTTAAGCAAGATCAATGCTGATTAATGTGAAAATAAGGACTACGAGATCAGCTGAGGGAGCCACATGTTGAATTCTGTGTAGGTGCGTTCAGCTGTTCGTGGGATCACGAATAAAAGCGACTGCATAACGGAGAAAACGGTTTAATCTGCCGCATGAGAACATACAGGATGAGTCAAAAGTGGCAGTACACCCTGTGATGTTACAAACCCAGCAGGAATAGGGAAACCTGAGTATTCCATTGATCTTTTACGGTACGTAGCGAACACGGGCGCCATCTTGGAATCAGCCATCTCAAATCTGAATACATTTTTGTTAATGGAAAGCGTGTTGAGTGATTTATCAAATAACATCAGCATTCTCTGACAAGTGCATTCCTGTAAACAGATTCGAAAAAACTACTATGTTTAAAAAGTTACATCACTTTTTTGTTGCGGATAACCGGAGATAGTTTTGTCGAAGGAGGAGAGAAATGAGGACTTTTGATGGCAAGAGAACAGAAAGTTTCCGTGTCGTAGCAGAAGATTTTGACAACCGACACCAAGAAAGGCCTTGAATTTCGCACAACACTGTCAGATACTTAATTTCCGAAGTCCTAGAAACTGATACTGTGGCTGACAAGGACGTTGAAAAGGTGCTACTAACGAGACAACCTCAACAATGGTTTTGGCGTTCTTCGTGAAGAGCCCATACCGTTGCATTTGACACTTGTCAGCAGAATGTGGAATCAACCAGTCATCGATTGTACGAATCCTTCTCTGGTACCGCGCGCCGCGGAATTTGAATCCCCGCCAGACGTCATGGACGTCGAAGACCCATAGATGTCTCTGCACCATCGCGCTGTAAGCTGTGGCGGCGCGCGCCACCTGACCCTCATTTAGAGTGAGGGCGCCACAGTGGAACACGTGGTTGCAGCGGCCAATAGCGGCGTCCCCGATAGCGTACTTAAGCGCCTGCCTCTCGCTCAGCCTAGACCGGTTCACCGCTTGGTGCAACCAGTGGTTGCTCAAGGTCAATCCCTCCAAAACCCAGGCGATCATTGTAGGCAAAACCACCCCTTCCTTCCGCCTCCTTGATTTCTATCTCACCATCTATGGCCGTCCTATCGCCCTCGCCCTCATCCTTAAGTACCTTGGCGTCACCCTCGACCGTCGCCTCTCCTGGACTCCCCACCTCCGGACAATCCAAGCCAAGGCACGCTCCCGACTCAGTCTCCTCAAGCTCCTCTCCAGCCGTACGTGGGGTCTGGACCCCTCCACCATCCTCCACACCTATAAATCCCTCATCCGCCCTATCCTTTGTTATGCCCATCCAGCTTGGATCTCCGCCCCCCCACCTTTTACAAATTCCTCCAAATCCTTGAACGTCATGCTCTCTGTCTCGCCTATCGCATCCGTCTCACCTCCCCCACGCGGATCCTGTACGATCTCATCCCCTTCCCCCACCTCCTCCTTTTCCTTGAAAGGATATGGATCCTGTACACCTCCCGTAAACTCGATCCTCCTCATCCGCTCGTCTCCCCGATCCTCTCCCACCTCCGCCCGCTGCCGCGCCTGTATTCCCACGTCCCACCCGGTCTCCATCTCTCCACCCTCCTTACCCTCTCCCAAGGTGGCTTCCGCCAGCTCCACCTCCCTGATGATGTCCTCCTCCCCTCCATCTACCCCTCCTACCAACTTTGATCCTCCCCCCACTTCCTGTGTCCTTTCCCTTCGGCACCCTCCCTCCTTTCTCTTCCCTTCCCTTCTCTTTCCTTGTCCCCCGTCCCCTCCCTCCACCCCTCTTCCCCCGGGCTCCCCCTCCCCCTTCCTCCCTCCCCCTATCTCCCATGCCCGTGGCATCTCTGCTCTCCCTTCTCGCTCTCCCACTCCCCTTCCTCCTCCTCCTCTCTTGGCAGGTCCCCGGACTCGTACACGCACAGTGAACATTCGCGCGCCGGAGGTCATCGCCATCAGTGTATCGTGTGTGTGCCTTCGTTTGTGTTTAGTGTTTGTTCGCCGTTACGCCGCCACTGTTCACGTGTACCGTCGCCGTCATCCGTGTTCTGTGCGCCGTGTCCACTAGTGTCAGTGATGTTTTCTCGTCCAGCGTGAACGGCTCCATGTTTTTTGTTTTGTTTTTTAGTGTCTACATTGTTTTGCCAGCCGTTTTGTTAGTATTCTCTGTGCCCCCTCTATGTCTTACTTATTGTGAAACTCAAGGCTGAAGAGCGGCGTACTCTGCTGCTGACAGCCCGCCTTGTATAAGGTGCCAAAAATAACAATAAAGAAAAAAAAAGCTCAGCCTGTTAATGTCTGTAGGCTGCAGAGCAGCGTAATAAGCTGCTGCCAGCCTGCCACCTTCAGTGGGGGAATCGAAATACAATACAGGAAAAAAAAAGCTCAGCCTGCCAATCTAACCTTGCGTTCGTCTCAGGACATATCGCCTCGCCTTAGAAAGCGTATTTACTTTCGTGTTTTGTTTACGAGTGGACGTGGTTGTCTAGTTAGGTTTCCTTGACTCTGTTGTTTCGTTCTTGTCGTTGTCGTAAGGTCCTTCGTTGGTAGTGTCCGTTCTTTCCCGTTGTGTTTTTGTTCGCGGGCCGCTCCGCGGGACCCCCCGCGTTTTCCGTCACTTCAAACCCAAGACTGTTCTGGTCGCCGTTACAACACCTTTATCCTTATTAATGACATCCATTCAAGTTTCAGCTAACCCAGCACCTAGCAGAGGATGATTCAGACAGATGTATGCATTTCAGCACGTGAGTCCTAGAGAAAATTCAACAAGATCTGTCTTTTGCACAAGGTATAATGTTTAGTGATGGGACAAACATTTTTGTCAGTGCTAAAGTGAACCGTCACAATTACAGATGCTGGAGTGATCAGAAGCCACACTGGATGGAACCTTCCAAGAGAGATGGTGACGTAAAGGTTACTGTGTGGTGTGGAATATCGAGTACCCGTGTAAATGGACCCATTTTCATTGAGAACCTAAATACTCAACGCTACCTGGAAACTGAATGGCGACGGAAGCTTTGCTTCTTACTTTCAACAGGATGGCGTTCCTCCACGCCACTGAATAATTGTTAGTCAGCGGTTAGATGGTCAATTTTTGTTATTGGATGGGTCGATGTGGTTCTGTGAAGTGGCCACCCACATCACCTGATCTCACACCACTTGACTTTTATCTTTGGGGTCGCTTAAACCAACTCGAATACGCAGAGAAAATTAGGAACAGACACCATGTCGGGCAACGAACTGAAGAAGCACGCGCCAGCATTTCTGCGGAAATCCTTCTGCGAGTGCATGGCGACCGGATTCAGCGTCTGCAGATGTGCATTGACGGAGACGGTCACCTTGCTGATTACATTAAATAACTCTTCTTTATGGAGAGTAGTCGAGCCTGTAATTCCAATCTGAAATGTGTTTTAACTTTAGAACCATAACAGGTACTTCGTAAATCACATCAGCTAATACTAATGTTATTTGAGTATCACACGACCCCATTCCATTTAATAAAAATTGACTTAGATTCAAGATCGTGGATTTCAAGGTGGCGCCCATGTTTGGTACATACCGTAAAAGCTAGATTATCTCACTCATACCTTATTGAAATTTTCAGGTTTTCCCATTCCCGGCGGGTTTTGACATAACAGGGTGTACTGCTACTTTTGACTCATACCGCATTTAGCAACCTAAAACCAACAATTCTACTCCATGACATTGAATCCCTAGCATTGCAGATCGGCTACTATAAAACGTTGAGCCTAGAGGGGACACGTATTGTTAATTTCAATGACAACCGGAAAGGGGTAAGTGAGAATCACATTGGAATTTGGTTATTAGTTTTGAGGAGGAAATGCATTAGGCTTCCGCTGTAGTCATATACCGGTAGTGCTAGTAACAACAAAGGCTAAATGGTACTCGATTACATGAAAAACAAGTGACGGGTGAGGTTTTGGCTATGTGCCGAAGTATGTAACAACGAAAATTTATTTCCATACGTTACTAACCAGCAATGTGTGTCTGTCGTCCACCATAAAATCCCTGTTACGCGCCTCTCCTTCCTCCCCACAAAAGATTTCCTTGCAGACAATTGTTGATGTCACAAGACACATAGTACTCTAGCGGAAATTATTAGCAATTAGATTGAATCTCACAAAGACATGCGCTCTGTTTTCATCTAATTAGTTCATTGATTTTGTGTAGCAACTGAGCTGTGAATGCAAGACAAACAGTTTCCGAGTGAATGGCTTGAACCTATACTGCACTTGAGTCTGATTTGATACCGTTTTACTCATATACACGCACAAAGTCATCAATAAGTCGTTCGATATTTCTTTCTCGCTCTGCGTAGGAAGAAAACATTAACTGAAATACGAAGGCCATTAAACATTCACACAGCAAAAATGACCACAAGAGAAATACAATCGTAGACTACTCTCTTATGGCGAAACTGAAATATTTCATTTATCTTGATGTCGTCATCAACCCTTGTATCCACACACGAAAATTATACATTTTAGTCTGTAACCAGGTTGCCGTGCTTACCCACTACTCAGCTCTGGGTATATACAAAATCGTTACAACAGTGCACTCTAATTGCTGCTGGCTACTGTTGCACACAATTATGAACTATTCATTATTGTACAGTGAACCTCAACTCTGGGCCGGCCGGAGTGGCCGAGCGGTTCTAGGTGCTACAGTCTGGAACCGCACGACCGCTACGGTCGCAGGTTCGAATCCTGCCTCGGACATGAATGTGTGTGATGTCCTTAGGTTAATTAGGTTTAAGTATTTTTAAGATCTAGGAGACTGATGACCTCAGAAGTTAAGTCCCATAGTGCTCAGGGACATTTGAACCATTTGAACCTCAACTCTGGATTCTCATGGACGATATACGAGAACACCCTAAATCTGAATACAGCAGTTTAAGCTATAAAGAAAAAAAAAGGTTATATTAGGAAGTCATTGTCTACTACTGATCCAGACGAGAAAGAAGCTACAGGCATAAGTGAAGAAAATTCCTGGTTAGAAACATGCTGCTGCTTCAGATATTGAAGATGCTATTGATGCTTGTAATGGAACTGAAGTTGGAAGGGAGACGGGTGATATTAGGGACGTAAAATATAGAGCTGACGAAAACAATGGAGCAAATCTGTCTTCTCCAGGCATTTGACATGGTGATGATGAAACTCTATTGTATAAGGAACCACCTGGGACAGGAAAGTAGCAGAGGCATAAGAGTTTTGGGGAAAGGGCTGGGCCGACATGTGTAGCAAAAATTTGTTTCTATAAAAGATGCCTTCTAGATTATACTTACAGCTGAAACGTGAGATATAATAGAATGTGAAGCAGACAGGGTGGCAAATCAGCTATTCAAAAATTATAACACGATTAAGAAGGAGCAGTGAGAATGTGAAGCAGACAGCGTGGCAAATCAGCTATTCAAAAATTATAACACGATTAAGAAGGAGCAGTGGAAGTCAGGAAGCCTTTTACAAGTGAGGAATTTGCTGTAAACCTTGGACATTGATTACAGCTCGGGTACGATTTTGTAACAGTGGAACACACAAATGAAATATGAAAAAAAAAACGCATTCCTTTTTATAGTGTAGGCTTATCCCCCAACAGGTTAAGGCCGATAAGCAGATTTTTAAGTTTTGACATTGTGTACACTGATGCTGATCGTCTGAAAAGTGACAAAGCTGCTAGAGTATCTAACTTACCTGAAACGATGAATGCAAATCTTCAAAAATACTAAGTCCCTACTGATTGCCTCACTCTTAATGAGCAAGTTTTCCTCTACACAGGATTGATTAAGTTTACTCAAGACATGCCCCAAAAGTCAGTTAAACGTTGCTTGACGGTTTTGTGGATTTGTAATTCGAGAAATTTTTATTCAATAACTGGCCTAATTGATACAGGTAAATGTGCATCTTGAAGAGAAACTAATCAAGGGGATTGGATAGTAAAAGATTTATGTTACCGTTGCAAAGGTACTGACAGAAATGTAATCACTGACTTATTACTCACAACTCTCATTAGTAAGGCTGTTGAAAACTTAGGATTTTTTCATAGTTGGTACTGTGGAAAGAAAGGAGTCCTATTTACCCCTAGAAATGCAACCTTCCTCTTCACGCCGGGAACTTTCGTCTATATTTGACTTCAACGAAGATAACGTTTCTCTCTATCCACATGACCCAAAGAAGAAAGAAGCAGGTGTAATGCTGTCCACTTTATATTACGATGCATCCGCTTCTGGCCCTCGTTCAAAGCCACATATTATACATTACTATAACAGAACAAATGGGGAGTAGATAATATGGACAAGTTATATCCTTATTACAGTGTTGAAAGGAGAGCAAAGAGTGCACCCAAGTATTTTTTACAACATTCTGTATATTGCTTGTTCAGTGACATACATTATTTACATATAAAATATCCCTGAAACGAAAATGTGACTCATAGACACATATTGTTTCTACTGGATCTGGGAAAACATTTGTCAACGTCTTCCATAATCTGTAGATCATCAAATCCTAATTGTTTGGGAAAATTATCCGTAATGTGGGATATTGTGTTCATAATAGGGGGACCTCTAGTTCTGGTTCCTATATGAGTGGAGGCTCGGTCAAAACGAGCTGCTTCTGGACGGCTGAAAGTTATTGGTGACTGTTTTGTATGCTCAATCAAACAAAAGAAAGAATAGAACAAGAAAAATGTAGCAAGAAACGTAAGAACCCAAGGCGTCGTGAATATCGCATTACAGCAACTGTTGTGGACTTTGTGAGTAGCTAATAATGCCAAGTTTCTCTTTCAACCGCTACGAGCAGCAAGCTTACGTAATTGCATAATATTATGTAACTTAATCTGTGACAGTCAGTACAAATTTGATATATTTTGCACATGTTTATGACTACCTCTGTTGTATAATTACACGATTGCCTAAAAAATAATAAAACTACTAAAGTCGTATATAAAATGAAGTATTTTATTTGCGAACGTTGCACCCGTTCTAATAAAGATATGTGGTTGCCTTTGCAACTTGAAGAGTATTAGTGAGTGCATTATATTCTTTTATACTGTAAATGCTCTTCTATGAAAGAACTTAAATTTTGCTTTCATTATGACATTTATAAAGATGCCAATGAGGAATAACATGAGTCTTGTGCACTTTAGCTTCAACACACGTGATAAATTGGCAGTTGTAACGGTTAGTCTGGAAATTCAATGCGGACACTGGGGTCAAAGCAGGTGATTCATTTAAGAAAGCAAAATGATGAATACCGATGCAAAGAATAACAAAGAAATAGAGAAATATTTTGTAACAATGAGATGGGTGTAGGATCAAAGTTTCTATATTGTATTGTTTATACATGCGAAACGTTTTCCTTGGACGACATTAACGAGTTGTTATACCTCACTCAAAGGTTGATGCTAATTACTATAAATGTTAGTGAAAACCACCACAACAGTATTTCAAGTACACCTCCTGCTGCACAGAAGGTTTCTATCTAAATGAACGTATTTAGACAATTTGTAGTTCAGTAAGACAAAAATTAAGCAGAATGACACTGAGACAGGCACATAATATATAATATGTATCATTAAAAAAGTCATTGGCGGCCCAAGTGCCACTAGTCAAAAAAGTTGAACATGCATATATAACGCTAAAAGGCACATTCCGGAACAGGACGCTGAAGCACTTCGCCGAACGCGTAACACAAGCACAGCCATCATTAGTTGTAGGGAATATAACAACCTACTGCGCTATACTAGACTGGTATGGCAGGGTCGAACAAGGAAATAGTTATCCATGTAAACAGCTTGTTCGGCCTCTGAGTGAGGTATGTTGATTGTAGGGTATCATAATCGTTTCAAAGAAAGTGGAAAATTATAACCTAATAAATACCTGTAGATATAAGCAGATCGTGGAAGTAGAATGTAATTCTACTTTTTAGTTACCAAACGTTTCTAAAATATCATTTACGAATTCATGGCGCAAACAGTGTAGTAAATAAATTAAATAAAATTATATTTTACTTTTAAGGTGAACTCCTATCTGTAAGTATTAGGTTACGCTTTCGGACTTCTACATCTACATCTACAAACATACTCCACAAACCACCGTACGGTCCATGACGGAGGACACTTCGTACCTCTGCTAGTTATTTTTTTTCTAGTCCCACTCGCAAACAGAGCGAGGGACAAAACAACTATCTACAAGCCTCCGTAAAGCCCTAATCTCTCAGATCTTATCTTCGTGGTATCTACACGTTGCCGGCAGTAGACTCGATCGGCAGTCGGCCTCAAATGTCGATCCTCTGAATCCCCGCAATAGTGCCTCGCGAAAAGATCGTCTTCCCTCCAGGGATGCCCATTTGAGTTCATGAACCATGTCTGTGATATTTGCGTACTGTCAGAACCTACTAGTAACAAATTTTGCAGCACTCTTCCGAACTGCTTCGATGTCTTCCCTTGATCAGACACGGTAGGGATCCCAAACACTCGAGTAGTACTCAGGAATGGGTCACATTAACGTTCTGTACGCCGTCTACTTTACAGATGAGCTACACTTCCCCAAACTATCCTAATAAAGTGAAGTAGAGCATTCGCCAGCATGACGTGCTCATTCCATTTCATATTGCTTTGCAACATTACACCTATATACACTCCTGGAAATTGAAATAAGAACACCGTGAATTCATGGTCCCAGGAAGGGGAAACTTTATTGAAACATTCCTGGGGTCAGATGCATCACATGATCACACTGACAGAACCACAGGCACATAGACACAGGCAACAGAGCATGCACAATGTCGGCACTAGTACAGTGTATATCCACCTTTCGCAGCAATGGAGGCTGCTATTCTCCCATGGAGACGATCCTAGAGATACTGGATGTAGTCCTGTGGAACGGCTTGCCATGCCATTTCCACCTGGCGCCTCAGTTGGACCAGCGTTCGTGCTGGACGTGCAGACCGCGTGAGACGACGCTTCATCCAGTCCCAAACATGCTCAATGGGGGACAGATCCGGAGATCTTGCTGGCCAGGGTAGTTGACTTACACCCTCTAGAGCACGTTGGGTGGCACGGGATACATGCGGACGTGCATTGTCCTGTTGGAACAGCAAGTTCCCTTGCCGGTCTAGGAATGGTAGAACGATGGGTTCGATGACGGTTTGGGTGTACCGTGCACTATTCAGTGTCCCCTCGACGATCACCAGTGGTGTACGGCCAGTGTAGGAGATCGCTCCCCACACCATGATGCCGGGTGTTGGCCCTGTGTGCCTCGGTCGTATGCAGTCCTGATTGTGGCGCTCACCTGCACGGCGCCAAACACGCATACGACCATCATTGGCACCAAGGCAGAAGCGACTCTCATCGCTGAAGACGACACGTCTCCATTCGTCCCTCCATTCACGCCTGTCGCGACACCACTGGAGGCGGGCTGCACGATGTTGGGGCGTGAGCGGAAGACGGCCTAACGGTGTGCGGGACCGCAGCCCAGCTTCATGGAGACGGTTGCGAATGGTCCTCGCCGATACCCCAGGAGCAACAGTGTCCCTAATTTGCTGGGAAGTGGCGGTGCGGTCCCCTACGGCACTGCGTAGGATCCTACGGTCTTGGCGTGCATCCGTGCGTCGCTGCGGTCCGGTCCCAGGTCGACGGGCACGTGCACCTTCCGCCGACCACTGGCGACAACATCGATGTACTGTGGAGACCTCACGCCCCACGTGTTGAGCAATTCGGCGGTACATCCACCCGGCCTCCCGCATGCCCACTATACGCCCTCGCTCAAAGTCCGTCAACTGCACATACGGTTCACGTCCACGCTGTCGCGGCATGCTACCAGTGTTAAAGACTGCGATGGAGCTCCGTATGCCACGGCAAACTGGCTGACACTGACGGCGGCAGTGCACAAATGCTGCGCAGCTAGCGCCATTCGACGGCCAACACCGCGGTTCCTGGTGTGTCCGCTGTGCCGTGCGTGTGATCATTGCTTGTACAGCCCTCTCGCAGTGTCCGGAGCAAGTATGGTGGGTCTGACACACCGGTGTCAATGTGTTCTTTTTTCCATTTCCAGGAGTGTACAAAATCCACGAAACAAATAAAATTTCCGCAATACATATGAGTACTCATTAATCAACGTCTTTTAGTTCTGCCATTCAATAAACTTTAAGTAAGGTCCACATGATTGACTAACGGCCATGGGTTTGTCATAGTGCAGTAAAATCAGAAACACAGAAACAAAAATTCCACATGTATGTATGTACCCATTATGCTCGGGTCTTTAAGCTAGGTAACTTAAGCAAGATCAATGCTGATTAATGTGAAAATAAGGACTACGAGATCAGCTGAGGGAGCCACATGTTGAATTCTGTGTAGGTGCGTTCAGCTGTTCGTGGGATCACGAATAAAAGCGACTGCATAACGGAGAAAACGGTTTAATCTGCCGCATGAGAACATACAGGATGAGTCAAAAGTGGCAGTACACCCTGTGATGTTACAAACCCAGCAGGAATAGGGAAACCTGAGTATTCCATTGATCTTTTACGGTACGTAGCGAACACGGGCGCCATCTTGGAATCAGCCATCTCAAATCTGAATACATTTTTGTTAATGGAAAGCGTGTTGAGTGATTTATCAAATAACATCAGCATTCTCTGACAAGTGCATTCCTGTAAACAGATTCGAAAAAACTACTATGTTTAAAAAGTTACATCACTTTTTTGTTGCGGATAACCGGAGATAGTTTTGTCGAAGGAGGAGAGAAATGAGGACTTTTGATGGCAAGAGAACAGAAAGTTTCCGTGTCGTAGCAGAAGATTTTGACAACCGACACCAAGAAAGGCCTTGAATTTCGCACAACACTGTCAGATACTTAATTTCCGAAGTCCTAGAAACTGATACTGTGGCTGACAAGGACGTTGAAAAGGTGCTACTAACGAGACAACCTCAACAATGGTTTTGGCGTTCTTCGTGAAGAGCCCATACCGTTGCATTTGACACTTGTCAGCAGAATGTGGAATCAACCAGTCATCGATTGTACGAATCCTTCTCTGGTACCGCGCGCCGCGGAATTTGAATCCCCGCCAGACGTCATGGACGTCGAAGACCCATAGATGTCTCTGCACCATCGCGCTGTAAGCTGTGGCGGCGCGCGCCACCTGACCCTCATTTAGAGTGAGGGCGCCACAGTGGAACACGTGGTTGCAGCGGCCAATAGCGGCGTCCCCGATAGCGTACTTAAGCGCCTGCCTCTCGCTCAGCCTAGACCGGTTCACCGCTTGGTGCAACCAGTGGTTGCTCAAGGTCAATCCCTCCAAAACCCAGGCGATCATTGTAGGCAAAACCACCCCTTCCTTCCGCCTCCTTGATTTCTATCTCACCATCTATGGCCGTCCTATCGCCCTCGCCCTCATCCTTAAGTACCTTGGCGTCACCCTCGACCGTCGCCTCTCCTGGACTCCCCACCTCCGGACAATCCAAGCCAAGGCACGCTCCCGACTCAGTCTCCTCAAGCTCCTCTCCAGCCGTACGTGGGGTCTGGACCCCTCCACCATCCTCCACACCTATAAATCCCTCATCCGCCCTATCCTTTGTTATGCCCATCCAGCTTGGATCTCCGCCCCCCCACCTTTTACAAATTCCTCCAAATCCTTGAACGTCATGCTCTCTGTCTCGCCTATCGCATCCGTCTCACCTCCCCCACGCGGATCCTGTACGATCTCATCCCCTTCCCCCACCTCCTCCTTTTCCTTGAAAGGATATGGATCCTGTACACCCCCCGTAAACTCGATCCTCCTCATCCGCTCGTCTCCCCGATCCTCTCCCACCTCCGCCCGCTGCCGCGCCTGTATTCCCACGTCCCACCCGGTCTCCATCTCTCCACCCTCCTTACCCTCTCCCAAGGTGGCTTCCGCCAGCTCCACCTCCCTGATGATGTCCTCCTCCCCTCCATCTACCCCTCCTACCAACTTTGATCCTCCCCCCACTTCCTGTGTCCTTTCCCTTCGGCACCCTCCCTCCTTTCTCTTCCCTTCCCTTCTCTTTCCTTGTCCCCCGTCCCCTCCCTCCACCCCTCTTCCCCCGGGCTCCCCCTCCCCCTTCCTCCCTCCCCCTATCTCCCATGCCCGTGGCATCTCTGCTCTCCCTTCTCGCTCTCCCACTCCCCTTCCTCCTCCTCCTCTCTTGGCAGGTCCCCGGACTCGTACACGCACAGTGAACATTCGCGCGCCGGAGGTCATCGCCATCAGTGTATCGTGTGTGTGCCTTCGTTTGTGTTTAGTGTTTGTTCGCCGTTACGCCGCCACTGTTCACGTGTACCGTCGCCGTCATCCGTGTTCTGTGCGCCGTGTCCACTAGTGTCAGTGATGTTTTCTCGTCCAGCGTGAACGGCTCCATGTTTTTTGTTTTGTTTTTTAGTGTCTACATTGTTTTGCCAGCCGTTTTGTTAGTATTCTCTGTGCCCCCTCTATGTCTTACTTATTGTGAAACTCAAGGCTGAAGAGCGGCGTACTCTGCTGCTGACAGCCCACCTTGTATAAGGTGCCAAAAATAACAATAAAGAAAAAAAAAGCTCAGCCTGTTAATGTCTGTAGGCTGCAGAGCAGCGTAATAAGCTGCTGCCAGCCTGCCACCTTCAGTGGGGGAATCGAAATACAATACAGGAAAAAAAAAGCTCAGCCTGCCAATCTAACCTTGCGTTCGTCTCAGGACATATCGCCTCGCCTTAGAAAGCGTATTTACTTTCGTGTTTTGTTTACGAGTGGACGTGGTTGTCTAGTTAGGTTTCCTTGACTCTGTTGTTTCGTTCTTGTCGTTGTCGTAAGGTCCTTCGTTGGTAGTGTCCGTTCTTTCCCGTTGTGTTTTTGTTCGCGGGCCGCTCCGCGGGACCCCCCGCGTTTTCCGTCACTTCAAACCCAAGACTGTTCTGGTCGCCGTTACAACACCTTTATCCTTATTAATGACATCCATTCAAGTTTCAGCTAACCCAGCACCTAGCAGAGGATGATTCAGACAGATGTATGCATTTCAGCACGTGAGTCCTAGAGAAAATTCAACAAGATCTGTCTTTTGCACAAGGTATAATGTTTAGTGATGGGACAAACATTTTTGTCAGTGCTAAAGTGAACCGTCACAATTACAGATGCTGGAGTGATCAGAAGCCACACTGGATGGAACCTTCCAAGAGAGATGGTGACGTAAAGGTTACTGTGTGGTGTGGAATATCGAGTACCCGTGTAAATGGACCCATTTTCATTGAGAACCTAAATACTCAACGCTACCTGGAAACTGAATGGCGACGGAAGCTTTGCTTCTTACTTTCAACAGGATGGCGTTCCTCCACGCCACTGAATAATTGTTAGTCAGCGGTTAGATGGTCAATTTTTGTTATTGGATGGGTCGATGTGGTTCTGTGAAGTGGCCACCCACATCACCTGATCTCACACCACTTGACTTTTATCTTTGGGGTCGCTTAAACCAACTCGAATACGCAGAGAAAATTAGGAACAGACACCATGTCGGGCAACGAACTGAAGAAGCACGCGCCAGCATTTCTGCGGAAATCCTTCTGCGAGTGCATGGCGACCGGATTCAGCGTCTGCAGATGTGCATTGACGGAGACGGTCACCTTGCTGATTACATTAAATAACTCTTCTTTATGGAGAGTAGTCGAGCCTGTAATTCCAATCTGAAATGTGTTTTAACTTTAGAACCATAACAGGTACTTCGTAAATCACATCAGCTAATACTAATGTTATTTGAGTATCACACGACCCCATTCCATTTAATAAAAATTGACTTAGATTCAAGATCGTGGATTTCAAGGTGGCGCCCATGTTTGGTACATACCGTAAAAGCTAGATTATCTCACTCATACCTTATTGAAATTTTCAGGTTTTCCCATTCCCGGCGGGTTTTGACATAACAGGGTGTACTGCTACTTTTGACTCATACCGCATTTAGCAACCTAAAACCAACAATTCTACTCCATGACATTGAATCCCTAGCATTGCAGATCGGCTACTATAAAACGTTGAGCCTAGAGGGGACACGTATTGTTAATTTCAATGACAACCGGAAAGGGGTAAGTGAGAATCACATTGGAATTTGGTTATTAGTTTTGAGGAGGAAATGCATTAGGCTTCCGCTGTAGTCATATACCGGTAGTGCTAGTAACAACAAAGGCTAAATGGTACTCGATTACATGAAAAACAAGTGACGGGTGAGGTTTTGGCTATGTGCCGAAGTATGTAACAACGAAAATTTATTTCCATACGTTACTAACCAGCAATGTGTGTCTGTCGTCCACCATAAAATCCCTGTTACGCGCCTCTCCTTCCTCCCCACAAAAGATTTCCTTGCAGACAATTGTTGATGTCACAAGACACATAGTACTCTAGCGGAAATTATTAGCAATTAGATTGAATCTCACAAAGACATGCGCTCTGTTTTCATCTAATTAGTTCATTGATTTTGTGTAGCAACTGAGCTGTGAATGCAAGACAAACAGTTTCCGAGTGAATGGCTTGAACCTATACTGCACTTGAGTCTGATTTGATACCGTTTTACTCATATACACGCACAAAGTCATCAATAAGTCGTTCGATATTTCTTTCTCGCTCTGCGTAGGAAGAAAACATTAACTGAAATACGAAGGCCATTAAACATTCACACAGCAAAAATGACCACAAGAGAAATACAATCGTAGACTACTCTCTTATGGCGAAACTGAAATATTTCATTTATCTTGATGTCGTCATCAACCCTTGTATCCACACACGAAAATTATACATTTTAGTCTGTAACCAGGTTGCCGTGCTTACCCACTACTCAGCTCTGGGTATATACAAAATCGTTACAACAGTGCACTCTAATTGCTGCTGGCTACTGTTGCACACAATTATGAACTATTCATTATTGTACAGTGAACCTCAACTCTGGGCCGGCCGGAGTGGCCGAGCGGTTCTAGGTGCTACAGTCTGGAACCGCACGACCGCTACGGTCGCAGGTTCGAATCCTGCCTCGGACATGAATGTGTGTGATGTCCTTAGGTTAATTAGGTTTAAGTATTTTTAAGATCTAGGAGACTGATGACCTCAGAAGTTAAGTCCCATAGTGCTCAGGGACATTTGAACCATTTGAACCTCAACTCTGGATTCTCATGGACGATATACGAGAACACCCTAAATCTGAATACAGCAGTTTAAGCTATAAAGAAAAAAAAAGGTTATATTAGGAAGTCATTGTCTACTACTGATCCAGACGAGAAAGAAGCTACAGGCATAAGTGAAGAAAATTCCTGGTTAGAAACATGCTGCTGCTTCAGATATTGAAGATGCTATTGATGCTTGTAATGGAACTGAAGTTGGAAGGGAGACGGGTGATATTAGGGACGTAAAATATAGAGCTGACGAAAACAATGGAGCAAATCTGTCTTCTCCAGGCATTTGACATGGTGATGATGAAACTCTATTGTATAAGGAACCACCTGGGACAGGAAAGTAGCAGAGGCATAAGAGTTTTGGGGAAAGGGCTGGGCCGACATGTGTAGCAAAAATTTGTTTCTATAAAAGATGCCTTCTAGATTATACTTACAGCTGAAACGTGAGATATAATAGAATGTGAAGCAGACAGGGTGGCAAATCAGCTATTCAAAAATTATAACACGATTAAGAAGGAGCAGTGAGAATGTGAAGCAGACAGCGTGGCAAATCAGCTATTCAAAAATTATAACACGATTAAGAAGGAGCAGTGGAAGTCAGGAAGCCTTTTACAAGTGAGGAATTTGCTGTAAACCTTGGACATTGATTACAGCTCGGGTACGATTTTGTAACAGTGGAACACACAAATGAAATATGAAAAAAAAAACGCATTCCTTTTTATAGTGTAGGCTTATCCCCCAACAGGTTAAGGCCGATAAGCAGATTTTTAAGTTTTGACATTGTGTACACTGATGCTGATCGTCTGAAAAGTGACAAAGCTGCTAGAGTATCTAACTTACCTGAAACGATGAATGCAAATCTTCAAAAATACTAAGTCCCTACTGATTGCCTCACTCTTAATGAGCAAGTTTTCCTCTACACAGGATTGATTAAGTTTACTCAAGACATGCCCCAAAAGTCAGTTAAACATTGCTTGACGGTTTTGTGGATTTGTAATTCGAGAAATTTTTATTCAATAACTGGCCTAATTGATACAGGTAAATGTGCATCTTGAAGAGAAACTAATCAAGGGGATTGGATAGTAAAAGATTTATGTTACCGTTGCAAAGGTACTGACAGAAATGTAATCACTGACTTATTACTCACAACTCTCATTAGTAAGGCTGTTGAAAACTTAGGATTTTTTCATAGTTGGTACTGTGGAAAGAAAGGAGTCCTATTTACCCCTAGAAATGCAACCTTCCTCTTCACGCCGGGAACTTTCGTCTATATTTGACTTCAACGAAGATAACGTTTCTCTCTATCCACATGACCCAAAGAAGAAAGAAGCAGGTGTAATGCTGTCCACTTTATATTACGATGCATCCGCTTCTGGCCCTCGTTCAAAGCCACATATTATACATTACTATAACAGAACAAATGGGGAGTAGATAATATGGACAAGTTATATCCTTATTACAGTGTTGAAAGGAGAGCAAAGAGTGCACCCAAGTATTTTTTACAACATTCTGTATATTGCTTGTTCAGTGACATACATTATTTACACATAAAATATCCCTGAAACGAAAATGTGACTCATAGACACATATTGTTTCTACTGGATCTGGGAAAACATTTGTCAACGTCTTCCATAATCTGTAGATCATCAAATCCTAATTGTTTGGGAAAATTATCCGTAATGTGGGATATTGTGTTCATAATAGGGGGACCTCTAGTTCTGGTTCCTATATGAGTGGAGGCTCGGTCAAAACGAGCTGCTTCTGGACGGCTGAAAGTTATTGGTGACTGTTTTGTATGCTCAATCAAACAAAAGAAAGAATAGAACAAGAAAAATGTAGCAAGAAACGTAAGAACCCAAGGCGTCGTGAATATCGCATTACAGCAACTGTTGTGGACTTTGTGAGTAGCTAATAATGCCAAGTTTCTCTTTCAACCGCTACGAGCAGCAAGCTTACGTAATTGCATAATATTATGTAACTTAATCTGTGACAGTCAGTACAAATTTGATATATTTTGCACATGTTTATGACTACCTCTGTTGTATAATTACACGATTGCCTAAAAAATAATAAAACTACTAAAGTCGTATATAAAATGAAGTATTTTATTTGCGAACGTTGCACCCGTTCTAATAAAGATATGTGGTTGCCTTTGCAACTTGAAGAGTATTAGTGAGTGCATTATATTCTTTTATACTGTAAATGCTCTTCTATGAAAGAACTTAAATTTTGCTTTCATTATGACATTTATAAAGATGCCAATGAGGAATAACATGAGTCTTGTGCACTTTAGCTTCAACACACGTGATAAATTGGCAGTTGTAACGGTTAGTCTGGAAATTCAATGCGGACACTGGGGTCAAAGCAGGTGATTCATTTAAGAAAGCAAAATGATGAATACCGATGCAAAGAATAACAAAGAAATAGAGAAATATTTTGTAACAATGAGATGGGTGTAGGATCAAAGTTTCTATATTGTATTGTTTATACATGCGAAACGTTTTCCTTGGACGACATTAACGAGTTGTTATACCTCACTCAAAGGTTGATGCTAATTACTATAAATGTTAGTGAAAACCACCACAACAGTATTTCAAGTACACCTCCTGCTGCACAGAAGGTTTCTATCTAAATGAACGTATTTAGACAATTTGTAGTTCAGTAAGACAAAAATTAAGCAGAATGACACTGAGACAGGCACATAATATATAATATGTATCATTAAAAAAGTCATTGGCGGCCCAAGTGCCACTAGTCAAAAAAGTTGAACATGCATATATAACGCTAAAAGGCACATTCCGGAACAGGACGCTGAAGCACTTCGCCGAACGCGTAACACAAGCACAGCCATCATTAGTTGTAGGGAATATAACAACCTACTGCGCTATACTAGACTGGTATGGCAGGGTCGAACAAGGAAATAGTTATCCATGTAAACAGCTTGTTCGGCCTCTGAGTGAGGTATGTTGATTGTAGGGTATCATAATCGTTTCAAAGAAAGTGGAAAATTATAACCTAATAAATACCTGTAGATATAAGCAGATCGTGGAAGTAGAATGTAATTCTACTTTTTAGTTACCAAACGTTTCTAAAATATCATTTACGAATTCATGGCGCAAACAGTGTAGTAAATAAATTAAATAAAATTATATTTTACTTTTAAGGTGAACTCCTATCTGTAAGTATTAGGTTACGCTTTCGGACTTCTACATCTACATCTACAAACATACTCCACAAACCACCGTACGGTCCATGACGGAGGACACTTCGTACCTCTGCTAGTTATTTTTTTTCTAGTCCCACTCGCAAACAGAGCGAGGGACAAAACAACTATCTACAAGCCTCCGTAAAGCCCTAATCTCTCAGATCTTATCTTCGTGGTATCTACACGTTGCCGGCAGTAGACTCGATCGGCAGTCGGCCTCAAATGTCGATCCTCTGAATCCCCGCAATAGTGCCTCGCGAAAAGATCGTCTTCCCTCCAGGGATGCCCATTTGAGTTCATGAACCATGTCTGTGATATTTGCGTACTGTCAGAACCTACTAGTAACAAATTTTGCAGCACTCTTCCGAACTGCTTCGATGTCTTCCCTTGATCAGACACGGTAGGGATCCCAAACACTCGAGTAGTACTCAGGAATGGGTCACATTAACGTTCTGTACGCCGTCTACTTTACAGATGAGCTACACTTCCCCAAACTATCCTAATAAAGTGAAGTAGAGCATTCGCCAGCATGACGTGCTCATTCCATTTCATATTGCTTTGCAACATTACACCTATATACACTCCTGGAAATTGAAATAAGAACACCGTGAATTCATGGTCCCAGGAAGGGGAAACTTTATTGAAACATTCCTGGGGTCAGATGCATCACATGATCACACTGACAGAACCACAGGCACATAGACACAGGCAACAGAGCATGCACAATGTCGGCACTAGTACAGTGTATATCCACCTTTCGCAGCAATGGAGGCTGCTATTCTCCCATGGAGACGATCCTAGAGATACTGGATGTAGTCCTGTGGAACGGCTTGCCATGCCATTTCCACCTGGCGCCTCAGTTGGACCAGCGTTCGTGCTGGACGTGCAGACCGCGTGAGACGACGCTTCATCCAGTCCCAAACATGCTCAATGGGGGACAGATCCGGAGATCTTGCTGGCCAGGGTAGTTGACTTACACCCTCTAGAGCACGTTGGGTGGCACGGGATACATGCGGACGTGCATTGTCCTGTTGGAACAGCAAGTTCCCTTGCCGGTCTAGGAATGGTAGAACGATGGGTTCGATGACGGTTTGGGTGTACCGTGCACTATTCAGTGTCCCCTCGACGATCACCAGTGGTGTACGGCCAGTGTAGGAGATCGCTCCCCACACCATGATGCCGGGTGTTGGCCCTGTGTGCCTCGGTCGTATGCAGTCCTGATTGTGGCGCTCACCTGCACGGCGCCAAACACGCATACGACCATCATTGGCACCAAGGCAGAAGCGACTCTCATCGCTGAAGACGACACGTCTCCATTCGTCCCTCCATTCACGCCTGTCGCGACACCACTGGAGGCGGGCTGCACGATGTTGGGGCGTGAGCGGAAGACGGCCTAACGGTGTGCGGGACCGCAGCCCAGCTTCATGGAGACGGTTGCGAATGGTCCTCGCCGATACCCCAGGAGCAACAGTGTCCCTAATTTGCTGGGAAGTGGCGGTGCGGTCCCCTACGGCACTGCGTAGGATCCTACGGTCTTGGCGTGCATCCGTGCGTCGCTGCGGTCCGGTCCCAGGTCGACGGGCACGTGCACCTTCCGCCGACCACTGGCGACAACATCGATGTACTGTGGAGACCTCACGCCCCACGTGTTGAGCAATTCGGCGGTACATCCACCCGGCCTCCCGCATGCCCACTATACGCCCTCGCTCAAAGTCCGTCAACTGCACATACGGTTCACGTCCACGCTGTCGCGGCATGCTACCAGTGTTAAAGACTGCGATGGAGCTCCGTATGCCACGGCAAACTGGCTGACACTGACGGCGGCAGTGCACAAATGCTGCGCAGCTAGCGCCATTCGACGGCCAACACCGCGGTTCCTGGTGTGTCCGCTGTGCCGTGCGTGTGATCATTGCTTGTACAGCCCTCTCGCAGTGTCCGGAGCAAGTATGGTGGGTCTGACACACCGCTGTCAATGTGTTCTTTTTTCCATTTCCAGGAGTGTATTTAACCGACATGACTATGTAAAACAGCACGTAATTAACGCTGTATTCGAACGATAAAGGAGCGTTTTTCCTACTCGTCCGCATTAAGTTACATATTTTACACCACACAAACTAGTAATTCTGTCTAAGTCATGTTGCAGTCCCCTACAGTCATTCAAGGTCGATACCTTGCGGTACACGACAGGATCATTAGTAAACTGCCGGTAGTTACTGTTCACCTCTGCGGCCAGATGATTTATGTATATAGAGAATAAGGGATTTCCTGTCAAACTTCCATGGTACACTTATGACGATACCCTTGCCCTGATGACATTAAAAAATGGTTCAAATGGCTCTGAGCACTATGGGACTCAACTGCTGAGGTCATTAGTCCCCTAGAACTTAGAACTAGTTAAACCTAACTAACCTAAGGACATCACAAACATCCATGCCCGAGGCAGGATTCGAACCTGCGACCGTAGTGGTCTTGCGGTTCCAGACTGCAGCGCCTTTAACCGCACGGCCACTTCGGCCGGCCCTGATGACATTATTCTGGGTTCTGTTACTTAAAAAGTCGTCGAGACGTTCACATACCTGGGAATGTAATCCATATGAGCAGACCTTCCTCAAGAAGGACTTACGATTATTATCTGTGTTAGAAACGATTCTACAATCAATATATTAATTCGATAGTTGCCAAGCAGTGTGTTTACGTGTTCTTCCCCTTAGTGTCCTTGCCTGGCCTTCCAGCAGCGCACTGAAAATTCTAACATTCCCTACAATTAATGGTGGCTGTTCTTATGACAGGCTGCTTGCGAAGTGTTTCAGTGTTGTGTTCCAGAGAAAGCGCTTATTAGCGGTTACATATCTTTGACTCACGATACCTACACATTTTTGTCACGTTGTGAGAACCACCTTCAGAGAATTTTTCAATGTGAGTTACATTTCATATGTTACGTGTACGTTTTAGTGCATTTTAGCCTAATCTGTATCTTGTTAAACTGCAGGTTCACAAAGGACGCAACAGGTTGTAATGTAACAAATGTAATTGAAATACAGCTGCAGTGGTTTTCATTAACATTTATTAACATTTACGATATTCAGCTGTTGAGACACAAAAAGGGCAAAATGTTATTTTTGCTACATCCATTTAAAACTTGCTACATTGTGCGTACAATTCTGTGAAAGAGTAGATAGTGAGCTCAATAAAATCGACTGGATACTAAGAGGGCGAGATTCGCACTGGGCGTTTTACTAGGGAAACACTAGAGATACACGTTACGAGGGATTACAAGTTGTGGACTACGGGAGGGAAGAGGCTTACGGAGAGCAGAGGATTACAGCTTTCCGGGATCAGATCGACCTACCTCGTGAGGAAGAGGTGAGAGCTGGGCGTTCGACGAATCAGTTACGGCGTTACATGAACGGCGTGATGGAACGGCACAGGAAAGCTCGGACCATCCTGAAACCCACGACGGTGTCACCAGCAGCGTCTCTCATAGGCGACACTGGAAGACAGTAGCAAGGATACCATCTAAAGCAGCAGTGGTTACTGAGGCATCTGCTTCCGGCTCAGCAGAAGTCCGTGTCTAACTGTACTTCTGTCAGAGAGAAACAGAGCAGGACAGAGTCGCAAAATATTTCCCGCCACCATGGGTCTTATTCTTCCGCGGCTTGCTAGCAGTGACAAATTTCGTTGATCACATTGCTGTCCTCAATGAAAGTGAAGAAGAATTACAGGATCTGCTGAATGGAATAAACAGTCTAATGAGTACAGAATATGGGCTGAGAGTAGATCGGAGAAAGACGAAAGTAATGAGATATGAGAGAGTTAAGAATAGAGAGAAACTTTACATCAGGATTCGTGATCACAAAGCAGTTAAAATTAGGGTATACTGCTACCTAGGCAGCAAAGTGGCCCTAGACGGACGGAGCAAGGTCACCTAGAGCAGACTGGCGCTGGAAAAAATGGCATTTCTTGTCAGGACATGTTTGCTAATATCCAACGCAGACCTTAATTACGGAAAGAAATATCTGAGAAAGTACCTTTGGAGCATAGCATTGTATGGTAGTGAAACATGGACTGTGAGAAAACCGGAACAGAAGACAATGGAAGCAGTGGAGGTGTGGTGCTGTAGAAAGAGTGATGAAAATCATGTGGTCGGATAAGATGGGGAATGAGGAGGTTCTCCGCAGAATCGAAGAAGAAAGGAATATACGGAAAACACGGACAAGAAGAAAGGACGGGCTGGTAGAGCATTTGTTAAGACATCAAGGAAGAACGTTCATGGTACAAGAAGGAGCTATAGAGTGTAAAAACTATAGGAGAAAACAGATTTGAATACAACCAACCAATGACTGAGAAAGAAGGTTGCAAGTGCAAGTGAGGAGGTTGGCACAGAAGAGGAATTCGTGGCGGGCCGCATAAAACCAGTCAGACGATGACTGACTACTCAACAAAAACAAAAGTCAATAGTTCCTCCGTTGTATGTTTTGCAGTCACTTTGGTGTAACGTTATCAGACTCGGGAAATCCATTAAGTCCCCTTAGTGCCGCTTTCTGTACTCGCCAAACGAATTCCCCCTGATTCAGTTTGTGATAGGAATTCCAAAGTGTTCCTTGCCACCGAAATGTTTCTTCAATAAGGGGGTGTTATTCTCTGGAGCTATTCTCTAGCGACTCACATTTCCTCTGCCCAAACATAGAGCCCAGGATTTATTTATTTTGAGTTTATTCCACTTTGCGAGATTCGAGCCTTCAAATATTCTCTTCCTTCTAACCAGATATGACAAATGAGTGATAAGTGCAATTTGGCTGATACATTAACAATGTCTAATTGTAATGATAATGACATTAATCGCAATGTGAACAGTAATGAATATATTGAAACATTCCAGTCTTCTTTATATTAACCAATTATTTGATTACTTTCTCGTGGAGTTCTCGCTTCCCACGCACGGGTTCCCGGGTTCGATTCCCGGCGGGGTCAGGGATTTTCTCTGCCTCGTGATGGCTGGGTGTTGTGTGCTGTCCTTAGGTTAGTTAGGTTTAAGTAGTTCTAAGTTCTAGGGGACTGATGACCGTAGATGTTAAGTCCCATAGTGCTCAAGAGCCATTTTTTTTTCTCGTGGAATACGAGTAGTGATATCTAACAGAAACGTTTGGCAAAATAAGAAAGAATCCATGACGAGAAGTAGTTGTGTGGTTAGAGGAAAAGCAAGGCGTAATATTGTAAATTTAACAGATGAGGTGGTAGGAAGAAATAAAAAAGCGCGAGATGAATGTAGATAGTTTACAGTGTGGCACGTACTATCTGATCTAAAGTATTCGCAAACCTATTAGCGGACTTTAATATGACGTGCACCCACCCTTTGCATTTATGAAGATTTGAATCTCCTGAAGACACTTTCAATGAGGCGTATCTGAACAAATGGTAGTACCTTCATCCTCAAGAACCGAGATCAGAGAAGATAGTATCGTTGGAGGCTGCAGTGTGGAGAGATATTGCTGCTCTAACTCATTCCAGAACTGTTCCAGTGGATTCGTGTGGGTACTCTGAGCAGGCCAGCCTGTTTCGGGAATAATATGCTTGATATATATCAGTGAGCCTGCTGTGAGGTACATCGCTACCCGAACCTCAAATGCTTCATAAAAGTTACGCAACACATTTAGCCAATGCAGTTAATGAAAAAACAAAAAAACAAAAAACTAAAAAAAACAAAAACAGTGTTCACGCTATTAATTCCAGGTATCAGTATTTCCATAATATTGTTAACTAACTTCAGGGAAAAGATTTACTGATTACAATTCAATACCTTGCACCAAGTAAATCACAAAATATTTTACAAATTTGTCGTGTGTATAAAATGAAAATAGACAACATTTCTAGAGAAGCACACATCATAAATGTCAAAGGGAGACAGAAACTAAGACAAGCTCACCAGAGAAAAGATTACTCACCCCTAGAGAAAATATTACCAGCATCATTTATTATCGTGTAAATCCGCCCCTAGACTTCATAATCGCCTGAATTCGGTTGCGACGTAAGTCCACAAGGTTCTGCAGGTATGTCGCTTCCAGGTTAACCACTTGTTGAGGATATGATCGAGTAATTCCACGAAAGTATTGTGATGCTGATGTCGGCGTCATGCCTGCATGTTCCACACATTTTGTATGGCGTTCAAGTCCAGTGATTTTGCAGGCCATTAGATATGTAACACTGTCGGACAGTGAGCAGAAAAGCAGTTACATATTCGATATTGCTGCACCTACATTACTCCGAATTACAATAAGAAGTTCGTTGGACATGCATGCATATCAAAAGGAACAGGCATTGCGAATATGGGCAACTATCTGCTGTAGAATGAAATTATGAGAGTGAAAATTTGTGCCGCACGGGGAGTCGGACCCAGGCTTTCCGCTTGTCACGAGTGTGTGGTTGACGACATCCACATATTCGGATTTGGTCGTGAGTTGTGCACTTGTAACCGAATGGCAGCCTGTTTTCGGCAGGTGAGGGGAGAGGACGTCTAGTCTGAGTCCAGTCAGCAGTGTCGCGAAGGCGCGTAGTTTGTTTACTTCCACGCCGCAGCTAGTACTCGCGTCCGTTGATACTGAGTCGCTAAGCCCCATTCCTACAGAAAATCTTCCATCAAGATTAGCTTCCAGCCCGACCATGCCAGACCATGATCCACTGAAATCGAACGATTCATCCGTGACGAAGTTCAAATACAACCACAGCACGTCATCGGTATCCACCTGTCCATCACAAGTAGCGTCGTCTAAGTCAAGATGGTCAATGACGAGCTATATCACGCTGTTATGAGCAGATGCGCGACCAGTCTCAGGTTCAAACACTCCGATGGTCACATCGGGGCAGTTGCCGTTAACCATGCAGCACTAGGATTACTCGCACTAAGAGACTTCGATCTCCCGTTGGAAGTGTCACCGAACGTAGTTATCGCAGCTTGGGACGGTAATTAGCCACGTGGCCGAAAATTGGAACACCTTCTAGACGTCCTGAAAGAGGTCCGACAAATCAAAACTGAATTAAAGAAAAACGTGCCATCCTACTTAGTCAAGGTGGATGACGAACAATCGTAATGTACGATGGACAGCCTCGTACTTGTTCTGGTTGCGGCCAGGAGAGTCATGTACGCTCAGCGTGTATTCAACGTCGGGTTACACAAAACCTATTAGATGACGCAGTACCACCTCCTACACTCACGCCCCTATCCCTCCATTGCGCAGGGGTGAAACGATCGACCGTCCTGGCAGCCGAAAGACCACTTGGAACACAGGAAGCGTTAGCATTCACACCCGTCGAAAATCTTGGGTTGACCAACACCTTTACGGAGTCCACAGAGATTTCAGAAAGCCGCTCATCGACTCCACAAGACGATTCGGACGAAAGAATGGAACTCGACTCTAGGGTTTTATCGACCTCTCCATTTTCTGCCTGAGGGGGATCAGATGCGGGAACCACACACTCTTTCGGGCACAGAAACCGAAGTCCGTTAACAAAGGTCACCGAGGAAACATCAAAAGCGACGTCACACTCACTCATACGATTGCCTCCACCGTACGTCTTCTCCAGTTGACGGCGAAACGGCCGACGAGGCGAGGAAAACAGATGACACAAGCTCGCCCTCACCAGTCACTTTCCTTGATTTCGCCACACCCGCTTCGTCTCTCTCGGGCAAACAGGTCACAGGCGCAACGCCCGTCACAGGTGCACAACAACAAACAACTGTAGATTCACCCTTGGTCACTCAACTCACAAGTGTCCTGCGGCAGCCACGGTTGGCTTACGGACCTTGGGCGATGATTCTACGCCCGGTGTGGTGGATCAGGAGAGGGGTCTCTCCTACCACACTTCGGCCCCTTCCGAGTAGCAACAGATGACGGCGCAGACACGACCTGCAGATTACAGGCCCCAACATCTGTGGCGACCCTGACGGCGGCCCCCATTGCAGGAGACGATCAACAGACCTATGCTTAGCGACTATCAGCTTCATTCGGACACGTATGAAGTTGTCGCTGCTCCAATATATGCTCATTGCAGCAGACATTGACATTGTCTTTCTCCAAGAAGTCTTCTTGCCGGTTGCCCGGGTATGTATGGTTATAGGGCTCACGTGCCCCACGCCTCGCCAAGTAACAGTGGATTCTCCTCAGGATGGTCCTCGAAATAGACGAAGTACGATATCTCCCCGACGCTAGAGGCATGGCCGAAATGGTGCTAGGCGTCTAGTTTATCAATGTGTACGCCCCATACAGAACGAAGATCGAATCGCCGTCGCGACCTATCGCTCTTCTTCGCGGAAGGAATAGCACCGCTTTTTCAGAGCAGGTACGATGACTTGGTATTAGGGGGCGATTTCAAAGGCACCCAAGCACCTAAACATCAGCTTCCACACCATTCACCACTCCGCGAACTTGGGACCCTCATCAGTCATCTCCATCTGGTGGATACATGGGAACATATCGAACGTAATCGACCGGGACACACTCATTTCACGAGTCACTCGTCTAGTCGTATTGATAGGATATATGTCTCCCCTTCTCTCGCAGCAACAGTGAGCGACGTTGAGGTGTGGCCACTAGCCTTTTCTGATCAAGAGGCCTATGCATGGGCTGTCACCCTATACATTGATGAGTTGGTGGTTAAACAGCGCTAAGCTGGCCCTACGGATAACCTGGATTACGTATGGTCGTGATACCGCTGTATGAAGGCGGCAGACCCTCGATTTTTATTTCACTGTCCTTTGCGATTTTTCCTCCTTGCCATCACACCGGAACGACAGATGACAGTGCAGCGTGCGAAGACACAGATCGTATATGCACCGACACCTCGCAGGGACGGTCGTCCGAGCGCGAACACATGACATACTCGCAACGGAACGAACTACCATGTACCGCCTCATTGGAGAACGTAAACTGCGGAGACGGGCGCTGATACACGCCATCACCACTTCGGACGGCCGTCGCCACAACGCACAAAGCGAAACAGGTGCAGCCTTCTACGACCATTACTCACGACTTTATCCTGCTCAACGTTCCGATTCGACGACAGTGACAGGAAAAACACGACTGGTTTATGGCATTGTTCCACAGGAATTACAAACTGAATAATTGAACGGAAAACGAAATTATCGACGCCATAGATAAAGGAGCGCAGAACAAGTCTCCTGGACCCGACGGGCTCCCTGTGGAGTATTTACTGGCTCCAAAATTGACAGTCATCTGTCAGGATCTTACGTCCCTCGCGGTGTCGCTCCCCGCGACCTTCGTAGAAGGAATGATTATACCGATTCAAAAACATTAAGTTGGGGTACGAATACATGATTACCGCCCACTGACACACGTCATCTGTGACATGAAGATATTCACCAGAAAATTAGCAAATCGTAGAGGACTGCCTCAGGTCATCTCACCAAATCAGGCTTCCCTAGAGGGTATCAATAACATCCACACAGCACGCCGCATTCCGGGAGCGCTGACATCACTATATTTAAGCATAGCTTTCGATCGAGTGAATCACGCGTACCTAACGTCCGTTCTGCAACACGTACAGTTCCCACTGCAGTTCACAGACGTCGTGATGTGCCTCCTCCTACGGGCGTCTAAGGAAGTCCTTCTACATTTTGAGATCGGTACGTCAAGGCTGCCCCCTGTCGACCTTGCTCTACACTCTGGCAACGGAACCGCTCCTTTGTGGCCTCCGTTAACTCCTCACCGGACTCACCGTGCATGACATCGCGTTTCATTATACAGCATATGCAGACGACCTGGTTCTCGTGTTCCGCAATCGCGACGATGTAACCAGCGCACTAGAATGGATTATCACATGCGGTGTGGCTCCAGGCACGTCACCAAATCGGTCGCCATGGCCGTAGGAAACTGGTTGACACCAGCGTGTGTCGACGCCTACAGCTTAGTGGCACTATCAAATGTCTCGGAGTAGAGTTTCACGACGACGTTCGGCGCATTGCGTTCTTTTCTTAGCGCCGATTATTACAAAATATTCGGGTCCAGATCTCCAACCCTCGTCTGCGGACCGTAAATGTTCTTCAAAGGACACACTTTGTCAATGTTTACCTCGCATCGCGCCTTCTACACCTGTCGCGTGTCCTTCCAAGACCGTTACTGATGGCACGCCGTCGATTAGTGGCATTCGGAGACTATGTCAGGCATGCTCTTCAATGTCAATTATGATTCGCTGACCTTTTCCCCAAAATAGGAAAGTCTTGGCCTAGTCCACGTCCTCGACAGAGCGGTGGCCTTATCTGACATCTCGCACATCAAGCGGTGGTACCACCAGTCGGAAAGTTCCACTGGTTTGCTGCTGGAGTCCTTAGATCCGTGCTCCTGTATGTCTCCACTGACCACGAAAGGCATACCCCCACCCTTCTACTACTTCGGGCACTTTTACATTGAACACAGTTATATCTGTATCGTAATACCACCGATGAAACAGGCGACGGCAGAGTGTATACTGGGTGGTCCATTGATAGTGACCGGGCCAACTATCTCACAAAATAAGCATCAAACGAAAAAACTACAGAGATCGAAACTCGTCTAGCTTGAAGGGGGAAACCAGATGGTGCTATGGTTGGGCCGCTAGATGCACTGTCATAGGTCAAACCGATATCAACTGCTTTTTTTCAAATAGGAACCCTCATTTTTTTTACTTATTCGTGTAGTACGTAAAGAAATACGAATGTATAAGTTGGACCATTTTTTTCGCTTTGTGATAGATGGCGCTGTAATAGTCACAAACGTATAAGTACGTGGTATCACGTAACATTCCGTCAGTGCGGACGGTATTTGCGTCGTGATACAATACCGGTGTTAAAATGGACCATTTAGCAACTGCGAAAAAGTTCGATATCGTGTTGATGTATGGCTATTGTGATCAAAATGCCCAACGGGCATGTGCTGTGTATGCTGCTCGGTATCCTGGACGACATTATCCAAGTGTTCGGACCGTTCGCCGAATAGTTACGTTATTTAAGTAAACAGGAAGTGTTCAGCTATATGTGAAACGTCAACCACGACCTGCCACAAATGATGATGCCCAAGTAGATCTTTTAGCTTCTGTCGCGGCTAATCCGCACATCAGTAGCAGAGAAACTGCGCGAGAATCGGGAATCTCCAAAACGTCGGTGTTGAGAATGCTGCATCAACATCGGTTGCACCCATACCATATTTCTATGCACCAGCAATTGCATGGCGACGAATTTGAACGTCATGTACAGATCTGCCACTGTGCACAAGAGAAATTACGGGACGATGACAGATTTTTTTGCACGCATTCTATTTAGCGACGAAGCGTCATTCACCAACAGCGGTAACGTAAACCGGCATAATATGCACTATTGGGCAACGGAAAATCCACGATGGCTGCCACAAGTGGAACATCAGTGACCTTGGCGGATTAATGTATGGTGCGGCATTACGGCAGGAAGGATAATTGGCCCCAATTTTATCGATGGAAATCTAAATGTTGTAATGTATGCTGATTTCTAATGTAATGTTCTACCGATGTTGCTACAAGATGTTTCACTACATGACAGAATGGCGATGTACTTCCAACATAATGGATGTCCGGCACATGGCTCGCGTGCGGTTGAAGCGGTATTGAATAGCATATTTCATGATAGGTGGATTGGTCGTCGGAGCACCCACACGTTCACCGGATCTGACGTCTCCGGATATCTTTCTGTGGGGAAAGTTGAAGGATATTTGCTATCGTGATCCACCGACAACGCCTGACAACATGCGTCAGCGCATTGTCAATGCATGTGCGAACATTGCGGAAGGCGAACTACTCGCTGTTGAGAGTAATGTTGTTACACGTATTGTCAAATGCATTGAGGTTGACGGTCATCATTTTGAGCATTTATTGCATTAATGTGGTATTTACAGGTAACCACGCTGTAACAGCATGCGTTCTCAGAAATGATAAGTTCACAAAGGTACATGTATCACATTGGAATAACCGAAATAAAATTTTCAGACGTACCTACGTTCTGTATTTTAATTTAAAAAACCTACCTGTTACCAGCTGTTCGTCTAAAATTGTGAGCCATATGTTTGTGACTATTACAGCGCCATCTATCAAAAAGCGAAAAAAGGGGTCCAACTAAAACATTCTGTACGTACTACATGAATATGTAATAAAAGTGGGGGTGCCTATTTAAATAACGCTGTTGATATCCGTTTGACCTATGGCAGAACTATCTAGCGGGCCTACCATAGCGCCATATGGTTTCCCCCTTCAAGCTAGACAAGTTTCGTTCTTTGTAGTTTTCTCGTTTGACGCTTATTTCGTGAGATATTTGGCCCGGTCACGATCAATGGACCGACGTGTATATCGCGTGCTACAACAGAGGCACCCACCAAACATCATGGATGCCAGAAACCCTCATGTTAGTTGGAAGGTGGTTTAGCGGACGATACTTGCGCCTACACTGGAAGCAGGCGCGCGATCCACATCGTACATTACAGTCAACGGTAAACAGATCACTCTATCACGCCTCCACAAGATAAACATGGCGGACTCGCCTCTATGTGCAGACTGCGGAGTACCGAAAACAGACGAGCATCATCTCACATGTGGCGCGGCAGAAGACGTATGGTGCTTGGTGTCGTATTTTCTACGACTGACTCCGAACCCTGTCACACCTCGGCTTCTACTATTTCCAGATGAACAGTATTTCCCGCGCACCAAAACCAAAGCAGTCACGTGGGTCCGTGGGCATGCGGTACATTATTTATTTCACGATGGACCTAAAGATGTTCTGGACTTTTGAAACTGCCTACAAGAACGTCATTGCAAGATTTTACGGAACCCCAAATATGGATAGTATTTTTCTAATTACTTAGGGAATGCCCTACGCGACTCTACACGCAGCTGGATCATCAACAGGTAGGAGAAGATAACCATTGACTGAGCTGACAAGAACATGTCCGATTATCGCTAGACTAACACACGACATGCGTAAAGACGTACCCGTATGATGAAGCGTAAGGAGAGTAGCGACTCACTTTTCTGCATCGTGTACGAAACACATTTTTCGTTTCCAGTGTATATTCGCTCATTTAGTTTGTTTACTCAGTGCACGATGCGGTGCTAGGGTAATTTATTTTCGATGTGGGGCAAAGAAAATACAAAATAACAAGAATATAAGAAATAAAATAAAAAATATCAGAAATAAAAATAAATTAAAATAAATAATCCCACTATGGATTTCCCCTCATTATCCCTCATACCTTGACGGGCGAGGGGGACACTGTGGCCAGGCATCGTATTGCGACTCCTGCTTACTCTGACCTCCCAGCCTTCCTCTACTATTTAAATAAAAAAGGTATGCAGGAGATTAAAACAAAGAAAGAGATAAATTTTGGTAAACATTTTTGGAAAGCCGTGATCAATTAATTGTTATATTTTGACTAAAGTTCAGTCTAGATCACTCATGTATGTTTTAATGATATAGGTAACCTGTTTCGGTTCTTTCTACAGAACCATCATCAGACCTGTGGATAAATTTTAAGAAATAGTAGATACCAATCTTTAAATAAAATAAAAGTGTCTAATGATGTCAAAATTTAATAAGATAAGATAAAATTAATTATACCCATGACTCCCTTAGGATGGTAGGGGAAGCTCTCCTCGCTGCTACGCAGTCAACTGATGGTTTGAGTGCTGAGCACGAGCTTAAATATGCAGAGGCTCCGCCTACTTCCTGTCATACTACTTCACAACTGCCAATCAGCGTTCATAATATGACGCCATCGTCAAAGTATAAAAGTAGGAAATACACTACTAACATAAAATTTATTCATTTAAATGTCTGATTAAAAGATAGTTAGTATGTCTACAGCTTATTTATATTATGTATAAAAACAGTGAACTACGATGAGTAATAGTTGTGTCCTCTATGGGCAACCTTACTACTATTACAGTGCCGGTTATATCAAAGATGTGAAAGTCTTTGGCGTTGTGGTATATATCGATTATACCGAGCCACCTGCATCATAATTGCATCTTTGTTGGATGCTGCATAATCGTCTTACTTTAACTGCAGTTTTTATAGCAATATTCTTTATAGTTGTAGGGTAGCAGCCAAGAGTACATTCCACATTATGTATATCTGAATAACTGACGAGACTGCTGATTATATTTTTTAATCATCGATCTAAAAGTTCTTATAATAATCAATGTCAATTTAATATTTTTTTATGTTGTGCTGTATATTTTACATACATTGCTTTTGCCATGGGTATAACTAGTCTTATATTTTATAAAAAACAAAAGAGTAGATGCTTTTACTATAAAATTTCGTCAAAAAGGTCGTAATAATATTTTTCGCGAAAATCTAATTGTTCATTGAGCAGCACTGATGATTTGATTTTCAAATGAGCATATATCTCGATTTCTTCTAGGATATTCATAAGTAAGCCTTTATTTGCATAATGCAGAACTTGTAAATTCTGTTCTACTGTCCCCTCAGCATGATTATTGAATGCTATATGATGGCCAAATACAGACTTTGTTCGTGAGGTACCCGACGTATGTTCTTTGTACCTTACTGCAAAATTTCGACCTGTTTGGCCGATATATATTTTCTCACAGTCTCTACATTGGATCTTGTACACTTCTGATCTGGTAGATTTTCCATTGTCTTTACTTACTGTATGTCTTAATTTTTGTTGTAAAGTATTGTCAGTTGTAAATGCTATTGTTATTCCAGAATTTTTGAATAAATTAGCAATTCTATCTGATATGTTTCCCATATATGTCATCTTCATATATTTTGGATTACCTATTAGTGGAGTGCTTTGTGATTGTTGTACTTTATTAAAAATGATATCTGCCTGTCGTGTGTCGAAAGAGTTGGTTTTTGCAATTTGTTTTAAGATGATCATTTCCTTTTTGATTTCATTAGCTTCTAGTGGTAATTTTAGTATTCGGTGTATCATAGACTTAAAAAATGCTTTTTTATACTTGTCAGGATGACATGATGTGGCATTAATAATAACATCAGTGGTTGTAGGTTTCCTGTATATGGCAAATAAATGTTTCCCATTGTTATTAGTTATAGTGAGATCTAGGTAGTTGATAGATTTACGATTTTCATGCTCAACTGTAAATTGTAACTTCGGATGCGTAGAGTTTAATTTTATAGTAAGTTTCTCAATTTCATCTTTTGAGCCATTATAAAGCAATAGTGTATCGTCTACATATCACTTGTAATATATGATTTTATTTGCGATATCAGGGTTATTTTTCAGGAATTGCGTCTCAATGTGGTTCACGAAAATGTCTGCAACTGTCCCAGCTAAAGAATTTCCCATTGCTAAGCCATCTTTCTGACAATAGATTTTAGTATTAAAAGAGAAATAATTGTAATCTAAAGTGCATTCAAGCAGTTCTATAAATTCGATTATTTCGTCTTTAGTCATATTTTTGTATTGTATTAAGTTATCCCTAATTATATTAATTGTCTCATTAATGGGTATATTTGTATATAAATTTTTAATATCTAATGAGGCGAAACTTGCACTAGTTGGAATGTCTATATTGTGGATTTGTTGTGCTAGTTCATAACTGTTTTTGATACTGAAATTGCTGTCATATGTATAGAATGCTTTCAAAATTTTATTAAGTTTCATATTTAGCTTATATGAAGGACTGCTTTTGTAGTTGACAATAGGTCATATAGATTTCTCTTTTTTATGCAGTTTAATCTGTGATCTTAATTTAGGTATTTGGGGATTCATATTTTTCATCATATTCTTTTCTTCAGGGATCAAGACATGATTATTTTCATCGACTAATTTCTTGATCTTTAACTGGAACTTTGGAGTGGGGTCTTAAGTTACTTCTTTAATCCCATTTTCATTAAAAAATTAGATTGTTTTAAATATATAATCGTCTTCTTTAATAATAACAAGGGTATTTCCTTTATCGGCCTTTACCACAATTGCTTTCTCTGCTAGTAGTTTATTATTGATATTTTTAAGTGTTTTATCTTCAGTTTTTCTATGCAGTTTATTTTTCTCTTTTAAAATTAAATCCTTCGTTTTTAGGGCTATCTTACATGCTTCGGGTTTATTTATTTTCGATATTTTGCTTGTTGCTATAACATCAGCAATTATGTGTTTAACATTTGTATTATTTAGTGGGGGAGTTAAGTTATATTTTAAGCCTTTGTCAAGTAGCGACATTTCGGACTTTGTGAACTGAATATCTGTAAGATTCATTGTCCTTGGATAAAATTGATGTATATGGTTGACCTTTTCTAAAAGCTTATTTTGTTGTTTAGCTATGAGTAAATCAATTTTTCTCTGATGTCTTTGGGTAATCGCTTTACGTAAAAAGTCTATTTTCTCAACAATGCTGCTTAGTAAAATAGAAAAAATCAAAGGTGAGAGTTCATTACTTAACAATAAATGCAGACTATACATTTCGACATTTAAAAGATCTTTTATCTTAAAAGCTTCTCTAATTTCAGATTTAATCCATAAAATACTACTCTTTTGTTATACATATGTTACAGTACTAGATTTGGTATGATATGTTCCATGAGGGAAGTTTTATTAAATTTAATTTTCATACCAAGTTTCATAATTTTGGTTCTAATATTTCTAAACCTTTTGTAATTTCCAATTGCCTGACTAGACAAACTTTGCACAATTTTGGTAAACATTTTTGGAAAGCAGTGATCAATTAATTGTTATATTTTGACTAAAGTTCAGTCTTGATCACTCATGTATGTTTTAATGATATATCATATGTCGAAATGTATAGTCTGCATTTATTGTTAAGTAATGAACTCTCACCTTTGATTTTTTCTATTTTACTAAGCAGCATTGATGAGAAAATAGACTTTTTACGTAAAGCGATTACCCAAAGACATCAGAGAAAAATTGGTTTACTCATAGCTAAACAACAAAATAAGCTTTTAGAAAAGGTCAACAATATACATCAATTTTATCCAAGGACAATGAATCTTACAGATATTCAGTTCACAAAGTCCGAAAGGTCGCTACTTGACAAAGGCTTAAAATATAACTTAACTCCTCCACTAAATAATACAAATGTTAAACACATAATTGCTGATGTTATAGCAACAAGCAAAATATCGATAATAAATAAACCCGAAGCATGTAAGATAGCCCTAAAAACTAAGGATTTAATTTTAAAAGAGAAAAATAAACTGCATAGAAAAACTGAAGATAAAACACTTAAAAATATCAATAATAAACTACTAGCAGAGAAAGCAATTGTGGTAAAGGCCGAAAAAGAAAATACCCTTGTTATTATTAAAGAAGACGATTATATATTTAAAACACTCTAATTTTTTAATGAAAATGGGATTAAAGAAGTAACTAAAGACCCCACTCCAAAGTTCCAGTTAAAGATCAAGAAATTAGTCGATGAAAATAATCACCTCTTGACCCCTGAAGAAAAGAATATGATGAAAAATATGAATCCCCAAATACCTAAATTAAGATCACAGATTAAACTGCATAAAAAAGAGAAATCTATATGACCTATTGTCAACTACAAAAGCAGTCCTTCATATAAACTAAATATGAAACTTAATAAAATTTTGAAAGCATTCTATACATATGACAGCAATTTCAGTATCAAAAACAGTTATGAACTAGCACAACAAATCCACAATATAGACATTAAAACTAGTGCAAGTTTCGCCTCATTAGATATTAAAAATTTATATACAAATATACCCATTAATGAGACAATTAATATAATTAGGGATAACTTAATACAATACAAAAATATGACTAAAGACGAAATAATCGAATTTATAGAACTGCTTGAATGCACTTTAGATTACAATTATTTCTCTTTTAATACTAAAATCTATTGTCAGAAAGATGGCTTAGCAATGGGAAATTCTTTAGCTGGGACAGTTGCAGACATTTTCGTGAACCACATTGAGACGCAATTCCTGAAAAATAACCCTGATATCGCAAATAAAATCATATATTACAAGTGATATGTAGACGATACACTATTGCTTTATAATGGCTCAAAAGATGAAATTGAGAAACTTACTATAAAATTAAACTCTATGCATCCGAAGTTACAATTTACAGTTGAGCATGAAAATCGTAAATCTATCAACTACCTAGATCTCACTATAACTAATAACAATGGGAAACATTTATTTGCCATATACAGGAAACCTACAACCACTGATGTTATTATTAATGCCACATCATGTCATCCTGACAAGTATAAAAAAGCATTTTTAAGTCTATGATACACCGAATACTAAAATTACCACTAGAAGCTAATGAAATCAAAAAGGAAATGATCATCTTAAAACAAATTGCAAAAACCAACTCTTTTGACACACGACAGGTAGATATATTATTTTTAATGAAGTACAACAATCACAAAGCACTCCACTAATAGGTAATCCAAAACATATGAAGATGACATATATGGGAAACATATCAGATAGAGTTGCTAAGTTATTCAAAAATTCTGGAATAACAATAGCATTTACAACTGACAATACTTTACAACAAAAATTAAGACATACAATAAGTAGAGACAATGGAAAATCTACCAGATCAGAAGTGTACAAGATCCAATGTAGAGACTGTGAGAAAATATATATCGGCCAAACAGGTCGAAATTTTGCAGTAAGGTACAAAGAACATACGTCGGGTACCTCACGAACAAAGTCTGTATTTGGCCATCATATAGCATTCAATAATCATGCTGAGGGGACAGTAGAACAGAATTTACAAGTTCTGCATTATGCAAATAAAGGCTTACTTATGAATATCCTAGAAGAAATCGAGATATATGCTCATTTGAAAATCAAATCATCAGTGCTGCTCAATGAACAATTAGATTTTCGCGAAAAATATTATTACGACCTTTTTGACGAAATTTTATAGTAAAAGCATCTACTCTTTTGTTTTTTATAAAATATAAGACTAGTTATACCCATGGCAAAAGCAATGTATGTAAAATATACAGCACAACATTAAAAAAATATTAAATTGACATTGATTATTATAAGAACTTTTAGATCGATGATTAAAAAATTTAATCAGCAGTCTCATCAGTTATTCAGATATACATAATGTGGAATGTACTCTTGGCTGCTACCCTACAACTATAAAGAATATTGCTATAAAAACTGCAGTTAAAGTAAGACGATTATGCAGCATCCAACAAAGATGCAATTATGATGCAGGCGACTCGGTATAATCGATATATACCACAACGCCAAAGACTTTCCCATCTTTGATGTAACCGGCACTGTAATAGTGCTAAGGCTGCCCATAGAGGGCACAACTATTACACATCGTAGTTCACTGTATTTATCCAAAATATAAATAAGCTGTAGACATACTAACTATCTTTTAATCAGACATTTAAATGAATAAATTTTATGTTAGTAGTGTATTTCCTACTTTTATACTTTGACGATGGCGTCATATTATGAACGCTGATTGGCAGTTGTGAAGTAGTGTGACAGGAAGTAGGCGGAGCCTCTGCATATTTAAGCTCGTGCTCAGCACTCAAACCATCAGTTGACTGCGTAGCAGCGAGGAGAGCTCCGCCTACCATCCTAAGGGAGCCATGGGTATAATTAATTTTATCTTATCTTGTTAAATTTTGACATCATTAGACACTTTCATTTTATTTTAAGATTGGTATCTAGTATTTCTTAAAATTTATCCACAGGTCTGATGATGGTTCTGTAGAAAGAACCGAAACCGGTTACCTATATCATTAAAACATACATGAGTGATCAAGACTGAACTTTAGTCAAAATATAAAGAGATAAATGGTAACCGCTTGTGATACGCAAAACACCCTGGATCCAGTCCCGGTCCAGCACAAATTTTCAATGTCGTCATTCCATTCAACAGCTGATGGTTTTTCCATTTTCACAACTGCGAATACATTGAATGTAGTCACATATTCTTCCAGCGAGATGAACGTTCCTGTTGTAGTCTTTATGCACCTGTATGAGCAGTGGCTTCTTGCGAAGTGGCTGGCAACAAATATTCATTGCATGCAGTTCCCTCTCAAGGTTCGTTCACTACCAAGTTGGAGTGGATCTTCATTCTTGCCTGGAGCAATTTCTGTCGGGTTTAGAAGCGATTTACATTGAGAAGCCGTTAAACCTGTTTCCGGTCTCTCTCAGTCAGCTTATTTCTCCGACCACGATTCAGAATTCGTGTTACACCACTGCATGTAATCACGTCCGCCGCGAAACACCAACAAATCTAATATCCGCACACACCAAATGGTAATACGCACAGAGGAACACGATTGCCTCAGCTTGCCAGCCTATCACGTCCTTAGATTTACCAACGTCTGTGTACAATTTCAACTTGAAACATAAATGTATCACTGATAGCTGTTCCCTTTTGCTCACGTACAGTTCGTCCACTTACGGTGGAGCAAACTGTAACGGTATACCGATTCGTTTGAGCATGCGCACTGGTGTGACCACCTTTTTGTCTGGTAAGCTTATAATGGGCAATGGTACGGTTGGCGAAGATAATATAACAGAGAAACGGGCTTCAATCATTCACTTTCCTGACGTGCTAATAGCGCCCAACATCGCGGTGAAAAGAAGCGTGTATTTGCATGGTTGTAAAGAGAACATGAGATTACATGCAAGTGAGTCTGTCTGTCTAGTTATAAGAATTCTTTCGTGAATTGATTGAAACCAGCATTAAACTCTGCTCCGCCCTAACCATCCGTGCCGCTAGATATTCTCACCATGACGTATGTGTAGACGAGTACAGTGACCGTTGCAGATCGATTTCTCGGCCCAGTCTGCTCCACAAGCGAACTAGGTCTGTCAACTTCTAAGACTGCTACTACATATGTCTGCCAAATGTTGTCTGGGTTCTGCGACGTGAGATGTCAGCCACTGGAGAGAGTTGCGAAGAGAACGATTTCCTGCTACTAGACTTTCTCGCACGAGAGAATGAAGCACCCATCTGCTGTGCTTGCTCTATTTCGTTAAAAACATCGTCCACCAATGAGTACACAAATTTTTTATGTCGTGAAGTTCTTCCACTAAAGACTGTCTAAATACCGTCTTACAATCATACGTTCTGCTGCTCAAAAGTACCGGTAATCACAGCGAAGCAGGTCTACGTCAGATACTCGAGTCGTTTACTACCAAACCGCGGTCTGCTTTCGAAAAAGTTGTAAGGTTCAGTCAGTCACCTTCATTTCTTAGGTGCGTTTTCTCAGAATATCTCATGGGGTTTCCAAAACCAGAATCGTAAACCGATTTTCCAATACCGCTTCTGAGTGGTCATGTAAACACTTCAAAACCGATTCTGGAAATCTGCTTCTAGTTCCTGGATTTCCAGTTTCGCAATCGATTTTCACTCCCATTAAACGCAACCGGTTGCGAAACGTGCTTCGGTTGTGAAGTTACGTTTGTTTTCAGAACACTCGGTTAATATGGATTCACTGTGCTGTGGTGAAGCAGAAATATTAGACTGATCGTGAAGCTTTCTAACTGAAATATTTATGTAAAGAGAAATAATGATTATGTTGACTGATTCAGAATCTGGATCAGCTGTTTTCCGGACGCCATGTTTAATTGGGATACCAAATCCGCTTCAGACCTTAAAATATAAACTCCAGAGTGAAAAACGGTTTCAGAAATTCGGTTTTTGTCTTACGGAAGATGGGTTTCATGTAAACATAGTAACTTTCACCACTGTGGGATGAGCCGGCCGGTGTGGCCGTGCGGTTCTAGGCGCTTCAGTCTGGAACCGCGTGGCCGCTACGGTCGCAGGTTCGAATCCTGCCTCGGGCATGGATGTGTGTGATGTCCTTAGCTTAGTTAGGTTTAAGTAGTTCTAAGTTCTAGGGGACTGATGACCACAGATGTTAAGCCCCATAGTGCTCAGAGCCATTTGAACCATTTGACTGTGGGATGCAAAAGTTTGCGCTCAATCTTTTGCCTTTCTCAAATACGCCAGTCAACACACAATGCCCTTTAAGCGACGAGTCACCACAGCCTAACTTTTTAGTGTATTCGCTGGATTCATACATAGTTCCTTGCTTACGAAACTTTTCGGAAGAACACTGTTGTGTCCGCCAACGCGGCGCCAAGACTTTCCTTGGGCGGTCAGGAGCGCCTCTGCCCTCCGTCTATGTCGTGCCTTTCAAGATAGGTGTCGCCACGGGTCCCCATGGAGCAGCATGTATGGAGTGCTGGTCACTGCCCCTCGCGTGCTGTTAACGCTGGCTGTTGATGGCCTCAGCTTTTAAGTACCTATCCCCTGTAACGGGTAGGAGAGAAATGATAAAAAAGTATTCACCTACACTACCTTTCTCGTAATCCGCATAATTTGAGTAAAAACAATGAGTCTCAGTTGGTAGCAGATGTGATTTTCGTATCACAGAAATGAAAAGTGTCAGGCTAGGAATGGCTTAACGTTTTTCATTATGACGGAGTGCGCTGTCATGCTGATATAATCAAAGCCTCATAGCTTCTCTACTGTACACAGTACAGAGTGCTGTAAAATGTGATTATATCCTCTTGTATTTATCTTTTTATTAATTTCTAAAATCATTAGGGGAAGTGGCAACAAAACGACTTTTCACGTTGGTGTGTAGACTGTATGAGTATGACAATATATAGTCTAACTTCCGGAGAAATATCATTCACGCAATTCTGAAGAATGCAAGAGGTGACAAAAGCGAGAATTACCACAAAATCAGCTTAACAGCTAATGCATCCAACTTGCTGAGGATACTACTATACACAATATTAGAAATGAAGATTCACGATATGTTAGATGACGATCAGTTTGCATTTAGGAAAGGTAAAGGTACCAGAGAAGCAACTCTGACGTCGTGGTTGATAACGGAAGCAAGACTAAAGAAAAATCACGGCACCACCATAGGACCTGTCAACCCAGAAAAAGAGCTCGACAATGTAAAATGGTGCAAGGTGTTTGAAATTCTGAGAAAAATAGGGTTAAACTATAGGGATGTACAAGTAACATACAATAAGTACAAGAACCAAAAGGGAATAAAAAGAGCGGACGTCCAAGAACGAATTACTCGTATTAAAAAGGGTGTAAGACAAGGAAGTAGTCTTTCGATCCTACTGTTCACTCTGTACATCGAAGAAGCAATGTTGGAGATGAAAGAAAAGCTCAAGAGTGGAAAGAATATTCCAGGTAAAAGGGTAACGCTGGTACGATTCTATGACATTCCTATCCTGAGTGAATGTGAAGAAGAATTACGAAAAATGTTTGAAATGGCTCTGAGTACTATGGAACTTAACAGCTGAGGTCATCAGTCCCATAGAACTTGGAACTACTTAAACCTAACTAACCTAAGGGCATCACACACATCCATGCCCGAGGCAGGATTCGAACCTGCTACCGTAGCGGTAGCGCGGTTCCAGAGTGAAGCGCCTAGAACCGCTCAGCCACACCGGCCGGCGAAGAATTACATGATCTGCTGAATGGAATAAACAATCTAATGAGTACAGAATATAGACTAGGAGTAAATCGAAGAATGACGAAAGTAATGAAAAGTAGTAGAAATGAGAACAGCGATAAATTTAACATCAGTCACGAAGTAGAGGAAGATAAGGAATTCTGCTACCTAGGCGACAAAATAACCAATGACGAACAGAGCCAGGAGGACACCAAATGCAGACCCCTGGCAAAAAGGGCATTCCTAGCCAAGAGGAGTCTACTAGTATCAAACATAAGCCTTAATTTGAGGAAGAAATTTCACAGAATATACGTTTGGAGCACAATGTTGTACGGTAGTGAAACATGGACCGCGGGAAAACGGGAATAGAAGAGAATCAATGCATTTGAGATCTACAGACTAATGTTGAAAACTAGGTGGACTGATAACGTAAGGAATAAGGAGGTTCTGTGCAGAATCAGAGATGAAAAGAATATGTAGAAAAATTGACAACGAGAAGGGACAGGACGGCAGGACACCTGTTGAGACATGAGAGACTGATTTCCATGGTAGAGGGCAAAAACTGTAGAGCAAGACATGGGAATACATCCAGCAGATAATTGAGAACGTAGAGTGCAAGTGCTACTCCGAAATGAAGAGGTTGCCACAGGGCGGCATCAGACCTGTCAGAAGACTGATGAGTGAACAAAAGGAAAAAAGGCGCAATAAAGACACCACACGCTAACCTCGAAAACCATTGAGAGCTCACAAGTGATTACTTTCGCTGGTTTAGTGTGCATTGCTCAATTACTCTCTCCATTGATCTACGTTCCCCTTCCTTCAGCATGAGAGGTCTGCTTTGTTTAGCTGCATTTATTCATTAATTGGCTGAAATGGCTCTGAGCACTATGCGACTTAACTTCTGATATCATCAGTCGCCTAGAACTCAGAACTTATTAAACCTAGCTAACCTAAGGACATCACACACATCCATGCCCGAGGCAGGATTCGAACCTCCGACCGTAGCGGACGCTCAGTTCCAGACTGTAGCGCCTATAACCGCACCGCCACTACGGCCGGCTGCGGGTATTCCTTGTTTCCACCTAATGTTTCCACCTAATGTTTTCACCTAACAGTTGTATCAACAACAGTGGAACCGCACAGCTTTAGAAGCGTTGACATGCCAATGATGGATCTTACTCAGGTGACACCCAATGACCAGTCTTCGTTCGAAGTCACTGCCGTGCCATTCTGCAGTTACGGCTTCTGTGTTGTTGACACAATACAGACCGCCTCAATTCATACGGGCAGGCCCACTTTTCGTGACGTCTAGTGGCATATTCTGCACTGTAGAAACAGCTAGGATATGCCGAAAGTGCTCCGATGATAGCAGTTAAAACTTTAATTCACTCTAGAATGCGGAGTGGTTTCGGAGAAGCTGCAGATTAAACCGTAGTTTGGCCCACAGTTGTGCTACTAAAATTAGTATCGTGAAAGATTGAGTGTTACACATATGTACAGCCAGTACTCTAGATATGTCCGATGTAGTACTGCAGTCATTGAATGAAATACACTGAGGTGAAAAAAGTTAGTGATAGCGATATACACATACACGGATGGCGGTTGAAAAGCCTGCACAACATGTAAAAGGGCAGCATATATGGCAGCGCTGTCATTTGCACTCAGGTGACGAATGTCAGTAGGATTCAGACGTGATTATGGGGGCACGACGGGAGTTAATAGAGTCGGGATGGTAGTTGGAGCTAGATGCAAAGGAATATTCCATTTCGGGAATCGTTAGGAAATTCAGTATTCCGAGATCTACAGTGTCAAGAGTGTGCCCAGAATACCAAATTTCAGGCGTTAACTCTCATCAAGGACAACACAGTTGTCGACGCCCTTCAATTAACGACCGAGAGGACTGGCGTTTGCATTGGATAGTTAGCGTCAGTTGACAAGCGACAAAAAGTGATATAAACACAGAAATGAAGGTGGGGCTTACGACGAACGCACCCCTTAGCACAGTGTGTGGCGAAATGTGGCGTTAAACCGCTATGGTACCAGACGCCCGACGTGAGTGAATTTTGGAGACGGTACAGCATTGCCTGCAGGGCCTCTACTACGATCGTAACCTTATCGGTATGGTTCGCGAGTGGTGCGAACTCCATGAAAGCATAGACCTACGTTATCAACAAGACACATTGAAAGCTGGTGGTGGCTCCATAACAGTGTGGACTGTGTTTACATGGAATGAACTGGGTCCTATGGTTCAACTTAAGCAATCATTGACAGGAAATGTTTATGTTCGGCTACTTGGGAGACCATTTGCAGCCACTCATGGAATTCGTGTTCCTAAACAATGATGGAATATTTATCGATGACAATGCGCCGTGTTGCCGGGCCACAGTTATTGGTGACTGGTTTGAAGAAATCTGGTCCGCTCGAGCGAATGATTTGGCCACGCGGATCGCCCGACGTGTATCCAATAGAAAATTTACGGGCCATAATCGAGAGGTCAGTTCCTGCACTAAATCCTGCACCGGCAACACTTATAGCAGTAATGGACGTCAACAGAGGCAGTATGGCTCCGTTTTTCTGCAGGGGACCTCCAACGACTGATTGAGCCCACGCCATGTCGAGATGCTGCATTACGCAGGCCTAAGAAAGCTTCGGCACTACAAGAGGAGGTATCTGTGAGTTTTGTCACCGCAGTGTACGTATCTGATATGTGAGGAGATATAATGAGGACACCACCGTTTAAAATACCAATTATGTAGGCAAAGCACGTCGTTTATCCGGTAGCATTCAATATACAGGAAGAACTGATGTGATCAATGAAACCCATGTTGTACACAGATTATACGCAAGCATTCATAAATATCTCGATTCCTTTAGCCCTTCCACTGTTTCAGTCGTATTGAGCCACATAACAGTAATAAACAATTATCAGGAGAGAAGATATAGATATTTTTTGTAATTTTAGATGTGTAAAACGATACCACGACAAAAGGATCAAACCAACCTCAGATCTTGACATGTGGGATAATCGGGTCTACTGCCGGATGTTTGTGTCGCTCTGGCACAATATTTCGGCCACGTAACTCGTTGCCTTCTTCAGGTGCTACCTGAGACTGCCGTACCTCTGGACCAGCACCAGGCGGGCGCGGACCGCGAACGGAACGCCCGACAGAGGACGGGCCTCAGACAGATGCCACAGATGGCGACCAAGTCGGGCGTGGACGTCCGAGGGAGCACCGGGGAAGAGACAACACGATACAGGCAGCGCCAGGCGGGCTCGGACGGCAGAGAGAGCACCCAGCGCCCTCTGGGCATAAGTACTGGGCAAGATCCTCCAATACGGCAGTCTTAGGTAGCACCTGAAGAAGGCAACGAGTTACATGGCCGAAATATTGTGCTAGAAAGACACAAAAAACATCGGCCAGTAGACCCGATTATTCCACATGTCAGGATCAGACCAGTTCTTGTGTTAGCGTTAAGTCTTCCTCGCCCACGAGCTATGGTTATGCATCAGTCACGGGTGGACAGAACTGCTGCAAGCACCAACAGTCCATGTGAAAACCGAATAAGTAACGGTGAGAATAAGGTTTTAGTAGCAGAACTTGGTTGGGATTGCTAGAAATGACACTAATCATGAAACAAAAAAATGGTCAAATGTGTGTGAAATCTTATGGGACTTAATTGGTAAGGTCATCAGTCCCTAAGTTTACATACTACTTAACCTAAATTATCCTAAGGACAAACACACACACCCACGCCCGAGGGAGGATTCGAACCTCTGCCGGGACCAAATGATGACACAAAAAAGTCTGCTCCTGTGTTAGAGCTTGCGTGCTGTTCCGCTGCATCTTGGAGTAGGAATAGCACTATGAGCCATGCAAAGCGATATTTGTCCCTACTTTTCACAAATTACCGATGACCACTCTGATTTTATATGTATGGGTTCAAATGGCTCGGAGCACTATGGTACTTAACTTTTGAGGTCATCAGTCTCCTAGAACTTAGAACTACTTAAACCTAAGGACATCACACACATCCATGCCCGAGGCAGGATTCGAATCTGCGACCGTAGCGGCCCTGTGGTTCCAGACTGTAGCGCCTAGAAACGCTCGGCCACACAGGCCGGCTTATATGTACCATGCACTGTCTAAAACAATGTACAATGTACAGGGGTTGGATCAAAATATGGAAATACCGCGGGAAACGCATGCTTGTATATGAATTCAGATCCTTGCAGGCCTTCAGGGTGCGATGTGGTATTAGACAGCGAATGGCACGTACGTAGTGACATCGATAAGTTGTAAGTGTTGTCGTGATCAGAATAGTGTTCTACGAAATAGCAGGTGCATTATGTTGGACCTCAGTGATTCTGCCGTGGTGTTTCCATATTTTTGTGCGTCCTCTCTGTCTGGCTTTTGTACTATCAGAGCCGAGATACCTTATATCACGAGCATCTCTTTCCTTGACTTCCAAAGGGGACAAATGGTAGGGCTAGTTTTCCTATGAGATGAAGCATGTCGAAGATAAATTTAACTAACGATAGTCTGTTCGTTCGTTGAAAACTGCAATCTCTTACGGCCGCAGCACTTGATGACTCACGCATAAAGACATGTATTAACACATCAAAAATAACAGTGAAGAACAGATTTTATTTTCTGTGGTTTTTCTACAGGTATTTCGGATTTGTTTCAGAGCACACAGGTATTCGGTTCATGATTCAATTTTTTTCTCTCTACAAAAAATGAAGTGCTGTATAGGTTTCATTGTTAGCGCTGTCCGAATTACACAGTATCCATGAAAATTTACTAAAGCGATCGCTTCCACAATGATCAACAATGGAAATGTGTGAGGCCGATTTCTATTGTCCCGTTTATTAGACACGCCAACGACGCAAAGGGAACTATGCTATGAACTACGTTTTCAATAATTTTACATAATGGCAATGTTTTAAATCATTCTTCCGTCAATGTTACATATAATACAGATTATTACGGCTGTTGCTCGTCATTTTCAAGATGATGGATGCATGAAAGGAGTAGGAAATCTACATAACCTCAAATGATTGTCTTTAGTGTTTACCGGTTAGTCGAGTTCTTTGTTGGAATCTTCTTCTTCTCAGGGTCAGTTTATGAAGGTGAAAGATTTGCTTTGCTTCTTTCATGCATAATGCGGTAACAAAGTGACCCCACATAACCCCCCGTAATGCGGGCAACAATTAGTTTTTCATAAATGTTAACGATAGTGCAATAAAGTTTCTGAAACACAGAAATTTTCGAAACGAGGAAGAATTTTGCTGTCTCGATAATACTCATAACCAATCTATGCTCAAACACCAACTAGTGATATTATTTGATACCATTATTTTCCGTCCGCTGGTGAATTACTTATCAGTTCCAGTTTTCGATGTGTAAGGTTAACTATGGTACTTTTCCTTTCTGGCATTTCCATTCTTTAAGTCAAATATTCAGTTATTCAAATGATCTTCAATATCTATATCATGACCAGCTAAAGACAAATTTCGAGAGGGCCTGCCATTTATAAGATTCCTTATATCTGTCGGAAGCCATAAATCGGATAGACGTGTTGCTCCGCGGAAGGCAAGTGATTCAGGCACGGATGGCATATGTGTCTGGACCAACCAAAAATATCTGCAGTAGCCGAACGTTGTCACGTGCTGGAACATCATAACTAAAGAAGCGGTCGAAATTCGCTGCTCAATAAGTTAACAGACATACCGGTTTTCACCTTTGTACAGCGCGAGATCCGACTCTAGCAATATTAATGTCACGAAGAACACAAAGGGAAGTTACTGGTCACGCAAAGTTTGACGCTTCGATGGGAACTTAAATATTCGGAAAACAGCGGGAGGTCGGGACCGCCACACGCCGGAGTGGTCGCATATTTTACCTTGACGGCTTCCTGTAGAAGTCGCTGGGGTGACCTGGCTGCAGTGCACAGTTGGGAAGCCAGTCTTTGCACGTGCTCCGAAGTTGTAAGGTGTCAGGCAAATCCAACACCTTCCATGAAAACCCTGACATGATAAGCAAATCCAGTAGAATATCACGTAGCTCCGAATAAATCGTGACATTAAATTAACCAAAGTAATACGAGTAACGAGTGAGCAAATGGAATACCACAGACTAACACAAGAATGCCTAAATGCATGTCATACCTTCCCACCGTGAGACAGACGCAGTTCCGAGGGGAGAAACGAGAACAGAAGCCGAGAGCAGAACCGTGTTAAGCTAGAAGCCCCTACGATAAGGGACGGACACACACGTCACCAGCTAACCGCTAGAACCACCCCCAGCCCATGTTAAAAGCTAGAGCCCTCCAGAAGAACAGTATAGATCTTACGATAACACTAATAGGGCCACCCCAGCCGCAAGTTTTAGCGTGAGACTTTTTCGCGTCTCTGTTACGTCAGGACCACCCCCCAGCCCATGTTAAAAGATAGAGCCCTCCAGAAGAACAGTATAGATCTTACGATAACACTAAAAGGACCACACCCGCTGCAAGTTTTAGCGTGAGACTTTTTCGCATCTCTGTTACATTGCAAACTTTAAAAACATTGCCCCACCACGAAAAGTATAACGTTTCTCATTGGATAGACAGAATTTTAAACCAACTTCGGTAAATTGTAGTAAGGAGAAGTTAGGAGAGAGTTGCTTCCGAGACGGCGAGGTGAGCGGAACTGTGTTGGCCCCACGCCCCCTGACGAACACCGACAAGGTAATGAACGCACGCGATGCCGCATAACAGCGCATAAAGCTTCAGTCAGAACTGCAGAAGTCTCATCTGTTACACCCCCTTTTTGCGTAATACTAGTGTCGATCGTCAATTAGAGCTGATGGTGTTCACATTTGCCACTTGAAGTAAGAATCTGAAACGCGATGATTTTTCTGATATATAGTTATTGAGAAGCCACATCAGCCACTGTAATTTACGACAAGTTAGATAAGTAATTAAAGATAATTGAGGGTCACTATAGACCATTTTGATAGTTTTCTCTTTTGTGAAACTTAATTTGAACCTAGATTATAAATGTGATATGGCATAGGTCATCCTTCGATCCATTGTAGAACTTGGAAACCCATTCAGGGAATATTCGTTCACATTTTTCTTGAACGCAGTTGGTTTTTACCATCGTGTATTAAAACATTTCCTTTCATCAATAGTGCAATTTATAAACAATGTTTTGTGAGTAGAATAAAATTTCCAGTGGTAAACTTAACAGCTTTTTCGACGTTATTTTACCAGCTAACTAAAAATAGGAAAGCCTTGAACCCCTTCCACTAAATTTAGTTAGTATTAAGATTCTTTTACAGGGAGTGCAGTGGAGCTGACGCTGAAATCATTAGGTATTTGGTTATATCATCGCTAGTCTCACTGAACTCTTCTGAACTCTACATGTCATGTGTGGTCTGACGTCTCCTTACCAGCAACAGGTCGCAGGTTCAAACTAGTCAATTCCCTAAAAAACACGCTCAGAGCGTCGTTGCGCGAAAGTGGTAGGGAGACACGATATAGAACAACAGACACCACGCGGAATGTTACAAAGTCCTTGGTTCTACGGTCGCAATTTGGAGTGACGGAACTTCCCGCTAGCGATCACGAATTTCTCACTGGTGGGCACCGAATATGGCACCGTCAACACCCTCGCCTTTCCCACTCATACTTGCTAATGTTCCAGCTCAGTAGTTCAACCGAGCATCAACTGCTGCGACTTATGAAGATCAAAACTATGCAGCATTTCGAGTACGTCAGGGCGTTGCTCTTCAAAATCTCCATAGCATTCAACACTGCCACATGACAGCTTTGTGTTCAAATTAGATGGAACTAAGGTTGCTTGGACGTCATATCTACGGCTCATTCACTCTTGTCTCTCCTGCAGGACCTTCCAGGTGCGAGACAGACTGTCCAGTGGAGTGCCATGAGGCTTTCATCGACTCTCCAGACGCTATACATCGCTGACGCACCTAAAATCGATCGCTTGCAGCTCACTCTGTACGCTGACAATTCCCCGATTGGATTTCGTCTACGTCAGCCCCAACGTGAGTGCCAGTAGTGTCAAACGTTGACAGCAGGTCACTTCTGACATCCTTCTCAACTGGGCTGATTAACGGTGCCTCACATTCAGTGCTATCAAGATGCACTCCTTGGTAGTTACATCATCCTTGCAGCATTTCAACCTATGAACATCGCAGGCAAGTCATGTTTCATGACGTAACACTACGCGATATAGTGTGTCTCGCTAGACTGTTGTTTAAAGTTGTACCAGACGACAAGGGATAAGTGAACGATCGACTCAGCGTGGTGGAACCATTGCAGAATTCCTTTTTGACCTTCTGCCACTACCTGGTATCGCAACGTTCACATACCTTACCCCGGATAATTCAGAGTCAAGCCGCAGAAATGCACATTCAGAGACTGCAGATAGTGCAGACTCACACACTGCGGTTAACTAAATGGTTCAAATGGCTCTGAGCACTATGGGACTCAACTGCTGAGGTCATCAGTCCCCTAGAACTTAGAACTACTTAAACCTAACTAACCTAAGGACATCACACGCATCCATGCCCGAGGCAGGATTCGAACCTGCGACAGTACCGGTCGCGCGGTTCCAGGCTGTAGCGCCTAGAACCGCTCGGCCACTCCGGCCGGCCACTGCGGTTAACTCTGCATCTACCAAGAACCGTTTCGAGATCTCAGCGACACCAGATGGCTGAGGTTCCACGTCTAAGGTACCGCTTAAAAGTGTCTGCCTTCACCTTCTACAAGAAAACGGGGCTAACATAATGACTCAAGGGCTACACCAAAAAATTCTGTGGGTACAATTACTAGTTGCCAAGGCAGGTGCTACAGCTTCAAGACGAACTGGTTGAACAACAAGATGATCGTTGCTGACATACGCCAGACAAGGAGAAAAGTCGTTTACTTTCTTCGAACTGCAGAAGTGGTCGGAGAGCTAAGCGAACTCTCTGAAAACACATGACTATGGCGGCAGCTCACTGGAGCGTTCTTCGCACGTGAATATGTCTGTCACTTGGGCCACTGATATATTGTATGGCATTCACAACGTCTTCCGATTTTTCGTCCAAGAGTTATATCTCTGCAACCAATCCGTTGGGAAAGCCTCAAGCAACACAAGGGTTTCAGATTTTATAAAACAATTTCACCGTTGTAATTAAACGAGGAACGCAAGGAGTGCAATGAGCTAGTCACGTGACACTCCAGTGCGCTCAAGTGAAAAGCTGTACAGTAGCGTGCCGCGTTTGCATGCGGCGAGCGCGCCGTGCTGGCGTGCATCTCACAGGATCTGAAGAACTGGGCTTTTAAGCGGCCGGTCGTCGAGATAGGGCAGCGTGCTTAACCAGCCGCGATGCATAATTCCGCATTACAGCTCGAGAGCCGCGCGCTGATTGCAGGGAGCCCGTCGACGGCCGTTGCTCGGCGCTGACGTCCAACCTGCCTCCTGGTGAAAATTTTAAACACTGCCGCAGATCGTTCGTACAACTCTAATTACGGATTTTCGTATCTTTTCTCGCTCGAAGTTCAGCATACTGGCATTTGTCGGCAACAAACACAAACACATAACACAAATGAAAATGAATGAATGAATTTTTGAGGCGATCTAAAGGGACTAAACATCGAAATCATCAGCTGCGTTTATCTAATATTAACTGCGATACCTAGCGTTGCCCGGTTGATAGCATGATTAGACATTGTACCTCCTGAACAATTTCTCATTGTAGTCCATGACTGTAAGTACAACGCTGATCTTTCTTCATCACCAACTAAATATATGTGTAGGACTTTTGGTGTTTCAATTAGCATGGTATTACCATGTATTTTCTACTTAGTGCAGCTCCTTGACTTTAGCCTAGAGTGGTTATTATTTCTTTGTTTACTTCCCATTGGACGTTGATTAGCTGATTCACAATTTCTGGGCCGGCCGTTGTGGCCGAGCGGCTCTAGGCGCTTCAGTCTGGAACCGTGCGACCGCTACGGTCGCAGAACCGAATCGTGCCTCGGGCATGGATGTGTGTGATGTCCTTAGGTTGGATAGGTTTAAGTAGTTCTAAGTTCCAGGCGACTGATGACCTCAGATATTATGTCCCATAGTGCTCAGAGCTATTTGAACCATTTTGAACTACAATTTCTGGTTGAATTTACTGTAATTTGTGTCGCTGTGTTATGTTTGGTTCGCCCTCCTCCCATTTTTTGCACTCCTCCTCGAATATTGCTAAGTTGTCTTTCCCTTTCTTCTTCTCTTTCGTTTCTACGTGCTGCTTTTCCTCTTTGAGAATTTACATAAGATTGTCCTCCTCGATAGCTCAGTGGTCAGTGCGCCGTAATGTTGTGCAAAGGGACCCGGGTTCTGTTCCGGGCTTGGTCGGAGCTTTCCTCTTGGTCGGAGCATTCCTCCGCTCTGGCTGTTGTGTTGTCTTCATCATTATCATATGAACCACATCGACGCGCAAGTTACCTAAGTGGCGTCAACTAAGAACACTTGCACCAGACGACCTGTCTACCCGACTGGAGGACCTCGCCACACGACATTTCATTTACAAAACACTTCGATATTTTATTTGTAACCACAGCTTTCAATAATATATTTCACTTCCTTATATATAAAACAAATGAACAGAAATAGAAAAAGAACAAAGTACTTCTTTTTCGAATTCACTTAACCGTTTGAATATCGAAAATATTTCTTTTCAACACCACATCACCATTTGATCGCAAATTTTTTGCTTTGTGGTGTTTTTGTCTTTGATTCTCTCGCGATAAAATGTGACAGACATCGACGATAGAAATTTCGTATATTCGATTTCGATGTTCTACAGCATGCGTATTCATTCATTTTCGGCAACTGAAGGAATTTCGTTTGAAGTTTGTCTTCTACTTGTTGTAATTGTTGACAATAACGTTACATAAATTTCAGTCACAAAAATCTAAAAAGCTTTTGAAACTTTCTTAAAATCTCCGGTCCAAATGATACCTTGTAGGAAACACATCACAGTCGCTTATAGAGATATGAAATGCCACTCAAAATATTTTAGACGCTATTCATAAACACAGTGAGTGAGAAAACGATATTTGCAATCCAGGTTCACCGACTTCCACCCACCGCGACCAGACTGCCTTACTAACAGCAGGAGACCAAGGGCTATTTAGTACTATTTCACTGATGCGTTTCTCCTTTCTAGAGCATCAGATGGTGTAATTACGTAGCCAGTTACTATTGCACAATCAGCACATCAGAATGTGAAAATGTAACTGGCTAACGGGTCGTTGAAATTAGATAATTTATTAACCAACACTGTCTTTATGGAGCGTCAATTTGATCTTCCCGGCATTGTTTCAGGCAGAGTTTCAGCCAGACAGCGGACGAAGACCATTATCATCTGCCGTAAGACATTAAACCAGCTAAAATATCTTATGGTAGATACTGATGGTCTGATGACCGAAACTGGTGAACTGTGACAATGAAGAAGCAAGCTACCTAAAGTACCTGCATCCTTTATAAAATGCGGAATTCACCACTACATGCCAGGATGGCGGAGCTGCCAGTATAAAAGGAGGCGGTGAGTAATGTGTTACCAGAAGGGAAGCAGAAAAAGCGGAATGGGTCGTCCGAAGAACATAGTGACACTGAATGTGGGGTAGTCGTTAGCCATCATCTGAGTAACAAATACGTGAAGGACATTTCAGCTCTTCTAAAATCGCCTAATTCGGCATCTGGTGATGTGACTGTGAAACGGAAACGCGAACGAACAGCCACAGCAAACAAAGACCAGGCAGATCTCATATACTGACAGACAGGTGGGGTTGAGCATAACAGAAATCGGCTGTGCAAAATCGAGTGAAATCAGCGAAAGGAACGAGTGATTTGGAGTGATGAATCACACTATACTCTGTGGCATTCTGATGGAAGGGTCTATGTTCGGTGAATGCCTAGAGAACGTTACCTTCCATTGTGTGCATTGCCAAAAGTGCAGCAAGGAGGAGATGTTGTTACCATATAGCGGTGTTTTTCATTGTCAGAGTATGGCTCCCCTGATTCGCTTAAGAAATGCAAAACGCGGAAGAAAATGCACACATTTCACAACATTAGGAAGTGCCTGATATATAGGAACAGTTCACAAACGATAACTGTTCGTATCAGCATCACAATGCAAATTGTCTTACTGCAGAATCTGTGAAATTTCGGTTTTTGGATAATAACATTTCTGAAATGGACTGCCCTGCACAAGGTCAAGATCAGAACCTCATGGAACGGCTTTGGGTTGAATTAGAACGTCGCCTTCACTCCAAGCCCCAGTGCCCAGCAACACTGCTTACTCTCTTTACGGATCTTCAGGTTGAATGAGCTGAAACCTATTTGGAATTTTACCTGCCAGTTCCAGCCGTCATAAAGGCCAACGGTGCACACGCCCCGTGTTAATTCCGACCAACATGTATCCAGATACTATTGATCAGATAGTTTATTTCAATTCCCGGCGGTGAGCTAGGACGTCTGTTTAAAATGTATAAACTGGGGGCACCTCCTTCGCAAAGTACATTGAATTGCAGTGGTGCTGGAGAAATGTGTCGGTCTGCAGCAGTCAAGGAACGCCCCTTGCCCCGCCTCCCCCAGTCTAGTGTACGGCGGAAAACCAACAGTTACATCCAACCGTTATTTTTCTGGTTGATACAGAAGCCCTAGTTCGAGAAGCTTGAGATGGTGAAACAACATGGAAAGTAAATAAAAAGCTGGAGATAGAAAAAATACCGTGGTTGGGGGTCGGTGGCGATTGAAATTCCCACCAAAAGGGTCCAGAAGTCCTCCGGGTCCAGTCCTGTGGTGGTAGGTCAACGTCCGTATCTGCCCCGCAGTCCTCCCTTCACTCTATGCAATAGTGAGTGAGAGTTATCGTCACTTACTGGTAAAGAACGAGATGAGACCATGGTTACAAGCTTTAAATAAACATATAGACACTGACGTGACAAAAGCCATAGGGGATCTGCTAATATCGTGTCGAACCTCCTTTCGCTCGCGATAAAGAAGCAATTCGATGTGCCAGGAACACAACAAGTCGATGGAAGTTCACTGCAGAAATAATGAGCCATGCTGCCTCTATAGCCGTCCATACTTGACAGACTGTTGCCAGCGAAGATCGTTGTGCAAGAACTGACCTATCGACTATGTTCTATAAATGATCGATGGGAGTTTGGGCGGGCGATTTGCGTGGCCAAATAATTCGCTCAAATTGTCCAAAATATTCCTCAAACCTCACGAACAATTATGGCCCGGTGACACTGTTTTTAGGGAATATGAAGTCCATGAGTGCAAATGGTCTCCATGTATCCAGACATAACTGTTTTCAGTCGACTGATGTGTTCAGTTGGACGAGAGGACAGAGTCCATTCGATGTAAACACAGTCCTCACCGTTGTAGAGCAACCACCAGCTTGCATTATGCCTTGTTGACTACTTGGGTCTACGGCTTCGAGGGGTCTGTGCCATTCTCGAACCCTTCCGATAGCTCGTACCAACTCAAACCGGGACTCACCCAAGGCCATGGTTTTCCAGTCGTCTAGAGTCCAACCGACATAGTCACGAGCCCAAGAGAGGCCCTGCACGAGATGTTGTGATGTTAGCAAAGTCACTCGCCTCGGTCGTCTGCTGCCATATCCCATTAACACTAAATTTTACAATACTGTCCTAACGGACATATTCGTCATACGCCTCAAATTTATTTCTACGGTTATTTCACGCCGTGCTGCCTCTCTATTAGCGCTGACAACTTTACGCAAACGCCCTTCTCTCTGTCAGTAAGCAAACGCCATCAGCCATTGTATTCTTCGGGGTGAGAGGTAGTGCGTGAAAGTTTCGTATCCTCGGCGCACTCTTACACTGTGGATCGCCGAATACTGATATCTGTAGCGATGTCTAATGCGTCTAGCTTCAGCTTCCATTCCACGTTCAGACTCTGGCAATCTCGGCTGTGCGGCCATAACAGCATCGAAAACCTTTCCACATGAATAACTTGAGTGGAAATGACAGCTCCGCCAATGCACTGCCCTTTTATACCTCGTGTACGTCGCATAATCATGAAGTTTCCGCCCAGTAAACCTGTAGACGAAGTTTCATTAACAGATAATACTACAGGGGAATTCGCAGCTAAGGTAAAAACGAAGCTTCTTCTGGTCCTCTAAAATGCTGCGTATAATACCACTCAGTCACGTTCCGCGCAACAGCTGCATGCAAATCACATTTTATCATTTCGAGCGAAAAATAGACAGAGTCATTCGTGCAGTCAATGAATGATGTGACACGTTCGTACAGAATAGTTCCAGTTACTACTATCGGTGGATTGCTGTTTTTCGCAGCTTTACATTTGTATTCAGGAATGTCAAGGAAATTAAGACCAAAGATTCAGAAAACTACTGTTTACTTGAAAACTCTTGTAAAATATATAGGAAAATCTGGAAAAATTGGAGTGAACAATTTTCAGTGTTAGGTCTGAAATATCTTTTTACCATTTGCACAAAATAATTGATTACTTCTTTTTCGTTGGACTCAGAACCTGGAGATAATGACACCTATGTCTTCAGGAGGACGACCAAAAGACTGTCTTCACTCCATACATCGTTTTCGTAGTTTTCTTATATGTCGCATGTCTACCAACATTACTCCGTGAAAGTCGCTTTTTTAATTTATTATAAGTTGGATTTACTGTGTCTTCGCTGCATCCATTTGCGTTTGCTATTTGCTTCAGAAATTCTAGTTCTCCTTTCGTTCCTACGGTCCCGCACACCGTTAGGCCGTCTTCCGCTGACGCCCCAACATCGTGCAGCCCGCTTCCAGTGGTGTCGCGACAGGCGTGAATGGAGGGACGAATGGAGACGTGTCGTCTTCAGCGATGAGAGTCGCTTCTGCCTTGGTGCCAATGATGTTCGTATGCGTGTTTGGCGCCGTGCATGTGAGCGCCACAATCAGGACTGCATACGACCGAGGCACACAGGGCCAACACCCGGCATCATGGTGTGGGGAGCGATCTCCTACACTGGCCGTACACCACTGGTGATCGTCGAGGGGACACTGAATAGTGCACGGTACATCCAAACCGTCATCGAACCCATCGTTCTACCATTCCTAGACCGGCAAGGGAACTTGCTGTTCCAACAGGACAATGCACGTCCGCATGTATCCCGTGCCACCCAACGTGCTCTAGAAGGTGTAAGTCAACTACCCTGGCCAGCAAGATCTCCGGATCTGTCCCCCATTGAGCATGTTTGGGACTGGATGAAGCGTCGTCTCACGCGGTCTGCACGTCCAGCACGAACGCTGGTCCAACTGAGGCGCCAGGTGGAAATGGCATGGCAAGCCGTTCCACAGGACTACATCCAGCATCTATACGATCGTCTCCATGGGAGAATAGCAGCCTGCATTGCTGCGAAAGGTGGATATACACTGTACTAGTGCCAACATTGTGCATGCTCTGTTGCCTGTGTCTATGTGCCTGTGGTTCTGTCAGTGTGATCATGTGATGTATCTGACCCCAGGAATGTGTCAATAAAGTTTCCCCTTCCTGGGACAATGCATTCACAGTGTTCTTATTTCAATTTCCAGGAGTGTATAACCTTGTTATCATAAGGTTTATGTGGTTTTACTACGCCAAAGTTAGGTAAATGGATACTGAATTTACTCACGGATACTTACTAATCTTATCATGTAGATCACCTTGCGTGAGCCTATGTCCAGCTAAAACCTAGCATTACGCAGTAGAAAATCTCTCTACAGAACATTGCCGTATGACACGATCAGCGTTAGGCTCTTATTTATGCACCAACATTCAATTAACGGCAGTAATGACAACTATTATAACGTAGACATCGAGCAAGGCTTTAAACTGCGTTGGAATCGACTCAGTACAACTGTATAATACTATGTATTATTGAACTGAATTTTATCTTCCATGACTTATACATGTTGCTTCCTCCGCTACGACGAACACGCAGTTAGGTATACGCAGTGTGCATTATGACAGAAACCGTGAACCTGGGCTTCCAATATAATGTTACATAATTATCTAAACCATGAGCAAAATGCCATTTAGAGACCACTAGGCAGTGCTAGTACACTGCATGAGATAACAAAACGCTTCACGTTAGTATAACAATTTCTAACTGGTTGTTATTTACTAAGATACATTATGAAATATATATATATATATATATATATATTAATAACGGAGAGTTGATCTGGTATATCCTACGATAACGGACGCAAGGGTGTTACGCTTGGGATCATTAATATCACATTATTACACCGTGTTGTGTGCCACGTTACCATGTTTGTGCTTATCTTCATTTTTCTTTAAAGGAGCTCATACACTAGAGTTAGAAATGTTTATTGATGAGACCCTTGGCATGCTTCTCATGTTATCCTTGTTGGAACCACATTACGTGCGATCTAGCAACCGTAATGTAGAATCAGAATCTGTAAATCTGCATTAATACTGTATCGGCATACAGTTCTCATCATGACTTGTGTTTCTCATCACGACCTAGGCCTTTGCCTAGGAGTCGTCCTTTGATAAAAGCGTTGTAATGTAGGCCTGCGTCTACACTTCACACAAGGTGCAGATTTGGTTATGGTCATGTTAAACAAAATAATATATGCACATAACGTTCAAGGTCCTGTTATTTAGTAATCATCTGGTAATATTGAGCCTTAGATCTTCACATTGCTGATGGAAAGAACGTTGCTACATACATAACTTGAATAACGATCTTCATGAATTATTACTACATGCTATACTGTATGTTCCTTGGCCACAATCATCTACGCCTGAGGTGAGCTATCTCACAGCACGGTCCTTGATTATATCCGTATTGCCCCTCCCTATCCACCTAACCCCTCCCTTTCTGTTCCCCGTTGCCCTCTTCTGATGCCCCCGCCCACACGCCCACCCTCATTTGTACTTCAGTGACGTATACTGCCTGACCGTCCTACAGAGAACATAGACACTCTATTATGAGCAAACTGTAGATCTTCAACTTATAAACAATGTCGTGCCGATTGTGACAGTATGTCGCAGACGAAGTTAAATAATATAGACGAATCATTTGTAAATCTGTAGCTCTTGAGTGACAGGTGCGGATTACACTTCTGTGACGGTACCTATCAACAAGCATAAAACCTGTCTGTAATTTTCTGCCAGACCGTTATCTACGTTCAAACACTGTGAACTGTTATGTAAACGTAAAAGGTCTTCTTGCGAGAACAGAAGCGAACCATCTACATAAAAGCTCCTTGCTGTCACCTGTGTATTCCACTTCATTCCTTGAGTTTTCATGGAATCTTCTGAAGTGCCTTTTCATGTTTAGACAAACTTTGTGTGATGTGGATTGTCTGCTTTTAAACTTTGTCAGTTGCAGCCGCTTGCTGTTGTCAATTCCGATCTCTTTATAAGAAACTGTATTGAAATTGCTTTCAGTTTTATATAAAAGTTTCGTAATTTCCCATAACTGTCATCACTGTACGTGTTATACAAACACACAAAACATGTAAGATGTTCTTGAGTCATCATGTAGGAAACTGCTGCCATCAGGTGATACTCTGTTATACTATACAGTCCTTCTGACTATTGTTCGACAAAGCAAGTAACACCATACCTACCAAATCTATTTTATCGGTAACTTTGGGAGCGGTTATCACAATTACTGTTTTGTACTTGATGTATGAAGCTACACTGGAGCATCTAATCTGGCGATTTATGTGTACGTCTGGCATTTTTTATTATAATTTTGACGTTGGGTTTTCCATAATTGCTTTTATCTACATAATGGTTGAGCTGCAATACGTTAATGACTAGATGATAGTGCACTACATAGCGTGGAAGAATGTCTGATGTGTTTAGGTGGTATGTAATGGACGTATTTTGAATACAATACCTTCATTATATGTTTCGAATGTTAAACCATAGAAAAGTAATGTACACGTTTTGTTGTAAAAATTTTTTTCTGTCTGAGGACTGCAATTAAAATTTGCTGAAACTAATAGTCCATACATGTAACTAATGCAATCTGGGAAAATGAAACTTATATGAGAAGAAGATTATATTTTATCATCATGACAGTCTAGCGACATCGGATAGTATGTTTTTTCATTAGTTACAAAGTGTTTTTTATGTTCAGTTATAATGTGGTATCCGAAATTACTCCAGTGATATATTCTGTGCAACAATATGCACTTCGACTATTTTCATATAGGTAAAAATATTTCAGCAATGCTTGGCACATCTGACGTCCCATCTCTCGTGTTCTGTCCAGCGCTATACTATTTGCAACTGCCATGAAGCAGTGTAACACGTTGCCTGCTAGATTTCTCGTTATTGTTCGATTTTTTTATCCCTGTTGAGACACACTGTTAAACCTATATAGTACTAGAAAGACTTAAGATCTCTATCAAAAGGTGCTTGAAATGAAACTTTCAAGAAATATCTTTTGTGATGAGTAGCTCAACAAATTGTTCTTTCGCCACTATAGGTTTCAGTGATGAGTAGGATACTCTTTGGTTAATATCTGCAGAGGAAAGTGAAGTACTTTTTGGAATATGGGATCAAAGCAAGAGACATTCTGGATCTATTTTGATCTTTTATTAATGCGTTGCCTACATGCAGAGGAAGGGGTAAGGTATTACTTCATCACGTCCGACACAAGCAGCATTCCATACCTAACCCCCCCCCCCCTGGGTCTTATGGCAACTGGCTCTCTGTAGGAAATAAATTCCATACAAAGGACGACGTAGTCGGTTCTAGTCTCACCATTAAAGCAGAAACTACGGTGATATACGTATTCAACAGAAACCCCGGTTACCGGACATAGATTTTGATTTTGGAATTATGATTCTTTGAATTGTTGTTTAACATGGATCAAGGTTTGTTCACTGATACAGGCTTTGGCTCAAGTTACTTGCAGTCATAAAGTAACGTTCGCTCGGTTATGTTAACGGTCATCAATGTAGCACAAGTCTTGGTTACCACCCTTACTCTTAACTAACCAAGTTTGCAACAGGCTGTGACATGAAAGTGTCAGCCAGAAACTGAAACCTTTACGTGTTATTAGTGCATCAAAGCTGCAATGTCATGATTTGAGTTACCACAGAAACAGCACAGGTGTCTGCTGAAGGGGAAAGGCGAGTGAGAGATATCATGCAAACAGCACAAACACCACTGTAATATACACAAGCCTTGGCAGTATCTTCGTTACGAATGTTCGATCATTCGATGGAAACTTGGAATATGTATCTCCTCAAATGGTTCGAATGGCTCTGAGCACTATGGGACTTAACTTCTGAGGTCATTAGTCCCTTAGAACTTAGAACTATTTAAACCAAACTAACCTAAGGACATCACACACATCCATGCCCGAGGCAGGATTCGAACCTGCGACCGTTGTGGTCGCGCGGTTCCAGACTGTAGCTCCTAGACCCGCTCGGCCACTCGGGCCGGCTGTATCACGGTATAATATATTTACAGTGATTGTATTACGTATTGTATATATTATTATTTATGATTAATAGGCTGGGGTGTCTTTAAATATCGTGGGCTAGCATGAGTCTTTTAATTAATTATACTGCGATAACACTCGTACGGACAACGGCTGTCCCGCAGTACGTACGATATAATATTTTTAAGTACAACGCGGGACTCAACGCCATCTAATAAACAGTTTGCGTTAGCGGTGCTATTTAGAAAAGAAAATATGCGTATTCTTGCGCAAACTGTAATTATTAATATGGGTCTCTGGGGCTAATTATTATTTATGTACCAAATTTCACAAAGATTAACCAAGATATTGCGGAGGTTATTGAATGGAACGATTTTCAATATTCCTCGTTCATTATTTGCAAGGCAAAACTGGAGAGAAACTCATCTGCCGTTAAGTGGCCTACATGAAACATTCTGAACTCATTCAGTGCTGTGAATTTTAGTAAATGAAATCTATCACTACTCTCTTTAACTCTGAATTTAATGAAAGATCAAAATTGAGAAGTCTGTCGCATTTACATTTAATATTATAACATGAATTATTAATTATAGTAGATCGTCAGCGTAATGGCTGACCAAATGGTGCTTGGGAAGAAGAGTTCCTCGCTACTCGAACTTTTGAAAAAAGCTTGGTTAATTTTAATTAATATTTGCGACCATTAGAGGTGACAACTAAGTCAATAACGCACACTTTCTAATAACAATTTCTATTTTATTTTGCTAAAATACAGAAAAAACTTACATTAATTATCAGTCAGTACTGCAATGGCGGCCGACCGCTAGACGAAACAAAAACAGGAGAGAGAGTTCAGTCAAAGCATTGTCTCTGATTTTCGTGGCCTATGTTACACAGAGATTGTACAAAAAACTGTTCTTTGTGATTTAAATCGAGATTTGTGAGTTTTGATAATAATAATAATTTACATTCTTTACTATTTGTTATATATGGCGCAGACGTACTTAGTCTAGATAATTTATGGTTCACACGTCTCAAAACAAAACTTCTTGTCCCTTTCTCCAAATGTCCATTTAGTTCTGTGTGACGTACCGTCACATGGTCCCCCTAGTGAGGGTGTACGTACTGTGGTTTACTACTTTATGTACAGACTCTCTACCGTCTTACATCATTATTTAAGTGTTCATGTTTACATGATTAAGGTAGGTACATTTGTGTTCAAGTCACTGTTACATGTATGGTTATATTCGTACTGTATGGTTCGGGTGTTTTAGATATGTTTAGATCTCATTCTTTCGGGTTTGTATTTTGTATCAGGAATGTGAACAATCCGGAGTCCTACAGACCCGGTACGAATTTGCTTACGCTCCCCCGTTTTGGTTACAGGCGTAAGGAAAAACGGATCGAAAACCTTGCCCTGGGCCTTCGGATTGTTGACATTCAATCTCTCTTCATTGAAATAATCAACAAGGATATATATATCATGAAAGATACACACACACACACACACACACACACACACACATATAGGTACGGCCAAACTTTCAGGAAACATTCCTCACACACAAAGAAAGAAAAAGAAAATATGTTATGTGTCCGGAAACGCTTACTTTCCATATTAGAGCTCATTTTATTACTTCTCTTCAAATCACATTAATCATGGAAACACACAGCAACAGAACGTACCAGCGAGACTTCACTTTTTGATAAGAAATGTTCAAAATGTCCTCCGTTAGCGAGGATACATGCATCCACCCACCGTCGCATGGAATCCCTGATGCGCTGATGCAGCCCTGGAGAATGGCGTATTGTATCACAGCCGTCCACAATACGAGCACGAAGAGTCTCTACATTTGATACCGGGGTTGCGTAGACAAGAGCTTTCAAATTCCCCATAAATGAGAGTCAAGAGGTTTGAGGGCAGGACAGCGTGGAGGCCATGGAGTTGGTCCGCCACTACTAATCCATCGGTCACCGAATCTGTTGTCGAGAAGCGTACGAACACTTCAACTGAAATGTGCAGGAGCTCTATCGTGCATAAACCACATTTTGTGTCGTACTTGTAACGGTACATGTTCTAGCAGCACAGGTAGAGTATGCCGTATTAAATCATGATAACGTGCTCCATTGAGCATAGGTGGAAGAACTTGGGGCCCAATCAAGACATCACCAACAATTCCGCATGTCAACACAAGCATCGAAGTCAACATTACCTTCGTTCAATTGGTCCAACTGGCGGTGAATCGAGGGAGTACAGTACATACTGACGAAACTAAAATGAGCTCTAACGTGGAAATTAAGCGTTTCCAGACACGTGTCCACATAACATCTTATCTTTATTTGTGTGTGAGTAAAGTTTCCTGAAAGTTTCGCGTACCTCTTTGTAACACCCTGTATGATGTTATTTGAGATTACGTACACAGTACATAATATTCGTCTGTGCCTGCATTATTTGTAATTGTCTTAGCACACATTTTTTTATCACGTACACATATACATCACAATAAGAAACATATAGTCACTGTTATTACATATACAGTACGTTTGGTTTGACATATGCAATCAGTTTTTCAATTTCTGTGCCCTTTCCACAGTATGTCTGCTACAAATTTACATTGTCGTCGGTGTTTATTAATTCGTCGTGAACCGTAAATACATTTCGAAATTTATCGAAGTATGAGTCGTCGACGCTAGTGTATTGTTGAGCTGTCGGCGAATCGATGTTGGCGCCGACAGAAGCGTGTGCGGCAGCATGCCACAGTTCGTTGACCTGCGCTGTGACGACCGCGCAGACAGCTGACGATCAGTCGACAGGCGCGGCGCATCAGCTGTGGAGTCAGGAACACATGCCGGCCGCTCGCCTCGCGTGACATGCAAATATTCAACGGAGTATCAGTTCATCAGCAAAAAGAGACAAATACACATATCGCAAGTGCTGAAAGAAATCTTATTAGTTTTCAAGCACTCTACAGTCATTCGTGTTAACTTTTTTTGTATGCACTGGTATTACAGTCGAACGTAAAACCCAAACATTTCACTACTCGGATTTTATCATTGTTCTTTGCTAAGAGTTCACTACTCAGCACTGTCACTGTGTAGAGTGTTCATGCGAGTACCTTGCTGTGACACTTTTCACTTCTCTATGCCGACCAGAGTGGCCGAGCGGTTCTAGGCGCTTCAGTCCAGAACCGCGCAACCGCTACGGTTGCAGGTTCGAATTATGCCTCGGGCACGGGTGTGTGATGTCCTTAGGTTAGTTAGGTTTAAGTAGTTCTAAGTCCAGGGCGACTGATGCCCTCTTATGTTAAGTCCCATAGTGCTCAGATCCATCTGAGCCGCTTCACTACGTTTGGCCTGCGTCGCTTCTAGCGTGCGTTTGTAGGCCCCGGAATCCGCAGTTCGCTGTGCGCTACCCGTAGCATCCCTTCACAGTCCACTGGGGATGTTCCGTTCATAGGAAGGCTATCTTGTTCACAGACACATTTTTTCACACTATGAATGTATTATTTGGCGTATATTAAATTTTTTCTTGCGGAAGGCTCAACCTTGTATGCTGTTAATTCTATTGGTCTTTGCCCACTGTACTTAAACAACAGTTATGCGCTGCTAAATACAGTCAACGCTCATTGTGTTATCACACGGTTTACTGTTCACTTTTTCCATCACATTCCAGTTAGTGATTCAGTTTATCCGTATTGCACTATCTAAGCGTCCGGATAGTCTCACTTGCAAATTGTAACATATTTTAGCACCTATTATTTGAGTTACATAAGAGATATGGATCTTACTTTACATAATAATATTTTACACGTTATACAAATCAGAGTTCCTTCTAGATACGTCTTATCACTCTATACTAAGTTACTGATCTAGTTGGCACTTCTTATTTAAAGTATGTACCAATTGGTCTTTCTGAACTAGTGAGTTCAGTAGGATTTTTATATATGTTCTTTATATTCATTCATCACTGATTCATCACTGTTGCTGCGTTTGCAGTTGCCTTACTTCTACGGGTGTAACTGCAAGCGCCTCCAAGCTGGAGTCTGTGCAGATGTTAATTATCCGTCATAATTTCAGGTATTATCCTGCTTAGAGTATAAACCAACCTATTTCTCGCATTCGGTCAATGATCCGCTGCTAGTACGCGTTTCCGCCAAACATGCACAATGACCCTCTCTCATTTCCACTTGTGTGCAAAGTGCCATTACGCGGATTCATTTACTAATACTTTGTTTGATTGCACACATGAATTTTGCATGAATTTTATTCACAAGCAACTCACTCACACATATACTTAAAAACTATCACTTATATAATAATCAAATACACTCCTGGAAATTGAAATAAGAACACCGTGAATTCATTGTCCCAGGAAGGGGAAACTTTATTGACACATTCCTGGGGTCAGATACATCACATGATCACACTGACAGAACCACAGGCACATAGACACAGGCAACAGAGCATGCACAATGTCGGCACTAGTACAGTGTGTATCCACCTTTCGCAGCAATGCAGGCTGCTATTCTCCCATGGAGACGATCGTAGAGATGCTGGATGTAGTCCTGTGGAACGGCTTGCCATGCCATTTCCACCTGGCGCCTCAGTTGGACCAGCGTTCGTGCTGGACGTGCAGACCGCGTGAGACGACGCTTCATCCAGTCCCAAACATGCTCAATGGGGGACAGATCCGGAGATCTTGCTGGCCAGGGTAGTTGACTTACACCTTCTAGAGCACGTTGGGTAGCACGGGATACATGTGGACGTGCATTGTCCTGTTGGAACAGCAAGTTCCCTTGCCGGTCTAGGAATGGTAGAACGATGGATTCGATGACGGTTTGGATGTACCGTGTACTATTCAGTGTCCCCTCGACGATCACCAGTGGTGTACGGCCAGTGTAGGAGATCGCTCCCCACACCATGATGCCGGATGTTGGCCCTGTGTGCCTCGGTCGTATGCAGTCCTGATTGTGGCGCTCACCTGCACGGCGCCAAACACGCATACGACCATCATTGGCCCCAAGGCAGAAGCGACTCTCATCGCTGAAGACGACACGTCTCCTTTCGTCCCTCCATTCACGCCTGTCGCGACACCACTGGAAGCGGGCTGCACGATGTTGGGGCGTGAGCGGAAGACGGCCTAACGGTGTGCCGGACCGTAGCCCAGCTTCATGGAGACGGTTGCGAATGGTCCTCGCCGATACCCCAGGAGCAACAGTGTCCCTAATTTGCTGGGAAGTGGCGGTGCGGTCCCCTACAGCACTGCGTAGGATCCTACGGTCTTAGGGTGCATCCGTGCGTCGCTGCTGTCCGGTCCCAGGTCGACGGGCACGTGCACCTTCCGCCGACCACTGGCGACAACATCGATGTACTGTGGAGACCTCACGACCCACGTGTTGAGCAATTCGGCGGTACGTCCACCCGGCCTCCCGCATGCCCACTATACGCCCTCGCTCAAATTCCGTCAACTGCACATACGGTTCACGTCCACGCTGTCGCGGCATGCTACCTGTGTTAAAGACTGCGATGGAGCTCCGTATGCCACGGCAAACTGGCTGACACTGACGGCGGCGGTGCACAAATGCTGCGCAGCTAGCGCCATTCGACGGCCAACACCGCGATTCCTGGTGTGTCCGCTGTGCCGTGCGTGTGATCATTGCTTGTACAGCCCTCTCGCAGTGTCCGGAGCAAGTATGGTGGGTCTGACACACCGGTGTCAATGTGTTCTTTCCAGGAGTGTATACAAAATTAAACATACATGAAATAAATCTTAACTAGCTATATATTTACACTTTATACCTAATCTTTACATACTACCCATATGAGTCCTCTGTTTATTCAAACATCCACTGGTGCAACCATGGGTATGAGTGTCTTTACATCCTTGTGAGGATACAATCGCCTTATTATTCCTGTCTCAGCGTGTGCCAGAAAGTAACACCCGTCATGAGGTACTCCAAGATTCTGTGTGGCCCTGAGTATAGGAGTTGAAACTTTTTGTTGTCCTTTTTAATACTCGAAGACTTGGGATGGTTTTTTAACATCACCAAGTCTCCTCTGTTGTAACTGTATAGTCTATTTTGCGTCCTATTATATTTTTCCTTTCCCATTGCTGCATGATGTTGCATAGCGAGCAGGATTTGTTGTAGCTTCTGGTCTCTATTTAGTACATTTGTAATAAGTGGTCTTCAGGTACAATTTCTGAGAAAATATCAAACACAGCTACCACACACTTTACCACGCCTCTTGCTATCGGCAAGGGTCCGGTAACATCTACAGCAACGATCTGTTACGGAGCTATCGGAACTATGGGGTGTAGTTCATTCTTCGTACTGCGAGTATATGGTTTTGTTTTTTGACATATGATGCAAGATCTCACCAGTGTTTTGACCTTACGGTGCAACTTCGAAAAATAAAAGTACCTAATCAACAGATCGGTGCATTTCTTGCCACCGAAATGTCCCCGACAATTGTGAGTGTACCGTATCAGACTGTTCACTGACTGGGTCGGTATAGAAACACACCAGTTTTCCGAAGTTTCTGTCATTCTGTGATACAAAATGTCATTTTCTGTCTTATATAGCTCGCAAAATTCTTCATTTGCATTGGCAGGTAGTGAATCAATTATCCCGCACCAAAGCGGATCGTCACGCTGCATAGGTACGATCTCCCGGCACATACGTGCATATTTGTTCCGTCTGGTGAGATCTTTAAGTAACAAGATTTTAAATTCCGTAGACTGTTCTATTAAGCCCGCAAACTAGGGTAATCCTTTAGGTAATCTAGAGAATGCGTCTGCAACCAATCGTCCGTTTCCTTTACGTGTCTGATTAGGAAGCTGTAATCCAGCAAAGCAAAAATCCATCTTGTCAGACGCCTGTGCAGTAAACGGCAAGTAAGCACATAGCTGAGCGCCTGGTGGTTGCAAAATATGATTACCCTTTTTCCATATACGTAATAATTATTCAATGAGTTCGCCTTCTTATGGAGGTTCTCTCCATGCGAATATTCGGTGTTTTTGCCATAACCATTCTTACGACGGCTGTCATTAACCTGACTTCTTGCTTTATTATTACCTGAGCCGTTATTTGAGTTCCCTTGCTCATTCTGCCGGGCGTCCTCATGTATTAAGTCCAAATAATCTATTGTTGCCGTGAACAGTTCCAGGTCGGTACCAGGTACGCGCACTAATTTTTCCCTAATCGCTATCAGTAATTTACCTTTTTGTACTCGTAAAACATCTCTCGCGGGCATGGGTTCATCCCAGTACCTCGTCTTGTTCAAGTATCGTTCAGAGTATTTCCTTAGATTACCACAGCGAGGGATAAAAGGGTTCAGGGTTGTACACCTGTTTACGTAACCTCTCCTGTAGGGGAACTCGGGACTGAACGTGATAGCGGGGCACAATGGGAAATTTCTCTTTTCTAGACTGGACAGTGTTGCAACCTGTTGTATGAGCATGTAACTATTGCTCCGAATTGAAGTGAAGTGAGGGCAACCATTCTGATTTATTTTGAAGTGCGAGATCTAAGTGAATTGTTGTCCGTCACGTTACCGCTTGCGTTGTCCTAACGTTTGGTGAATTTCAACGGCAGCTCATAGTTTAATACGATGTTTGTAATTCTAATTCTACGTTTATGCAATAATTTAACACAAAATACCCTTATCCCATTCCGCCCCGTGGGTGGGGCGGAACGGGAAATATGCCAGACTTTCTTTGAAAAATTGTAAAAAATACAAAATGTATTGTTTTAAGTGATTTTAAAGTAAGGTACATTAGGTTACACTACAAGGTGTTTTTTTATCGCTTTAAGAAGTGTTTCCTTGTGTTCCCTTATTGTATAGAAATTGTTAAACATTAAGTATCCCGTTCCGCCCCGAGTTCCCCTACAGATCTAGACCTTTGCCTGGCTAGGACTTTGCTTTAAAATTCCGAGAACGTCGAACACTGTTCCGCGATCTCCATCGCCAACAGTGCCGCGTCTTCTGTAATAAATGAAATCACGAACTGATTTTTTTTGTGTTCAGCCATGACACAGGTAACACGTTTCGGAAACCTTTTACGAAAATCACGGGATATACGCCTTTCTTTTCATCGTTAAATGTTTGAAATTGCCGGTGTCATGTTTTACTTGTGGTACGGTTGGTAGCATTCCGGCCTCGTTTGCTGTGACAATACCTGTTCATTGGCGAGAGCGGTTGCATTCTCTCGCAATCTGATTTTTCTAACCCGCATTTATTACCTGGTACATTTCCGACTTATAATTTGTATTTGATGTTTTGGATACTAATGACTGCCACTCAAGCTCAAATCGAGACACAGGTTGCGTAATAGGGTCATCAAACTTATGTTCTAAGTTGCTTGAAATTCAGTGTACTGCTGTAACAACTTTTTTTCACCTGATATTCTGCGCCTTGTGTAATTGATCTACGCGTTCGTCTAATTGTGTTACCCCTTGCGGAATGTCTGTGTTTTGTTCAACCAATTATGCGACTTGTTGTTTTACCACATCGATTTCCTGTGACAAATATGACACTAGCACCCTGTCACGTTGTTCAAACGTTACATTCATTATTGCCAGGAACTGAGTGTCACGCTGCTGTTCCCTGCGTTTGCGTTCAAGGCGTTTCTGTCTTTCGTTTTCCTCACGTTCCGTTCGATATACCGCTCAAACATCTTAGACTTGAGAAATTAATGTTTGCTCGCAAATCACGCGCTCTTGCCTTTCTTTTTCTTCATGCTCCAGGCGTTCTCGCCTTTATTTCTCTCAACGTTGCTTCTCTCTTAGATCTAATTGTGCCATAAGTACAGTCAAGAAATCAGCTGTTGGTGCAGGTACTTGCACAACATTAGCGGTTGATGCAGTAGCATCATGATTCCCTGTCGCAGCAGCTGAGTAAACTTCTCTGATCATCTGAGATTGATCCTCAGCATTGCCTGATACCTTATTTGTCACAGGCTGCTCACCTTCCTGTCTAGGAATTTGAGAGTCTGACATTTCGGGTGGATTCTTTACTGGAAATTCCTTTACATTATCCGTATCATACCCAGACATATTCTCGCTCTCTACTAGTTTTTCCTTCCGTGTCTTAACCATGTTTGCATAAATTTACTCTCACTAACTGGACACAAATATAAAATGAAATCTGCTTCTCACAAGATGTCACACACAAAATAAATACACAAAATATACAAAACACACACACAAAAATACTGAAGTACTCTAATGAAATCTTACTAATTATAACAAATGAAGCTTCACCTATCCTTTTACACTCACTTTATGATGTAATCCTTTACAACGCTTATTGTTGCACACACACAAGTGAACCTATCGTTAATTGCACTTGAATTTATGTGAAATTCACACAGCTGATTGTGTGACCTCTATTTCTAGTACTATTCGCTGTCTAGCAAATTCTAGCACTGATTTACTCACTAGTACCAAGTTATTGTAAATGAATCTGACCAATTTTTCACTGTGGCAAAAGAATATGATTCACTTTATCTACACAGTTATGACAAATTTGTACTCAGACAGTCAGCACAGTGCATGGCCCCCGGATTCCTTCTTCTTCTCGGTTCCAGCTCATAGTCACATGCACTTACACCCTTACCTTTAGTATTTAGTATTGCTTGCTGCTGACTATATCTCAGTTGAGACAATTGTATGTATTGAGTCTGCTTCAGGTCCATAAATTTTCGCTGCCTATCTCGTATATGAGTAAGTTATTATTTTGGGTACATGGAAGAATGTTACTTATATGGTATTAGGTCTAGCATCATACACAACATTACATACATATACGAATACTTTACTAATATTTTTGTAAAATTTTCTGGTAAATACTACTGTACCTCAGTTAATTTTATGTACTCAATATTTCTGTATATGATGTTGGTACATACAAATTTGAGTCCCGCATTCTTGGGCCAAACTTATCACGGTATAACATATTTACTGTGAATGTATTATATATTGTATATATTATTATTTATGATTTATTGACTGGGATGTCTTTAAATATCGTGGGCTAGATGAGACTTTTAATTAACTTATACTGCGATAACACTCGTACGGACAACGGCTGTCCCGCAGTACGTACGATATAATATTTTAAAACACAACGCGCGACTCACCGCCTTCTAATAAACAGTTTTCGTGAGCGCTGCTATATAGAAAATAAAAAATGAGTATTCTTACCCAAACTGTAGTTATTAATATGGGTCTCAGGGGCTACTGGTTATATATGTACAAAATTTCACAAAGATTAACTGAGATTGGCGGAGCTTATTGAATGGAATGATTTTCAATATTACTTGTTCATTATTTGCAAGGCAAAACTGGAGAGAATCTCATCTGCCGTTAAGCGGACAAAATGAAACATCCTGTACTCATTCAGTGCTGTGAATTTTAGTAAATGAAATCTATCACTATACTCTTTAACTTTGAAATTAATGAATGATCAAAATTGAGAAGTCTGTCGCATTTACATTTAATATTGTAACATGAATTAATAATTATAGTAGATCGTCAGCGTAATGGCTGACCAAATGGTGCTTGGGAACAAGAGTTCCCCGCGACTCGAACTTTAGAAAAAAGCTTGGCTAATTATAATTAATATTTGCGACCATTACAGGTGACAACTAAGTCAATAATGCACACTTTCTAATAACAATTTCTGTTATATTTTCGTACAATACAGAAAAAACTTACATTACTTATCAGACAGCACTAGAATGGTAGCCGACCGCTAGACGAAACCAAAACAGGATTGAGATTTCAATCAAATCATTGTCTCTGATCTTCAAGGCCTATGTTACACAGAGATTACACAAAAAACTGTTCTTTGTTAATCCTATCGATATTTGTGAGTTTTGATTATAATAATTTACATTCTTTAGTATTTGTTACACATGGTTTAGATGTACTTAGTGACCGACCGGTGTGGCCGAGCGGTTCTAGGTGCTTCAGTCTGGAACGGCGCGACTGCTACGGTCGCAGGTTCGAATCATGCCTCGGGAATGGATGTGTGTGAAGTCCTTAGGTTAGTTAGGTTTAAGTAATTCTACGTTCCAGGAGACTGCTTCTTCTCTACAGTAGTGGTGAAGTTTGTTATATTATCAGTAACCTTTGTTATGATCTTTTGTTATCGCTTGTGGAAGACGATTGGTAAATTACGGTCTCTTTAGACCGTAATACCTTGAGGTGCCTGCTTCATCTGTACATCGAAGAAGGCACAATAGCTGTGAGTAGACAGACAAATATTAATAGTTTCGAACATCAGCAAGTAAAAAATGCCGAGCTTTATTTTCTCCGGTAGGAGTGAAATCACAAAAAGGCCACTGCAGGGCAAGGGAGGCCAAACAACACACGCGAGAACACCACATACAATACCGATGAAAGTATTTACACTTGGTAATGAGAGTAAATTCTCGAAAGGCCTCTTGCTATTTATCAAGAAACTATAACTTGTTATGTGTTTTGTTACGTAGATCGTAAATAGCACAGTTTTAGTTTTAAAAACATCAGTTACGATGAACGAAATTAAATAATAATAAAAAAATATGGCCTTGGAGGAATTCACGTGCAGACTGAAAACCAGGGCTGTAAATGGCATACTATCACAAATTAAGGCAGCGCTTTTGGACACTTGGAGGAGTGAGAACCTTCTGGAAGGGTGAGGGTGGAGAGGAAAAACGCAAGTAGATGGCACCGAAGCACCCTTACAGTGGATACTGACGATGATGATTGTATCGCGCTGATGGCCTACGGTTCCCACCTGGGAATGTTTGGCTTCCGTGTTGCATGTGTCTTCAGGTGAATCGAAACTGGGTGACAAGCATGTCGTCGATGATGATGAAATGATGATGATGCCGTCCCTGAGCGGAGAAACTCTCGACCCCGCCGGGAATCGAACCCAGACCCGTTGCATAGCAGTCCGACGTGCTTAGCACTCAGTTAAGGAGACGAGCTCAGTGAGTGTAGGCTGCCGTCTACAGGTTTTGCAAAATTTTCTTATTAAGACCAACCATTTCTTCAGAAATATTCCACCTCTAAAACACGATATATGTAATTAGTTGCATGTGGTTTCAACTTATAAGTTACGTACACCGATGCAAGGTTTTTGACTTAAATCTTCTGTGTACTCAACATTTCCAGTCAGTGCAAAACCACTGGATCATAAAAGATTATTAAATATTCAGGAATCGTTGTACAGTCACAGTGGTTGAGATCAGATCCCACGAAACTACAGTATAAACAGTCCACGGAAAGTGGTTGTTTATAGAATATCAGGACTGAGGTATGGGTTTCCAAATTAGTATAGCAAGGAACCCAGCGCTATTAGTATTAATTTCACAGTGACATCAAAGGTAACTATGATGACACTTCGGACTTGGCATAAATATTCAGCTAACAGCTATGAGGGTGGCCACATGTGAGCGCGGTCTTGTATTTTGTCTTGACGGGTTCCGACAGAACGACAGAAGTCACTGGTGTGGCCTGACGGCCATGCACATGTAGAACGACAGCGTTTTCCCACGTTTCTACATCTTTCGTTGTTTGTCCGAATAGTGGCGTAGCGGTCCTTCGCTACTATGCTCTAGCAACACTAGTTTCACAATGGAATATTTACAATTCTTGAATCATATCGGCCCTTCACGCACCAAAACCTAGTCCTAGTAACTCTCTCCGACTGCCAATGACGAACTGCTCTTTAACCACATTCGCAGATTTACCAGAGTGACTCCTTCACCTATTCTCTGTTAACATTTTACAGGTATGGTGTTTGAAAAACAATCTTTCTTAATGCTAGTAGGATCAAACATTCTACTGATGGCTGACTAATTCGGTATGCGACAATACATCGTTAACGGAAACGATCACACTTAAATCATTCAATTATCGATAAAAATCTCTATAATTTTCTTATAGTCGTTGACTGCAACTCGCTTCTACCCATGCACAGCTTTTTCCTGCATATTATGAGCATTTCGATTCAAATTATGGATGTGTTTCCAGTGGCTGAACAGACCCAACCCATCCTGGCATTAAACATGCTACCACATACATTGCACTGAATGACTGGAAGAGGGCATGCTTGTAACTGACAAAGCTTCCTTGCATGTCTCTTGGCCTCTTCGTGTCTGCGGATCTCTCCTCCAAGAAGCTGACAGAGGTGGATGTAGTGTTCCTCCACAGTAAGCAGTCCACATCATATTCTTCCCATGTTTGTGTGTTTATGCCAGTTGTCTTCATGATGTGTTTTGTCTGGTCCTTAAAGCGTTTGAGAGGGGCTCCATGCGGTCTACTGCCAGAGCAGAGTTCACCGTAAAGAGTTTGGCGGGGAAGCCTTGTGCCACTTACTCTATGAACATGGCTTAACCATCTCAGCTGAAGAGTGATGATGGCTGCCTCATCTACATCTACATCTACATTTATACTCCGCAAGCCACCCAACGGTGTGTGGCGGAGGGCACTTTACGTGCCACTGTCATTATCTCCCTTTCCTGTTCCAGTCGCGTATGGTTCGCGGGAAGAACGACTGTCTGAAAGCCTCTGTGCGCGCTCTAATCTCTCTAATTTTACATTCGTGATCTCCTCGGGAGGTATAAGTAGGGGGAAGCAATATATTCGATACCTCATCCAGAAACGCACCCTCTCGAAACCTGGCGAGCAAGCTACACCGCGATGCAGAGCGCCTCTCTTGCAGAGTCTGCCACTTGAGTTTGCTAAACATGTCCGTAACGCTATCACGGTTACCAAATAACCCTGTGACGAAACGCGCCGCTCTTCTTTGGATCTTCTCTATCTCCTCCGTCAACCCGATCTGGTACGGATCCCACACTGATGAGCAATACTCAAGTATAGGTCGAACGAGTGTTTTGTAAGCCACCTCCTTTGTTGATGGACTACATTTTCTAAGGACTCTCCCAATGAATCTCAACCTGGTACCCGCCTTACCAACAATTAATTTTATATGATCATTCCACTTCAAATCGTTCCGCACGCATACTCCCAGATATTTTACAGAAGTAACTGCTACCAGTGTTTGTTCCGCTATCATATAATCATACAATAAAGGATCCTTCTTTCTATGTATTCGCAATACATTACATTTGTCTATGTTAAGGGTCAGTTGCCACTCCCTGCACCAAGTGCCTATCCGCTGCAGATCTTCCTGCATTTCGCTACAATTTTCTAATGCTGCAACTTCTCTGTATACTACAGCATCATCCGCGAAAAGCCGCATGGAAATTCCGACACTATCTACTAGGTCATTTATATATATTGTGAAAAGCAATGGTCCCATAACACTCCCCTGTGGCACGCCAGAGGTTACTTTAACGTCTGTAGATGTCTCTCCATTGAGAACAACATGCTGTGTTCTGTTTGCTAAAAACTCTTCAATCCAGCCACACAGCTGGTCTGATATTCCGTAGGCTCTTACTTTGTTTATCAGGCGACAGTGTGGAACTGTATCGAACGCCTTCCGGAAGTCAAGGAAAATGGCATCTACCTGGGAGCCTGTATCTAATATTTTCTGGGTCTCATGAACAAATAAAGCGAGTTGGGTTTCACACGATCGCTGTTTCCGGAATCCATGTTGATTCCTACATAGTAGATTCTGAGTTTCCAAAAACGACATGATACTCGAGCAAAAGACATGTTCTAAAATTCTACAACAGATCGACGTCAGAGAGATAGGTCTATAGTTTTGCGCATCTGCTCGACGACCCTTCTTGAAGACTGGGACTACCTGTGCTCTTTTCCAATCATTTGGAACCTTCCGTTCCTCTAGAGGCTTGCGGTACACGGCTGTTAGAAGGGGGGCAAGTTCTTTCGCGTACTCTGTGTAGAATCGAATTGGTATCCCGTCACGTCCAGTGGACTTTCCTCTGTTGAGTGATTCCAGTTGCTTTTCTATTCCTTGGACACTTATTTCAATGTCAGCCATTTTTTCGTTGGTGCGAGGATTTAGAGAAGGAACTGCAGTGCGGTCTTCCTCTGTGAAACAGCTTTGGAAAAAGGTGTTTAGTATTTCAGCTTTACGCTTGTCATCCTCTGTTTCAATGCCATCATCATCCCGGAGTGTCTGGACATGATGTTTCGAGCCACTTACTGATTTAACGTAAGACCAGAACTTCCTAGGATTTTCTGTCAAGTCGGTACCTAGTATTTTACTTTCGAATTCACTGAACGCTTCACGCATAGCCCTCCTTACGCTAACTTTGACATCGTTTAGCTTCTGTTTGTCTGAGAGGTTTTGGCTGCGTTTAAACTTGCAGTGAAGCTCTCTTTGCTTTCGCAGTAGTTTCCTAACTTTGTTGTTGTACCACGGTGGGTTTTTCCCGTCCCTCACAGTTTTGCTCGGCACGTACCTGTCTAAAACGCATTTTACGATTGCCTTGAACTTTTTCCATAAACACTCAACATTGTCAGTGTCTGAACAGAAATTTTCGTTTTGATCTGTTAGGTAGTCTGAAATCTGCCTTCTATTACTCTTGCTAAACAGATAAACCTTCCTCCCTTTTTTTATATTCCTATTAACTTCCATATTCAGGGATGCTGCAACGGCCTTATGATCACTGATTCCCAGTTCTGCTCTTACAGAGTCGAAATGTTCGGGTCTGTTTGTTATCACAGCTGCTTAGATGCGTGTTCTCGAGAACTGCAGTGTGGATCACTGGGTTCTTGCCCTTACTGTTCAAGATATATCTGACCTTTTGTTGGTGGAAGCCTTCATGTTTCTTGATACCAAGGGCAATAGAGTTTCAACTTTCACAGCCATACAGGAGAACAGAATTGCAACAGCGGTGTTAATTGCCCGAATGCTGCGTGGGTAGCCTCAATACTTCTATCAGCATATTTTTTGCAGCTACACTTTACACAAGATGCTCGGAGATATGAAAAGAGCTCACACTACTCCAGTGCTGTTTCTATGATAGAGATACTGAACTCAGGAAAAGCTATACCTGGGGCGGGATAGTAAGACCAAAGTGATCATATGCAGTTTTAAAGCAGTTGACTGACATTTGTAGCCAGTGCATTGACAAAATCTCCGTATGTGGGCGGAAGTGCCAACCATGGTTATTGGGGTTGCTGGCAGACGTTATAATTTAATTTGTCCCAATTTTCTATGGAACCAAACTGCTCATGTCATTGGTCCATAGGCTTACACACTACTTAATGTAACCTAATCTTACGCGAAGGACAACTCACACACCCATGCCTGAGGAAGGACTCGAATCTCCGACGGAAAGAGCCACGTGGACCTTGGCAAGGCATCTGATACCACGCTGCTATCGCGCCCGACAGGGACGTTATATAGAAACTCCACAGCAACTTTGACTGAAAGATTTAGAAGCACAGAGAAATGTTCCTTGCAATCCACTAAGTTTTTTTTCATTCTCAGTTGAAGTGATGGAATTGACAGCTGCCTTCACTGTTTCTGAAGAGGACTGAATTAGAGTGTATATCTCCTTTATGCTCCCATAAAGGTTTTGCGGGTCACAAGCATCAGACAACCTCTGCAGCTCTTCAGGTTTTTCTTGCCACCAGTTATGCGCAACTTAACTCCCGTCGTCCATGGCAAGGTCGATCTTTGCAACCACCACACCATGTAGCGCATTACACATGGTCCCAATAACATGCCGAATGGACGGCTCAGGATTAGCATTACGTTCTCTTCACCGATGAGTGTCACAAATGCTTTCTACCAGGCGTAGACTCTGGATATTGTATCGCAGATACAGAGCCTTTGACTGTTCTGAGATGCCGCTAAGCCCGCCCAAAGATGTAGACAACCCTGCATGAGCAGCGCCTATTAGATGGAGTGGGTCCGATAACCGATCAGTTCCAGTCATTCCACCGGGAAGGAGGCAACCCGGTCAGGCTGAACGCCTTAGACACACTGTACAGCGAGTGGAGTAAGGTGGAGGTTCCCTGATGTTTTTTTGGGAGGGGAGGCATTATGTGGGGCTGAAATATGCCGCTGGTGGTCATGGAAGGTGCCCTAACGACTGTACGATACGGGAATGCCATCCTTCGACCGATATTGCAACCATATCGGCAATATATTGGCGAGGCATTCATCTTCATGGACGACAATTCGCAACCTCATCGTGTACATCTTGTTAATGACTTCCATCAGGATAACGACATCGCTCGACTAGAGTGGCCAGCACGTTCTCCAGAGATGAACCCTATCGAACATGCCTGAAATATATTGATAAGGGCTGTTTGTGGACGACGTGACCTACCAAACGCTCTGAGGGATCTACGCCGAATTGCCGTTGAGGAGTGGGACAATCTGGACCAACAGTGCCTTGATGAACTTGTGGATAATATGCCACGACGAATACATCAACGCCAGAGGTCGTGCTACTGGGTATTAGAGCAACCGGTGTGTACAGCAATCCGAACCATCACCTCTGAAGGTCTCGCTCTATGGTGTTACCATATGCAATGTGTGGTTCTGATGAGCAATAAAAAGGGCGGAAATGATGTTTATGTTGATCTCTATTCCAGTTCTAACTTTCTGTACAGTTTCCGTAACTCTAGGAACAGAGGTGATGCAAAATGTTTTGACGTGCGTATTTTCAAGGTTAGAAGTGTCAAATCTCCATCTGGTAAGATTGTGGACAGATGGTTTTAGTTTGTGAAAGTCTGAGATCCTCAATCAAGAGAAAAAAAGATAATATCTACCCAGCAGCAATAAAAACTTCTTGCGGTTCTGGTGACAGCAACATCCTTTTTATCACCTTGCCTGGTGATGACATAGTCAAGAGTACGTCAGAGCTTGAAGCAAGGATACACTGAAGTGGTCCTGCAGCATTTAGGTATGTAGAAGTAGGTGTTGATAATAAAAAGTTCATGTTGAGACACATAAACAAGGGAGCAATAGGCCATTAGCACTGCAGCTGCCAAGTCCTTATTTACCCATCACCTTGCTCCATAGCTGTTGACGTTTACCAACTCTGGCACTGAAATCACCAAGTAATAAGAGCTTGTCTTGAGGTGACACTTTAATTATGTTTCTGCTCATCGGGTTATAAAACTGATCTTTAGTGTCTACATCAGCATCCAAGGTTGGAGCACATCCAAAGATGGGTGTCATAAATTTACTTCCAGACAGTGGGATTTGGAGAGACATAATTCTTTCACTGACACCAACTGGAGTTAGCTGATAATCAGCTGTCAGTGTGGTGTCCACAGTGAATCCATCACCATGAATACAGCATTCTCCTTCACCTTTTGCCTTCCAGAAAATACTTTAACCTGGAATGAACTCTTACAATTTTACCTTCACTGGAAAATCTGAATTCATTTCAGGCAACAATATCAGCATTCATCTGATCAAGCCTCCAGGTGGCAAGTGCTGTTCTTCTCTCAGGCCTGTTATTGTCTTTCATTCAAGTAAGGTTTGAACATTACAGGTTCCTATCATCACCGTTTTGATAATCTTCGTTTTTTGTCCACTTGAAAGGTGATCTGCTGGATGCAGCGTCCCAGCCAACCGAGAGTTTGACTACCACTGTTTAGCTCAAATTTTCTAGGGCAATTCCCATTCAGGGTGGGCAGTGCTGATCTTGAAGATATCTGCCCAAAAACAGATGCAGGACCAAATTCCTGAGTAGTGACATGTTTCAGAAAGATGATCACCATACATCTGCTGCCAATGTGTAGGTCTAAACTAGAGGCGTCCAGTTTCACCAGAAAACGTCCCTCCATTCTTATCAATTGCTGTTGTACTTCAGCTGAAGGTGTGACAGCAGGAAAAAGACCCACGAATTAAATTCGGTTGATGATGGATCTCAGGATGCAATTAAGTGACCCTAAACACTATGACGTTGGGACTATAATCTGAGGCTCAGATGAAATGAGCCATGCAGGCTCTAGTATCGTGACTGCAATGGACTGCCACGGACTCGAAGTGCCGCTGAGTTGCTCCTTCACTTTCAGTATGGCCAGCATGACCTCATTCACCTCTACGACCGTTTAGAACTGAAAAAAGAGGTTACGCCTCCAGTCATTTCGCTGTTGCTTCATCTGTCAGTTCCACCTCTCTGATGGTCTCCATCTCAGCATTGTTGCTGAGTCTTCACCCAAGCGTGGCAAGGGGCTCTCATGAGATACTATCATCACCAAGGTTTTTTAGTAAGGTGTTGTTCCTCCTCCTTCTCCTTTTTCATCTGGGCTTGGGACCGGCTATGGCAGAATTTTTACCTTTAGTGAAACATAATTAAAATAGAACAGTGTATCTTTTCTGTTAATTGAGTGGCCAGCATGTTTTTGTACCAACACTCGGTTGGGCAATGAAGTGTTTGTGTACTGATTAGCAGAATGATGTCATAAAGAGGGAATCAGTCATCAAACTAAACTCCAAGAACCATAGAGTAAGAAGGCATGTTCATAGTTGCCAGAGCACTCATTCAGGCCCCTAACATAGCGGAAGGCACCAGCCAGCATCTCTGATAGCCTAAGTTAAGAAGATTTTATGAGGAGCTGACTAAACAAGGAAACTAAAAAAAAATTAAGTCTCTGCTGCCCATTTGCGACCACCTGGTGCTCCAGACTGCTATGACTTCCAGGATCGGAGTGCTGCCATTGAAGAAATACTAACAAGCCAGCTCATATAAATCTTATAACACAACAAATTTTATAACACAACACTCTCCTCCAAATTATACCCTTATATTCACATGTTTGCCACAACGAGCAGAATCCAGGTTACATAAGCTACACTTAGCAATAAAGTTTGTGCCATACTTTGGTTAGAACTACAGCCAAGATTGCAGTAACATCTGTTTATTATGAGTGGTTTCGCTCTATGTTACAGCGATGCTCAGAATTTTTGGGCCCCCTAAGGCTGGTACTGGCGGCTCCACAGTTTTTCACATGTACGGTCGTGGTATCACATGAAAAACTTATGAGCCGCCAGCACCGTAGATAGGGGGAGGACGGCTGTAACCCCAATCATAAGAAACAGATGTTATCGCGATCTTCACTGTTGTTTTAACCAAAGTATAGCAGCAGATCGCAGCGCTCCACGGGCCATGTAGCCTAGCCGGCCGTAGTGGCCGTGCGGTTCTAGGCCATTGAGTCCGGAACCACGCGACTGCTACGGTCGCAGGTTCGAATCCTGCCTCGGGCATGGATGTATGTGATATCCTTAGGTTAGTTAGGTTTAAGTAATTCTAAGTTCTAGGGGACTGATGACCTTATTTGTTAAGTCTCGTAGTGCTCAGAGCCATTTTTGACCCATGCAGCCTAGATTTATGAAAGACTGTGATTGCTTAGGGCTACGAGATGGGGGCCATTTTCGGCACAGGTTGATGCAGCCATTTCCCATCCATCTGCTCCTACTCAAGCTACGATCTGATGCAGTCAACCTGGTGAGTCTGCTCTGCTGGGTGACTCTGCTGTTCGTGACCATGTCTGGTGGACAACGAATTGAAGCGTGAACCAACTTGCTGCCCAGATACACTGTTACTGGTGTACAGTCTCTACAAGTGCACACTGCTGCTGACACCATCGCTCAGGGCAGGTCACACTTTCATCTTTGGTCATGTTGGGTATCACGGTTTAAACACCGTCTATTAATGAATTTGTTGTATGCCTCTTTTATTATGACTGCAAGGCAGTTTTTGTGCATTGGCTATGGCCTGTATTGTTACACTCACGATTTTCTTAATTTGAGAATGGAAACAAGTGCCCAAAACCAATACCCATCAAGAAATAAGAAAAAAGATGAAACTTCCGGGCAGATTAAAACTAAGTGCCGGACCGATACTCGAACTCGGGACTTGCCCGCGAAAGGCAATGGTCCCGTGTTCGAGTCTCGGTCCGTGAAACAGTTTTGATCTGCCAAGAAGTTTCATATCAGCGCACACTCCGCTGCAGAGTGAAAATCTCATTCAAGAAAAAATATACTTCTCAGTGCAACTTATGACGGAGCAACAACCATTTATTTGAACCATCAATTGCGCTGATGCGTAAATTCATAGAATTTTTGTTTTGCATGTTGGTTTTTCGGTTTCTGTGAGTTTATTTACCGATTTTCATTTTTTATTTGTAGTTCACTGTTGCTATTTTTGTTTACATGCTGTTAGTTTGTCGTTTGGAGATAGCGAGTGGAACTGTGAGTTCTAAGAAACAGAGTGCCAATTGGAGAGATGGGAATATTTCCGACATATTTTCTCCCGTGTAAATTCAGTAGAGAGGTGACAGCAGCGGAGGCCATTAGACAGAGCACGGCACGATAATTGTTTTATCGTTTTAAGGGGGATGGTTTGACATTACTGGATCTCCACGATCAGGAAGACCTTTGGGGTTTGATGAAAATATATTAAACGCATTAATCCACAATGATCGACGTCAATGTACACGAGAACTGGCAAATATGATGAACTGTGAGAATTACAAGTTTGTGCGACGTTTGCATGTAGTGGACGAGGTTCAAAAATCGAGAGTTTGGGTACCCCATGCCCGCCAAAATAAAAAAAGAAATCTGTGGGTGACCATTTATGCCTCTCGCCTTTCTTGTCATCGTCTCGGCTTGTGGACAATACCGACCATTCCTATGCTATATCGTTACTGGTGATGACAAATGGTGTCTCATTGCTACCATAAGGAAAAGAAAGGAATGGTTGAGCCCAAACAAATCAGCAACTTCCCGTAAGAAAGATCTGGTCGCATCCACAAAAAATAATGTTATATATCTGGTGGAACTGCGACGGTGTGGTTTACTAAAAATTGCTTTCCCAACTTGTAGCCTGTACTGCTGGCATTTATTCTCAACAACTGAGACGTCTTAAAGGTGAAATCCAAGAACAACGACCAAGGAGCCTGTGTGAAGTGATGCTACTTCACACATGCCAGTAGACTGACAGAAAAGTATATAGAGGTGTTTGGTTAGGACGTCATTACGCAGCTGATCTTGCGCCATCGGATCTTCATCTTTGCCGATCTCTATCGAACAAGCTTCAAGGAACTTCCTTTCATGATGAATATGCGCCTCGAACATGGCTCGATGAGTTTTTCGCACCAAAATCGCGGAATGGAAGAGCTATCTCTACATAGGCAGACTGTTGTAAATAATGAAGGAGGATATGTTATTGATGGCTAGTCTCTCCCTTAAGTGTATTTATCTGTGGTGTTTATTAAACTCATGGGAAAGCGCTCCGAACTTACGTCCCAGGCGTCTCGTCACTTTCGGTATGGACCAACCGAGCTATGACGAGCTGCCACGGTCGTTCTTCGCCAGTGGCACGACGCCTGTCTCAGGCTTCTCCTGCTGCACGGGCGTCAGCAGCTACACGGCATCCTAGATGCGCTGCCTACCGGGTAGGGTGAGGTAGGGGAGGGGGGATGAGAGTTCAACACTGACGCTGACGCGGCCTACGACCACGCCCACCTGCGTCACCTACGCCAATAACCACGTCACTGACTACAGCTCCATCCGTGTAACTGACATGAATAAAAAACTAGGGATTTAATACTGACAGTCCGCCACACGATTCGTCACCACCACACACACATCCCACGTCTAGGCGGCGAGATGGTGTTCCATCACCACTGTAGGGGTCAGTTACCGACTGCTTCAATGCTAAGTTATGATCAGTGGCTTCTATCCTGTAGTTAGTATTCTAATCAGTTTAGTGAGCAACATTTTACACAACTAAGCTCGATACAAATATTATCTGTGACCAAAATAATGTCTTCAGCTTTTCTCTCTTTCACGAAGCCAAGCTCACTGGGCGTCTTAATATAATGGGACGAGGGACTATAACCTGATTTCATATAATTCCAATTTTGTGCCCGTCACAAGAAGTTCAAATGAAAGAGCTATATTTTATCATCTGGCACCTCGTTTCTCTTACTTGTGTTTATAGTCCGCAGTCTTTCTTTGTCTCCAGTTATTATCTTTGTGTTAGATTGTTATACTCCTCATGCTCTCTGATAGAGTAGCATATCTATTTTCAAAAATGATTTTTGTGTTAATTAGTAGGATCCCGTTGACTTTGGTTCTAGGCAAAGCGGACACCCTGGACCCGTTGTGGCGGAGCTTTCTTTATTGATTGGCGACTCCATGGAGTGCTGCGGGCACAACGACCATATATGTTAAATTAATAGGAAGGTCAGCGTTGGCCGTAATACTGATGTTTTGTAGGTAAAAGATTAATATTACGGAGCTATCTTATGTTAGTTATTTATTTTTTTTAATCATTCCTTCTATGTTATACCATTCATGTATTCTTAAATATAAATCTGTACCTTTTTTTTTGTATGACTGTTGTGCTCAGAGAAATCATAGGAACAGACAATTGAAGGAGAGTAGGCGAAGAAAGAAATAGGACTGACGTGAGATTTTTTTGGACATTGAATGTTTGTAAAAGAGAATTTTGAATAACTCAAAGAATAACAGTTGAAAAGAAGTATAATTCTGAACCAAATAATGTGTGATTCCAAGTGATCACAGTTGTTGACATTCTGCATGCAATTTATGAACGTGAATAACTCATGTGTGAGCTATAAGCGATTCAGGAATGGGATTTCTTACTGAATCACATTGGGAACTGATTGATTACTAAATATTAAGTACAAACGTAGCACATGTAAGTACTTTATGTGTCTTTTCTATTTAATACAGCATCGTGCCACTACAGTTGTGCGATCAAGATTTAATAATTGACTGCTGAGAGTAAATAGTCCCAGAGGACATTTATTCATATACTGCTCCGAATTTATTTGTATTTTTCAGGAAAGCTATTTGGTACAAGTCAGTTTGTTACTCGCGATACGCCATCTCAACCAGCGAAGCAACTCCCATTGACCGTCTTCACACGTAAGAGGTGTGGCAGATGGCTTTGAGTATAACTTTGAGCATCGCAAAACATTGACTGCAGAAGTGAACATCTTAGTCACGTTTCTCGCTCGAATATACCTGCGGGCAGTTTCATCAGTCATCCAGAAGTAAGGGATTGACAATTGCACGATTTATTACTTATGACGCGAATATCTACGTAGTCTGCCCCAAAGGCTTAATTGTGAACTTGGAAGCTAGTGATACCCACAACATATATATCCTGACACCTCAAGTGACTTCCCCAGTTTGCACTCCTTAGGATGATGAGGCCTTTCTTCTGGAAAAACTGCTACTAGCACCGGAAATATCTCGAGCAGGAGGGGTACTTCTGCAAGAAATATATGTTTCTGAAGCCTCCGAAAGGCGCTCTACGAAAATCAGGTCGCAGGTGAAGGAAACCCACATCCTGCGGCGAACGCCTAGTAATCAAAGATCAGTGGTAAGTGACACCTACATATCTGCAAGCTTATGTATCATAACATGATACATTAGAGAATATTTTCTACAATTTTTCGACGCCTGTAAGAAACAGGAAGTCTGTCCAAAGTATGTAGAAAGAGGCGGCTAGGAAGTGAGAAAACGGTATGTCGATGATCCCATTGTTTGGGCTCACAACAACTAGGTCTTCATCAATGGCTCCTATAGTGAAAATGTCACGGTAGGAGAATTTAGTGACTCATCTTCATCTAGTAGGTACGTTTGCTATATGACAGTGTAAATATACTGACCATGTAACTGTTTGAATAATGTTGTAGTAGTAGGACCTACACGTGAACTAAAGTCAGACAACTATTACTGTAAAGTCACCAGATTTTGTACAATGTAGCGTTTATCTTGTGGGTCCTATATCATATTCCTAAGCAATACGACACCGACATACTCATCTCACTCCTATATGAGGTCTTTATGTGTAGCATTTTACTATCCGCGGTTGTCATATCTGGACAATGGAGAAAAATGATTTCACGTAACCATCCTCTGGTTCTATCAAGACATAGCAACAGAGGTTCTATCTTTGTCATTGTTACCTGTCGTCTTTTGTATTCAGCAGCGCTGATCTGTCGTGTACAGGGAAGTATCATCGTAGGAAAACTTCGTGTAATGGATGGTAGGTGTCTTTAATTGTGGATTAATGTTACGTAATGCCTGTGGCAAAGAGGCAGAGCTAAATAGTAGTTTACGCGTAAACTATGTTGAATATGTTGATATAAGTATTTAGAGTGAGTACGAAGAAACGATATCAAATGGTGAGACGGATGTCTCACGTATCTCCCATATCTTTTTGCTTCCCTACATTTATCATTCACTCTTTCCACTTGCTAAATGGTAGTTATAGTAAACAACCTCTCGGAAAGAGGTGTCCGATTGTTTTCTTCAGTTTAACGTGCTTACTAACTAATAAACTTGGTCTGCACTCCTCCCTTCTTTCCTAATCCAACTAATATGTCTGATAGCAAACAACAAAGAAGAACATGACAAGGTGCTGACATGGGTCCCACTACTTCCATTTACGAGTTAGTCATCTACCTACTCTGGTTTTAAGTTGGTTGAGAATGTTTTGCCGGCCGCTATGGCCGAGCGGTTCTAGGCGCTTCAGTCCGGAACTGCGCTGCTGCTACGGTCGCAGGTTAGAATCCTGCCTCGGGCGTGGATGTGTCTGATGTCCTTAGGTTAGTTAGGTTTAAGTAGTTCTAACTCTAGAGGACTGATAACCTCAGATGTTAAGTCCCATAGTGCTTAGAGCCATTTAAACCATTTGTTTGAGAATGGTTTCCACCAGTAAATTCACTATGAAGAGAGCATAATCAATTGCAACCACCCTCGTAGTCGTTGTGCATCTTTATATTTTCGCGGTGCAAAGACTGTTCCATGAAATTTCGGGCAAGCAGCCGCATAAATTCCGCTTCTTTTTCTAATATTTCGGCTGAGTACCGTCCAGATCAACACTCATCTTCAGCGTGAGCCGAGGTGACTAACGCTCCAGCACTTTCTCCGTCCTTTTATACCCGAGGACCGAACCACCGCGTATGCGACCAAGGATGCACAAGGCGCCTTAAAAGGACGGAGCAGGTGCTGAAGCTTTAATCGCTTCAGCTCACTCTGAAGATGGTTGGATAATAGAAAGAAGCTGACTGTATGCGGCTGCACGCCCGAAATATCATGGAGCACTCTCGTAATTAGCTAGTTTCACCATAACCTAGACAGACAATTTAATGCTTCTCTTTCCAGCTTAGGTAAAACAAAGTGAGATCTTAATGAGATGATAGTTTTTCGTACATAGGAGATAAAGTTGTGATGGTCGAGTTTCACACACGGGTAACGCACCATTTCCAGCAAGGTTGCCGTCGTTTTTTCCCTCAGACAACGCAGAACCTTCGCGTAAGGCATCCAGAGGAGGCTCTGCTAAGGGTAGCCGATTCACATGCATGGTAGAAGTCCATCATTGCCCGTTCTCGGCGGAATGAACAGGGGAGGTCATGTAACTGATTGACTGAGGAAACTGTCTCTTGATTAAGTAGGAAGTTATGCTCCAGACCGACGTACCTACGCCTAAGGTGTTTACCAAACGTTTGACAACAGTTATGACGCCTTCGAAAAAAATTCAGGATGTTAGGGGGAGAAACGAACATTTGCGCAAGTCTCATATGCTAACTCAAAAGGAAGAGCTCTCATTGGCCGCTAATATGTGACATGAATTTTTCTGAGATTTATATGACGAGAGGAGGGGAGTTGTGTTGAAAATTTTCTCTCTACCGACAGGTGAAATAAACAAATATGAGCCCTGTTTGGCTGGTGCGATTTTTTGGCTGAATTATTATTGCTGAGATGCCAGACAGAGAGAAACGAGAAAGGACAGAGGACATGTGGTTTCGAACAGCTGCACAAATGGCATTCGGTTTTAGAGAGCGGTAGAATGAAAATATCTGTTTCGGAAAGTGGTGGAGAACAGCTGATTTCAGGTTCAGAATCAATGAAAAGCTGTTGGTAATCTTTCAGGTCTGAGATGGCAGCTTCAGTAGTATTCTCGCTACGGAGAACTGAGATCACCATAGTGTGAAGTCTAGGATCCTTGCGACCGAATAAGAGATATTTCACATCCGTAACCCTGAGTATTTTCATTTTTGGTTTCTAGTTTTTCTCATTTCAGGATACAACGTTTGTTACAGTGAATTCCGAGTTACCACTAACGCGCTCGTCAACTCGCCTAGTGCACGCATTAATTACAGGGTCTGTCTAATGTCTCGTTAACACAGTTATTTCTGCCACATCATTCAAAATCTATTCAGTCACTGTCTCTGGAAATAACGTCTCTTTTTCACTGTGTTTCTTAGTACCTTGCGGATCCACTTTTAATACTTTATGTATTTCTAGTTATTCTAAACGAAGGTATTCACCATTTTTAGAGTGGAAGCTGTAATCAAGGCTAAGGGTGGGTCAACATCATATTCAAGCATACCGATGGAGGGCACCACGAACTTGTAAGTCATTTTCAGCCAGGTGCCCGGATACTTTTGATCACATAGTATATAACTACTAAATTGCGCTTATCTTTTAAATGACAGATACCATCCAGTCAGCCATAGGATACATTCCTTTACATTTTATTAATCATTGTTGTTCAGGCACCTGAAACCCTTGTACAGACTCATTAGTACTATGTAACAGCAACAGTACCTTACCCCATTTTCGGTAATAATAGAATTTTTGCATTTAGCTCACTATCAGAACGTCCACATACTCGTTAATACTAAGCCTCTTTTATGTACCTCATGCTGCCTGAAACCTTACACAGTCCCCCATGATAGACATTGCCGGCCGGAGTGGCCGTGCGGTTCTAGGCGCTTCAGTCTGGGACCGCGCGACCGCTACGTTCGCAGGTTCGAATCCTGCCTCGGGCATGGATGTGTGTGATGTCCTTAGGTTAGTCAGGTTTAATTAGTTCTAAGTTCTAGTCGACTGATGACCTTAGAAGTTAAGTCGCATAGTGCTCAAAGCCATTTGAACCAAGCCATAATAGACAGGACGGCGTAAAGACAGCACTAGGGATAGCATATTTAATACAAATTTTTTATCAAAGAAATTAAAACGAACTGAAATATTTTTACTGTCTAGATTGCAATCATTATATAGCAATAAATTTGGTAACTAGGTTTTATTGTTAGTACAACCGTCCTCAGATAAGTCATGGTACACATGTGTTGTCAACATATACAACAAGGCTAGACTGCATTTTCTGAATATCATGTTGCGGTCACATGTAGTAAGCGTTGCTTCACGCAGTGGAGAATGGCAAAACAGAGGCACGCCGGCGACTGAGGCATTCCAAAGTAAGCATGCACAGATAGCTTTGCTGACAGCAGCAGTCTACCAACAGGCTGACGCATGGATGCCCACAGACCAAGCGCCGAGCAAAGCCTGAAGAGTTCTGTGTAAGGGGAAATGAGGCCATCACGCTAAGTTACGCTGCAATATACTGCGGGAGTAATAACAAAAAGCTACCACCGAGGGTAAAAAACGTCCGCCTGCCGGATATAAACAGTGGAGCGCAGGCACCAACAGACAGAAGCCATTAGGAAGCAGTTCGGATCTGAGGACGGAGGTGGTCCGTGTCCGAATGTTCAATCTTGGTAGGAGACGATTCCGGATGTCTTTTACAGCTCGCAGGAGTCATCCGTTCGCCGCCAGATGTCAATTTCAGATCTGGAGGTCGTCCCGAGTTCAATCGGCACCATGGCTGACTAACAACAGCGAGAACTTCCAGCAGGACCGGCTGGAGCACGGTCTTGGTCACAGGCGCCGCCGGGTACTGACGCCCGGACTTTACGGCAACTCAGCCCCAGCGCGTGGTCTGTCCATGACGGGACCTCACGGACATCGCGACTGACGGCTTCCCAGCCGCTGGTGCAGCAGGCGTCGGCAGCTGACCTCACGGCGACGCGGCTCCGTGGGCGTGCCGTACTGGGGCGCCAAGCAGCGACGAGTTCATCTCAACCACAGGGCATCCTGGCTTCACCGGAGCACTGGTGGCCTGAGGCTCCCGAGTGCGATCAGCGGCGCGCGTTGCGCGCATTGTCGCAGGATCTACGCAGCAACAGCCAGACGGAGGGATCCGCAGGGCTGGGCAGCAACGACGAGGGAGCAATTGTAAAGAAAGTTCAATAAATAATTGTAAATCTCCACGCCGTCTGTCTTTGGCGCAGCCACTGTGTCTGTTGCTAACAAGTGGTGCAGAAGTCGTAACAATCATGTACATTTTCACATTGGAGAGACTTACAACGATGTGCTGGCTATACCGGTCAGATAAAAGCAATAAGTTCGGGAATATCTTAATGATGCGTTCCAGCCTTACTGTATATGTTGACACGATGTCTGTACCACGAATGATCTGAGGATAGTTTTATGAATAACCGTAAAGAATTTATTGTTGTATACTGTCCACGATCTGCATTGTTGAGTCACATTCATTTTAAGTGGGATGAATGTGGAAGTGTTATTGAGTGACTTCATTCAAATTTTAACTATTGCATTGAATATGTGGGAAAACATATACATTTTTCAGTGAGGATCGCTACATGCTGACATGAGACAGTTACTTATTTTACTTATCTCGATCCGTTTATTTACCTGTTATATTCTCTACTCAGATGTGATGACTTGTTTATTTTGCGTTGCGCCTAATCATATGTATGTGGACGTTGTGTGTTCACTCTTAAAATATCATTCCATGTCAGATAGCGTTAATAATTTATCATGGTTAGTGTAATTTAGTTTTCCATATCACTATAACATCAAGGCTAGTACATATCTATCACATAGGATGACTGTGGTTTCTAAACGAACACACACGACGAGTTCAGCTTATTTCCGTGGCTGTAGTGCGAAACAAAATAACCACAACGTCGGAAATGAAGTCGCTTTAATAAAGTGCAGGACGCATTTAAAATTCAATTCTATGTTGTGTAGCTACTTCGCACTTGACCGAAACATAAATCAAGCTCCGTTCTACATGTTACAAATTGAATTAAGTCCAAGCGCCTAGATTAATACGTGCTCCATGGTTGTTCACAAATGTTAAAATTTCTCGCTCATAACATCAAGACTTGCCAAGAAAATATATGTGCACCGCGCCACTGTACAATGAGGGAATGAGGTCGCGGAATAAAGCGACTCTGTGAAGGAAATTACCGCTCAGGAAATTTTCTACTATTTTTCCTAGAGCGAGCCAGTGTCTAAATTTTTAATAAGTTTAGTGACATTTGTTACTTCACTTTTATTACTCTCTGCGACGTGACCACTTCGGTGTGATGTTACGCCGGTGCCCTTAGCTTTATATGCAGTCTCTCCTTCAACAATGTGTTGCTATCAACTCTGAATGCAACTAAGCCACCATACAACCTGTTACTGTTCCTTCTATCCAAGCAACTTGCAACAGTCGCGTCCGCCTTAGAAATCGCAGGAAAACAGCACTATGAAAAACTTCTGAGCCCGCCGTTTTGTTTACTACCTCGTAGGAATTACAAAATGTTTTACAACATTAATTTGAAGAGCTCGTGCAGAATTTGTAACAGAGGACCATTTAAAGCGTCTCTGTTTACAAGTATGTCGGAAAATCCAGTAAATTAAAAATGTTAAACATTTTGATTGGCTGTGATCCAGCAACCGTACTCCATTTAATTGCAGGATGTATATATACAACCACATCGGTTGCACAGATTTTTTTTTGTCAGTTGACCATGGTTTCGAATTCACTTGGGCAATCCTTATCAGAATAAAGAATTACATGGAATACATGTAATAACAAAACTAAAATGTAAAAGAATAACATGATTGCCAGCTAGATAAGATAATCCATGGAATACAACGAACAGCCGCGTTGTTCCTTAGGGCCAAAAGCGGCTAAACGCAGCCGCTACCGTCAGATTGGTACTGTTATGGTAGCGGCTGTGTTATTCCGCTCTTGGCCCTAAGCGACCATGCGGCTGTTCATTGTATTCCATGGAGTATTTTATCTAGTTGGCAATCGTGTTATACTTTTACAATTTAGTATTTGTTCCTGTAATGTCGAATTTCTTGTTTTCCTACCGCTTCTGGAAATGCTCTCATAACTTTTAGCGAGATTTGCAAGTTCTATAGCGCCATTGGTAATGCTAATATGCTATTTTTCAATTTCATGAACACCACAAATTTGTTAATGAAGACAACGAGGCTACGTGTCATACACTACATTAAATTCTGGCGTAATATGATTATAGTGTAAATGAATTACCTTGATATAAAAGACGGGTCTTTGTAGTCAAAAATACTACAGCGTTTCCGCCGTCCTGGTACGTCACTCATCAATTGCAGAGTAATTATAGAAGCTCTTCTTTTAATTGCGTGGAGACAGAAACGCGGAGAAAATTTGAACTTTAATATCCCATTTTTAAATGGTATGTCCATTATACGAATGGAGATACCGCTCTGGGATAATATTTACAATTTTGTTTAGGAACAATGTCTTCATTTAACACACAGAAATATTCAGTGTCCGCTCCTCAGTATGCACGACAAATATCTAGACGATAGTCGAAGTATTGCGACAGTTTTACGAGCATGTCGGTAGTTGCTGCATTCGCTACTGTCCTATGCCGCGTCATAAGCCACGTAAGATTGATGGATGGAGGGCCACATACATGGAATATTTCTCAAGAACAAAACCAACATACTGTAAGAGCAGGCGGCAATGGAAGCTAATAACGCAACGGGGGATACGGACAGCCCCTTCCTGTGGAAGATGCTCTGCCGTAGTCTCGACGAAAATCAGGGGCACAGTTGTAAGTGCATTGTAACTACTGAAAAGGAGAACGCGAAACGTGATTCTTTGTTGTGTTGTCGCCATCCAGATTTGACGCACACTGTGCAACGAACGAGCGAGCAGGTAGTCCAGTGTCGGCAACCAGATGAACCGACAGCTTACAGTTTCCACCTCTGTCACATTTTCGATTCGACCGTTTAGTTGAAATCCGCTTCAAATATCTGTCTTCTTTAACGTAAAGCATATAATCATGTGAATTCAGCTCCATTTTTTAAAGTATATTTGCCCTACAGTCATCAAAATTACGTAAAGACTTTCGTTTACAGCTTGCATGCCAAATGATGTAGCCTAGTAATAAAGCATTGGACCGCATTCCCTTGCATCACCTTGGGTGAAAAACAGGATGCTCATAGAAACGAAAATAGGCCACTTCCTTCTCAGTCGTTCATTAAATGTGGTAGTGTTTCATCTTGAAGCCTCAGTGACCTGATTTTTTTAGAATGAAATATTCACTCTGCAGTGGAGCGTGCGCTGATATGAAACTTCCTGGCAGTTTAAAACTGTATGCCGGACCGAGACTCGAGCTCGGGACCTTCGCCTTTCGCGGGCAAGTGCTCCATCAGTTGGGTTACCCAAGCATGACTCACGATCCCGCCTCACACCTTCAATTCTGCCAGTACTTCGTCTCCTACTTTCCAAACTTCACAGAAGCTCTTCTGCGAGCCTTGCAGAACTAGCGCTCCTGGAAGAAAGGATGTTGCGGACACATGGCTTAGCCACATTCTGGGAGATGTTTCCTGATTGAAATTTTCAGTGTGTCTTTTTGCAGTCTCTCCTCGGTAGCATAAATGTCAGGTCGCCTCGAAGCTGAAAGTAGCTGAAAGTATAAAATGGTTCGAATGGCTCTGAGCACTATGGGACTTAACATCTGAGGTCATCAGTCCCTTAGAACTTATAACTACTTAAACCTAACTAACCTAAGGACATCACACACATCCATACTCGAGGGAGGATTCGAACCTGCGACCGTAGCGGTCGCGCGGTTGCAGACTGAAGTGCCTAGAACCGCTCGGCCACTGCGGCCGGCGCTGAAAGTATAAATCAGTTTAGCGTTTGCTCAGAATCGTAAACGACACCATATCTGAACTGCGCTAACAAACATATTTATTCTTTGTAAAGTTTCATTACTGGTAACGATTACCAGTTTATCTAATATGAAAAACTATGGCCACATAGAACAAAATCAGCATAGACATTTTCCTGTAAAAAATTGAGCGGTGAAGTTCGCTGTGTTATTTTGGGCACAAAGACGTTCAAGTTTCCACAAAAAACTCTCAGTTCACACTTAGTAATATCCTGTAGTTGTACAGCAGAGAAAAGTACACTGTTGTAGTTATTAATTCCGTTCAAAATGAAAAGCATCTCTATCAGCAGCTCACTCCAGCGGAAATGACACCATACATCTTGTTATTACAACACAGTTCATTTAAAATGTACTTTCATCTGATATATAGAAATCACAGTATTATTTTGAAACATTACTGTTACTGAGTTTCGTGGATAATGGCATTACATGAGGGTGGGAGCGGTGCCGACATAGCTCGTACTCGCGAGCTTTCAAACGGCTAACTGCCAAATACGGGAGACGTCCGACTGTTTAAAGCCGGACGTAAGAATAAACTGTTATTTCATAAAGTGTATTATGCTTGGATAATCAGTCAGGTTGGATTTTACTGTTTTGGATGAACTACCAGAACTATTCTGTCTTTGGCTCATAGATAACGTTGTTGGTGAGAAATTTAGAAAAACACCTGGCACTATTATTCTTCCGTGCTGGGATGTTGGTCAGTTACAGCTTCCGCAGATAATCTGAACGGTTCTTTAATCGAAACGATATAGAACAGGTTTTTCTGAGTTTGTAACCGCATTGTCAATATGTAAAACTACCCACGTTTCGATCACTGTTGCAAGTGACCTTTTTCAGGGTGTTTTTGTTTAGTGGTGATTAAGTTTTTTTTATTGTATTTTCCCATTATACAAAGGTGGGCTGGCAGCGACGTACAGGAACCGCTCTTCGGCCAACATAAAAAAAAAACATATAGCGAACATGGAGACATACAAACAGAAATACGTGAATGGTAAAAACAGAAGACACACACAAGAATAGTAATGGAGGCGTTCGTCAGAAGGCACTGGTTTTAGAAACAAGGTCCACAGTGCACACAAACGAAGGTAATCAGTTTTACACTCGAACGAAGGAGCACACCGAAGAGAACACGTACAGAAACGAAGAAAACACCATTGCACTAACCGCAGGTGACGATCTTCGGCACAGAAAACACTGAACACACTTGACGAGATGTGGGCTCGGGGGGGGGGGGGGGGGGGGGAGGTTCGACGGGGCTGCCACCTGGTGTAGGGGGGGAAATGATTATATACCTGCAGACGTGGTTGTTATCTAATTCTGATAGGCAGTTAAGGATGGAGGAGCGGGATGTTAGAAGTTATTTATGGGTGTTATTATGATTTCTTTTCATTGGAGGAAACCCGAAGTTTTGATTGGTGTCTTTATGGGTGTATTTATGATTTCTTTTCATTGGTGGAAACCCGAAGTTTTGATTGGTGTTTGCATTACTGCTTGTGGTTGGTAAATCGGCGAATGGAAAACCAGGCGGCAGTTGTGACGTGGCGCTGTTTCCCTGCTTTCTAAGGCCGGCTGAGGCGCACCAGAACTCCATGTGCCTGCGGCCGCTGCGGTCTCTTGGGCGCCCGTGTGCGTTGTTTCGCGTAAGCCGGCGTCCCGTAACGCTGTTATTGCTGGCAGCCAAGACGTCGGAAAAGGTACCCGCCTTCTCTGTTCATGTTGGCCGGTCGCTTGGCTACTTCTATTGCCTCTCTAATCTTCGTCCTGAAAGTAAGACGCTGTTTCACCAAAATCACTCTGCCGCACTCATATTGGAGTTCCGCCACAGAAGTAGGACATATCTTTCGCGTTCAGATATTCGTGTGCTGATGGTCGCCCCGTCTCGCCTACATACACTAAACTCCAGCAGCGTCGAGTTTTTCAACTGCATCTTTCGTTGTGCGAAGAACATCTTTTATTTTGTTGCTGCAACGGAAAATTAGCTTGCTGCCTGCCCGGCGGAGAATTTTTCGCAGCGGTTCGGATAAGAGCCACGTCTTCAGGTATATAAGAAACAAAGTTTTCTCATTCAGCAGCAGTGTCTGGTCCCGGCGGACGTTCGAGTCCTCCCTCGGGCATGGGTGTGTGTGTTCGTCCTTAGGATAATTTACGTTAAGTAGTGTGTAAGCTTAGGGACTGTTGACCTTAGCAGTTAAGTCCCATAAGATTTCACACACATTTGAACAGCAAACAGAGACACCCTGAAGAAGGTCATTTGCAACAGTGACCGAAACGTCGGTTGTTTTACACGTTGACAATGCGGTCACGAACCCAGAAAATTTTTATTGGCTGTGACAATGCTGCAGAAGCCTACGTTTATATCTAGAGCGAATTAGTTTACTATAGGAGATATTTTAATCCTACTCATGCAACTAAACTTAAAAACAAGGGTTTCTTGTTTTTTACTGGCTACCAGTTCTAATGTAGACATTCGTCAGTAGAATAGAAGAGATGCCCAGGAGAAATGATTTTAAAACTTTAAAACTCATGTTACTGCGCAAGTGATTAAAATTTTTTATTGTTGCATGTTGCGGGTACGTGCATCAGTATTCTTCTCAAGTGGTGATGGCTCATTTCTGACGAATTTTACTAGCTAAAATATGTATTTTGACGACGCAATCTAAAGGCCTAGCTTCTTGAAAAGGTACCTACTTTCTTTCTAAGTGAGCTACACCAGAAAATTATTTCCTATGACAGTAATGATTGAAAATGTGCTAGATATGTTTGTTTTCAAGATTAGTAATTATACGAAGAGCAAAAGTAGCTGAACTCAATTGCTACGCTCAGTATTACACTTCTTACAGTTGGAGCGCTCTGACCAACTTACTGACACCTGCTCATGTGCTACATTACTTTTTGGTATGACTATTTGTTGTACGGAACTGAATGTAGAGTGTTTCTTCAAAATTTACTGAGGTTACATTTCCTGAGAATCAATAATACTTCGGAAAATATCATTTACTATCTCTTCTGTTGCTTTTGTCTAATGGAATTTCCAATAATACTAACATCCTCTGCAAATGTACCAGTTTTACTTGTTGAATGTTAGGTGAAAGGTCATTCATATACATTAGAATAGTAGTGGTCCCAAAATTTGAACCTGTGTTTCTCCCTCTGCAGTTATAGCTCACTCGCAAAAATTTTCTATCCTTCCTACATTATCTGAATTATTCAGTGGAACCTTTTGCATTCTGTTTGTCAAGAATAACTGAAACCCGTTTTGTGAAAAGCCATCCGTTCCAAAAAATACCATTGGTGATATACACTCCTGGAAATTGAAATAAGAACACCGTGAATTCATTGTCCCAGGAAGGGGAAACTTTATTGACACATTCCTGGGGTCAGATACATCACATCATCACACTGACAGAACCACAGGCACATAGACACAGGCAACAGAGCATGCACAATGTCACCACTAGTACGGTGTATATCCACCTTTCGCAGCAATGCAGGCTGCTATTCTCACATGGAGACGATCGTAGAGATGCTGGATGTAGTCCTGTGGAACGGCTTGCCATGCCATTTCCACCTGGCGCCTCAGTTGGACCAGCGTTCGTGTTGGACGTGCAGACCGCGTGAGACGACGCTTCATCGAGTCCCAAACATGCTCGATGGGGGACAGATCCGGAGATCTTGCTGGCCAGGGTAGTTGACTTACACCTTCTAGAGCACGTTGGGTGGCACGGGATACATGCGGACGTGCATTGTCCTGTTGGAACAGCAAGTTCCCTTGCCGGTCTAGGAATGGTAGAACGATGGGTTCGATGACGGTTTGGATGTACCGTGCACTATTCAGTGTCCCCTCGACGATCACCAGTGGTGTACGGCCAGTGTAGGAGATCGCTCCCCACACCATGATGCCGGGTGTTGGCCCTGTGTGCCTGGGTCGTATGCAGTCCCGATTGTGGCGCTCACCTGCACGGCGCCAAACACGCATACGACCATCATTGGCACCAAGGCAGAAGCGACTCTCATCGCTGAAGACGACACGTCTCCATTCGTCCCTCCATTCACGCCTGTCGCGACACCACTGGAGGCGGGCTGCACGATGTTGGGGCGTGAGCGGAAGACGGCCTAACGGTGTGCGGGACCGTAGCCCAGCTTCATGGAGACGGTTGCGAATGGTCCTCGCCGATACCCCAGGAGCAACAGTGTCCCTAATTTGCTGGGAAGTGGCGGTGCGGTCCCCTACAGAACTGCGTAGGATCCTACGGTCTTGGCGTGCATCCGTGCGTCGCTGCGGTCCGGTCCCAGGTCGACGGGCAGGTGCACCTTCCGCCGACCACTGGCGACAACATCGATGTACTGTGGAGACCTCACGCCCCACGTGTTGAGCAATTCGGCGGTACGTCCACCCGGCCTCCCGCATGCCCACTATACGCCCTCGCTCAAAGTCCGTCAACTGCACATATGGTTCACGTCCACGCTGTCGCGGCATGCTACCAGTGTTAAAGACTGCGATGGAGCTCCGTATGCCACGGCAAACTGGCTGACACTGACGGCCACGGTGCACAAATGCTGCGCAGCTAGCGCCATTCGACGGCCAACACCGCGGTTCCTGGTGTGTCCGCTGTGCCGTGCGTGTGATCATTGCTTGTACAGCCCTCTCGCAGTGTCCGGAGCAAGTATGGTGGGTCTGACACACCGGTGTCAATGTGTTCTTTTTTCCATTTCCAGGAGTGTATTATTAATTAGGGCTTATACCGTTTGACGAGAGAACGTATAAATAGCGTTCCCAGTCGAACAATCTTTCTGGAATCCAAACTGTGATATTCTACGTAAATTGCTACAACTTATCCATAGCATTTGCAACAGGGGGTATCTTTATCCTTTGATTTATGAACTTGAAATCGAAGCTAACAGTTCATTATTGAATTTACAATGGACTGATTATAGAATTTGTCAATTAAAACTAATTAACAATTATTTATTTGATTTTATTCTCCTTGGGACTTGGGAACCCCCCCGCCCCCAGCGCCCCCTTCCCCACCTATGGCTGTAATACCAAGGATATATTTCAAGTGGTTGAGATTTTGGTTTTAAATAGTTAAAACGAAATGAACCTTCGCGTCGTTATCTTGGAACATATTTTTATGAAGCTGACCGTTTTTATTTTCGTTGTTTGTCCTGCTGTTGAACAAGTAACATGGATAGGTGTTTACGTGGTAGTTCTATTGAAAGAGTGCTTAAAGAACTCTTGAACGAAACTGATTTAGATAACTGTGAAGTGGATGATGATACTGGAGAAACAGGAAGTGATTCACCGTCCGAGGATGAAGATGAGATGACATTCAGCCCGTCCCACCAAATGCTAATGGTACCAACTATGACAGATTCATTGCCAAAAGTTGACGCGAGTAAGTTACAGAGCCATCTCGAGAATACCGGCGTTCTGAAAAAAATGTAGTGCATGAAAGAACGGGGCTAAGACACCAGCGAAAACCTGAGCCTGAGGAAAAGTCTATAGAGCTCTTTTTTGCACCACATGTTATGAATCTAATAAACTACACTCAAATGAAGATGCTTCTAGACTAGGTATTCAACACACCGATGAAGATGAGTTATTTCTTTATATAGGACTCTTACTAATCATGGGGTCAAATAATGAGAATAAGATACCTGTCCCAGATTTATGGTCTATGCTTCAATGCCGCAAAGTGTACTATGTATCAATGGGTCGGACCCGATTTTTGGAATTGGCTAAAATATTGAGATTTGATGATAAGAATACAAGAGAAATTCGTCCACAGACTGACAGATTTGCTCCAGTGAGGAAAATGTTTGAAAGCTTGAATTCCATTGTATTTCTTTCCTGGCCTACACACTACAGTGCATGAGATGATGTCTTCGTTGAGTGGTCGCTCACCATTCATTGTATTTCGAAAAGAAAAACCTGGAAAATATGGCATTCTAATTAAGAATGCTGTTACATTGTGCGACTAGGTATGTGATCAGCATGGACGTCCATTCAGGAAAGTCTGGAAATGCACATCATCTAAATGGATGCTGTAAAGACACTAATAAAACCCATTGAGAAACCAGGCGTCATTGTTACCACGCATCGGTACTACACATATGTGGAATTTGCTGAGACTCTACGGAATGATTCTCAGCTCACACTTGTTAGCACTCTTGGTCGAGCAGACGACACACACCTAAAGAGGTGAAGACTACAATTGCTTGCAGTGTACGCTCATTCATCTTTGCATGTACTAACCCTCAGACACGGAGGCCAGCAGTTACTCTCGCATCAGCTTTGGTGCTCAAGAAAGCAAGGCAACTGCTCTTGATGCTTTCGACTTATCATTCAGGAAGGGTGATTACACTCAAAAAAGACTAACATAAGTATTTTTTATAATTCTACAAAGGGAGGTGGGGACACAATAGACTATATGACAAGACATTACAGCACGAAGAGAGGAACAAGAAAATGGCCTACATCGCTCTTCCACTCACCCACTGATATTGTTGTTGTTGTTGTTGTTATTGTGGTCTTCAGTCCTGAGACTGGTTTGATGCAGCTCTCCATGCTACTCTATCCTGTGCATGCTTCTTCATCTCCCAGAACCTACCGCAACCTACATCCTTCTGAATCTACTTAGTGTATTCGTCTCTTGGTGTCCCTCTACGATTTTTACCCTCCACGCTGCCCTCCAATACTACGTTGGTGATCCCTTGATGCTTCAGAACATGTCCTACCAACCGACCCCTTCTTCTAGTCACGTTGTGCTACAAACTTGTCTTCACTCCAGTTCTATTCAATATTTCCTCATGTATTATGTGATCTACCCATCTAATCTTCAGCATTATTCTGTAGCACCACATTTCGAAAGCTTCTATTCTCTTCTTGTTCAAACTATTTATCGTCCATGTTTCACTTCCATACATGGCTACACTCCATACAAATACTTTCAGAAATGACTTCCTGACACTTAAATCTATACTCGATGTTAACAAATTTCTCTTCTTCAGAAACGCTTTCCTTGCCATTGGCAGTCAACATTTTATATCCTCCCTACTTCGACGATCATCAGTTATTTTGCTCCCCAAATAGCAAAACTCCATTACTAGTCGAAGTGTCTCATTTCCTAATCTAATTCCCTCAGCATCACCATAATTTATTCGACTACATTCCATTATACTCGTTTTGATTTTATTATTCCTCTCTTTAAAACACTTCCATTCCGTTCAACAGCTCTTCCAAGTCCTTTGCTGTCTCTGATAGAATTACAATATAGCAGCAATAAATGCATATTTAGTTTTCCTTCCCAACTTTTCACATAGGAAAAGGAATTTGCTAAATCATAGAAGTGTTTTTCTCATTGACTTAAGGTTCTGAACGAACAAGGCCTGATATAGATAAGCGAGCTCGAAATTTGTGCAGGCTTGAGGAGCCAGTAATAATTACAACGGAAAGCATCACACAACGGAAGCTTAGCCGCTCTATGAAAGTTTCACCATCAATAGCAGGGCCAGGAACACGTGAACGGCGCCTCTTTAGCTGCCAAGAAGCTGCATCCAAAAAGATCAAGTACAACAAGTTGGGAAAATCAGCTGTTACCCAATCTCAGTGCCACAAATACGACTATGGAAAACACTGCAAGAAGACAGTGTTGCGTAAAAAATCTGTTTCAGAATGAGACAATGCTGTTTGTTTCACGTTGCGGACTGAAATTAGATAGTTGTGTTTCATGAGAGAGCAAAACTGTGAAGGTTACTGGAAAAAAAATTATACAAAGTGTATTTTATGATTTGTTGATTTTGTTCCTGTCATAATTTAATTTTTTCTTATCAATTATACAAAAGTTGTTTCTAATCAGTTCTTAGTGTTCTCAGTCGTATGAGAAGTAAATAAACTCGAATTATGACAAATTAAAGTGTCATTCTCTTTCTGTACCTCTGAGGAATTCCCTCCTCACCCAAACACAGAACCCTCCCATCCGCCCGCGTTGGTAGCACATGTAACAAATATTATCTTAATAATACCCGGGTTAAGTTAGGCATCCTATTGCAAATTAGAGCAGATTACATGAAATTATTTATTAGTCAGTTAATTAACCAATGCTATAAGCCATTTTGTGCAGAAAAATTGAAGTAGTAAAAAAATGTAGTCGGAGTTCGGTTTCTAACAGTAATTAGGGCAAAAAAACAATTACTAACGTTAATAATCTGGATGTTTGTTGCTAATTATTGTAATTTCAGAGAAATTATAGGAAAATGGGGCTGGCAGACATTCCGTTGGTGTGGGTCACCTTCCTGAAATATGCTCGTTAAGTCACAGGGTTTTGCATGTTGTGAACTGCAGTACCACTAGCAGTTAATTGTATTTTCAGCTTATGAGTGCTCCATTGAAACCAAGTTACATCAAATTATATAGAACACCCGTAATGGTAACCTAAATAATAAACTGAAGTGTGATTAAGTCTAAATAATATCTTGAGATTTTTATGTAAGTGTTACATGCCAATAGTTAAATGTACTGAAAATGAGATAAAAGTAAGCAAAGAAATTGGTACTTTATGGATGTATAAAAGCGTATCAAATGGGAAAATCTTTGTGCTTTGTCACTGTCTCTACTCCGGTGTACGTCGTCAGAACGTTAAATTCTGATCTACCCTCCTTCGTGCTGTCAACGTCTACGTTATCACACAGTCAGTCACGACGAGCGTTGTAACCGAGCTCGCGAGCATACTTTCGCAGGCAGAGATCATCAACACTGGAGACAGCGCAGTTCGATAGATTGAAGGGTGATTGCGCGTGTAAGTGCGTTAGTGTGCGCGTGTGTGGCGGCCGCACTAGTCGGAGCTGATATGCCACCGGACTGCGGGCCGCTGCTCATTAGCATACAACACCCGCGCCGTCCGCGGCCACACTCGCAATATTAATTAGCATTTTAGTAACTTTACGCCGCATTAAATCTACAGTGTTTGTGGCCGCGCTCGTAGTTGCCGCGACACAACGTGCAACGAAATGAAATGCAATCTCCACTTCCACTAGGCTATTTCACGCAGGTTGTGAAATAATTCATGCGACACGTTTTAACGGTATAAAGTTTTCTGTTCCTGTCGCTGACAATAAAGTTCCGTACGCGTAATGGTTTTCGGAAGTGATGTTTTGGCATTTAGTCATTCTTCTTGATGATGCTTTCGGATCTGATGCAAGGTTGTACAGTAGCTTTCAATTTTAAGCAAAAATGTCATAATGCGATCATATTTTACGTACACTTTCTAAGAGAAATACAGTAAATTTAGTACCTTACCCTTATGTCCATCTGCATGTGTTCAAAACTTAACCGATTTCCTTTATTTTGGATGAAGGGGTGCAAATCGAGATGACATCAGCGTGTGATATTCGGCGTCGCATCCATGGATTCTAAATGTGGAGAATGTTAAAACAACGCTTGTTAGTTCTTTTAGCCGGTCTTGTACTCTGTGCTTTATTGGAAGTAGCTTGGGTTCCATTTTAATTTACAGTTCGCAGAAACACCACCAATTTAGTTTATAGTGCACAGATACACAAATGTACTTTAATGCGTTAGATCACTGGGTAGGTTAGTCATGATAACACAAGCTGGGTGTTTTGCAAGGTTTATCCTGAGAAGACAGAAAACCAGCTAAGATGAAGTTCATGAGATAGTTCGGTATTCTGAAGAGCAAGGGTGAGGTCTCGGAATATGGTGTCAATTGTATACAACTGGTAAACTGATAAACAGAGAATAGCAATGTTTGAGATGTGGTGTTACTAAATAATTTTGTATATGAAATGCATTTAATCATTCTTCATGGCGACTGCTTTCGGATCTGATACAACGTTGTACAGTTGTTTCTGCACAAATTCGGCAAGGTAAGGATTATTAGAGAAAACTAGAAGAGGTGCTGGGACAGGTGTGAAGGCTTTTCCATGGTGCTAGAAGAAGACATGGAGAACAAAGAGAGTGAGGGACAAAGGGAGAAAGAGATAAAAAATTGTTGTGGGATTTTGGTGTGAGTTCTCCCTTGAGATGGAAATAAGAGGAAACCATAACGGAGCTCATGGAAGGTCTAATAACATAAAAAGAACTGTCATGAGTAAAACAAGGAACTCAGCTCGATTTATAACTTTACGAAGCAAGAGATGAGAGTCTTACCGGTGCCTTCAAACACTCTTGGGAAAGGGGAGTAAAGGAAATTGTCTTTATCTGAAATTCCATATTTATTGGCAAGGTATGGTGCCACCGTATATTAGTCATAAAATTCTGTGAAAATGTTTCTTTCTCTTACAAATATGGCTCCAGGCCAAACGAGTGCATTTATTAGCACAGAGAAGGTTAGGGCACGTCTGCATGTACATCTAGACACTCCACAAGCCACCATGCAGTTAGAGCGAGGAGAAAAGATTGTTGTGCTGATACTTATTCAGGTTGTCAACACGCCCTGACTTAAGCACACTACTATACATAGTAAGTGATGTTAGTATTAAGACAATGTAACGCCTGTTTCAGGTGCTGCAAGCTGAGAAGTTGGTTATTATTGTCACGCAACTGACAACCTCACAGCGAGCGGAAGAAGCCATCGGCATTGTAGTCGCCTCCAGCCACTATTATTCAAATACAAACTGGCGTTCTCTTTATTTAACGAAAATAATTTATGTACGGTTTATCAAAGTTCAGTTCATATTAGTAAAATATAATTGCATAGTCTGATAAGCAATGAAGTATACGGATGTGCTGTGATTGAAAAAGTACAGAACTGTGTTGGGATTTATTTCAATGATTTCTATATTAATGACAGTGTCGAATCGTCCTGCGGAGACATATTACCGGAAATAGACGCATGAACGGTACTTCGACTGAAGTATATTATAGCGAAATACCTCTGAAAATAATAGCTAAGGCGATAGAAAGTTTAATGCAATATTACGTTGTTTCTGATTTTTGAGACAGAATCTTTAAACTACTTGGCGAAAAATATTACTTATAAGTATTCTCCCAGTTCATATGAAATTTGTTGGAAAGTTATTCTAAGCTACGTATTAAACAGGGAGTTTGCAATAGCAGTGGCGATCTTGACCGATTTTGACATCTTGTACAGCGTCTATGGACAGCGCAGCAATCGAAAATATTGAAGTTATATGACGTAACACTCACATAAGCTACCAATGGAACATTCCTTATTGATGGTATTAGATTGGTTTGTGCCCCTGATCTGTGAAATACAAGATCTGCACTGTTAAAATTTGTCGAGTAAAGCTAGAAACTGTTGTGCTCAAGGGCTGAAGGCTTGCATGCTGCTGCGTAAATACGTGTTTTCGGGTTAGATATAGGAGAAATAATCGATACAGAGCAATCTTAAAAGTTATTTTCAGCGACTGGATACAGCTTTGTGGAATTATCTGGTCCGTGTAACTGCTACGAATCACGAACGTGTAGTTATACGTATACGACGAATGTAAACACCAAAGTGCACACGGTTGACACAAACGGTCTGATAGGTATTCCACTACGCGCTGTCTATAGGGTGTTACAAAAAGGTACGGCCAAACTTTCAGTAAACATTCCTCACACACAAATAAAGAAAGGATATTAAGTGGACATGTGTCTGGAAACGCTTAATTTCCATGTTAGAGCTCATTTTAGTTTCGTCAGTATGTACTGTACTTCCTCGATTCACCGCCAGTTGGCCCAATTGAAGGAATGTAATGTTGACTTCGGAGCTTGTATTGACATGCGACTTATTTCTCTACAGTACTGGCATCAAGCACATCAGTACGTAGCATCGACAGGTTAGTGTTCATCATGAACGTGGTTTTGCAGTCGGTGCAATGTTTACAAATGCGGAGTAGGCAGATGCCCATTTGGTGTATGGATTAGCACGGGGCAATAGCCGTGGCGCGGTACGTTTGTATCGCGACAGATATCCAGAACGAAGGTGTCCCGACAGGAAGACGTTCGAACAATTGATCGGCGTCTTGAGGAGCACGGAATATTCCAGCCTATGACTCGCGTCTGGGGAAGACCTAGAACGACGAGGACACCTGCAATGGACGAGGCAATTCTTCGTGCAGTTGACGATAATCCTAATGTCAGCGTCAGAGAAGTTGCTGCTGTACAAGGGAACGTTGACCACGTCGCTGTATGGAGAGTGCTACGGGAGAACCAGTTGTTTCCGTACCATGTACAGGGTGTGAAGGCACTGTTAGCAGCTGAGTGGCCTCCACGGGTACACTTCTGCGAGTGGTTCATCCAACAATGTGCCAATCCTCATTTCAATGCAAATGTTCTCTTTACGGATGAGGCTTCATTCCAACGTGATCAAATTGTAAATTTTCACAATCAACATGTGTGCAATCACGCAATTGTGCAATCACGTCAACAATACAGATTTTCTGTGAACGTTTGGGCAGGCATCGTTGGTGATGTCTTCATTGGGCCCCATGTTCTTCCACCTACGCTCAATAGAGCACGTTATCATGATTTCATACGGGATTCTCTACCTGTGCTGCTAGAACATGTACCTTTACAAGTACGACACAACATGTGGTACATGCACGATGGAGCTCCTGCACATTTCAGTCGAAGTGTTCGTACGCTTCTCAACAGCTGATTCGGTGACCGATGGATTGGTAGAGGCGAACCAATTCCATGGCCTCCACCCTCTTGACTTTCATTTATGGGGGCATTTGAAAGCTCTTGTCTACGCAACCCCGGTGCCAAATGTAGAGACTCTTCGTGCTCGTATTGTGGACGGCTGTGATACAATACGCCATTCTCCAGGGCTGCATCAGCGCATCAGCGATTCCATGCGACGGAGGATGGATGCATGTATCCTAGCTAACGGAGGACATTTTGAACATTTCGTGTAACAAAGTGTTTGAAGTCACGCTGGTACGTTCTGTTGCTGTGTGTTTCCATTCCATGATTAATGTGATTTGAAGAGAAGTAATAAAATTAGCTCTAACATGGAAAGTAATCGTTTCCGGACACATGTCCACATAACATATTTTCTATCTTTGTGTGTGAGGAATGTTTCCTGATAGTTTGGCCCTACCTTTTTGTAACACCCTGTATAATGGCTCCGTAAGAACTTAATTTCACTTATTTACTTGATCGTTAGGTGACATTTACGCTGGCGTCAGTGGAATCGTTCTGCAGTCAGCTTCAGGTGCCGGTCCTCTTGAGTTTTCCGCTAACGTTTCGCAAAATAACGCCGTCCTCCTTCCAAGGATTACCATTTTTCACGAAGCGCCTCCGTAATGCTCGTGTGTTGGAGACTTCCTTGGGGCACTTCCGGCGCTACCCTTGTGTAGATGAACGCTGGCTTGTCTTACTTTAGAAGTATTCGGCCAACGCGCATATCAGGTGACATATTCCGTATACTCTTACCTTCGTTAACAGCCTCCAGTGGCTCGCAGTGTCTAACGGTTTCCGGGAAATTTGTAACACAGAGTCTGCCTGTTGCCCTTCATCCATGGTTTGCAGTCTATCGTGCGATAAAAGGACAAGCCGTGTTTCGCACGAGAGATGCTTTCCAAATGAGTGCAGATTTGTGGACAGAAGCTTTTCGTTCTCAAGGGAATTTGTTGTATTTCTACTGAGAATAGGTTCAAGAATTCGCCAGCAATCCGATGTAAAGGATATTGGTCCATAGTTTTGCGATTCCGTTATTTTATCCTTCGTACGTACAGGATTCATCTACCCCTCCTTCCAGTGGCTTGGGGCTTAACGCTTGGCGAGAAGCTTGCAATAAACGCAAGCTATCTAAGGGTCCTATGTCGTGTAGTACTCTCCGTAAAAGTAAATTGGATTCCATCCTGTCCTAGTGACCAAAAACCATCAGAGTTACTGATAGCTTCAAACAAGTAATAGACAAGATGGCAATTTCAGTCTATAATCTTCAACAAAATACAGCAAAATTTGTCGCAAATACTTTTTACGGTGAGGGATTGGCTGCTGACGTATCACGAATGTGACAGAACGAGAATGATTTTAATTATGTCGAGAATCCGACAATATCAGTTGCCCTCGTTTAACTCTCCTTCTCTTCTTGTCGTTGCAATGTCATACTTTAAATTCTCCGTTGCAAGATGCGCTCCTTTTTTGGAGTTTCAGGTGATCATCTTCAAATAATATATCGTAGTAGGAAACTCTCGCTCAGTCAATAAATTTACAAACCAGTACCAATGCCTTGGTAGAATCTGATTTTTGATTATAGTTTCCTTTCTATCGATACGACGTTTGAAAACCACGGTGGCCAAACAAATAGTCAACCTCTCCAGATCGCACGCTAATACAGCGTAGCACTTCCTATAGCCTTAATAATTGCTTGAGTGCGATATTAAAAAAATTTAGGCAAGTTTCTGCACCAGAAAAATGATATCTATTCAGATTTAGTGTCAGTCGCTTAAGAGTGGTGTTAGAAGCGTTACTATGAGGCTTCACTTTCAATACACCCCGTAACGGTCGTGAGCGTCAGTTTTCTTTGAGGTTGGACGTGGTGAGTTGATTTTTGTCACGAATGTTTTGCGGGCGACAAAGACCCCATTACCAACATCTCAGTGAGTTTTGACAAGTTCGTGTTATAGGGCTACAAGAAGCTCGATGTTCCTTCTGCGATACTGAGGAAAGCCTTGGCAAGAACGTAACTACTGTACTTGACTGCTGGTAGAGGTGGTCACGAGAATATACGTTCGTAAGAAGACCGGGCTCCGGACGACGACCGAGAGTCAAGACCATCACGTTGGCGTATGGATCTGCTTATCGTACTGCACCTCCAGTAGCAAACTGAGCAGCAGTTGAGACCACAATGAAATAACGAACTGTTACATATCGGTTATATCAAAATTAACTCCAACCAGACTCCCTCTAGCTTGCATTCCACTGACTTCAAACCAACGTCATTTGCAACTTCAGTGATGTCAAGCGAGAGCTCATCGGAAGGCAGGACGGAGGTCTGTTGTGTTTTCTGGTGAAACCTGGACCTGCGTCGGGGCCGGTGATGGCCGCGGTTCATTAGAAGGAAGCCAGTTGAGAGTCTGTGATCAACACGTCTGCGTGCTAGACACACTCGACCTACATCTGGTGTTACGCTATGATGCGATTCCGTATGACAGCAGGAACACTCTCGTGGTTATCTTACGTTCCCTGGTTGCAAATTTATACGTCAATCTTATGATTACACCTGTTTTGCTGCCGTTCATGAACAGCATTCCAGTCGGGTTTTCAAACGCCAGTCCACATAATAATGCTCTGCACGTTGTCGATAAGTTGTCTTGGCCTGCCCGATCACCTGATCCGTCACCAATCAAGCACATATGGGACACCATCGGACGAAAACTCCAGCGTCATCCACATTCAGCATTAATCGTTCGTGTATTCACCAACGAAGTGCTACTGGGGTGGAATTCCATCCCACAAACTGGCATCTGGTAGCTGTGCAACACAATACTTGGATGTTTGCATTCTGGAGACTACACCGGTTATTAATGTACCAGTATTTCACATTTGAGATTTCTTATATCGCACTTAGATTAACCTGTGATTTTGAAATATTAATAACTTGTATGAGTCACTTAGACAAACGTATTCATGAAATTTCATTACTGTACGTTAGTTATTTTTCAGCCTTGTTTTTTTTCTTCATTTTATTTTCCGGTATGTCATTGAGACGTTCTGCGGCTCGCGTTGGTGCCATTGCTAGGTTCGCATCGTTTAGTTGGTATAGTTACGGTTGTCGTCTTCTTCTTGTGTTCATCGGCGCCACTCCTTTTGCAAGCTTTGTCTGTCCGCTAGTTGCAGCAACGACTGTTGTCGATATCTAGTAACGGTGGTACTGTCTTCGGGGCGACGTTGTGGTGTTTCTGTGTCGTGTGAGTCGGCAGTTTGGTTGGGGACGGACGAGCAGCCAGGTCCGCGCAGCGCCAGAACACGCCAGGACCACAGGTGGCACGCATGCACTGCCGGATGGAGGGGCTGTAGGTGCGAGGGGTACAACCTCATTGTCAGTTGAGTGGACCTTAATTCAAGTAGTGACACGTCCACCATTGTGAGATCTCGCCATTTGCTTGCCTGTTGCTGCTCGCAGTGTTGCCGAGATGAAGAGCAGCGAATGGAGCGTTTGGGGAAGGTGCACCTAATTAGCCTTCCTCCACTTTTAATAATTAATTGTTGCATTCTATATGTTATTATTTGTCATGTTCATCCAGTGGTATTTCTCCTGTGTTTGGCTGCTAACGCCCCAGTTATCTGCCCGGAGCTTAGTGTATGTTATAGCAGTGTACTTTTTCTCGCCTTGCCGCTGCTGTCCGGTAAGGCGTGTAGTGCGACAGCTTACTTGATTTATGGGCCGGGTGGTGTTTTTTTTTTTTTTCCTACTCTGGTAGTAGTGGTTCCCTGAAGATATAGTGCTGCCTGCCGGTTCCACCTTGGTTGTGTTATTCCGTCGTTGCATTGGTCATCGCACGTTACGTACATTCGGCAAATGATTATTGGTCATGTGTTTAAACTGACACTAGTCTGAGTCACCATGTCGTGAAGTGAATGGTACTCTTGGCTGCCTGTCTCATAGTTTGAAAAGTTTTGAAAGACTTTACCAGGTCGACCCGTGGAGAATCGTCTGCGACCGCGTCCCCCCCCCCCCCCCACCCTTCCTCCTTGGTTTGGTCACATTTGATGATTGTTTTTAGAAAAGATATACATTAATGACTGTAATTTCAAGTTGGAAGATGTTTAACTGGTTCTTAAAAGGATTGCTAGGCAGTCCTTCAGCCGTGAAACAGTTTTAAATTATTACCATTGGAGCCTTGAGCCGAGAAACAGTTTGAATTTGTTTTCATTAAGGCCTCCAGCCTTAATTTATTGTCACCTTTTATTTGTTGGTGTTTTCAAATAAATTGTACGTGATTAAAAAAATAAACTAACCGACAGTAATTGATTACGGCCCCGTCCACAATCGCAACCCAATCCTGCCTTCCTTGGTACCAGGTCTCAGTCATATCCACGTGGGGCAATCAGTGAAGACTAGTACACGTACAGCTACGAGGGCTGTCCAGAAAGTAAGTTACGATCGGTCGCGAAATGTAAACGACTATGAAAATCCCATAAAGCTTTGAAAAGATGTGTTGGGCAGTGTCTCAAGTATGACTCTAGGTAGAATTATGTCGCTCTTTTCATTCCTGAGCTCTTAGTGAGTGCGTAAAGGTGTTATAGAAAATAGTGTCTCCCGCCAAGTACGAGGGTGAGAATTTTCCCCTGAAGCTATGCAACCAACATTACATAACTGTCGTGCGGTTTCTTCTTCAAGACAATTCTCAGCCTCATTCTGCAGGGGCAATGAAGATGTTCCTGCATAGTTTCAATTGGAAATGTTTGGTTACCCACAATACAGCCCATAATTGTCTCCCATTGAGTTTCATCTCTGCTCAAACGAACCGCTGGCTATGAAGACAACATTTTGGCACAGACAACGAGCTTAAGGCCAGCGTAGAGAATTGGCGGAATGCACTGGCGGCTGCCTTCTATGATGAGGGTATTGGAAAGTTGGTACAACGCTACGACGAATGTCTGAGTCAGAACGGCGACTACGTAGAGAAGTAGCTGAAAGGTGTAGCTAACTGTTACAAATGAAACATTTCTGATTTTCACTGTGATTTTCATTTCGCGATCAATCGTAACTTACTTTCTGTACAGCCCTCGTATTAAAAGAGCGGTGATAATGTCAGTTGCGCTTCACCAGTTGCTCTAAATAGTTCCAGACAGTTTATATCGGAATAAAGTCGGATGCTCTACAAGGCTAGTCAACGTGCGATACAATATCTGAGTGGTCGCCAACGTAGAAACGCCAGCGTACAGCAATGTGAATGCTACTATTGTTATCTTGGGAGGTAGCATAGTCAGCAGGGAGAAAAACTTGTCTCCCGAGAAATTCGATTTAAAACATCCTGTTTCACGTTCAAGGTGCCCTGACTGAGTGGGCAAAACATGTGCTTCAAGAAACATTCGTGTACATCACTGAGCCACCTCCAGATTATGAGAGTTAAACGCCTCATTAGAGCATAGGTTGTCTCGTCGCCTTACATAACTGGAAACGAGACTAACCCGCAACTTTGTGTACCGCAGTTAGCGCCTCCAGTCACCTATTGTCCATATTTGCATTATGTGGGACACTGATAATAGTCAGTTCAATGTGCCGCTGCGATGAATGAACTGACTCCAAATGAGTTTGGCTCGCAGTTTCCACGCCATCGTTCACTCTGTAGTTGGTTGACGTTGGTAGCTTCAATCATAGTGTGGGCTTGGGCACATCCTAACATCGCAGCTTCTTCCTGTTACTCTGTTTTGTGTCCACGTTAACCCAGCTTACGGCGTTGATTCCAAATAACTTGAATGCACGCCCCACTTAACTGCCATAACTTAAGTGAACGGAGTTGGCTCACCTGCCCGCCAAACCATCTACTGTGTTTTAAAGTGACCACTGTGAGGTATTAAGAGTATGATACATGCGTACTGTTCGTGATAACGCAGTATACGCCATCGGTCTTGAATTACAGTGGGTATCGTATCAACTGGCCTTCTGATTTACTATTGTTTTTTCTGGCCTTCTGAGTTTCTGTTGGTTTTCTTAGGCTGCCCCCAAAATTAAAGAAATCATTTGTTTTTTCGTCTTATTCGAGACATGCTGCCACTGGATTGTATGTCTGCAGTTGCTGAGCACTGAAGAAACTGGATGATTTTTATTTCAACCGTCTCGTTTTCACTGATATAGTGGTGTCGCGCTGACACGCTCATTCTCAAAAAACGCCTTGGTATTAACCGTAATTATTTATTCAGCATGGTTCAAAAGGCACGAACAGCTACTGTACAGCAAAGTATACAATGGGCAACAGCTGTTACAACTGATTGAGTTTGGTTGTGCCAGTCAACACCATACTGATCGAATAATTACAGTTAATAGCAAAGTGTGCGGTTTGTGAATGGGCGTGTCGGCTTCAAACAGGTAACCACTACACTTAATTTGATATCAATGCATCTGAGACGGACGAAAAAAAAATTATCCACTTTCCTCAGATATCACGCCAATTCGACTCAGCTTCAACTAATTTTTGTTATGTTTCGAAACTGATGTAATATGGTTCGAAATAATCGTAAAGTACATCAGGTTTTCTTCTAAATTGATTGTCATATTCCACGTGATTAGAGTACGAAAGAATATCCTTTACCCTGTCAGTAGATGTTAGTAGTTCATTGCAGTGACTCTGCGATAATGATAAAATCTAATTCAATCTTAAAATGTTTTGGAGAGTACTGAAGTGTTAGTGTTGGCGTCGTGTTACAGGGAGTCATCGAATATGGCTTCATGCCACGACTGGTAGTGACTTACGGATATCTGACGGCACAACGCTGCATCACGGTCATACTGCATCCTAATAAGTTACCTTTTACGCAACATTATCATGGTGCCACTTTTCAACAACAAAATGCTCGTTCACATATGACACGTACTTATATGAATTGTCTGCGTGATGTCAGGTACTCCGGTGACCAGCAAGATTCTCAGGTCTGTCCCCCGACACAGCATGACGAGATCAGCTCGGATATAAATTCCGTCCCACACTAGTACCCAGGATATCGAGAACCAGTTACGATAGCTGTGGTCCAGTTTTCCCAGGGAGAGGGTGCAAGGGCTTCACGACAACCTCCCCAACCAATCGGTGCATGCATTCAGACCAGAAGTGGCACTAGATCATGCTGTTAAGTTCTTCGTAAGTTTGACTCGAGTTTGTAATCATCGAAATAACATCGCATTCCCTCTGAAACTTGGAAATTTCATATCGTTTACTCCTTCCCTTCTCTTTGGCACGAATATGAAAAATAATGTAATTCACCTAACAGAAAGTAAGTGAGGAGACCTACAAGATTAAAATTATTTATAACTGCAGAAGGTTGCATTAAAAATGCTTCGTCAAATACGTCACACAAATTTTCTCCCGTTATTTTCCACTATTCGTCTCGTATTTTCAGTAACCCTTCTTCACCCCATTGCTGAATTCTGTTCTTAACGATTCATTAAATGGCTTACCTTATGTGAGGGGTTTGTACATTCTTAATACTGTTTCCCCATTATATATCCATTCAGATGAGAGAAAATTTCTGGTTCCTGATCTCGTGCTTCGATTGCTTCAGTATGTCATGCAAAGTGTCTTAAACAGTTCCCCCCTGTTAGTCGTATATTTGCCTTTGGCATCTAGAATTTCCTAATATACTACTGTCCTTCCTCTTTCAACACACATGTTGAAGATAGTTACAGGTAACGATGCTGATCTCCATTCTGGTGATGTAAAACAACGCGTTCATCGTCTTCTGTTTTATTACTGTCGCACCAACATACGGACACCATTTCAAGTCTCCTTTTACTTTTCTTTTTTCTGTAGTTTAATGATAAAAAATACCAGATACCTAAGTATTTTGACTATTACCTAAAGAAAAATTATTGAGGTATGTAACTATTTTCGTTTTTATTCCTACATTTAAGGATATTTCAGAAAGCTGTATAACACGCGATTAAAGTGTCTGTATTTAGTTTTCTATGGACGAAATTTTAATTTTTCTATTAGTATGTGTGGAAGTAATGTCCTGAATATCATAAACACACATTTGTTTGTTGTGCAGTCACGGAATTATAATATCCAGCAAATTAATGGGTCTGCTTCCTTCGTGTTCTACCTGCAAATTAATTCCGGAATGCAAATTACTCAATTTGTTTGCAAATTGATCTACTGTATCTTTACCTCACGTAAAAAATATACCTACATATTTTTCAAGTAAGTTATTTTATCATTAGTAGTCTTGGTTTTTATAATGTTAGGAAATGTTTATTCTCTCATCTCTGAAATGATATTTCTCATTGGGGCTTCATTTTACTGTTGATCCAATTTATTTTGTACAAATGGTTATAATTATGTCTGACAACGACGTGGGTGGAATCTAAACGTCCAACTTTTTCTTATCTGCGTCGTTTCTTTTATGTAAGCAGTACTTATTATATGTAGTGATCCATATATTGGTTATTAGTGTTAATTAAAATAACGAAAATATTAATTTCGTATGTTGTTGTTTCAGTGTGTCAGCCAGAACAGTACTTTGTGAACGATATGAATCGGAAAACAGGAATAGGGGAGAAAAATTTTTCGCAATGACAATTTATTGTCCTCAAAGGATATTTGATGATGGTCACTACCAAGAGAAAAGACGTGAGGTGAGTGTATGGATAGCAATTCTCTAAGGGCCTACTCCTGACGACAACAGTCTCATATTTAGCACATTCACAAGCTTCTCTGATGTCTATGAATCCTGCAAGGACAGCATTGTCCTCTGGAAACGATTGTACAGTGGTTTAAGGTTGCCTTGGTTGTTTGTAACACACTAGCTCAGCGCATGCTGCATCGTTAACGTAGAATGTCTGATCTGAAAAGATTCTTTTGTTTGTTTGTATTGAATGGAATTTTTGTTGTTCACAAGTTGCCTCAGCTTCTAAATATTCACTTTAATTAATACCGAAGACGCATGGTCTTTTCTGAATGTACTTGTGACGAACAATGGATTCTGGTTACTGGAGTTGGAAGCTTTTAATAATTCTGCCTTTTGCGTTGTTGTGGTGGTATTTCCGTAGAAACTTTCATCCCCAAACACATTTCTCAGTTTCCTACGTAGAAGCCACACAATTGGCTTTGAAATGTTTTAATATAAAAAATATTGTCTTAAAAATTCTCATCCCCTATTAGACTCCTTTGGTAAAGCATGGGTGCATTACCATTGTCCACTAGCTAAGGATCTCGATATCAGATTCGATAGAGTGCAAGACATAATCCTGAAGCAGTAAGGCTACTGGTTTACAGCTAGTGGATACCGTGGATACTGAATGCCTGACAATTATTAATTTTGGTGGCTGTTTGGTTCCAATCTTGCCACTTCCCGAATGATGATGATATGATAAGGACAACACAAACACACAGTCCACGGGTTAGTATTGATGGGAGCACATTCCTTGAGCTTATTGTTGCAAGCGACAGAGGCTGGTGTTAGCTCTGGGAACCGGAGTCGACGATGCAGTGATTTCATCCATAGTCACCTCGTCCCATTCAGTTTATGAGCCAGGCATCAGCTGGAAAGGTGATGCTCAAACTATTCTGTTGTTAATGGGACACATTGCTTATTGACTGCAAGGAATCAGATGCCTGCATCACTGGAGAACGGTGGTGCACAATATTAGAGAAATTAAGGTGTGCAGTTAAGGTAAAATACCCGGGGAAACTGCCGCAAGGCATGATGCTGCTTCATGATAACTCGCGGACCCATAGCGCAAATGTCATAACCATAAATCTCTCAGTCTTAAGTGGGAGACACGTAAGTATCTGTGATATTGTCCTGATCTTTTGCTATGGCACTCTCACGTCTTCGGTCCCTTAAAAAACCCTTGAAGGCTCGAAGTTTCCAGTCGGAGGACGGTGTGCAGAAGACAGTTATGGTCTTCTTCACGCAGCAGGACATGCTGTTTTACCAAACGGCTATCTTCAACCTGCCGGGTTAGTAGGATGATTGGTCCAATGCTTGTGGCGATTTTGCCACACTGGCATAACGGTTGGTTCTTTACAGTACAATCTTCGAGCCAAAAGTTCTTGATCGCACTTTATATACACCGGTGGAAAAAAAATCGCAACACCAAGAAAGAGTAGTGTGATATAAACCAAAGTTTCACGTTCCACATTTGAAAGATTTCTATTTCGTGATGGTCACATAAGAGTGGCTCTATCACCCCCCACCCCTCCCCACCCCCAGTAAGGATGCAAATCGGGTTTGCTTTAAGGTCTTGAGCGTTAATGATTGAGATTGGACATGGTGGATTGGTGTTAGTCAAGAATATCTTTAAAGCGACAAACTCTCCATTATCAGCACCTCAATGTGAGCGAGTTCGTGTTAAAGAGCAATGAGAATCTGGATGTCCCGTCTCCTATATTGCAGAAAGACTGTGCAGGAATGTACGCCATTGCTGACAACAATGATTACGGGAATGTATGGTCACATGAACACCGGGTTACAGGCTGCCACGTGGCCCTACAGAGAGCGAAGACCATCGTATTACGCATATAGCTCTGGCGCATCGTACTGCATTTGCAGCAGCAATTTGAGCAGCTGATGGCACCACAGTGACACAACGAACTGCAGCAAATAGGTTACTTCAAGGACAGCCCCAAGGCAGACTTCCTGTAACATGCATTCCAATGACCCCAAACCACTACCATTTGCGACTTCAGTGGTGTCAAGCAAGAGCTCATTGGAGGACAGGGTGGATAACTCTTGTGGTTTGTGATGAAAACTGGTTCGGCATCCGCCGTAGTGATGGCTGTGTGTTCGTTAGGAGGAGACCAGCTGAGGGCTTGCACCCAACCTGTGTGTTAAACTCGGTGGAACTACAACTGAAGTTATGGTCTTGTGTGAGATTTCGTATGATAGCAAGAGCCCTCTCGTGATTACCTTACGCACCCTGACCGTGAATGTGTACTTCAGTCTGGTGATTCGACCTGTAGTGATACCATTCAGGAACATCATTCCAGGGGGTATTTTCCAACAGGATAACGCTCGCCCACGTAACTCTGTTCTAACCCAACATGCTCTACAGAGTGCTGGCGTGTTGCAAAGGCCTGTTCTCCAATTGAGCCAGTATGGGAGACCATCAGGCGACACCTCCATCGTCATCCATAATAAGCGTAAACCGTCCATGTATTGATCGACGAAGTGCAACAAGCATGGAACTCCATCCCACAAACTAAAATACGCAACCGGTAGAATATAGTGCAGGCACGTTTGCAACTTGTATTCAGCATTCTAGTGGCTACGCCAGTTATTAATATACTAGAATTTCACATTCGCAATGGCTTATCTCGTTCTTCCATGACCCTGTGATCTTGCAATGTTACTCACGTAAACATGGTACCTAGGCAAATGTAGTCCCCAAATTTCATTACTCTACGTGAAGTATTTTTTGGTGTTGCTATTTTCTTTCTCTCAATGTATAAGTAACTCCTCGTTATACATAGTGTACGAAACAAAAGCCACTTTTATAAAGCTGTTTCAAATAAGTTTGGTTTAGCAATCCCCATGGGAAATTTGTTGTAAAATAATACATAATGGTTATTTAAATATATTTGTTATGTGCGTTATCCATGCTTAAATTTGATATCTCTACTTTGGTACAGTCACACAAAATGAAAACATTAAAGCAAATGTGTTGTAGAAAGCCTTATTACTAAAAATACATGCTCCGTGCCCTACTCCTTTACTTGTGAATTTCATACCTTTGGTAACAGGATCATCCTCTTCGAAGAATTGAACAAAGACGTTGACTACAGCTCTCTTGTGTTTCTGTAAGTAATTTGGTACACACTTATGGCGAATCATTAAAGAATTAAGAATTTAAGATATAAATGGATGGCAGTAGATATACAGTAAGGAGGAAGTTGGTTTCCCTATAATGTATCTATGTTATTATAATTTATTTAGTTTCTCCGATGTATTATGATAGTTGATGGCATTAAGTTATTTAAGTAATTCCTTTTTTGTCAGTGTCCACTGCGTGGGATTTCATAGTGTATTACATTATCTCTCATTAACCAGAATTGAGATAGCGTATCTTGCACACACAGAGTTCTTACGAGAATCTACAAACTGAAACTATTTCTTCCCACAGTTATCGCATAGAAATAAGGTAAACAAACGGGTAATGTGTGGTGTAGCATAATCTTACTGGATAATTTACTTGTCATCGCCCTCTTGATCAAGGGAAAAAAGGGAGATTGTATTTATGGAGTATGGTGCTACAGTTAAACAGGACTCTATCTGGCTTCGCGGGGCAGACTTTTCCGCTGCCAGTGACAGTAACAATGACTAATATGTCGCATATGTCGCTGTCGACCGATAATAGTCTCAAAAGCGTGCCAGCAAAATATCTAATCTACCTGAGAGCTACCGTTGATTTCACCATACATATTTCGCTTGACAGTCTAATAGCATCACAGGGTGCGCACATTAGCGCAGAACAACTGTTTGGATAATTAGCAAGAATAGAGCCAGTATGAGACTGAGATATATAAATGGAGATTTCGACCATCTAACGTTTTATAATCTAGGTCGTTGCTCGGTGGAGAGCCACCCGGCCGCCGAACTTCTAGTCTATTAACTACCAATACAGTTGATACACCACAAATCTTACCCAAAGTGACGTCATAATATGGGTGTACAAGACGTAATACACCGTGCGATGGAAGACGTAGGGAAGAAGGACAGACCGTGTGTTAAGCGTAAATAATGATGTGGGAAAGAGTGCAGTGCAGGCTCTACATTTACACGGATACTCTGCAAATAACACTTAAGTGCCTGGCAGAGGGCTCATAGAACTACCTTCACAGTAATTCTCTATTATTACAGTATGGAAGAGCGCGTGGACAATAAGAACACCAACACATATCCGTGTCAGCTGACATTTCTTTTACTTTACGAGTATTATGGTGATAGTTCCTATGTACACCGGCTTCGACAAAATATTTCCGCATTCGCAGGAAATGAAATGATCGTACGGCATTTATCGAAGGACTAAGCTGAGGATTGAAATTTCTGGAGAAGATTCCGTCGCAACGAACAACCGCCTTTGTTTTAATGATGTTCATACCAAATCCTGTATCATGTCAGTGACACTGTCTTCCCTATTTCTCGATATTAAAAAACGTGCTGCGCTTCTTCGAAATTTCTCTATGTACTCAATTAACGAATGAGAACTGATGAACGAATGGGAATTGTATGAATGGCAACTGGATATCGAATCCTTCGTGTTGCAACCAAGTTTTGAAAACGAACAAAGAGCTAACATTGCTCAGATGAAGACACATCCATGCAGTAGTAAATTGGTGTCCTTTGATGTCTCAGCATGTCTCCTATTAGCTGATCCCTTCATTTAGTCATGTTGTGCCACAAATAGCTTTTCTCACCAATTCTCTTCAGTACCTCACCATTGGTCAGGTGATCTACCCACCTAATCATTAGAATTCTTCTGTGTCACCATACTTCAAAAGTTTGTATTCTCTTCCTGTCTGAATTGTTTATAGTCCATGTTTCACTTCTGTGCATGGTTACAGTCCAGACAAATAACATCAGAAAAGATTTGGTAACACTTAAATCTTTATTTGATGTAACAAATTTCTCTTCTTCAGAAATACTTTTCTTGCCATTGCCAGGCTACATTTTATATCCTCTTTGTTGCTCCCAAAAAAGTAAAACTCATCTGCTATTTTAATCGTCTCGTCTCCTAACTAAGTTCTTCACCATCACCTGATTTAAATCCTTTATCCTTATTTCGCTTTTGTGCGATGTCAGTATCATTTGGCAAATGTCTTACGCTAAATATTTCGGTACATCCAACTAGCAGTAAAGCAGAGTTCGTTCATGGCAGCACCCGGAAATGAGAAAGTGCCTTTGTCCTCAGGCTACTTGGAGTCTCGCTAACCAATCTCCGATCCAAGAAATATTATTGGCTGGCTAGACAAGAATTCAGATAGTGTGCTTAAGACATCACTTTGGGATGATGCCACTTCAAGAGCCTGAACACCTTGTTTTCTTTGACACAGGCAATTATTTATCTTGATACGTATGAACACATAGCAGACCTATGAAAGACGCCTATACCAGATGGCTTTCATGATATGTGACACTTTTTTAAAATGCCAAACATGTATGTTTGTAAACAGCGTGTTGCAAAAGCTGCAAAGAGAGAAAATAATTGCGTTTGGACAGCAGTATAAACAAGCACAGAAATTTGGGGTGAGGCGCTGGGAGAATTTATTATGCGTAGCGAGTCGTGTGTTACGATTGGGTATCTCAGTCGGTAATCTGACCGCGAACGCTAGGCTTCCTGATTCGAGTCCCGGTACGGCACGCAGTTTTAAATTATCACAAAGTTTCAGGTCCTCGCACACTCTGCTGCAGAGCGAAAATTCATATTAGAGGCAGAGAAAAATACACAGCGAGCCTCACTATCCCTATTATAGGCTGCTAACTGTTGTAGAAGGTGGTAGTATATAAAGTTTTGGCTAAATACGCATGTCCGGCATGCATCGCTTAAACCTAAGATAAATTAGAAAATCAGATCACTATCAAATTCACAGTACGAACACAGTGAGCCCTGATCTAACTACAGGGAAGGATTGCCTTCTACAGGGCGAAGGACCCCTCTGCAAAGTCGAGAGTGCGGCGGAACCACGGAACACCACAGCCAACTCTCCTAGATGCGAAACACTATTTTCTCTCAGCCGTTATTGTACGCCGACGAATCAGGTGTGTAACATAATTTACAACAGTGGCCGACGATGGCGCCCCCTTTTCAGTTTGTGTGCGTACCATCGAGCGGGAAATTTGCAGTTGACCCGATGTACAAACTTATTTTATACCCAGCCGATACTTTTTCGCCCATGGGTTCCTCACCAAAACATTATCTACTAAGCCCCTTTACAACCTCTTGAAGACTATTTTTTAATACTATTTTATTCCACTTCCTGAAACTGAGACGAATTTCTAAAGTAACCATATTTTCCTATTTTAAGCTCCGGCAATGTGTAACAAGTATTGTACAATATTGATTGAATGGTAATTATAAATATGTAATTCTTGAGGGTTTCCCGTCAACCCAAGGTGTAATTATAAATATGCTGAAAAAGCAATTTTTTGGTGATTACGCTAACTGGTGGATGCAGCCCATCACATCCCCTCTTCTCTTCATTTACTGTAGCACTTACATCTACCTCTTATCTCATCAGTCCAATTAAATTTGGACACTTTTCTGCAACAATACATCTTAAACACGACGATACTGTTCACATACTGTTAACATAAAGAATGGAGAGATATTAGTTGGTTCAAATTGCTCTGAGCACTAGGGGACTTAACTTCTGAAGACATCAGTCCACTAGAACTTAGACCTACGTAAACCTAACTAACCTAAGGACGTCACACACATCCATGCCCGAGGCAGGATTCGAACCTGCGACCATAGCAGTAGCGCGGTTCCGTACTGTAGCGCCTAGAGAAATTAGTGTTAGATAATATAATAGCCAACAAAAGCGTTTTAGTGTTACAAGCGCACCATTAAGTGACATACATTAACCATCAATGTACTTTATGCAGTATATCAGAACATACGGAGTGCTTCTGCTAGGCATGACGTTATATGAAAAAGGATTTAGATTGTGAGCCTTTTTTCGGGAGCTGCAATTTTTTGCCGAAGACTGCAGTTCACCCATGACTGCTGGAGAAGTTGACGGTTTACTTTCGAAATGAGCACAGTGCATTCACCTCTATGAAAAGAAAAGCTTTGCAGATGAACGAGCAAAAGATAGAGCGGTTCCGGATATCTTGTGTTTAAACCTCCAGCGGGAGCGCTGGAGTGTAAACAACGCCAAAATGCAAATTAAGATTACTTTTTAGCGATTTAAGACGCTTTGTTGAGTTAGGGGAAATAGCTTTTCCCATCATTATTGCTTCCGCTATCGTGTTGACAGGTTTTGTCCGTTGTCGGACACCTGCAGGCAGAGCTTTAAAACTGAATAGGCCGCGTTTGTAGTACAAAATACACCAGGCGCCTGGTCGTGTAACCAAAATTTTCCTTGTGTAGCCTTTTCACTTTCACTAATACAGCTGCTATCTTGCATCTGGTATGGAATGCAATTGGCCCATATAACGCCTCTTCTCCTTGATGATTTGGTTTGATTTGTACCTGGCCACAGTCGGTAGAGTGTTGAGATCGTTATCAAGTTACGAAGACGACGTTACACAAAATAACAGTGCTGAACCGAAATGTCGACGTGCGTGAGATATTTACTTCACCAAAAATCGTAATTAATTGTTGGTAATCGATGTTTAACTGATTAATGATGAAATATTAATGATAAAACCAATACAGCCACATCCACAACAAATTCCCTACAGGCTGGTAATAGTTTCAAGTATCTAAGAAATCGTAACAGTGGGCTTGTTATTTGAGTCAAAGATTCTACACAAGCGCCGAGCGCTACTGTCAAATATTATCGCTGCGCGTAATTATTACTCGGGATTTTCATGTCAATAATTTGACAGAATTTTAAATCACAAATGCACGACTTGGCACGAGAGGGTGTTTTATTGCAGAATATCAGTCACTTCCTAACCGAGCCTTGAGAAGAAGACTTTCCCAGGTGTTGGGGGGATTTAAATTATATGCTTCGGACCTATCACTGAAATTCCATAAACCACTGGCTATTATGAATGAAAATTGTCTATCAGTGTTCGTTGCCTAAATCACTGTCTAAGTAATGTTTAGTTCAATTATCTAGTTAAAAGTTCTCTTTATTCTAGTAAGTAAAAGTCCTCCGTTCGAATTCTAATGCCATGATATTTGAAGTCAGAAGATCGTATTACTGCGTCATAATAGATCGCAATTATTCAATCTCAAAAACAATCTAAGCGTGCCTACATGTACGAGCATTCAAATATATGATCTGCTTCGGCTAACTCTCGTAACGTAGTGACAATGCATTGAATTATACTTAATCATTACTCACTATTCCCAAAGAGTACTCACACGGAGTATTCTTTGGGATGGTTGGTTCTACTTTTCGAATGTTAATTTATGCTAATTTTGCGATTTGTTATGATTTTGATTTTAATTTTACTGAAATTTAATCTTTCATTCGTAGATTGCTAAATTGTCAAGTCTTATATTCTTCATTTAATTACTTGTTATTGTCCTAATAATGGTGATAAATGGAACTTCGTTCGCTTATTCACTTTTCTCGGAATTTGGGACTTGGGGGGAGGGGGGGGGGAAATCTTTGGGGTATTGGGAGCTAATTTTTGATTTCTATTTCTCGTCCGAGGAAGTGCCATTACACCCACAAACTACTAAAGATATTTTTTGCTTGTTCATCTGGTATAAAAACGCCACAAATGACAAACGTTATGAGTTACCCCACACAAATTCCGAGTATGACATAGAATATTCGGACGCGAATGGGGGTGGTTCTGATGAACCAAATGAGAAGGAACAAAAAAATAGTGAAAACATATTTGTTACTAAAAGAAAGTAAGAAAGTTTGAAGCTTAACAAAAGAAAACTAAACTCCATCGGAGCAGGACTCGGAAGGTCTAACGATAACGACCGTCCGCCAGGCCATCCTCAGACGATAGCTGGCACTTGATACGGGTATGGAGGGCATGCGATCAGCACACCGCTCTCCCGTCTGTTATCAGTTAACCAAATAAATCAGTCAGTTTAAATAAGTAAACAAAGATGCGTTATCTCATAAAATTAGCAGACTTTTATAGATGTATGTTAAGGACGCCTACATGTTACTATATTAGAAGTTGCCGTTTTTAGGAAAGATTGTCAGTTAAACAGTTTGATATACGAGTTCGAAATATTAATTTAGCGGGGATTTCGTAAACGCGTTTCCACTGAAGTGGTGGATATTTGATGGATGGAGTACAAAGTATGCGAAGCGACAGTTAACGTAAGAAGACTACAAACACCCCCTCAAGGATTAAGGGAGTTCTGCAAAGGGGAAAGTGTTTTGCGTCGCATTTTCAAAAGTAGCACCAGTAGAGGCCAAAAGGCAGGATGTGGTCTTGAATCTAAAAATCTCATAGAATTATTCTGAGGTGTGGATCATTACTTGTACAAGAAAAGTAACTGGAAAGAAATTACCAGTAACAGAAGAAATACTTCAAGAATTTGCAGGCCAACATCAAACCAGTGACCCATGGCAAAAAATGACTAATTTACGGGAGTGGCGACTTGTGGCAAATCGTATCATCGTGCATATTTTCATTCAATCTGTTAGACGTCCACTGTCTGTTGACTTCACAAAATGCCTAAATACTGTCATTTGATTCTTCGATGGGACCACTTTTCGCCCAATAACAAGAACGTTTCGTACGCATGAACTTCCTATTTAAAAGTTACAGTGCCTAACATTCCCTGCCTTGTCCTGAAGGACAAAACGTCTTTAGTCCCAGCTATAGTGTACTTAGCCCTAGCTTTTAACACAAAGAATTTTACAACTGCTCGTCAGAGCTGCTGGTCAGGTACTGAATTTTAGTAAGAGTTTCCTTGTAATTTTTTCTTACAGCGAGCATGACGAAATTGATCACAGGATGAGGGATGATGTGCTGCTTTGCTGTTGAGAAAACGTTTAACGAACTAAATTTATGAATAGAACACATTTATTTACAAAGGGGAGCATTCTTCTGAGCTTAAAAGACATGTACACTGCCGGAAAAAGTAGCGCGATACCAGAAACCAATTACGTAGAATTTCGGGTAATATGTTTAAGTGATTAACAGTGCAAGACCACAAGTTAATATAAGCTCTAGAAAGGCCATTACAAATGCGACATGCTGGTACATTAAAAACAGCATAGTCAGTAGTAGTCAGTAGATTGTTGAATCCAAGCATGCTAATGTGCACTAAATGTGATGACAATTGCCAAATGTCCGTATGTATAATGAAGTTCGATGCCTGATGCACGTGGACGCTCAATACAGGGACTGTTAATGGCCTTTGTGGATGACGCTGTAGTTGTCGTCCAGTAATGTCCCAAATGTGCTCGATTAGGTGGTGATCGAGCAGGCTATGGCAACATGCTGACATACTGTAGAGCACGTTGTGTTACAACAGCGCTATGTAGGAGTGCGTTGTCCTGTTGGAAAACTTCCCATGAAATGCTGTTAGTTAGTGGCACCACAAGTCGGATCACCAGATTGACGTTCACCTTTGTAGTCAGGGTGCGTAAGTTAACCACGATTGTGCTCCACCTGTCATACGCAGTCGCACCCCAGACCGTAACTCCAGGTTTAGGTCCATTGTATCTAGCACGCAGACGGGTTGGTTGTAGACGTTCAATTGGCCTCTTCGTAACCAACACACAGACATCAGAAGCACCAAGACAGAACCAGCTTTCATCAGAAAACACAACAGGCCCCCACATTGCCCTCCAATGAACTCTACCTTCACACTAACGATGTCGCAAATAGCTGTGGCCTGGGGTCAGTGGGATGCATGCGACAGGGCGTCTGGCTTGGAGTCATCGTACAAGTAACCGATCTTTAGCAGTTTGTTGTGTCACTGTGGTGGCAAGTGCTCCTCACATTGCTGCTACAGGTGCAATACGAAGCGTCTCGGTAGTGCCACGTGGCCGTTACGAGCCCGATTCTCTAGCGGCCGTACATTCTTGTGATCACCGCTGCCAGAAATCATGTACAGTGGCTACATTCCTGTCAAGTCTTTCTCCAGGATCACAGAACTAACATCCATCTTCACTTAGTTCTATTACACGACCTCGTTAAAATTAAGAGAGCTGTTGATAATGGTGTCTTTGTCAAATTAAAGGCATTCTTCACTACCATCAATTCAACAAGTTCAACCTCAATGTCAACTAACGCTCACGACCCTCATAGACTGTATTTAAGGCGAACGTGATTTGCATTCTCTTAGGCGACAGGTACGAAATTTGAAAGGACATCATCTTTCAGATGCAAGGACACTTCTCCCAACTTATGTTTATGTCGCACAAGCATTCAGCAAGGATTAGGTTGGGACACGGGCCCAACATGGACGGACAAGCGCTCACAAGCACTGTCTCAGCTATTCACAGACTTTCTGGAGATAATATTCAACTTTTTCTAGCCAACGTTGTCATCAAAACTCGCGTCACAAACTGAAACGTAAACATAATCAGATGCACGATGTAGGAGGTGGATTATGAATGTTAAACGCGCTATGGGGCCCTTCAGGGACATGGCTGTAAAGAAGGGGAAAGGAGCCATTCGTGAATTATAATTGCGCAAAAGGACAATCTCTGCCTCATTCGAATCTAGTGAAATGACAGCATAACTAACTCACGAGAAACCCATACCGCTTCTGAGAACTCGAAATACCTCCGCTATCTACCGTCTAGAACCGCAGATTAAGTGCGAAGAAAGCAACACCACATAGCGCCAGTAGAGTGATTCCGCTGGGACTCGACTTGTCAGCGTCCTAGTAATTTCTGTTTGCTTTTGTGTTCGTGATGGCGAATGTAATAAAAAATTAATACACCCTTTATGAAAACGCCATACAGGCCGCTGTTGGAAAGTGGAAATAATTGTCTGTCCTTTCCGATAATACTCCTCATCGTATTCTAGCGAGCGAGATTTTAAATTATTATCGTTATTATATTTCTCATTACGATGCCTCGTATGAACTAGGAGCAGTTCACTTTAAGTGGCTTATGCCGTAGGAAAGTACTTTACAACGAGTTTAATGAAACCAACGTATACATATGATCATATTACGCTTCTTATTATGAATTAGAACGATACTATAATCATCCCGAGGCTTCGAAAAATACCTTTTTATCCTGTTTGACACCATTTCTTACTTTAGTTTTTACTTTCACAGTAATAAGGTTTACGCAAAAATATTTACTCGTATTTTAATTAAAGAGTTTTGAAGATGTAAATGCATATCTGAAAGACTGAGAACAATGGTCCTTACTATGGCCCTAAATTTTAATTTATCCCCACGGAAAGAAACTCGTACTGTAAATTAACTTCGACTATGTAAGAAACATGAAAGCCTATGGTTTTCAAAAAGAACTCCATTATTATCAACATACCATAGTATAGAGAAAACGTAAATTAACGAATGCTTACAGTTCACCGTTTCAGTGGCACTATGCAGTACGATATATCCTTCAGAGTATGCTACAAACAGAAGTTTAATTGTTTTTCTAAAGATGTTCCTTCTTGGAATGGCTACATGATAAGTGGCGATTCGCAGCCCTGCTAATGGAGGTAGACCAAGTGCGTTCTTTATTACAATACAGTTCTCGCGTTTTCTTTTGCGTCAAATAGTAAACCGATTTTGTGACATATTACAAGTTACCAATCAGGGACGAATCATTAAGCCTCATGCAAGTGCTTTGGTACTTCCAGATTTGAATATCTGTGTATTAATCCAATTTATTAGACTTAGTTCTAGGGTCTTTGTCAGGCTCTACAGCAGAGTCCCACAGCATGTGTCTATAGTCCGTCACCGCAGTGTAGTTTCCCATGGTCTCGTGACTGTTGTGTGCGCATGCAAGCCGAGTTGGTGCACGTCATTCTCAGCTCCAGGCTGTGATGGCTTCGATTACACAGCTTGAAGCTGCAATGGATGGGGACTACGGCTGTGGGCCGACCGCAGGGATCCAACGGACCTCCAGCACGTCCGATTCCTCCCATCGATCCTCATCAGTCGCCAGCCCAATTACTGCTCGCAAAGAAGTTGACCATTCACGTGTGGTGGAGTGGGAGGTCACCTCAGGGCGTGGCAGGTGGCGAAAGACTTCCTAGGAGGCAGCTCGTAAGCCCTCCACGATTAGTCTGACAAGTTCCAAGCGCTGTCTGTGGCCGACACCGTCGTTCAGCCAGATGCAGTCGCCTGTCCTTTTTCAGAGGAAACCTCTCAGCCGTAAAGATACGGCCAATCACATAAGGTGTGGTAGTTGCGAGATCGAATGTTAAGCCCGATAGAGACATGGCTGCGAAGAAGGGGAAGAAAGCCAATGTGAGCTCCGTTTGCATACCATGTGGTGTCATCGAGACGTGGAACAGGCCATTCGGGATGCCGCGAATAGAGTGCTTCCAACCGGAGGTGGTGCATCACGTCAGTAATAATGATGTGCGTCGCCTTGGGTCGGAAGAGATTCTCTCTAGTTTCGAGCAACCAGGAAAATTGGTAAAGGTTGATAATCTTGCTTGCAATATGAAAACAGAACTCACCATTTGGAGCACAGTCGATAGGACCGTTTGTGGATCTGTGGTAGAGACCCATGTGGAAATTCTGAACCAAACGCTCAGACGGTTCTGTGATTGTGTAGCCTGCAGATTCCCCGACTTGAGCATAGGGTGGTTGAGTTTCGGATTCCACCAAAGAAATAAGGAGTCCACTACACGCAGAAGGTGACTACACAGGTGTCAGCGGCCGTGTGGCGAAGACTGGGCGGTTTTTTAGGTTAGAGGGACTCGGAAAAGTACCAGAACTCCAAGCACTAATGGAAAGAAATGATACTCAAATTGTTGTAGGCACTCAGAGCTAGTTAAAGCCGGTGATAAATTCAGCCGAAATTTTTGCGAATAACCTAACGGTATTCCGAAAGGATAGGCCAAACACAGTTGGCGGTGGCTTCTTTGTTGCTGTTAGAAGTAGTTTCACTTGTCGCGAAATTGAAGTAGATAATTCCTTTCAGTTGGTATGGGCAGAGGTCTTTCTTGACAAACGGAATAAAATAATTACTGGATCCTTTTACCGACCTCTCCATGCAGATCATACAATTACTGAGAAGTTGAAAGAAAAGCTGAGTTTAATTTTAAACACTTACCCCACTCACATAATTACAGTTGGTGATATGTTAGCGATAACACATATTTAAATCCGGAGGTATTCATAAAACATTGTGCGAAATTGTGCTAAATGCATTCCCGGAAAATAATTTTGAGCAGTTAGTTCATGAGCCTACGGGAATAGTAAGCGGTTGTGTAAACACACTTGACCTCTTAGCAACAAATAATCCTGAGCTAATAACAAGCCTCAAACCGATACAGCGATTAGTGAACACAGGTTTGCTGTAGCGAGACTGAATATTGTAGCCCACAAATTCTCCAAAAATAAACGAAAAATATTAAAAAAATCAGATAAAAATTCACTTGATGCCTTCCTGAGAGCAATCTCCATTCCCTCCAAAATAACGATGTAAGTGTAGATCACAAGTAGCTTGAATTCATTATCGACAGGAATTGAGAGATTTATACCAAAAAATTTACCAAACTTGGTCCACAAAACGGGTCAGAACACTGTTGCAGAAACAACGAAAAAACATGCAAAAATCAAACACATGCAAAATCTCCAAGTTTGGCGATCTTTAAAAGAAGCTCAAAATTTAGCGCCGGACTCCAATGCGAGACGCTTATAATAGTTTCCACAAAGAAACTTTGTCTCGAAACCTGGCGGAAAATCCAAAGAGATTCTGATCGTATTTGAAGTATGTTAGTAGCAAGAAATAATCAATGCCTTCTCTGCGCGATAGCAGTGGAGATACTATCGAAGACAGTGCTGCCAAAGCCGAGTTACTAAACACAATTTTCCAAAATTCCTTGACCCTAGAAGACGAAGGAAATATTCCAGATTTAGAATGAAGAACAGCTGCAAATATTACCAATGTAGAAACAGATACCCTCGGAAAAGTGAAGCACATTAAATCATTTAATAAAAGCAAGACTTCAAGTCCAGGCTGTATACCAATTAAGTTCCTTTCACAGTATGCTGATACAATAGCTCCATACTGAACAATCATATAGAAACGTTCGCTAGTCGGAAGATCCGTACTCAGAGACTTAAAATTTGCACAGGTCAAACCAGTATTGAAGAAAAATAGTAGTAGTAATCTACAAAATTACAGGACCGTATCATTAACGCCGATATGCAGGATTTTCAAACATATATGTTATTCGAACATTATGCGTTACTTCAGAGAGAACAGTCTATTGAATGATAAAACATCGTTCGTGTGAAAAACAACTAGCTCTTTAATCACACGAAGGGTTCATTGCTGTTGACAAGAGATTTCAAATTGATTCCGTATTTTTAGATTTCCAGAAGGCTTTTGACAGTGCACCACAAAAGCAGCTTGTAATGAAATTGCGTGCGACTGGATTCGTGATTTCCTGTCAGAGAGGACACAGTTCGTAGAACTTGGCGGAATGTCATAGAGTAAAACAGAAGTGATTTCTGACGTTCCCCAAGGTAGTGCTATAGACCCTTTGCTGTTACTTCTCTATATAAACGATTTAGGAGACAATCTGATCAACCATCTAAGGTTGTTTGCAGATGATGCTGTCGTTTATCGACTATAAATTTATCAAAAGGTCAAAACAAATTGCCAAACGATTTAGAAAAAACAATTGGCAGTTGACCTTAAATAACGAAAAGTGGAATATCATCAATATGAGTGCAAAAAGGAATCCTTTAAACGTCGATTACACGATACATCAGTCAAACATAAAGGCCGTAAATTCAACCAAATACCTAGGAATTACAATTAGGAGCAACTTAAACTGGAGGGAACATATAGAAAATGTTGTAGGGAAGGCTAACCAAGAACTACAGTTTATTGGCAGGAAAATGTAAAAGATCTACTAAACGGGCTGCCTACACTATGCTTGCCGGTCCTCATTTAGTGTAATGCTGCGTGGTGTGGGGTCATTACCAGATAGGACTGACGGAGTACATCGAGAAAAATTAAAGAAGGGCAGCATGTTTTGTGTTATCACGAAAGAGGTGAGGGAGTATACGTATATGAAATGATACAGAATTTGGGTTTGACATAATTAAAACTAAGGCGCATTTCGTTTCGGCGGTATCTCGCGAAATTTGAAACACCAACAGTCTCCTCCGAATGCGAAAATATTTTGTTGAGGCCGACCTACATAGTGAGAATCGATCATCATAATAAAATAAGGGAAATTAGAGCTCGCACGGAAAGACACTGCGGTTACTTGCCTCCGCACACTGAAATAATAGAGAATTATTGTGAAGGTTTTTCGATGAACCCTCTGCCAGGATCTTAAATATGATTTGCAGAGTGTCCATTTAGATGTAGATGTAGAATATAGTCATTCAAAGGTCTGGCAGCTCATGATGACTCTTCTCTGAAATATGAGAGTTAGGAAAAGCGCACGGGAAAGATTACTGTGAGTAATCGTACACCAAAATAGTGAACTCTCTCTACAAGTATGTGATGCTTTCCGTTGAATGTGTTCGTCAAACTGGTGTCACTGAAGTTTCCATGAAATTGGAAAGTTTTTCTACCAGGTTGAACAAGAAACAAGACTAACGAAATATTCAAATAAATTGATATTGCTCCTTATTGTTTAATTAATCATACCGCTGGTAGTATTTCCACTGCTCAGGCTCCTGATGTAAGCGTACCATCCACAACCATCCGTTGTTTTGGTCTTCGATCCAGACAGTATTGAAGCAGCTCTCAATGCATGTCTCCCTTGCGCTAGGCTCTTCGTCTTCGAATAACTACTGCAATTGTCATCTATATGACACTGCTTCTTGCATTCACTCTTTGGTCTCCTATACTGCTTTTTCACTGTCGCTTCTCTCTCCTACCATTCAGTTATCCTTTTAAACTTCTTCTATAAGCTGATCTCTTCTTTCAGTCATACCATAAATTTCTTCTTTCTCCGTTCCGATTCTGAACTTCATGAGCTACTCGATGGACGGATCTAATGTCCAGCATTCCTCCGCAGCACTACGTTTCAAAAACAATTATTCTCATATTGTTCAAAGTGCTTATTGTCATTGTTTCACTTCTCTATAAGGTTACTCTCAGACAGTTATGTTGGAAACATTTAATAAAACTTGAAGTCATATTTGATGTTGGCAAATTCACCTGCTTTAGAAATGATTTTCTTCCAATAATCTATTGGCTCTTTTAAAGCTCGGCGTGTGACCCGTACGATGGTAGATCCGGCTAGTGGTGTGTCAGTATGGTGTGCCGTTTACCCCTCCTGGACGTGGGTGAAGTGATGGTGGGGAACAGAACAGAAAATCGCTAGTGAAACCTCCCTTGTTAAGACAATCCTCTATTCATGAAAGTTACAGAGAAGGAATCGTAATCTGGAGAGGAGCTCAGTATTGTAGGTGACATCGTCGGATATGGTCGCTGGAGCATGCCGGCGTCAGCGGCAAACTCCAGGAAGTCCCACAAGCTGGGACGGAGGGTTCTGGTGTCAATATAGCTGCAGAGAGCTAACGCAGCACGGCAGCGGCAACCACCAGGAAGGCGTACAAGCTGGGACGCCGAGTACTGGTGTCAATATGGCTGATGAGAGCTGACGTAAAATGGTGGACTGTTGGTGATGGGCGGCAGAATATAGCCCTGGCTGCTTGGCCGCTCAAGTAGCTGCGGCGTGCAACACACCGGTTCAGGTGTTGCTAGCCTGCTGCTTGCAGCGTGTTTAAAGAGGACGGCGGCGCCCGCACTGGGTATTTGACAGCTACACTGCACCGCTAGTTAGCGATGATTCGGCGGGGCACCTAGGTCGCCCAGACTCGATCCTACAAACTACCAGGGAAGTGGCTGTGAGCAGAAGGTAAACATGTAGCTAGTGACGTAAAGGTAAGATGGCGCTGAGGCCTGCAGCATTTTTTTTGTTTTTGTTATCATTCGTCTGACTGGTTTGATGCAGCCCACCACGAATTCCTCTCCTGTCCTAACCTCTTCATCTCAGAGTAGCACTTGCAACCTACGTCCTCAATTATTTGCAGGATATATTCCAGTCTCTGTCTTCCTCTACAGTTTTTGCCCTCTACAGCTCCGTGTAGTACCATGGAAGTAATTCCCTCATATCTTAAAACATGTCTTATCAACTTGTCCCTTCTTCTTATCAGTGTTTCCCACAAATTCCTTTCCTCCCCGATTATGTGTAGAACCTCGTCATTCATTACCTTATCAGTCCACCTAATTTTCAACGTTCGTCTAGAGCACCACATCTCAATTGCTTCGATTCTCTTCTGTTCCTGTTTTCCCGCAGCCCATGTTTCACAATCATACAATGCTGTACTCAAGACGTAAATTCCCAGAAATTTGTTCCTCAAATTAAGGCCGATATTTGGTATTAGAAGAGTTCTCCTGGCCAGGAATGCCTCTTTTTCCATAGCTAGTCTTCTATTGATGTCACTCTTGCTCCGTCCGTCACTGGTTATTTTACTTCCTAGATAGCAGAACTCTGTAACTTCATCTACTCCGTGACCATCAATCCTGATATTAAGTATCTCGCTGTTATTTCTACAACCTGTAATTACCTTCGCCTTTCTTCGATTTACTCTCGATCCATACTGTGTACTCATTAGACCAATTCGTCCACAAGATTGTGTAATTCTTCTTGACTTTCACTTTGTATAGAAATACCATCAGCGAATCATATCACTGATATCCTTTCACTTAGAATTTTAATTCCACTCTTGAAAAAAAAATGGTTCAAATGGTTCTGAGCACTATGCGACTTAACTTCTGAGGTCATCAGTCGCCTAGAACTTAGAACTAATTAAACCTAACTAACCTATGGACATCACACACATCCATGCCCGAGGCAGGATTCGAACCTGCGACCGTACCGGTCGTGCGGTTCCTGACTGTAGCGCCTTTAACCGCTCGGCCACTCCGGCCGGCTCCACTCTTGAACCTTTCTTTTATTTCCATCATAGTTTCCTCGATGTACAGATTGAACAGTTGGGGCGAAAGGCTAATACGGGCACTTCGTTCCTGGTCGTCCACTCTGATTATTCCCTCCTGGCTGTTGTACATACTACAGTCGGCCGGTGTGGCCGTGCGGTTCTAAGCGCTTCAGTTTGGAACCGCGTGACCGCTACGGTCGCAGGTTCGAATCCTGCCTCGGGCATGGATGTGTGTGATGTCCTTAGGTTAGTTGGGTTTAAGTAGTTCTAAGTTCTAGGGGACTGATGACCTCAGTAGTTAAGTCCCATGGTGCTCATAGCCATTTGAACCATTTTGTTGTACATACTGTATATGAGCCATCTCTCCCTGCAGCTTACCCCAAATTTTTTGAGAATTTCAAAGATCTTGCACCATTTTTCATTGTCGAACGCTTTTTACAGGTAGATAAATCCTATGAACGTGTATTGGTTTTTCTTTAGTCTGGCTTCCATTATTTACCGCAACGTCAGAATTGCCTCTCTCGTACCTTAACTTATCCTAAAGCCAAACTGATCATCATGTAGTGCATCCCCAATTTTCTTTTCTTTTCTTTTGTATATTATTTTTGTAAGCAACTTGGATGCATGAGATGCTAAGCTGATTGTGCGGTAACTCTCTCACATGACACCTTTTGCCGTCTTCGGAATTGTGTGGATGATGTTTTTACGAAAGTCAGATGATACATAGCCAGACTCATAAATTCTACACACCAACATAACTAGTCGTTTTGTTGCCACTTCTCACAATGATTTTAAAAATTGTGATGGAATGCTATCTATCCCTTCTGCCTTATTTGACCTTAAGTCCTCCAAAGTTTTTTTAAATTATAATTCTAATACTAGATCCCCCATCTCTTCTAAATCGACTTCTGTTTCTTCTTCTATCACGTCAGACATATCTTGCCCCTCATAGAGGCTTTCATTGTATTTTTTTCACCTATCCGCTCTCTCCTCTGCATTTAACAGTGGAATTCCCGTTGCAGTCTTAATGTTACTACCCTTACTTTTAATGTCACCATAGGTTGTTTCGACATACCTGTATGGGAAGTCTGTCCTTCCAACAATCATTTCTTTTTCGATGTCTTCACATTTTTCCTGCAGCCTTTTCGTGTTAGCTTCCCTGCAATATCTATATATTTCATTTCTCAGCGACTTGTATTTCGGTATTCCTTAGTTTCCCGGAACAATTTTATACTTCCTCCTTTCATCAATCAACTGATGTATTTCTTCTTCATACGTATGCTTTCGTTCCCAGCTTCTGTGATGGCCCTTTTTAGGGATGTAAATTCATCTTTAACTGTACTGCCTGCTCATCGTGCCTTTTCAAGGTATACCTCCTCCTCTTGTAATTCTTGAACAGAATATTCGCTTTTACTAGCTGAAATTTGTACAGAAATCAGTTAGTCTTCCTCCTCTCTCATTCCTTGTCCCAAACCCTTATCCCCCTGTAACCATTGCTTGTACTCTTTCCCCTACAACTGTATTCCAGTCCCCCATGACAATTAGATTTTCATTCCCCTTTACATTTTGTTTTACCCTTTCAATATCCTCATACACTTGCTCTTTCTCTTCATCTTCAGCTTGCGACGTCGGCATGTATACCTGAACTATCGTTGTATGAGTTGGTTTGCCGTCGGTTCTGATAAGAACAACCCTGTCACTGAACTGTTCACAGTAACACACAGTAATTCTGTTGAACCATTTACTTCTGCTGTTGATATTACCCTAGACTCAAATGACCTGAAATCCTTGTCTTCTTTCCCCTTCACTTCACTGACACCTACTATATCTAGATTGAGGCCTTTCATTTCCCTTTTCAGATTTTCTAGTTTCCCTACCACGTTCAAGCTTCTGACATTCCACGCCCCGACTTGTGGAACGTTATAATTCCGTTGATTATTCACTCTTTCTCTCATGGTAACCTCCCTTGGCAGTCCCCACTCGGAGATCCGAATGGGGGACTATTCCAGAATCATTTGTCAATGGAGAGATCACTATGGCCCTTCCTCAACTAAAGGCCACATGTTCTGTGGATACATGTTACGTGTCTTTAATGCAGTAGTTTCCACTAATTTCTGCATCCTCATGCTGTTAATCATTGCTGATTCTTCCGCCTTTAGGGGCAGTTCCGCACCCCTAGGACAAGAGAGTGCCCTGAACCTCTGTCCGCTCCTCCGCCATCCTTTACATGGCCGTTGGCTGAAAGAGGGTGGCCTTTTATGCCGAAAGTCTTCCGACGCCATTGCTAATTACACTCCTGGAAATGGAAAAAAGAACACATTGACACCGGTGTGTCAGACCCACCATACTTGCTCCGGACACTGCGAGAGTGCTGTACAAGCAATGATCACACGCACGGCACAGCGGACACACCAGGAACCGCGGTGTTGGCCGTCGAATGGCGCTAGCTGCGCAGCATTTGTGCACCGCCGCCGTCAGTGTCAGCCAGTTTGCCGTGGCATACGGAGCTCCATCGCAGTCTTTAACACTGGTAGCATGCCGCGACAGCGTGGACGTGAACCGTATGTGCAGTTGACGGACTTTGAGCGAGGGCGTATACTGGGCTTGCGGGAGGCCGGGTGGACGTACCGCCGAATTGCTCAACACGTGGGGCGTGAGGTCTCCACAGTACATCGATGTTGTCGCCAGTGGTCGGCGGAAGGTGCACGTGCCCGTCGACCTGGGACCGGACCGCAGCGACGCACGGATGCACGCCAAGACCGTAGGATCCTACGCAGTGCCGTAGGGGACCGCACCGCCACTTCCCAGCAAATTAGGGACACTGTTGCTCCTGGGGTATCAGCGAGGACCATTCGCAACCGTCTCCATGAAGCTGGGCTACGGTCCCTCACACCGTTAGGCCGTCTTCCGCTCACGCCCCAACATCGTGCAGCCCGCCTCCAGTGGTGTCGCGACAGGCGTGAATGGAGGGACGAATGGAGACGTGTCGTCTTCAGCGATGAGAGTCGCTTCTGCCTTGGTGCCAATGATGGTCGTATGCGTGTTTGGCGCCGTGCAGGTGAGCGCCACAATCAGGACTGCATACGGCCGAGGCACACAGGGCCAACACCCGGCATGATGGTGTGGGGAACGATCTCCTACACTGGCCGTACACCACTGGTGATCGTCGAGGGGACACTGAATAGTGCACGGTACATCCAAACCGTCATCGAACCCATCGTTCTACCATTCCTAGACCGCCAAGGGAACTTGCTGTTCCAACAGGACAATGCACGTCCGCATGTATCCCGTGCCACCCAACGTGCTCTAGAAGGTGTAAGTCAACTACCCGGCCAGCAAGATCTCCGGATCTGTCCCCCATTGAGCATGTTTGGGACTACATGAAGCGTCGTCTCACGCGGTCTGCACGTATAGCACGAACGCTGGTCCAACTGAGGCGCCAGGTGGAAATGGCATGGCAAGCCGTTCCACAGGACTACATCCAGCATCTGTACGATCGTCTCCATGGGAGAATAGCAGCCTGCATTGCTGCGAAAGGTGGATATACACTGTACTAGTGCCGACGTTGTGCATGCTCTGTTGCCTGTGTCTATGTGCCTGTGGGTCTGTCAGTGTGATCATGTGATGTATCTGACCCCAGGAATGTGTCAATAAAGTTTCCCCTTCCTGGGACCATGAATTCACGGTGTTCTTATTTCAATTTCCAGGAGTGTATATTTGGCAAGTATCACTTGTTAAACTGATAGTTCAATATTATTCATACCTATCAATAGCAGCATTCCTTGCATTTGTTTTTATTAGATATTTTTCTTACAGTATGGGGATATTTCACATTCCTTACATATCAAACGTTCCATGTCGAAAAGATATGTAGTGGCTAACCCGAAGGATCTCAGTAATTCTGAGGGAATGCGGTCTATACCGAGTGTCTTGTTTTGACACCACCCAGTTACAGAACCCCATTTATTATGTGATGGAAGTCTACCTTCGCTGCAAAAACGGATAAAAGCATATTTTGTCACTGTTATAATTAGTTACTTGTATTCCTTGAACGACTTCTGTACATTAGTCTTCCTATCAGCAGTATGAAATATGAACTCCCTCTCAGATATTTTACTCTTTCTTACATTCCCTTTCATCGTGAATTGTGAAGAGCTATCACAGCAAAAAAGTAATAAGAAATTAGAATGGACATCAAATTATGTGGATGAGCCACAATAAGACGGATAATACTAAAGAACTTATAAATTCTTGTTTTACGCGGCGATCAACAACAGAAATATATCGTAGCAAATGTTTGACATAGAGCTGTATTATAAATTCGTATTTATTCCGAACTGTTCTGTTCTTTGAGCGTCATCCAACAATGTGACATAATGAAAACAAAATGCAAAAAAGTACAAAGGCAAGAGCACATTCAACGAAGCAACAGCAATATTTTAGTTAAGAAAGTAATTACATAAAATCAAAATTTGTCTAATTCTGTAAAATCCTCAGTTGTATGACAGTACTTTGGTGTTAACTATCATTTTACATATGCTCGAAAAAACCTGAATGTGTGGTAGAAGGCTATCAGATTTGTAATCATAGTTCACGATGAGAATCTGCGCATATAGATATGAATGTGGCATTGCAGTAAATTGTTAAGTCTTGTATATTCAAATTTTGCATTTGGAAAAACGTAGCCCAGATGTATCTACACGTTTTGTACTATCTTTTATAATGTAAACTTCTACAGAAACCTTTTTAAGTTGAGCTTGACAAATTTAATTTTACAACGTAATGGAGCATGTTAAATACTTAAATAAGTAAAATACTAAAGCTTTTAAATTTAGATGTTGAATGCTTGGTGAAAATTCAGGAACAGGTTGTCTCTAAAGCAACAACGCTTCAGTGTTTTGCTTGATGTTATTAGACATCAGGACTACAAGTTTACAGTTAAAGATTCATTGCTCTAGCTCGATTACTCTCGGAGATTTAACTTCTTCCATTTCGCTAACAATGTTTTCTCTCGAAGACTACTAATACTAGAGATATGTAACTTTTACAGCAGTTTTACTACAGCGTAGTAATGATAAAAGTAGTAATACGTCCTGGAAAATAGATTCTCTCTCATTAGGTCGCCAATCACACGAACTATTTAATCCGGTTAATTCGATTGCAAAATTGGTCACATTCATTCCGGATATTCTCGATTGTCAACACTTGGAGCAACTGTAACTGCGCAGCTGTTTATTTTTCTGTTGGGATGGATCCTTAGTCAGAATAGGCCAAAGCATTATCGCGGAACAAAGCTCCCCAGTACTGCCATCGAATACAGTGTACAAAAAAGACGACCATATGAGCAGGTAGAGATTTTTCCAGGTTGTATTGCTATTTTTATGATTTTCATGCAGTAATAAAACAGCAGTAAAACTGCCATAGGTGTACGATTAGCAGTTTTATAAAAAGAAAACATTTTGGTCGGAAAAATCTGGATTTTTTTGCTACGTTTGCACAAAGGTAAAACACCAAATATTCTGAAAGTACTAGAGCTGAAGCAGTGAAATTTTAACTGAAAACCAGTAATTCAAATGTCAAATAACATCAAATAAAACATTTACAGAAATTCTGTTATTTTAGGGACATGTGTGGATTCAGCGAAATTTAGACCATTCCGCAAACTTTTTGCAAACGCTGTAGATGTGAAACATTTTTTGGGTTTGAGGTATAATGAGGCGCAAGGAAAACAACTCCGCTCCGTGTTTGGTTTCGCGTCATTACAAGGTGGTGGCACAGCCACTTTTTAAATATCGAGCGGCTGAAAAGAGGGGCGAACCAGTGGCGGACACCTCGCAGCCGGCTACCTGCCGGGCGGCCAGCGGCAGCAGTAGCAGCAGCACCGAAAGCGGCCGCCGCTGCCGCGCCAGCGAACGGGTACCTGCGCCTGCGCAGATAGGCAGCCAGGCGGCGCTGCGCTGCGCAAGCGTCCCGACCAGTCGGGCGCGCGACGGCCGACGCTTCGCTTCGCTTCGAAGGCGAGCGACTCCGCGCACCTGTGTCTCGCAGCCAGCGGCCAGACATCGGCGCCGGCCACAGTGTTCCCTCTTGTTCACTCACGCGTAGCTGGAGGCGTTTCTCGTTACTTAACGGATGAACTACTCACGATTACAGGCAGACTCTAGCAGCCTGAATGCCGATAGTGCCGGTGATACTCGATGCCTGTGTCGTCCCGCCTACTTACTGCACTCTTTATATGGATGAACACTGAATCTTAACAGAATTTTCAATCACTTTTGATCACTTCGAGCCGTGCATGGACATCCTCGGCTTACGCAGGCTGAATTTCATTGACATCATTACGCCAAGCTACATACTGGTCCAAAGAACTCAAACTATCATGGATGCAACTGCTATATATTACCTATATTTTTTCAAGTGCGTTTTCATTATAATCTAACCTTTGAGAAAAGAAAGGAAGAATAGCAATTTCCCCTATTCTCCGAAGAGATTGCAAAACGAGACTACCGAAGAGAGATGTGGTTTACAACCTGAACAGTGGCATCAGCTTTAGATTTTTACGGCGATATATTTCCTATCTGGTATAAACTCTTTGTGACACCTGGTACAGATCCTGTGTGACCCCGTCAATTGGAAAAGCCCTCAACATTCGTGCCCATTATACGGACGGATCTTTCAGGCTAGTGTTTGGCGAGAACCTAAATAGCGCTACCGTCTCCAGAGAGGACCGTGATTGGGCGGATGTAGAGTCATTTCGACGCTTCCGCCACGGATGAGCGCGGCGCCTGAGTCCGGCCTTTGCCGGAGACGGCTCCCGGAGATGAGGCACAGCCAGGGGCCCCGCTGCCGCTGCCGCTGCCGCTGCGCGCCGTGAGCCCCGAGATGCGCGGCCGGACGCACCTGCTGCCTCCGCCGCCGCTGCTGCTCTTCTTCCTGACGGTGCTCGCTCTCCAGGCACGTCGAAACGACGCTCAAGGTAAGAGCACCACCCCATGCACAAATGAGTCGGCTGGCGATTTTGCACCACCTAAAAGCTGAACAACACAGTCTATACACCCCAGTTTTATTCGTGGAATGTGACATGTTGCTCGAACTGATAAGCGAGAGTAGCTCTCCAATTACACATTCTCAGGGCATCATCAACTGCCGCTGTAAAAACAGGAGCATATCTTCTCTGAATCCCCGTTTGTCCCAGTTATCTGACGTTATCACCAGAGCCTGGCGACGATCGAATCGCCAGAAGACAACGAAAATTTTACAGTGCAAAATGTCACCTATTACTTTCAAAAATAAAAGTTATTGTAATGAAAAGGTGGCACATTTCGGTTCTAATCAACATGTAGTATGCTACTGAAGTATGAAGATGGGTCAAATTCCATCTTATATTGCTTATTATCAACCTCCAGAAAATTGGGGCAGAAATTTTCTTCGAAACGTCGAAATTTTATCCAACACATAATGTAACAGTTGTGAGAGCATCTAACCTTTCTTAGTACACACGAACTATCCCGTCTGAAATGTCGAGTGACCCAGCACCTGAGTTTACAAGGTCTCTGCGCTCTTATGAGATAAATCTACTTTCCGTCCTATAGATGACGAATGAGTCTCCAGAAAGAACTCCTGCTCCAAACCTACTAGAATTAGAAGAGATTGCAGTTGATTTGGTGTGCTCAAGGCCTTCACATCACGTCAGTACGTAGTAATTTCAAGAAACAGTGAGATGTTATTCTCAACATAGAAAATGTGATTCTTCATGAAACATCACATTATTTTTGAACATATAAACCACTATACCAGTTTAGTTGGTTTACACCAAAACCCTTTTACACAGCATGAGAGGATGAGGGCCTTCATATGCAAATGTAGCTTTTCACGAAGACGGTATGGTATTTTGATGAGATTTGAACTGAGATGCATAAACCTTTTATGAGTCTGCCTACTAATTCTTCAGAATGTAATATTTGAGATTTCAGTCTATAATGATATCAGCTCTAGTCGCAAGTACGAGGGCTGTTCGGAAAGTAAGGTCCCATCGGTCGCGAAATGAAAAACACAGTGAAAATTAATTTTGTATTTAATTTTTAACAATTAGCCACACCTTCCACCTACCTCTCTAATTAGCTGCCTCTACGACGAGGACATTTGTCGTGGCTTTGTACAAAGTTTCCAGTACGCTCGTCACAGAGAGCAGCCGCCTGTGCTTTTCGTCAATTCTCTACGCTGGTTGCCATTCGTTGTTTGTGCCAAAATGTTGTCTTCGTAGCCATCAGTTCATATGAGCAGAGCTGAACAACGGAGGGAACCAATTAAGAGTTGTGTCGTGGTTGATCGAACACTTCCCTTCAAAAACGCTGCATGAGCGTCTTCTGCTCCTGCAGAATGCGGTTAAAAATTAACTTGCAGAAAGAAACGCATGAAATTTATGTTGTGTAGGCTGCATAGCTTCAGGCCACCAGATCCACACACCTGACGGGGGATACTGTTTCTTTTTTTAGGAATTTCTACGTGATCACGTAGCGCTCTGAACTGAAAAGGACGACGTGAAGTGATTTACAGGCATACTAAAAACACTGTCCAACACATCTGCATAAAGTTCCACCGCATTTTCACGGTGGTTTCCATTTCGCACATAACTGGACCTTACTCTCCGAATACGCCTCGTATTTTAGGTAAACAAGAAACCGGATCACTTACACAGAACTGACTGGTATCTCTCAAAAGATAATAGTCGACATAATCTCCAGCGTAAACATCACGTTACAGACGGACTTAGCGTGGTATTAAAATCCATATAAATGAAACTGTAATTTTTCAGATGAATTGGTTTGATCTCTTGCTTCCGAAGCACTATGGTAATCCAGAGATTCATAGATCTACTCTATGAGAAAAAACGACTTTTTGACTAGGTGAGTATTAATAAGTATTCCAAGAGGTTCTCATACTTGTATACATCAACAGAAAGCACTTTATCGATATCGGTTTCGCAGACAAACTGTGCTCAGCATCAATGGTCTCTACGACTTCCGTCCAAAGAGGAGGCCAAGGTGACGTGACTTTTAGTGACCATCGGCTGCTCTTTGTTGTGATCATTACAAACGAATTGAATAAGACAAAAGATATCTGTATACTGTACAAATAGGCGTAGATTTAACTAATAAGAAACAACATATTTCACGACATTTGTGGAATTTCCGAGTATGAGTATTAGTGCTCGGTCTATCAGTTCTATAATTAACAAAATACTGTTTTGAAATAAGACAATAAATGTTTACGAATGACTTTAGTTGAACTGAGTGAAAGCGGAATTACGAATTTATCAGCTCTTCGAAGCTTATCTAAGACAAAGCAGCAAACTAGTAGCAATTACTTTCAAACATGTTTCTTACCGTACACACCTTCACGTTTAGCACTGTGTTTCTAGACACAATATAAGCAGATCCTAGAGTTCATCATAGAGGCGAAAGGGTCATTACTCCTGGCACCAGAAACCCACTATACGAATAATCAGCGTGTATGTCTGCGGTTTAACAACACAGTAAGGCTTTAAGCAAATTTAAAATTAGATTGTCGCATTTGTGTACTACTATTTTAAAAATAGTTTATTGCTCAACAGAGTCACATAAAATCAGATTTCGATATTACCAGTTTAGGGTGTGTCCAATCATCTTAACATCTTATTTGATGGATGATTTTTTTTTCCTGTAGCTTTATGCGCTCTAGCATCAGTGATGTGCATAAAGCGTACAAATCAGTGACAGTTTACCAATGATGATTATTGTTCGTCACATTTTACTTACACTGTCTCTTCACAAAGTTGTGCTGGTACTACAGGTAGCCCCAAAATGCTACAATGGTACTGTCTTTGTAACTACTGCAACAATCATTCCCTCATTTCAACCAATCTTCTGTAGTATAGAACATAATTACTGCAAATATTTTCTTATGGGTAGTATTGTCCAAACAGTCGAACTCTGTAGATCAATTGCTACTCATTTCTGGGGATCAGAGTTCCAAAATGGATTCTTCATTGAAATAATTCCTCCCAGGTGCGATAGTGTGGTTTGTACTCACTTTGTGCTTAAGTTTTTATAGAACCTCCGAGAGTGCAGCATTTTTACAATTTCCATGTATATAATGATATAGTGTCGCAACCAAGACTTCATTGCAGCAAAAAAAAAAAAAAAACTACTTCTGTTTTTCTCACGGCGCACATATGTGCTCTTGAAGAACGAAACATTTCGGCTGTCTCGGTGTTAGTAATTTTTTCCTTGATAAACTTTGTTGTTCAATGTAACACTAATGAATTACATGAGTTTTAAGCACTAGAGCGATTAAAACTTCCTTTGTCACTCATTATTGCTTCATTTAGTAATGTCTTGTTTTGGTAATGGATATTCTTTCGTGTTTTTGCATAAATTTCGCTGAAATATTAACGTCAGGGTTATGCAGCTTTCGCACAGTGCGTTTCTAAGCGTAACCCAAATGTTTATACCATTACTCAGTCAGCAAGCGAATTCTGGAGAATTAAATCATATATGTGCTGCAGCGTCATGGATAAATCATTCCGTCACTTAGGCTTTTTTTTTTTTTTAATCCAACTATTAGTTCACTTAGAGGGCTCACCGTAATATACCGGTTGCTTCAAGAGCAACAGGAAATATTTTAGGATGCGGCAGTAAGAACTAATCAGAATAAAACATTCCGTAACATTTTTAGCTTTCATTGCTTACACGGATACAGATCATATCATGTAACCCCCCCACCCGGTCCCTCCCAAAAAGCTCACAGGTGTTAAGTAAAGGGAACTGCTTTATTTCAAGATTCAGCTTCCTACACATGTCTCTGACGTAAATGTAATGTTGCACTCTTTTTAAGATACCGCATGTATCTCTCTTGAGTACGCCTGAGCGTTATTTTATGAGCGAAGGCCAATTCACAATCCGAATGATAATTCGATGCTTGTGCTTATTTTTACTTTGCACCGTTGCCTTTGAACCATTCACGTTGGCAGTAATCCAAGAGGGTAACGTCCGGAGACCCTGGTGGCCAAGAAACGCTATCAATCCTGCCGATCTACCTTTTGAGGAATGATTAGTTTAGATGATGTGTCGCCAGACGACTAGAATTTGCAAGTGCTCCGTCTTGATATAGGAACAGAGCCATGATTGTAGGCAAAGAAATCTCTTCCAATAATGCTGGTAGCTCTTTTTCAAACGAGTCTAGATAAGAAGGACTCGCACGGCACAGTGCTATTGGTCTACACGTCACAATCAGTTGCACAGATGAAACATTCAATCATCTAAAGTCAAGTAGAATATTAAAACAGAAACGACAATCAATAAAAAATAAACCCATAGCAACTGAAGTATCAACTTCTGAACTGAATAATTATGTCTTTAACGAACTGCACCTCTGTAAACAAGGAGAAGTATTGTAACCAATAAAAGTGGAAATCATGGTATATGGAATGTTTTATTTTAGCTAATCTGTACCAGCACCAAATCCTAAAATATTTACCATTCTCCCGAAACACCCTCCATAGCCTGCTCAGCCGACTTGTGTAACAATCTAATATTTCATCGATTTTCTCTTTCACTTTCTTTACGCTAAGCACACTATACGATTATAGCTCCAAGTTCACACCAGAGCTGGTGTGAAGATCCATCAGTCACGTTAGGTGAGTAGTGATTTATCCACCCACAGTGCGGTCGGGATCTGAGATAGTCGTTGCGGTCGCCACAGACGAGTAGGCAGTGCGAAAGGTTAAAGGGTGGTCGGCCGGTCGCGCGGAGCTGAGCGGAGTAGCGGCTGCCAAGGGCGTCGCCAGCACTGTACAACAGCGGCTGGTGCGCTCTAAGCACCGAGCCGTACGCCGCCTGAGGCGGTGTGGCCACACTGGGGCATGACCGCGGTCTAACACTTCCGCCTTAGGCATGCCAAATGTAGTGGGGGAACAGCGAAATATCGGACGGTCCTTCGAGTTATACATATAACTATACCGAAGGTACTGACCTACGTTTACATTCCCCGAATGAATTTTCATCTTCGCAGCAGAGTGTGCAGTGATGCGAAACTTCCTGGCGGATTAAAATTCTTTGCCGCAGCAGGAGGTTTGGAAGGTAAGAGATGATACTGGTCGAAATAAAGATGTGAGGACAGGTCATGAGTTATGATTGGTTAGCTCAGTTGGCAGAAAACTTGCTAGAGGAAGGCAAGGTCCCGGTTTCGAATTATGATCCGAAACACAGTTTTAATCTGCCAGAAAGATCTGATTATGCTTTCGGTGAACAGCAAACAAATTTCTTATAGTCTGGGTTTATGAAAACAATGCTAGAAATTAAAATTACAACACCAGAAAGAATAGTGGAAGCATGCACTGACAGAAGTCATGGGATAGCGACATGCATATATGCGGAGGACGGTAGCGTCATGTAAGCAAAGCTTAAAACAGCACATTGGCGGAGCTGTCGGTTCTACGCAGGTAATTCATGCGAAAAGTTTCCAAAGTGATTATACTTGCACTACCGGAATGAACAGACGTTGAACGCGGAATGGTAGTTGGAACTAGACGCATGGGACATTCCATTAGATATCGTTGGGAAATTCTATTCCGAGATCGAAAGTCTCAAGAACTTGCCCAGAATACCAAGTTTCAGCCATTACTTCTCACCATGAACAAAGCAGAGGCAGACGGCCTTCACTTAACGACCGGAATCAGCGGCGTTTGCGTAGAGTTTTCAGTGCTAACAGACAAGCAACACTGCTTGAAACACAACCTGAAATCAACGTGGAACTTACGACTAACGTCTCTGTTCGGACACTACGGCGAAATTTGACGTTTTTGGGCTATGGCAGCAGGCTACCGACGCTAATGGCTTTGATAACCGGACGACATCGCCTGCAGCGTCTCTCCTGGAATCGTGACCATATCAATTGGACCTTAGAGATTGGAAAACGTGGCCTGATCTGGTAAGTTCCGATTTTAGTTGTAAGAGCTGACGGTGTGGTTTGAGTGTGGAGCATATCTCACGAAGCCATGGACCCAAGCTGTCTGCAAAGCACTGTGCAAGCTGGTGATGGTCTACAGTAGTGTGAGGTGTTTTACATGGAATGGATTGGGTCCTCTGGTCCACCTGATCCGTTCATTGACGGGAATTGGTTGTGTTTGCTTACTTGGAGACGACTGGCAGCTACTCATGCAGTTCACGTACCCAAACAACAATGTCATGTCACCAGGCCACAATGGCTCTCGATTTATTTGAAAAACGTTAGGGACGAATCGAGCGAATGATTTAGCTACCTAGATCCCATCACACATTAATGGGACATAATCGAGAGGTCAGTACGAGCGCGTCTTATGCCGGCATCAATTTCGCAGTTATGTACGGCTATGGCTCAGTATCTTTGCAGGAGACTTCCAACGTCTTGTTGAGTCCATGTCACGTCCAGCTGATGCACTACGCAGGACAAAAGGAGGTCGAACGCGATCTTAGGAGGTGTCCAATGACTTTTGTCACGTCAGTGTGTTGCATGTATAGCATGTGGAAAGACAACTACATGCTGCAATTTGTGATGTGGGGGTGTGCTGAATGCGAAATTTAGTACAGACATCTGTCACAGCTGTCATAGCAAGTGCTCTAACCCCATGCGCATCGAGTCAACCTCCGTTCGAATGTGAATAGCGGGTACGTGATTCCACGCTACTTCGTCTTAATGACATGATAAACACTTCTGTTTGCAAACGACGACCAGATGTTTTATTTGGATGGCGGATCTGAAGACCGTACTGTCGTACATCCTCTGTATCGAAGTTGTTTGGAACAACACAGGCAACGTACTGTCTTGCGTTATTATGCTGAAACATAATTTCACGGAGACCTTGAAGATAGGGGATAGTCAGCGTCTAAATACGCCATAAATTTAACGGATGCTGTCCAAATTAACGAAATAGTGATCATTCTGTATCACATGGTACCACGTACCACACGTTGTTGTGATACTTTACACTGAATTGTGACTTCTATGAATAGATGTGGTATCATAGCTTAAACCATCGTGGTCGTTGGGCACACCACTGCCGACGACCCTTTCTCTGCAGTCACGTCAAGGGAAACCGCAAACAGTGGTTGCCGCTATGGAGTCATTAACATTGCAAGGTAGCGGGATAATGTAAGCCCGAGATAAACCATTGCAAAACGTTAAATGTTGGTACTTTAATTCAGCGGTGTAACCACCAGAATGTTGAATGCTAGAATGAGATGGGGTTCCATGCCTGTTGCAATTGGTCGGTCAATACAGGTACGGTATTGCTGTTAGTGAATAACATCTGGGGTAGCACAGTCTCCCAGGTCATTAAACAGATATCGGCAACAAAACTATATAAAAAAAGGAGCAGGTCATTCCTGATATCGAGATGGTTCGTATCTCTGACTTTGGCCTGTTGTTGGAACATGTTTAATGCTCGATTATTGTGACTTTTCTGAAACTGAATAAATATGGGGTTCGAAAACAACCGTCGCGTAAAACCGAATTCGCTATGTTCGTCCACGAGCCTCATGGAGCAGTACGTAGAGACGCGCAGACTGACGCCTTGTCCCTCAAATTCTTAATACGTTCGACACACTTCCACACTGTCGACTAATTAGCAAAGCACGTACGTATGTAATGTCAGACCAAGTGTGTGACTACAATGAAGAGTTTATAGCAAACAAAACAGAGCATGTCATTCTCAACAGAGAGAAGTCTTCAGACGTAAAAATAACTTAAAGTGTACCCCAAGGGAGTACTACAAGACCATTAGTTTCCGCATTATACATATACATATAAATGACGTACTGCTTAAGATCGGATGTTCCATACGGCTTCTTGCGCACGCTAGAAAACTTTAGCGAAATTCATTTGCATTTGACGCAGGGAGTGGCAATTGGATCTCTGGATAAACAAATGTAACGTATTTATCACACGTAGACAGAAAGGTCTGTTAATTTATGATGATTGTGGAAGAAACAAGTGCAATCAGTTACTTTCATAAAATATCTAAGAGTATGCATACGGAGCAATTTAAAGGGAAACGACCACATAAAATTAAAGGCGGGTAAAGCATTCATTGGCGGAACCCTCAGGAAATGTAGTCGGTCAATAAAACAGCTAACTTACAAATCAATCGTGAGGCCACTGCTTGAATATCGCTCGTCAGTATGGGATCCATACCAGATAGGACTGATGCAGGGAACAGAGGATACAAAGAAGAGAAGCACATTTCGTTACAGGTTGAGGAGGGAACGTGAAACCGTGACGCAGATGCTCAGATGACTTCAGTGTCAAACGTTACAAGAGAGGCGTTCTGAAGCACGGTGTGGTTTACTCTTTAATCCGAGAGCTTACATTTCTGAAAGAGTTAAGCGACATGTTGCTTCCTCCTACGCATATCTCTGGAAAGACAGTGAATATAAAATCATAGAGATTGAGATTCAAGTCCACAGAGACACTAGCAATTGTTGTTTCCACGAATTTTTCTAGACTGAAAAAGGAAAAGGAGAAGTCACATTGCTGCACAAAGTACCATACGTCCGCCACACACCGCGAGGTTGGTTGCGGAATGTGGATGTAGACGTAGATGAGAACACCTCCCTGTCGTACGCCTCCCAGTACTTGTGCATTGATGACCTTCATCCAAGATACCAAGCTGCGTCCTCATTACAAATGAATCGAGTTAAAAATTTATTTTATTACCGTACCACACGTGACTTTACTTTCTTTAAGATATTTTGGTGTGGTCCTAAAAAGTCAAAAAGTGGTGGATCTGCACAACTGCCTTTATGCACTGCTTTCACGGCGTCTTATGGGAAAGGCATGCATAGGGATATGCTTAAATATTGAACGGTTGAAACGTATTGTCAACATTAGAAACAGAAAATAGTCTGGAGGGGAGGGTGGACAGTATGACATATGATGACACTCAGACTTTCTTTTGAACTAAATGACGGAGATCCATTTCTGAGAATTCTGTCACTGTATCTCCGTCTATAAGCGTCCATATTTCTCTTTTTCGATACGAGCTTAATGTCTTCAGACATTAATGTCTTCAGACCGCGGTTCTGAGAAACTGTGTTGTTGTCACAGAACGCGAAAGAAAGCTTGTCCATTTAGAACTCAAGCTGCCAACGATAACTAGTAGAACGCCGCAGGAGAAGTATGTCGCGTAGGGGGAGTGCTTGTTTGGGATGGCCGTTAGGTACCAAGAGAACACATGTAACTTACATGACGCTATCGAGATGTTTTGCGTACAGGTAAAATGAGTATTGATAGGAGTCAACAAGTAGCACGCAGACTGTCCCGTGCCACGAAACCGAATGCATCTAATCTTTAATTTTGTATCCCATTCGGAAAGAAACTGAAGAGACAAATAACAGTGTTACTAGGAATTGGTTTGACGAATCTCAAACAGAGAGTATGTACTACACTCCTGGAAATGGAAAAAAAGAACACATTGACACCTGTGTGTCAGACCCACCATACTTGCTCCGGACACTGCGAGAGGGCTGTACAAGCAATGATCACACGCACGGTACAGCGGACACACCAGGAACCGCGGTGTTGGCCGTCGAATGGCGCTAGCTGCGCAGCATTTGTGCACCGCCGCCGTCAGTGTCAGCCAGTTTGCCGTGGCATACGGAGCTCCATCGCAGTCTTTAACACTGGTAGCATGCCGCGACAGCGTGGACGTGAACCGTATGTGCAGTTGACGGACTTTCAGCGAGGGCGTATAGTGGCCATGCGGGAGGCCGGGTGGACGTACCGCCAAATTGCTCAACACGTGGGGCGTGAGGTCTCCACAGTACATCGATGTTGTCGCCAGTGGTCGGCGGAAGGTGCACGTGCCCGTCGACCTGGGACCGGACCGCAGCGACGCACGGATGCACGCCAAGACCGTAGGATCCTACGCAGTGCCGTAGGGGACCGCACCGACACTTCCCAGCAAATTAGGGACACTGTTGCTCCTGGGGTATCGGCGAGGACCATTCGCAACCGTCTCCATGAAGCTGGGCTACGGTCCCGCACACCGTTAGGCCGTCTTCCGCACACGCCCCAACATCGTGCAGCCCGCCTCCAGTGGTGTCGCGACAGGCGTGAATGGAGGGACGAATGGAGACGTGTCGTCTTCAGCGATGAGAGTCGCTTCTGCCTTGGTGCCAATGATGGTCGTATGCGTGTTTGGCGCCGTGCAGGTGAGCGCCACAATCAGGACTGCATACGACCGAGGCACACAGGGCCAACAGCCGGCATCATGATGTGGGGAGCGATCTCCTACACTGGCCGTACACCACTGGTGATCGTCGAGGGGACACTGAATAGTGCACGGTACATCCAAACCGTCATCGAACCCATCGTTCTACCATTCCTAGACCGGCAAGGGAACTTGCTGTTCCAACAGGATAATGCACGTCCGCATGTATCCCGTGCCACCCAACGTGCTCTAGAAGGTGTAAGTCAACTACCCTGGGCAGCAAGATCTCCGGATCTGTCCCCCATTGAGCATGTTTGGGACTGGATGAAGCGTCGTCTCACGCGGTCTGCACGTCCAGCACGAACGCTGGTCCAACTGAGACGCCAGGTGGAAATGGCATGGCAAGCCGTTCCACCGGACTACATCCAGCATCTCTACGATCGTCTCCATGGGAGAATAGCAGCCTGCATTGCTGCGAAAGGTGGATATACACTGTACTAGTGCCGACATTGTGCATGCTCTGTTGCCTGTGTCTATGTGCCTGTGGTTCTGTCAGTGTGATCATGTGATGTATCTGACCCCAGGAATGTGTCAATAAAGTTTCCCCTTCCTGGTACAATGAATTCACGGTGTTCTTATTTCAATTTCCAGGAGTGTAGTTTCCATTTTGCACTCATGCACTGTTTATTCCGTACCGGGACATAACTAGAACTCTCCTGTCATTTGCAACAATCTGAAATAGACCGTGACTAACATGTCATCATTCTCAAATATTTGATCAATCTTAAATATTAATTTATCGTATTTTCAGATAAAGTGTAACTGAGGAAAGAACACACTCAGTAATCAATGTGACATATGCTTTAACTATTACGTAATTTAATAACTGATTGCGAATTATTCAACATAAGGTGGATCAGGTATTGATATAATACTTATCAGCAAAAAATGCCTGAACGGGACTCGAGCTATGTTTTCCCAAATATCGCGAGCTGTGTCGCTTCAATAGTTCTGGCTATACGTGCACGATCCCTGACCGATCCATACCTCCATATGCCACACTGTCTATATCCCCTAATTCTTCTATCATTTATTGCAATCCCGCAATAGGGAGAATGAGACTATATGTTCCCAATGTTGTTGTTATCGCCGTTTTGCCCGTCTAGATACGTATTACGTATTTCTATTTTCAATGTCTGATGCATCCGATATGCATGCAAATTTGACGGAAGAGACATTATAAAATAAACTATACAGGGTGAGTCACCTAACGTTACCGCTGGATATATATCGTAAACCACATCAAATACTGACGAATCGATTCCACAGACCGAACGTGAGGAGAGGGGCTAGTGTAATTGGTTAATACAAACCATAAAAAAATGCACGGAAGTATGTTTTTTAACACAAACATACGTTTTTTTAAATGGAACCCCGTTAGTTTTGTTAGGACATCTGAACATATAAACAAATACGTAATCAGTGCCGTTTGTTGCATTGTAAAAAGTTAATTACATCCGGAGATATTGTAACCTAAAGTTGACGCTTGGGTACCACTCCTCTGTTGTTCGATCGTGTGTATCAGAGAGAACCTAATTACGTAGGGAACCAAAGGGAACGGTGATGGACCTTAGGTACAGAAGAGACTGGAACAACACATTACGTCCACATGCTAACACATTTTTATTGGTTTTTTCAGTGACGCACATGTACATTACCATGAAGGGTGAGGTACACGTACACACGTGGTTTCCGTTTTCAATTACGGAGTGGAATAGAGTGTGTCCCGACATGTCAGGCCAATAGATGTTCAACGTGGTGGCCATCATTTGCTGTACACGATTGCAATCTCTGGCGTAATGAATGTCGTACAAGCCGCAGTACATCTGGTGTAATGTCGCCGCAAGCTCCCACAATACGTTGTTTCATATCCTCTGGGGTTGTAGGCACATCACTGTACACATTCTCCTTTAACGTACCGACAGAAAGAAGTCCAGAGGTGTAAGATCAGGAGAACGGGCTGGCCAATTTATGCGTCCTCCACGTCCTATGAAACGCCCGTCGAACATCCTGTCAAGGGTCAGCCTAGTGTTAATTGCTGAATGTGCAGGTGCACCATCATGCTGATACCACATACGTCGACGCGTTTCCAGTGGGACATTTTCGAGCAACGTTGGCAGATCATTCTGTAGAAACGCGATGTATGTTGCAGCTGTTTGGGCCCTGAACGTCGGAGGTTTCAAGCGTCAACTTTAGGTTATAATATCTCCGGATGTAGTTAACATTTTCCAATGCAACAAACGGCACTAATTACGTATTTGTTTATATGTTCAGATAAGCTAACAAAACTAACGTGGTTCCATTTTAAAAAACGTAGGTTTGTGTTAAAAAACATACTTCCATTCATTTCTGTGTGGTTTGTATTAAACAATTACACTAGCCCCTCTCTTCACTTTCGGTCTATGGAATCGATTCTTCAGTATTTGATGTGGTTTACGAAATATATCCAGCGGTAATGTTAGGTGACTCACCCTGTATACACTAAAATTCCTTTTAACAATATGCAGATGCTATTTGGTCTTTACATTAATTCCAGATAATGTTACTCATCTTTATACAAAACTTTGCACTTCGTTACTGCAACAGCTGTAAGGAAAGATGCCGTTAGTCGACGTAAAGAAACTGTTCACATCTATGCGGTTCCATGGACGGATCTTATTATTTCCATCACTATTGCGTTGTCCACTCATTCAAAAAGACTCAGTGAATCTTTTCATTAACCAAAGCCGAAAGAGAGCGGTAACATAATCACGAAGAAAACTCATCCTAAAAGCGTCATTTCTCCTCTCAAGTTGCATGTAAAACACTAATACTCTTAAGACTACGTTACTTCAAACAAATTTGCGGCTACCCGCTTTTTTGTCATATCTACCTATCACACGTTTACGGCAAGATTGAGCGACGACTAGATTCTCATTAAAGAATTACTTTAGGGTAAGGCCGACTGCGCAACTGCCTGCTGGGTCACGATGCGAAGCTTATAGTTTGACACGGATCTGTCAGATTGAGTGACCTCTTTTCCGACATTATGAACTTTTGCGGTTGTCGTTTTAAATTCCTGTAACATTACAGGCGTGACTACCTCCGCTTTAACTTTACATTGAAACTACAGCTGGGCTTTGGCAGCTTGCGCTTAGCTGTATGCCGGGTGGGTAAGACGTAAGAAATACTCAAATGCATTTAAAAATGAGAATAAATTCACGAAATGCGTTGTTCTTAACATCAAAACATAGGTAACTGGTGCAGTTTTCATTATTTAAATCAAGCGCTAGACAGGACTGAGGCGCGAATACTCATCTGGTCATCCAGTGTTTGACTACTCTCGTGACTTACCCAAATCTTTCAGGTGATTGCCGGTATAGTTCCTTTGATCACTGCCTATTTCGTTTCTCCATCCTTATCCGTCCCGAGCCGACGGGACGTTACACGTTGATCTTCCTTCTGTCTTCCTTTTCATAGCCAGCGACAAGAGAGCTGCCATTTAGACTACCGCAGGTCCACATTGCCAGACGTGGTGACCATTGCGCTGGGTACATAGACCCGCAGAGCAATAAACGTGACAAGAAAGGTCTGCTTATGTACGGCAGATTAGTAGCCGAGGGAGGACCATTAGTGGAAGAAGATGAATGCGGGCGTTTCAAACACCTAAGAACAAACTATACGACATAAGCTATGAGGTGCCTTGTTTCTATCCTAACTTCTCGTTTCCAAATCTAGAGACACAAACCTCCGCTTGGTAGTGCCCTTGGACAAAGTTATGATATTTACCCTGTAATGGTGGAACTTGTTACTGGTGTCATATTGCTTACTTCGCTTTCTCAAATGACAGTCTATTCTCTCTCACTCCCACAGTTCATACCGTTGCGCCTGAGGGCCCACAAATCTGCCTTACCCTCGTAATACCAATTCATGAGGGAGGCGGGAGAGGGGGGGGGGAGGGAGGAGGCACAGAGATGGCCACCTATTGAAGATACTGTAATTTAATCAGTTACTTCATAGCTTAAAATTTTGAAAAATATATTTATTGTTAATGAATTCTCAGATTCCATGTTTGTACTTTTTAGATCTCTCAGTTAAACTTAACCCAAAAATGTTAGTCATAGTAGCTGATGTCACTTTCTCCATTGAGCGTCGTGTTCATTATTTCGACTTTAAGTGTCTAACGTACAAATCAGTTTCTGTTTAAAAGGTATGTTGAACGTAAAAGTGGCCAACAATGAACGAGATATGTAGTTCTTAAATTTTTTTGTTGCACTCATGAAGTCGGTAATACATGTTACTGAAAAAATGTTGATATTACTAATTGTGTGCTAAAAGGTATTTTCAAGTTTTTGACCCCCACCTGATCAAAACGTATGTTGTTAATGCAACTGAAGAAGAAGTATCGATGTTTTTTATTTATTTTTTTCGGTTTGGCATAAAGTACCCTTCCCCTCGGTAGCACGCATTGTGGAAAATGCCTTCGTATTTCTAGGGTAAAACGGTTTCCTGCCTGCCCAGAAGTCTTACAAGTTCTTATATAGAAGACGTATTACGCAACATAGGCCTGCTGGGGTATATAGCATAGGAAACTGAGTGCTGGAGTTTAATTATACGTTAGACAGTCTTAGCCCCCATAACGTCTGACATCCAGGTAAGTGCTTACATTGACTGCTGTAGTCAGGGGTGAAGCAGATGTAGCAAATGTGGTTGACTCCAGAAGGAAGGAGCGAAACAGGGCAGATATCGACGAAGGAAATCTCATCCATCTGCTGGACGACGAATTTAGGACTACCTTGCATTAAGATTGAATTAAAATTGCCGTATGGAAGATATGCATCGAATTCAAGAGGCTAATAGACATAACATGTCAGTCATAACTTAAAACACGAACTCCATGATTCCTCCCTATGAAAGGTACGTTCCAAAATCAAGTTATAGGACGTAAGCAATGAATAGAAATGTAAGCAATGAATAGAAGTTAGATATTTGGAAATTAGTCGGCCGGCACCCTATGAAAGGTGCACACCACGGACTGTGTTCAATCCGATTGAAAAGACCTTCTGTTTCACAACTGACTGCGAGTCACACCCAGTGATGAATAAGCGAGGATCTGCATACAGATGACTGTAGCGACAGCGGTTAGCTGTACTTCACGAAGAGCACAATATGCCGCGGACAGAGTAGGTGAAATGCGCGCATTATCAAAACCAGGCTTGGCTGCTGTGTTGTATGCAACGAGTCCAAATCTGTAGCCGTGTGGATGACAACTTCGCCACGGAAAAGCGAACTCAAGCCTCGTTACTGTTTCTAAAGTCCGTGCTGGCAGACATCTCTCGTGTTGCGTTAGTTAACAGTGATCACAACCACAGCAGTGCGTGACAAATTCGTTATTGTTACAACATGCAAATAGTGAATTTACATCGGCAAGCTTCTTTAAAAACGTCAGTCATAGACTAAAGTAACAAATATATTTTTAATTTATTTCTTTCTATTGGTGTATTTGAAATACCTTTTCAATAAAATAATTTTAGGTGTTAGATCACGTCATTATAAAATAATAACGACGCAGCCTAACAAAACAAGAATTTTATCAAGACTGGCAATGTCTGTGCGAACTTACGATCACGAATGATAACTGCAAATCTCTACGCAAGTAAAAGCCTAACAGCATTTTAGCCGCAGTATTAAAAGCTCTTGATGACGTTATTAGAGATCCACTTACGAAGTACGAAGTCTATAATAAATAAAGATTTGCTTTAGAACAACACTACGTCACAGTAACCGAATTAATTAATTGATCGACGATCTCAGCCGAAGCCATCGACAGATACATATCGACTACGTTGGCGTTGTTTCTTTTCAGGTGTGTGCTTGATATTGCTGACGTCGATTTTCTCTTTTAAATAACACTAACGGTAGACTCGCTTTCGCTGCAGCTACCCTAGTATTTTTGTATTTCGCTCTATAGAACACCAAATCATTTAACGGGCGTTCATGTGGGAGGTATTTATGTCCTCTTCCGATACATGCACTGACTGACTTCGAAACAGAAGTCCAATCAGTGGTTGCCTCCAAAGTCTCACCTCCTTATTTTGTTGGGAACCAGTATGACGTCCGCGAAACTACACTGCTTATTCGAATATACGGCTCTCTTAGATATTATTGTTGTTAACCATTTTCTTATCTCGATTCCTGTATTTTGATGGTTTTCCCACCCAAAACGCCACTTAAACTAGTAAGGTACTGGAGTATTAGTACCGCATCCATTTTCTGCTGGCGTTGAATTAATTAGTAATTCATTCTAAATATATGTACTCTTAATACAATGTTCATATACTCGTATAACGACGTTACGAAATGCTTTTTACAAGGTGCTACACTTGTACCTGCGAGAATAACATTTTGTCGACAGTAATATTTGCTACATGAAACTATGCACTAGTTAGACAGCACAATAAATGCTCTGACATTAACTCTCGCATCGGTGCTCTTTTTTTCTTTTCTTTAAAGATTGGAAGTCACATTGTTGGTGAACATTACGGCTCCTGGATGGGTTTATGTGAACTAGATAAACTTTTTTCTTTGATTAAATACATGAGATTAGAGAACGCTACATGAATTAATACCTCGACAAACAAGGGATGTGAGAAGACCAAGTTCTGCAATAAGATTCTGTAAATGTCTTGGCAGGTAATCAAGAAAAAACACAGATAAATTTTTTTTTTCGGAGGGTGTGAGGCTGTCACCTGTCTTATGATTGGTCTAATATGATGCAATATACACCGATATTCACTCTTCTGTCAGTTTCTTCACTTCGGAGTAGAACCTACCCTCTATATCCTCCACTAATGGTGCATGTACACTGAATCTCCAAAGAAACTGGTATAGGCATGCGTATTCAAATTCAGAGATATGTAAAAAGGTAGAATACGGCGCTGCGGTCGGAAACGCCTACATAAGACAGAAAGTATCTGCAGCAGTGGTTAGATCGGTTACTGCTGCTACAATGCCAAGTTATCAAGATTTAAGCGAGTTTGGACGTCGTGTTATAGTCGGCGCATGAGCGATGGGACACAGCATCTCTGAGGTACCAATGAAGTGGGGTTTTCCCGTACGACCACTTCACGAATTTACCGTGAATATCAGGAATCCGGTAAAACATCAAACCTCCGACTTCGCTGTGGCCCCGAAAAAGAGCCTCCAACAACGCGACCAACGATGACTGAAGAGAGTCGTTCAGTGTAACAGAACTGCAATTCTTCCACAAGCTGCTGCAGATTTGAAAGCTGAGCCATAAACAAGTGTCAGTGTGCGAACCATTCAACGAAACACGGGGTAATGATTATGTCTGGGAAGTTTGGTGGTCATACGAAGGGCTTGAACTCAGAAGACTGTTCCTCGAGCAACTATGTAGCAATATGGGCTTTCCGAGCCGAAAGCCCACTCGTTTGCCCATGATGACTGCACGACACAAAGCTTTGCGCCTCGTCCGGGTCCATCAACGCCGAAATTGGATTGCTGATGACTTGGCATAAGTTGCCTGGTCGGACGAGTCTCGTGTCAAATTTAATCGAGCAGATTGACTTGCACGGGTACGGAGAAAAAAAGAGATGGGGCCCCTCCACGCCCGCACCAACGTGGTGACCAAACCAAAAGTTCTACTGTCACCTCCGTAAACATGTTAGTTATCTAGTGGGTGGATCACAGGATGCTGGGCTGTGATGTTGTCCGTGCGTCTGGGTAAGGCTACGCATTAACACGGTCCATCAGGTGATAGATAGTGGACGAAACGCGAGTGAGGGTAGCGATTTGAAGAGCAGAGGGAAAAAAGTGCCATGGCTCGTGCCGTGGGAAAAAAACCTCTGCGACAGTGGGATGGGTAGTAAGAGCAGTAGTGGCTTACTAGCTGCGATAGTTCATGCAAGGTTGGATTTGTTAGTATAGGTATCATGCATCATTACCGTGACAGGCGATGGCGATGTGTCCCAGTTGCTGCGACTGCTACTTTCCTGGAACAATCAATATCGTTATACAGTAGTAGGAGATCGGCCATAGATCATCTCACTGTGTGGGGGATGTGTGGGGCTTGTTTGCATGCAGTGTACGGTACGGCTTCCCTGTATGGTGCCAGTTATTCGGCAGTGTATTTCAGCTGGATATCCAGTAAATGCGTCTGATTAACAGGGGCTCGCATGTGCCGTTATGTTTGCGTAAGCTTGGCCATAGATGTTATGTCCTTGCAAGTATGTCTTTTGGTCTTTTATGTTTCCATCTATGGTTGTGGTCGTAGTTCCCCAGATTCAGAATAAACGGGTTCTGCGAATGTCTGGAGTTTCTGTATAGTCTTGTGGTGAGTTTGTGGATTACCTCCGTGAGAGTCTCAAGTCGGTATTCCCGGTGAAGGTCCGCGATGCGTGTGTATCGTGGAGCATTGCTTATGATTTTGAGTACCTTGTTTTGTATGAGCTGCAGACGGCGCAGGCGTGTAGGCGCAGCGTATCCCCAGACGGGAGCTGCGTACGTCATCAGGGGTCGGATAAGTGTCATGTACATGGACCTCGACACCCTTCTGTTCAGTGTGCTACGCCTGTTGAGCATAGGATAAAGCTGTTTGAGCCTCGCGCTAGCTCGGTTGGTCATGTGTTGTATGTGGTCCCCCCAGAGTAATTTCCGGTCCAGCCAGACACCGAAGTATTTGACTTTCTCGCGGAAACGTATTGGGCGTGCATGTAGAGTTATTGGTCTGCAGTAGCGGTGTTTGCGCAGTTGCTTCGGTCTTCTCGTGAACAGAACGGCTTCGCACTTGTCGACGTTTACTCTAACACGCCATTTCTCCAACCAAGGCTCAGCCACTCTGAGTGCAGTCTGTAGGCGTGACGTAATATTTGATGGTTTCCAATCTTGCGCAAGGATGGCTGTGTCATCCGCGTAGATTGCCATCATTGTGTTGTGTGTGGTTGGGAGATCGTTTATGTAGAGGTTAAACAGTAGGGGCCCTAGGATGCTTCCCTGGGGTACTCCCGCGTGTATACCATGTCGTGTTGACTGTTTTCCCTGCACGTCAGTGTTGAAACTCCTGTCTGTGAGGTATGAGTGTATTAGACGCAGCAGCCCGTCGGGGAATACCGCGTCGCTGAGTTTGCGGATGAGGCCGTTGACGGAGACAACCTCTTGATTCCATGGACGCTGCGTGTCAGCAGAGGATTGTTGGAGCTGACGGAGTTTCTATTTTGGTGTAGGGCGTGGACATTGGAGCGACATGGAAAGCCCCGATACGTCTAGAAACGGCTCTGACAGGTGACACTTACGTTACAATCCTGTCATTTCAGTTACATCCATTCACTTCCATTGCGCATTCAGAAGGACTTCCAGTAGGACAATGCGGCACCCCATACGTCCAGAATTGCTACAGAGTTGCTCGAGGAGCAGTCTTCTGAGTTCAAGCCCTTCGTATGACCACCAAACTTCCCAGACATAATCATTACCGACCATATCTGGGATGCCTTGCAAAATGCTCCTTAGAAGAGATCTCCACCCCCTCGCACTCTCACGGATTTGTAGGCAGCTCTGCAGGATTCATGGTGTCAGTTCCCTCCAGCACTACTTCAGAGATTAGTCGAGTCCTTGCTACACCGTGTTGCGGCACTTCTGAGTAGCTGAGTGGTCAGCGCGACAGAATGTCAAACCTATGGCCCCGGGTTCGATTCCCGGCTGAGTCGGAGATTTTCTCCGCTCAGGGACTGGATGTTGTGTTATCCTAATCATCATCATTTCATCCCCATCGACGCGCAAGTCGCCGAAGTGGCGTCAAATCGAAAGACTTGCACACGGCGAACGGTCTACCCTACGGGAGGCCCCGATCACACGACATTCTAACTTTTAACGGGGCCTTACATTATATTAGGCAATTGTACCAGGTTTTTTGGCTCTTCAGTGTGAAAGACGACCCGAAAGTTCGTTGACATGTGAAAATCCACTAATTCACGGAATAAAGTTGACAGAGAGGTGACACACATATCGCAAATGACATGAGATTTCATTGAAAAAACAAATAAATAAAACGAGTGTAGGAAACGGCCAACATATGTGCCTGGGCAGCAACATGTCACACGCCCTCGGGAACTGTGACGGGGCGAGGTGCGCCGGTATGATACACAATCGCATCGTCCCTAGAGTGGGTGATAAATAACTGCTGGAAGTTTTGCATCTTGCGCAGGATAACGCTGTACCCCATACTGCTACACGCGTGAAAAATCTCTTGCGGACATGCTGGCCTCCGAGGTCCTCAGACCTGAAGCCACGTGATTCTTGGTTGTGGGGTTACCTGAAGTCCCAGGTCTACCGCGATCGTTTGACCTGATCAGTGGTGCTGCATAACATTTTGCCACCAAATCTACTGACATGCTGTACTGTGCTCTTCACGACATTATTCCTCGACTATAGATATTGTTGATAAATCACGGTTGACATGTTGCGAATTTGTTATAAAGAACATCGTCCTTGTTAAAAACCAATTGTTGTATTAATTATCGCTTTTGTTTCATTAGGAGCATTATCTGTTCTTCATATTGTGCAGTTTTTGTTTTGTTTCATTAAAACGCTGTGTCTTTCCAAGAACGTGTGACTGTTGTCACCACGCTACCTATGTTATTCCGTGAAGTGTGGGTTTTTTAGGTGTTAATGGAGGTGTGGAACCGCGCGTCCGCTACGGTCGCCGGTTCGAATCCTGCCTCGGGCATCGATGTGTGTGATGTCCTTAGGTTAGTTAGGTTTAAGTATTTCTAAGTTCTAGGGGACTGATGACCTTAGAAGTTAAGTGCCATAGTGCTCAGAGCCACTTGAACCATTTCTTGTTAATGGAGCTTTGGGTCACCCTGTACACCATTTTGTGTCTGATGTTATTCCGAAAAGTCACACGTCTCACCATCCTATTCCGTCCTACAGTTCCTGCTTACCACGTAATCCTTTCTTTGCTGATTCTATATGCAACCTCTCCAATTCTTATCCCTTCAATTAATTTCAAGCATCATTCAGTAACACCACCCATAATCGTTTCGATCCTCTCCTTTGCCACTTCCCCCCTGATTCCATACTCGCTATCAATACAATGATGTATTTCTAGAACACACTCTCAAAAGATTATTCCTCAAATAAATCCACACGTTCACTACTAGTAGACTTTTTTCGATCAGATTTCTCGACCAGAGTAGTTAAATTATGATATGCACTTTGCTCCGTCCGTCATGTGTTACTTTGCTTCTAAAGCAGTGGAATATTTCAAGTTCCAGTACTGCGTACTCATCAGTTCTGTTGCTGTTTGCCGTCAATTTATATTTTGCAATTTTTGATGTTTGTAACAAACAGTGCGTATGTGTGACACACCTTTATCAATATTTATGTTATGCATTCTCCTTCTCGTATACACTATGATTCCCTGATGACGTTTCAAACTTTCACAGATGCTGGAGAAGGCGAAATGTATAAATTTGAGGTAAGGCACCATGGTGCGGAACGACCAAGACGGAAGTTATAAGCGAAAATATTTCTGATATATCTGACAGTTGAATTCATGTGTAGAGACTATTGTTACTAAGACAGCAGTGTGGCTGTACCCACGTTACAGCTGCGAAGAGCCATCAACTATTAGTCTATGTGCCGTCAACGTGCGGGCATGTGTAGCAAGTCATTATGTACTACGCCTGTTTCTTCTTCCCCTCCATTTAAATTCATCATTGCACTGTTTGTCAGAGATATCCCAGTTGTTATTCGTCAACGAACGTGGTTTCATCACCTTGGAGCTTACTTTACTTTTGACTGAAGGTTCATGCATACCCGGACCAGACTTACCCTGGAAACCGGAAAAGTGGAGGAGGTCCTGTTTCGTGGCCAGTATGTTCACTTGCTCTTACCCCACGTGATTTTTTTCATGGCGAGCCATGTGAATAGCCTGGTGTTCGATACGTCTGTCGAAATTGAAGAGGATCGCCTGGCAAGAACTTCCATTGCTTGTGACACTGTTCAAACGGAACTGGGGATATTTATGTTCTGTTGGCTACTGTGGGAGTCAGCATCGACACAAACAAGGAAGAGAAAAAGTTGCGATGTCTAGTGGCAGGAATCGAAAATGATGTACAGATAACACTTGTAGATTAAAAAACACTTCATTTCTAAAAAGGAAAAAAACATAACTTCATATTATGAGGTGGCTTGATGTTCTTCCTGTGCCTCCTACGTGGAATGACTTTTTACACACTATTACTGCCTGTAGAACAGTGGCTATTACTCAGAACTGACACTCCCGTAGTGTGCGACCGAACTGCAGTCGACCAGCGATGGACGGCTGGTTACGTCAGCGTTGACAGGGGGCGCTGAACTCGTGTCTTCCTGGAGGTGTGGCTCTGCCCGCTCTTTCCACTGGCGCGTGTGTGAGCAGCTTCGTGGTGTAGTTTCGCGGCGCTGCGCTGGTCGATGCTTTAAGACTGCACACTTTGAATGGATACTATATTATATTTTGTGCGACGTTGCCATGGCCTGCACTGTCACTGGAGACACCGTTGTGAAAAACTGCTGTAAATGTAGTAGTTCTTGCAACTTGTGCAGGTAAATAAAATTCATTATTACTGTACTGTAGACAGGATTTTCGGTCTCTCTGACATAGGGTCATGTCCGCCGTAACTAGTGAGGCAGCAGGGGAAACTATCTGATGGTGTCGGGGTAACTCAGCAGGAATTCTGTACATCATGTTCAGTCATGGACTGTGCGGCTGGTCCCGGCGGAGGTTCGAGCCCTCCCTCAGACATAGGTGTGTGTTTGTCCTTAGGATAACTTAGGTTAAGTAGTGTGTAAGCTTAGGGACATGACCTTAGCAGATAAGTCCCATAAGATTTCACACACATTTGAACATTTTTCTTTTTAACATCATGTTCAGGGTTCAGGAGTTGAGGGCCAAAGTTTGTGCGGTGTTAGAAGCTAAGGTCGAACTTGAGTATGTTTTTGCTTATACGTTTAGGATCGGCCATTTCAGGTCTGGGATCCCATACCTCAAATTTATACATTTACCCTTCCCTATTATACTGAAAATTTGTATAATCATGGTATCGCAATGTACAGTTATTAGTGTATAACGAAATATGATCTTTGACGTTGTTTGGCTTGTTCGTTTACACCTATTATGGCGTTTGTGTGTTGCTATGTAAAATTTCTTTTTTTTTTAAATTTAGTTTATTACTGGTGTCACACCTACTGTTACTCAGTGCATATGATGTTTATTTGACCTTGCACCTTACACATTCATCTATTTTGCACTGTGCAAACACATGAACATAGTTTCATGTGCCCTAAGTTTTGATACTTTTTGTCTGGACTTCCTAGTTATAAATGAATATGAGTTCAGCTCCATCGAATCTGATCAAGGATTTTGAGGGGTTCCCCTTGGTTATGAGGGAATTCCTAACACGGTGTACTCCTTCCATATATTGGCTCTCCGCTCCTAAAAGCTCTCAGGGTGTCTGGATAATTCATTGACTATTCTGTAAGTCGTTTCTGTAACAACCCACTCTACCTAGAGAGTTAACAAAGAAAAACTAAAACTGACGACTAATTGCGTGACTATGGATGACATATGGTTTCTTTCTGCCCTGCTTACAAGTCTGATATTTGTACATCCTTCGCAAGTAATCACAATATGTTTTTTAGGAAACATTAATCTAGTACTATTGTAAAGAGGCTTTCATGTTTTGACTCCCATTTAATTCCGGTGTGTTACGTTTATATGTACGCTACAAACTAACAATTAATGCTCATTGAAAAACAGCAGCATAGTGGAAACAAACTGGGGGCCGTAGATACAGGTGTATTTGTCGCTGTAGTCTCCAACTTCAGATGTTCAACAGTCAAAACAATTCCACCTTACCACATGGGCGTATGACACTCTCCGAAACGTAAATTACCACCTCACTGAAGAACAGCAGCATAGTGGAAACAAACTGGGAGCCGTAGATACAGGTGTATTTGTCGCCGTAGTCTCAAAATTCAAATGTTCAACAGTGTAGACGATTCCACCTTACCACATGGGTGTATGACACTCTCCGAAACGTAAATTATCAGCGACTGCTGCCATTATTAAGTTTGACTACCGCTGAGGATTGTGTTAGTTACTGCTCCTCATTCCACTTTGTAACATGCATTAAGCCATTTAGGTAACATGGGACATTTGACTCAAATACACCTGAGGATGTACCTGCATGATACGAAACCGATTGTATCAGTGTCTGAGCGACAAAAATTAAACAGCTAAAGATAAAACTGGACTCAATTAAATTTACCAGCAATTCAACATCTTAATATGTTTCAATTGCTTTCAGTAATCCTTTTACTATGGCTGTGGGTGTCCTATTTATAGTATTGTTTGGGAAACAATTTCGTTCCCCCGATTTATCATTAACTGTGAGTCCCCCATAAAAGTATTCAAACGAAATGCTACATTTAGGCAGTGATAGCTTTAACGTGCCCAGTGCAATCTGAGGCGTTTGCGGTTTCAGGACAATGGAAGCCGAAGCAATGGCGTGCTTGCCACACATTGCGGCACTGCGGTGTCGAGTCAACAATGCGGACGTGGCTTTAGGGCCCGTTAAGGCCGCGCAGACAAGAGGGCGCTCTCACCCTGCTATGTGACCGGCGTCATGCCCACACTGACAACGACCGACTCTCCGCTATCTACCGCTACCACACGCGCATCGCAGTCATAGCAGCAAGACCTGCACCTGCGAAATATCACAGCACCACAAACCCACCCCCCGACACAAACAAACAAAATCGCCACATGACATTCTGTCCTTTGATGTCTATGTTTTATACCGGCACGGGCTCTCGCGATAACAGTTCATATGAGGGCTCACAAGTGGTCGAGGTCAACGTAACGTTGATATTTGCCGTCGCAACCGAAAGGATACTGCTCTGCGCCGCTGTACGCCTTCTTTTTGATTTCGTCAGAAAATTTTGCTGGACTGTAATTCTATACATCTACCGACTCCATTCACGCCGGTCACAGTATTTCAGCTGTCAAAAACACCAGTGGATAAACTTAGTACCTCAAGGACATATCTCTATTAACTCCATAAAAGAGTTATGAATACGTACACGAAGTGTTTCCCCGGATTATATGTGTAAATCAGATGACTAGCATAGACCTAATGAATTTAATGCAGGATACAGGAAACGTACACTAAAAATTGATTAAAAGAACAAATTTACTGAAAGATTGAATTACAGACGACACATCTCGGGGCATAAAGATAAAAATTTGTGAAATAAATTCGCAGTATTCGCAGTAGCTAATACGGGCTACCTTCAGCTGTATGATGGACTGACTACAATGAAAAGAATTACCGCTAATCGCGAATACTTGCCTTAAATACTTCGGCTATTCGATTACGCTTCACGGCCAGAACGAAAGTTACGTATGTGGTCTTCCACGTTTACGAAAGTATTCGTATTGAATATATGCGTGCAGGCTTTAGCCACATGGGCGACGGCGTATGGAAGTTTAGGTCTGGCCGTGAGCATTCTCGGACAGCCGAAGTGGTTAGGTCAACTGCTCACAAGAAACAGGAATTTAAGGTTCGAGTCCTGCTCCGATACAAATTTTCAGTGCTGAAGAGATTGGTTAATTTATTTATTTGGTCCGTTTCACTTGCATTGACATACAATTTATCCTGCAGTTGTCATTAGTTTCGGGCGGACATGAACGTTGTCAAATCCCTTGTTGCCCACAGATTAACTTTCCATACAGAAGCTATTCATGCCATTGGCATCATATTGTACAACCAGTTATGGTTAGTAACCAGGTGCGTCTTTAGAGAATGGGCATTTCAGCCCAAAATCGGTAACCACTGCAACAAAAATTGCATATCAGTGCAAATGAGACGGGCGAAATTAAAAAAAAAAAAATAATATCCATTTCCCGCGGTAATGAACAGTTGCGGATCGACGATCTCATGGCACCATGCCTCGAATTAAAAAAAATTTTCTGTGTCGTCAATTCGTTACACAGCTGAAGATTATCCGTATTCGAAACTGGGATAAAGTAAATGGGAATACATTTCGTGTATTTCAAAACAGCTGTAGTCGCAGCAATGCCTGTTCTTTCGTGCATGTATACACTACAATATTATAGGGATAAATTATATGTTGGGTTTGGATAGACGGAGGCTAAATCTTTCAAAGAGAGGATGGATTTTAAAATGCAGATAGCTAGCGATGCACTGTACTGTTGTACGAACTGGCACAGAGTAGACTAGCATGGAGTGCTTTCCTCTCGACAGGAGACCACACGAATTGCACATCAACATTCGGCTCTCTCAAGCTTACTTCGTGCTTTTTTTCTGTATTGAAGTGTGAATAACGTAACTGGAAAATGTAAACAGGCCGTTTTATAAAAGAGGGAGGCAAAACTGAAGCTCAACTTTCAATGTCAATTAACTTTTACGTTCAATAAGCAATGAAAATGAATACTAAAAGAACAATGTGAACGTCCGAATGTAAGGAAGATAATTGTTTAAAAGAATCGACAACACAGTAAGGAATATGGAATGTGGATAACCGAAGGGAGCCGGCCGTTGTGGCCGAGCGGTTGTAGGCGCTTCAGTCCGGAACCATGCTGCTGCTACGGTCGTAGGTTCAAATCCTGCTTCGGACATGGATATGTGTATTGTCCTTTGGTTAGTTAGGTTTAAGTAGTTATAAGTGTAGGGGACTGATGACCTCAGATGTTAAGCCCCATAGTTCTCAGAGCCATTTGAACCAAACGAAGGGAAAGCAGGAATTAACGAGAAGTAGTAGAATAGTGAATGGCTATGCTAAACTTTGCAGAATTCGTCGATCTAGCGCGTATGAATACAAGAGATGTTTGATACAAGGACTGCTTCAGAGGAACTTTCGCACAGACGAGGAAAACTTTCTTCCTTAAAGGCGCTCCACTGGTATCTTACTTTGGTATGGAAAGGACGAAAAGATACTTTAAGCTGCGCATCTGTAGCAGAGAATTGTATGGAAGTGAACTTACCTTATTGGGCGTCAGAAGGAGAAAGTGTAGGAACTGGAAGTATAATGCCATCGCAGAATGGTAAATAATCAAGCAGACAAACTGAAGGACTACTTAAATAGCAGGTGAGGACAGAAGTTTATGACAAATACTTAACAGACGAAGTTTCAGAGTACAGAGACATCAGCTGCGGCGTCCAAACTTAGTAAAATCTGTGCTGTAAGAATTTAGGGAAAGCAATAGCGACAGATTAACATTAGAATGTGCAAATCAGAATACTGAGGAAATTGGGTACACACAAGGAATGTGAGCTACCTACACAGATCTTTTGTCTTTTCAGATAGTCACTTACTTATTTTCAGTTGTCAAAATGCTGCAGATCTAATTTCATCAAACAGTTAGTTTTCTTAGTTAGCCTTACACAGTTTCTGGATCAGAGCTATGTGCAGTGCCTGACAATAAACTTAAGTAACCAGAAGGTATGGTCAGATGTCAATGAAATTTTCTCGCGTACACACTGTCAGAAGGTATGTAAATGTCTAGAGTTCAAATGGCTCTAAGCACTATGGGAGTTAACATCTGAGGTCATCAGACCTCTAGACTTAGAACTACTTAAACCTAACTAACCTAGTGACATCACACACATCTATGCCCGAGGCAGGATTCGAACCTGCGACCGTAGCAGCAGCGCGGTTCCGGATTGAAGCGCCTAGAACGGAAATGTCTAGAGTCACAGTTGTAAGTGACAGAACGTCGAATAAAGTACGTTATTGTTCTTTAGAGCTGTAACCATCTCTGGTAGCGTACATAAGGAGCGTTAACGGCGTTTGATGTTGAGTGGTCACTCTGAATGACACCGCTGTCGTGTCGAATCATGCAATATCCAGACCCATGGGGCATTCAGAGATGTTGGCCTGTATGGTAACTTGAGGACAGGCACACGTCGTCAAGCTTCCAGACCAATGTTTTACTCAATAACTGTGTCTATACAGTGTCAGTATATTACATTACAATGTGCGTGTATGTCTAAAGGAACAGACATTGATCTGACGATTCCCAACTGCTGTAAATACTACTAAATGCATTCGCAAATTGCAAATACGTGTTGACGTAAGTCGTAGATTTTATTAATAGACATGAAAATTTGTGCCGGGTGAGGACTCGAACCCGAATTATCCGCTCATTGTGAGCAGTCGCCTTACTACTTCGGCTATTTGTACACGCCTCCTGCCACGACCCAAACTTCCACATGTCGTGTTTGTCCATTTCCCCTGTTCTCGAATTTTGTGATTCCCGTACAGGGAGTCACAAATTTTTGTCATCGTCTTTTTGGCCCGTCGAAGCAAATGCATCAGTGGTTTACGCAACGTGTGTGTGCGTACAGTGTATATTACATTACACAGGTCTTCACACACGCACCCTCTTTCCAGAATGTAGTGCCCCATAGCTCGTACATATATGAAGAAGGTCGTTGTTTACCGCGAAGAGCTGCTGATAAAATTTCTGTATTGATCAACTTGTTTCGGTCGACGGATTATCATCATATCATCATGTTCTTCTATACCAACTGAAGGAATTTATAAGAAACATCACGAGAGTAAACTGTTCTTTTAGGTATATATTGCATTTATCTATTTTTTGACTTAGCGGGTTTATTTACTTGTATGAAACATTGAATCATGTCATATTAGTCACGCACATTAAGCAACTGTTCTTCTAATCATTCAAAACGTAGTTTATTTCAGCTATCGGTTTGTGTATTGATTTACGCTAGATGTAACATACTCGTAATCTTCCTAAGTCCGTACTCACTCTTATCCTGTTTTGCATATTTTCATTGTATTACTATTTCCTATAAGTTACTGGAAGATCCCATACTTCAAATCTGCTTTCTTGTTGCCTCACTTGCTTTCGAGTGATGCATGGCTTGGCCCTAAAAGTCACTGTTGGACGAAAGCAGAGTTAATATTGAATGTAGTTGTAGCTTGTTTCACAAGGACACATTTGATTTTATGTGATTAGTTAGGTTTATGCATTTTGCTTCTCTCACCGTAACATTCCTTGCAATATACTAAGACACCAGTAACTGGAATCATACAGAATCATACTGGAACTATCGATGCATGCAGATCTCTAGATCATCTTCGATTTAATGGCTATACAATGGACATCGATGCTGAGAGCAGTATGTAGAATACCGCCGTTCGTAGTGATAATACCCACTTGTTCGTATACCCCGAAGGAGTGCGATGTTTGTCACACTTTATGATTGAGGATGTAATTTTTATTAATATGTGACAACAGGTAACTCAGTATAAATACGATGTATTTTTTCATATGTTTTGCTCATACTTATTTACATTAGTCTACCTGTCGTAAGTTTATTTCTAGAGAATAATACATGGCTTTTACTTCATGACGGCTGTACTTTCATGTCGCCTAGACTGTATCACCATACGACATTTCATTACCTATGTTTTTCTTTAGTTAACAAATACATCATTTAACAGAATTGTGACACTTTAATCTTGTATTACTTTTTATGTGATCTTTCAGTTGGTATACGAGAACAAGATGATGGTCCATGCACTAAAAGTGGCTGTTCAGCAAAGAAATTTTATCAGCAGCTCGCGGCGAAGTATAATAATGTTCTTCAAATATTGCCTGGATATTTCCCATCGTAAGGTGAAGGGCTTTTGAACATTTGTGAAAAGTTCTTTTAAGAATAAAAACTTTATGGTTCTACTCACAAGTTAATAACAATTCCAAGTTTCTATTTTCTTTCTTTCATAAACTGTGAAATCGGAGGAATCTTCATGAAACAACCTGTAAATAAAAAGAAACCGGAATTCGAATATAACTGCAAACAGTCCTTTATTCATGTCGGTAAACATTTATTTGTTCATGACAATGGATGCAAGGTATAATCCTGAGTAACAATTCTCGAAAGCATGCTGTAAATACACATTGTGTCCCAGGAGGAATGGTTAATACTCAGGGATGTGACAGGATCGATCATTCGAAGCAAAAAAAAGACTAGTAAACAAATCTCTAAACTGTATGTGTTAAGAGCTATGGGAACCTCTTTATCTTCCATACTGTGAGAGCAATCTCTTCTCCTGCAAACTCTTTGTTTTTCATATTTTGTAAAGAGGTAATATGAATCAAAGTAAGAAGAACCTGCGCAGTGATCTTGGGCTTTTAAATGCAGATATTAAGGACTGTGAGCATATGTTTCAGAGTAGTGAAGATTGAGAAGAGCTCGTACCTCTGGCGATATGAATTTTACAGGCTATGTTTACTGGAAGCTTTTGCTTCGAATACTGATTGCTGTCCTATCCCTGAATATTGACCATTTTACCTGAGACCCTGTGTATAAAGACTGTGTACCTCGGTTCTGCTGCAATAAAAAGCTTGCAGCTGAAGCAGAATTTTACATACTGATTTTACGATCACAAATAAATTATCCTCTGGCGGTAAGAACGTTTTTATATTCTTTATTGCATAATCGGTTTGCTACTACCAATCCTATCATCGTATGCACCTGTTCACATACCAAAATTTTCCAAATATCGGGTGATCAAGAAGTCAGTATAAATTTGAAAACTTAATAAACCACAGAATAATGTAGATAGAGAGGTAAAAATAGGCACACACTCTTGGAATGACATGAGGTTTTATTATAACAAAAAAAACAAAGTTCACAAAACGTCCGACAGATGGCGCAGGACAGCAAAACTACTACCTTGTTGGGTGAGAGGTACGCCGATATGTTACAGAATCGCATCATCCCCAGCCTGGCTGACAAACACCTGCTGGAACGTACGATGTTTATGCAGGATGGCGCTCCACCCCATATTGCTAGACGCGTGAAAGATCTCTTGCGCGCGTCGTTTGGTGATGATCGTGTTCTCAGCCACCACTTCCGTCATGCTTGGCCTCCCATGTCCCCAGACCACAGTCCGGGCGATTATTGGCTTTGGGGTTACCTGAAGTCGCAAGTGTATCGTGATCGACCGACATCTCCAGGGAAGCTGAAAGACAACATCCGACGCCAATGGCTCACCATAACTCCGGACATGTTTTGCAGTGCTGTTCACAACATTATTCCTCGACTACAGCTATTGTTGAGGGATGATGGTGGACATATTGAGCATTTCCTGTAAGGAACATCATCTGTGCTTTATCTTGCTTTGTTATGCTAATTATTGCTATTCTGATCAGATGAAGCGCCATCTGTCGGACATTTTTAGAACATTTGTTTTTTTTTTGTTCTAATAAACCCCATGTCATTCCTAGCATGTGTGTCACTTTGTACCTCTCTATCTACATTATTCCGTGATTTATTCAGTTTTCAAATTTATACTGACTTTTTGATCACCCGGTATATAAGATATCAACATTACTCGTATACTGTTACAAGTTGCCAAACTTCTACCAGCCATGAGATTGGACAACATTTCTGAGTTTAAGTCAGAGATTAATTGAAAGTATTATTATATGTTTTGCTGCAGTCTAAATTTTGGAAAATCCTGTTTTGTAGCAGTTGCAACTGAAGATCAGTCTGGCAGTCCCATGTAATGTAATAAAAAAATTAACAAGTATTCCTCAAGCCAGAAGCTAATCTGTACTGTATTCTGCTATATAACGACGCTGTGTCCAAATATCACGGAAAGTTCTTAACCGATTTACTTAAAATTTATACACGATGCTTTAATAAAGAATCAGATGAACACAGGGTATATACTTTTAACATGTATAACATACAAATATATAAATAATATGAAAAGGAAGAGACCGTGCCACATATCTCGTTAAGTTCTTGGTCGATCCATTTCAGATTCTTATCCAATACTCTAATAAACTTTCGGAGGGACACAGGCTACGTACATCCTTTTAAACAACAGTTCACAGAAACCAAACAAGATTAGAACACCACTACGGAATCTAAAACTCTCCTAACCGTTCGCAGAATAAAATTTTTTGAAATACTGTCGTTGAAGCTACTATCTTTGCAGATCCAGCAGATGGGGAGGTCTTCCTCATACTCTGTGTACACCAATGATTCCAACCAATTTACCCACTCGTTTTAAGCGACTTCAGTTCATAATCAAGATTTTGTTTGAAATAACAGTAAACCAGTATCAAGGTCAGAAAGATAGGGGGAGAGGAGATGGACAGTATCGCGGAATGAGAGGGGGGGAGGTTAACTGGCATAGGATGAAGAAGGAGATTGACAGAGATAAATGGGTGAGGAGGAGAGGGAGAAAAAGAGGAGGTGATGGACTGTGGCAAGGAGGAGGAGGAGATGGACCAAAATAGCAGGGAGAACAAGACGTACAGAGGGAGTAGAGAGAAGGATTTTAGATCTTATATTCAACCCTACTACATATTTCACAATTGTGAAACAATTTTGTAATTAGAAATAATCATTGGACTGCGTATCTTCCAATCCACTACGATGGGAGTACGAAATATTACATTATCTCATGTTATCTCAAAGTGACGAACAAATTTGTCTGTTGTCGGATAAAACATGGTGATGAATAAGTGAAACACCTTTCCCTGGCCTGACTCGAGTCAAAAGTCGTTACGAAGGTTTAAATGAAGCAGCTTTCCTGCTGTACGTGCGTGCTGGACCGCAGGGCGCGTGTTGCCGTTCTCCGCGGGTTGGGTTTGTGAGAGTGCACTCCATCCACACCGGTGGTTTTATGCATAGCTGATCCGCCCACGTCGCCATACGTCACGTTCTGCAGCATCAGAGAGCGGAGCCCCGTAGCTCGCCTCCACGAGTCGCTGCTTTCCAATACTCTGAATTTCAGACGTCCTCCTACCAAGAAAGCTAATCTGGGATGTACAGAGAACTAGTACAAAATATCTGTTCGGTATAAATAGCTGAGATGGTGATACACGTCAGTGTGGAGGTTGTTTTTCAGTACATTGGCACGAGATATTGTGAATATAATACAAGTTTTCGAAGCATTTAGGAGTTGTTATCCTGTATATTGGCGTGAATTATTATGAATTTTGTACAAGTTTCTGAAAGATTTGGAATTCCATACCAAAGAAACGTAGGGAAATGTTCCTTGTTTATAATGAGGTACTCAATAAATTTTCATAAAGGTATTCCAGTCAAGTGCAGAAATACAGGTGGGTCAAGTAATAGCGGCCCATACAACAGAGTTCCAGGATGAAAAGAAACACTGCAGTGGAAAGGAAGTACAGTACAATCATGACTATTGCAGGTGTTGAAACTTACCACCATTCATCTCGTAGCACTTTTGAGTCCTTGTCAGCAAGCTGCTGAAGGCTGATCGAAGCTGGAGTGCTGGAACGGCTGCAGTCTCGTCTGAAATGCTCTGCTGCAGTTCTTGAAGACTATGAGAGCTCTTGCGATGCTACTTAGATTTGAGGGCTCCACACAAAAGGTAATCGCACACTGTCGGGTCAGCTGAACTGGGTGGCCAGCCAGAAACACGACCTGACTTGCCTCTGCTAACAACTCTCTCAGGCGCGAAGATTGTGTAAATGTACTCCAATGTTCGGCCGGCTTTATGTCCATATGCTCCATCCTGTTGGAAGTACCTGTAGATCATTTCTTCCTCCGTTAATGCTGCCAAAAATTATTTCAAAATTTTGGAAATGTAACGTTCAGAAGTCAGTGTCTGATGAAAGAAGATGGGACAATAATGCGGCGTTCAGACCCTGACACCAGACCTCAACCTTCTGATCATGCTGTGGTGTTTCGAGGAAGTTATGCGGATTCTTCGCGACCGAAAATATGTGATTCTGTGAGTTCACATAGCTACTGAGGTGTAACAAGGCTTCATCAGACGTAAAGAACAGATCCATGTCCACCATTCACTGTTATGTCAGGGAACAACAACCGATTCGTTGAGGAGCATATGCTGTTTTTAATGTGTGAACAACAGACACTCGGTAGGGGATGCATGTGAAGGTCCAGGTGGATTATTATTCTTCCTCATGATCAACATGATATTCCGGTCTCCAGCGACAGGCGTCTCTATGGTTTGGTAGGAATCTGAAGCATATTTTGGTGAACTGCAGCCACATTTCCTGGTGTGCGGACACGTTGCGGAATGTTTTTTTGACTTCTCCAAAACAGATCCTACCTGACGACATTTTCGGACTAAGCTTTGGATGGCACTCTTTGCTGGCACTTTCACACCTTTAAACTTCTCAGCAAACTGCTGACCACACCGTTTTTACCACTTTGTTGTTAGGTAATTTTCCACAACGAATACCCGATGCTCCACTGGGAGTACCATCGTCATCCTTGCACTGCTTCACTCACACTGTCACAGACCGAACTACGTTCTGAAACGACGTAAATCAGTTGGAGGGCAAACACCTCGTGTACAAGTTAAGGGGTGTTGTTATATGCACACATTCACGTCCGATCTTATCCGCATGTCCGGGCCACTTTTGCTTGCCACACCCTGTACGTGTACCAGAAACATCTTTTATTTATTTAATGTAAGATGCTTACAACGTCTCTTATCAGTTCCATTCCATATTGAAACTCTCCTCTATTACCAATGATAATAGTAATAAAAGAATAAGGTGAAACGTCCCCTTAGAAAAATTAATGAATTACTGTGCTGATAAACCTTTACGTTATTATATTTTCAAACAGCTGAGCAAAACTGAACGTACTCAGACATTACTCTCTTTACTTATTCTGATCATCACTGAACTGACACACAATATTTTTAGCGCAACGCAATCTGACTTTCAAAAATCTCTACAAAAGAATGGCCCTGACTAACAATAACCTATACCTTTCATGAATCACTTACCTCACAAAAATCTTCGTTACTCGAACTACTGCAATACAGCGAGTGCCACTACTGCCAGCTAAATAAAAGATTCTAACTACTGAAGGCACTAACTACTGATAGGCATGGTTAGCAAATGAAAATTTTGATAGAGAACAAACAATGTATTAACCCTAATAATGTTCAAAATCCATTATATATATAATATCAAGTATTACAAATTTACTATTTCTGGCGGACACACGTCCAGATCGTTAAAATTCTGCCATCTCTCTCCCCACAACCACCACTGTTGGCGGCTCACCTCCAACTACGCAACACTACGCGCTGTTCACATCCAACTGCCCAGCACTGCAATAGCAAATTGAAATAAGAACACCGTGAATTCATTGTCCCAGGAAGGGGAAACTTTATTGACACATTCCTGGGGTCAGATACATCACATGATCACACTGACAGAACCACAGGCACATAGACACATGCAACAGAGCATGCACAATGTCGGCACTAGTACAGTGTATATCCACCTTTCGCAGCAATGCAGGCTGCTATTCTCCCATGGAGACGATCGTAGAGATGCTGGATGTAGTCCTGTGGAACGGCTTGCCATGCCATTTCCACCTGGCGCCTCAGTTGGACCAGCGTTCGTGCTGGACGTGCAGACCGCGTGAGACGACGCTTCATCCAGTCCCAAACATGCTCAATGGGGGACAGATCCGGAGATCTTGCTGGCCAGGGTAGTTGACTTACACCTTCTAGAGCACATTGGGTGGCACGGGATACATGCGGACGTGCATTGTCCTGTTGGAACAGCAAGTTCCCTTTCCGGTCTAGGAATGGTAGAACGATGGGTTCGATGACGGTTTGGATGTACCGTGCACTATTCAGTGTCCCCTCGACGATCACCAGTGGTGTACGGCCAGTGTAGGAGATCGCTCCCCACACCATGATGCCGGGTGTTGGCCTTGTGCGCCTCGGTCGTATGCAGTCCTGATTGTGGCGCTCACCTGCACGGCGCCAAACACGCATACGACCATCATTGGCACCAAGGCAGAAGCGACTCGGTCTGACACACCGGTGTCAATGTGTTCTTTTTTCCATTTCCAGGAGTGTATTTCAACAAACGCAACCAGCCACAGACTGCACACAGCACAGTCAATGATTTTCATACAGAGCGCTACGTGGTGTTACCAACATACAAACCTAAACAGCCTACTTGCAAAGGACAAGTGATTTTTGCATAAATTTATGTATTTCTGTAATTTACAGTTAGTCCAACAGTTAGTGTTACCCAGAATAATGTACGCTACGAAATATTTACAATAATTGTGGGAAATTCTAAAATAGCCACTGAAAAATAAACAAAAGTAAAATTATTATTCCTCCACGGAGGATCAATAATGTATAAATTATTTCTCAAGGCAACATCCCTTTTTTCAACCCATAGTGGTCGTACAGGAGTGAATGATATATCGATACAAAGGATTTTTAACCAGCCTATATACTGGTTTAGCGCAAAAACTTTCTATTTGTGGAAAATTTTGACATAAAAGAGACTTTTAACTGCCATAGGCGAAACGGCATCACAGATGCCCGGCTTAATACCTATATTCTACAAAGTTAACAAATTAATCACGAATAAGATACTGCCTTTCCATATTATCTTATCATAAATAGAATTTTGTTCATTTTAAAGCACGTAACTGGATAATTTGTACCCATCACTGTCATGTATAATAATCGTGAACATTGCGGTATTCCATTATCTGTGCACGTCTTACTAGTTGACGTTTCTAATCGCACGTACTTTCCAAAACGGCATATTTAATTGCCACTACCGTCTTGAATTGTAATTTATTTATTGCTACTAGAACTAATGTGATTACTGTAATTGAAAATTTTATTCGAGTTAAAGTTGTAGGTTATGTGATCCCTAATCTCTGTCCGTCTCTGGCGGGGCAAATGTTCCGAATCCAAAACGTATTTTTCAACACGTGGATTTATAGATAGAAGAATGTGTCATAATTCCACAATTTTATTTCAAGTCGTTCGTTCACTTTTAAAAGCATTTTCCCTTCGATTCCACAACTATCCTTAGCCTGACGATCACGCTTACTTCAAATACTGCCATTATATAAAACTGTAAAGGCGCGGAAGTTTCACACGGGGCCGGCCGGAGTGGCCGAGCGGTTCTAGGCGCTACAGTCTGGAACCTCGCGATCGCTACGGTCGCAGGTTGGAGTCCTGCCTCGGGCATGGATGTGTGTGATGTGCCCAGGTTAGTTAGGTTTAATTACTTCTGAGTTCTAGGCGACTGATGACCTCAGTAGTTAAGTCGCATAGTGCCCAGAGCCATTTTTTTTGTGTCACACGGGTCTTCTGATCAAGATATATTGTTTAATCTTGGAGCTTTGCAGAAATACACTCCTGGAAATGGAAAAAGAACACATTGACACCGGTGTGTCAGACCCACCATACTTGCTCCGGACACTGCGAGAGGGCTGTACAAGCAATGATCACACGCACGGCACAGCGGACACACCAGGAACCGCGGTGTTGGCCGTCGAATGGCGCTAGCTGCGCAGCATTTGTGCACCGCCGCCGTCAGTGTCAGCCAGTTTGCCGTGGCATACGGAGCTCCATCGCAGTCTTTAACACTGGTAGCATGCCGCGACAGCGTGGACGTGAACCGTATGTGCAGTTGACGGACTTTGAGCGAGGGCGTATAGTGGGCATGCGGGAGGCCGGGTGGACGTACCGCCGAATTGCTCAACACGTGGGGCGTGAGGACTCCACAGTACATCGATGTTGTCGCCAGTGGTCGGCGGAAGGTGCACGTGCCCGTCGACCTGGGACCGGACCGCAGCGACGCACGGATGCACGCCAAGACCGTAGGATCCTACGCAGTGCCGTAGGGGACCGCACCGCCACTTCCCAGCAAATTAGGGACACTGTTGCTCCTGGGGTATCGGCGAGGACCATTCGCAACGTCTCCATGAAGCTGGGCTACGGTCCCGCACACCGTTAGGCCGTCTTCCGCTCACGCCCCAACATCGTGCAGCCCGCCTAAAGTGGTGTCGCGACAGGCGTGAATGGAGGGACGAATGGAGACGTGTCGTCTTCAGCGATGAGAGTCGCTTGTGCCTTGGTGCCAATGATGGTCGTATGCGTGTTTGGCGCCGTGCAGGTGAGCGCCACAATCAGGACTGCATACGACCGAGGCACACAAGGCCAACACCCGGCATCATGGTGTGGGGAGCGATCTCCTACACTGGCCGTACACCACTGGTGATCGTCGAGGGGACACTGAATAGTGCACGGTACATCCAAACCGTCATCGAACCCATCGTTCTACCATTCCTAGACCGGAAAGGGAACTTGCTGTTCCAACAGGACAATGCACGTCCGCATGTATCCCGTGCCACCCAACGTGCTCTAGAAGGTGTAAGTCAACTACCCTGGCCAGCAAGATCTCCGGATCTGTGCCCCATTGAGCATGTTTGGGACTGGATGAAGCGTCGTCTCACGCGGTCTGCACGTCCAGCACGAACGCTGGTCCAACTGAGGCGCCAGGTGGAAATGGCATGGCAAGCCGTTCCACAGGACTACATCCAGCATCTCTACGATCGTCTCCATGGGAGAATAGCAGCCTGCATTGCTGCGAAAGGTGGATATACACTGTACTAGTGCCGACATTGTGCATGCTCTGTTGCATGTGTCTATGTGCCTGTGGTTCTGTCAGTGTGATCATGTGATGTATCTGACCCCAGGAATGTGTCAATAAAGTTTCCCCTTCCTGGGACAATGAATTCACGGTGTTCTTATTTCAATTTCCAGGAGTGTAGAAGGTTTCGTGTCAAAGCAAACTGAACAGTTCCAATGAAGAAAAACCCTGCGTACAAGGAAAAGAAGAAAAGTTCTGCCTATAGCTTAGCCGAATTTTTTTTAAGTTGAGGCGTGATTCAGACGGATACTGTGAAGCATTCCAGAGGCGGGTACTTGCTATGAAACTTTGATAGAAAAGGAGCCTGTGGAAGGAGAGTGGCGGGGAAGACAGAAAAAAATTATGTTTTGATTGGATCCGTACTGGTGTCCTGAAAGTGTTAAACTGGAGGAGTGATTGAAAGGACTTTATACGCTGATCACATTGTAAAGCAGGGAGAACGATTGGAAATCCTTCCGATAGTTCATTCATTGGTAGTTAAAATTTACTTAGGTGGTAAAATGTAATCAGTCTGTTGGACGCAGTTTTTTTCAGAAATATTGTACTGTAACAAGACAGATTAACTTTACAAAAAAGTATAAAAAGCAACCAGCCAGTGTTAAAGGTGCTTTTATTAAGAGTGAATCCCGCTGTTACCGGCGTATGAACTACATAATTATCAGAGGGGAGCCACTTCCAGTAGTATCGAAACTACACTTTTCTCCATATGATGAAGAGCATTTGATAATTATGCTTCCTCTAAAGGATAAATTATCATCTTGACGTTTTGGAGTGTAGTGACAATCTCTCTAGCGCAGCCCTTATGATAACTAGCAAACGTATCACCACACTCTCGAATGAGAGACGTTAATAGCCATGCCAGACTTTTCCATCCGTATTTCAGCTATTGTGCAAGAGATATTTCATTGGGATGCACAGCCTATGTGAATTTGGCAGTTGTTTTTCAGTTCCAGGCTGCTTCGTTTCGCGAAGCTCATACAGTGAACTGTGGAATTTCAAACGGCTCGAACTAAGCATCAGCACTGGCTTAACCACAACAAATCAGTTATGACAATCAAGCTGGGATGATCTCACCCTCAGCTGAACGAATGCAAGGCACATACATCATCGGAACTTGCCGAACTGAACACAAGTATAAATATGAGAAAACAGGCTATAAAATTTAATCGACTCACAGACGCCTACACATTTTTTCCTTCCTTCTTACCATATAGTGTAATGGTACCGCTTGCATGTTGCTCCATTCACGAAACAATATTTATACTAAAAACAACAATAAAATAAAACGGAAAGAGTTATGTCACAACATGTTAAGGTATCGAGATAGAAACAGGAAGGAAGGCGTCTCCTGTTTCTAATGGAATTGGTGTCTTCTCGATTTTTTCCGCTCATGCAAATTCCCTCTCCCGGAGCATCTGCTTAGATACATAAAATTCGTTTCATTCAATTGGAAATGCTACAGGACTCAAACATTGACGGGAAAATATATACGGGTTAAATGAGAAAGTTTATAGTAATCTAATGCGCACCAGTAACATTTTCGGTAACTGCACGAAAAACGAGTGATAGTATACATTATTAGCTAAAAGGTACTCTGCTCCGCGATGCCATAGTTTCTCTGATATTTAAATTTTATGTGCGTTACAACAACGATCACCTGTAAGCGATTAATGGGCGAATTACTGAAGAAAAATGTCTAACTGATAATTGAGAATAGATAGTTGGCAAAGGACAAAGTTGTGTACTTAGTTTACTGTGAGAAAAGGTAAGTCGCAATTGGAATCAAGAAGCATACAGTGGTCACTAAAGTGCGTGTCATTTATGACGACGGCCGAGTTTAGGTTCGTTCTGCGCATCTGATATCACAAAACACAGTCAGCCAATGGACAGAGACCGACGTTGCCAGAGCTCGACCGCAGTGCAGAGCATGGACGAGTGTCTTCAGTTTTAGAAACGTTCAGTCATAAATAAACTAATTGAACAAAAGCAATGTCTTGATAGCAGACTTTGTTTTATAGCAATTTTAGAAAAAGGATTCTTTATACCAAATGCTTCATATTCTATTAATTAATTAAAGCAAACAAGCAATAAGCCTCCTAAATCAGACGATAGCAAGGAAAGGTGTTTGTATCATTCTCACTAACCGCTTTTTAGCAATAAAGAACAGCGGTAATTGTTTATTTTCTATTGTACTTCGACGAAACGTGAGTAATTCATAGTCATACCAACAGTGTTTGTCGGTGTTTTGCGTGACATTTAAAACTTCTTTGGGAGTTCTACTACATGATGAGCTGCGTTAGCGTAATGGTTAAAGTGTGTGGCTGTAAAGTGAAAGGTTCTGAGTTCAAACCTTGTTTGGTGGTTATTATTTTCTTTATTTAAAAACAATATCGAAGTGTCTTACTTAATGAATTTTATTCGTTTGAATGTATTTTTTTTTAAATTTCTAGTAGCAACTAAAATCGACCATACGGAAGGTATACGCTATGGACTTTTGCCTCTGCAAACTCTTCAAAATTTCGTGCAATGGTTTACTATACATAATGCTACACAATAACTGCGTTGAACATCGAAATAAAATTAAGTCATTTATGGGGGGAAGGTATCAGACAAGAAGATATGTAAAAATCAAATTTTTGTGCCAAATAGTTTTTGTGAAAGCGTATGATAAAGTATGACAAAGAAGTCGAAACACCATGTGTCTGCACAGGCTAGCAGTGCAATGATGACAAAATCGCGCACAGCGCGGAACGCGGGGAGCACGTCTCTGAAGCAGCGAAAGGGTTAATGCGGCCGTTGTGGCTTTACTTCATGAACTGCGCGCTCCCCCCTAAACGTTAAGTTTGGGAATTATACTATGGCGCTGCTTCTCTTGGCGCGTACAACTGGCAACGCAGTAATCTCCCGCGTCTGGGCGGGCATGCGCGAACCGCCAAGATAAAAGAATTGAACTATAGTGGAGGAAGCTAAGTAAATCAATACAGTATTTCTTTGTAGAGTAGATGATTTTAAGAATAACAAATATTGATGGTGTTGGGACAGCAACCAGCCACAAATTTACTTTCAGTTCCTTTATTCAAAGGGTACCGTTACTGGTTTCGAATCGTTCTGATTCATCTAATTGTAGTTAAGGCATGTAAACCGTCTAAAGATGAGTCATAAAGATTCGAAACCGGTAACGGTACCCTTTGAATAAAGGAACTGAAAGTAAATTTGTGGCTGTCTGCTATCCAAACACCATCAACTTTTGTCTTCAAATAACAGCCACAGTCTGTAACCATGTCATCATATGACAAAACTGCATGATTTTAAGAATGGTTTGATTTCCTGCATTCACAGTTACTGGCAACATTTGCTCGTGTGCTGTGAGCAGCTATTGAGCAGGCGTGTGGCAGCAGTTGCTGATACATTTGAGAATATGGGCACAGCATTTCAGCACTTCCTATAGACCATTCATTTACTTCTGCTTGACAAAATGAGATTGTGTTATTGTTATGAACGTGATACACGTAGTGAAGGTCTTGTAAATGTTCACCTAATTTCAGGACCTCACGCATTATGCTGCTGTCTGACATGGCAATCGTGAGGAAATATGAAGTAATTATGAATTACGGATATAACATGACACGGATCGAAATAAAGAACTATACGAATTCGAGACATTCTAATTGACCAGAGTCAAACATAAATTGGAAAGTGTCACAATCTTCCAAACGGAAATATTTATGCAGTTCAGGGACACGTAAGAAATTCTATTAGTTTGCATTCTCGTACAAATGACCACTGAAAATTCAATGAAACTACATCATCCCTTTGCATCTTTTTCTGCACTCTGATAAACACCGGAAAACCCGCAGTGGAAGTTATGTGGTTTATCAATATTACTCCTCCTCCCCTCCCCACCCACTCATGTTGCAAACACGACTCTTTCTTTGGAAGTCTTGCTGTCGAAAACATTTTCTGCACAACTTCCTGATTTATTCCGGGTGAAATTGCTAAAAGGGTTAAGACTTGGAGAAACCATACCTGACCTGTTAAGGAGCAAGAAAAGTCATATGGACATACGGTAGGATGTGAATTCCAAGTTTGGTACGCCCATCTGAAGCTGCAGGTGAAAGATTTTTCAAGTTTATCTTTCAATGATTGAAAGTACGCTTGAGAACACACATGACAAGTGGCAGTGTTAGTACTAGTGGTTCAGATCCACTCTTTAGATGGTAGTGAGCTGGAGAAAGCCACACTTTCCTTCGTACTACGACTTCCTATAGGTAATGCAACTTTGCCGCGCCAGTGAACCGTTAGGATGACTGGTCACAGGGGGCGATTTCCAAAATTCACCGCCCATGCTTTATGTTGGGATCGTCGCTGTTGGTTCCCTACCGTGAGAACTCTCGGTAGACTACAGGAGGGATTTGTGAAAGTGGCTATTCCGCCTTCACGAACTTAGCGTCATTTGTGACTAGGACGGATGATGAAATTCCAGGGTTGTGGTGGTCTGAGCTAGGAAGTACCAACTAAGACGTCAGCGCCGAGGCAAATCCGAAGGTAGTATAAATGCACATGTCGAAAGTGATACGGGAAAAGAATGTTCTACACGGCCGTCAGGTACACCTTACGCTGGCGTACCAATATCGTCCAGAGTAAACTATTTCATCGTGAATCCCTGTTTCTTCTCCTACTTCTTACTGAAGAGCCAAAGAAACTGGTACATCTGCCCAATATCGTGTAGGGCCCCCACGAGCACGCAGAAGTGCCGCAACATGACGTGGCATGGACTAGAATAATGTCTCAAGTAGAACTGACACTATGAAACCTTCAGGGCTGTACCTAAATCCGTAAAAGTTCGAGGGGATGAAGATCTCTTGTGAACAGCACGTTGCAAGGCATCCCAGATATGCTAAATAACGTTCATATCTGGGAGAGTTTGGTGGCCAGCGGAATTGTTTAAACTCAAAAGAGTCTTCCAGGAGCAACTCTAGAAATTCTGGACGTATGGGGTGTCGCACTGTCCTGCTGGAAATGCCCAAGTTCATCGGAATTCACAATCGACATGAATGGATGCAGGTGACCAGACAGGATGGTTAAGTACGTTTCACCTGTCAGAATCGTATCTAGACGTATCATCATGGGTCCCCTACCACAACAACTGCAAACGCCCCACACTATTACAGAACCTCCACCAGCCTGAACAGTCCCCCCACTGATATGAAGAGTCCATGGATTCATGAGGTTGTCTCCATATCCGTACACGTCTATTCGCTCGATACAATTTGAAACTGGACTCATCCGTCCAGGCAACATGTTCCCAGTCATCAACAGTCCAATGTCGGTGTTGACGGGCTTAGGCGAGGCGCAAAACCTAGTGTCGTGTAGTTATCAAGGGTACACAAGGCGGCCTTCGGCTCCGAAAGCCCATATCGATGATGTTTCGTTGAATGGTTCGCACGCTGACACTTGTTGATGACCCAACATTGAATTCTGCATAAATCTGCGGAAAGGTTGCATTTCTGTCACGTTGAACGATTCTTTTCAGTCGCCGTTGGTCCCGTTCTTACTTCATCTTTTTCCGGAACCAGCGATGGTGGAGACTTATTGCTTTATCGGATGCCTGACATTCGCGGTACACTCGTGGAATGGTCTTAAGGGAAAATGCCCAGTTAATGGCTATCTCGGAGATGCTGAGTCTCATCGCTCATGCACAGACTATAACACCACATTCAAACTCACTTAATTCTTGATAACCTGCCATTGTAGCTGCCATAAGCGATCTAGCCGACCGCAGCGCCGTATTCTGCCTGTTTACGTATGTCTGTATTTGAACACGCATGTCTATACCCGTTTCTTTGGCGCTTCAGTGTAGTACAGTAGTTATATAAGGGGTCCTCCACGTGCATTAAACATACTTCTGTACTGCACTTCCCGGGAATATGTGTTTTTATGTACCTTACAGTCAACGATATTCGTAAGTTGGACCCTCATTAAAAGTGTCTGGCTCGATACACCTAGTTAAATGGGGATTGTAACGGGTACTTTCAGTTGCTTGATGATGGATTGCTATGTACAAGGAAATGACAGCTGCAACAGTTTAAGTACTCGGTAGGACTCCTAATCGGCTGTGAACAGTGTATTCTAAATCTGGAGGCAACACGACAGAAAGGGCTCGAGAGACTACGCTCAATATCGAGAAACAGATTAATGTCGTGCTTCATGGAGAGTAATATCTGTTCAGTCACAATGCATCTTGTTTTCTTAAAAATATGACGTATTAGTACAGCGTGCTTCATGGTGAAAGTCAATAAAAATGGCACATAACAAAATTAATTTATTTTACTTCTTTGGAACTTACTTGCACAGCCTTGCCCTCTCTGAGGAAAGTTTTCTGTATATGAAAGCTGCCAAGAACACGTAATAGCCGATATTCTTATATAACGACCTTCCAAAGAGCCATGTTTGTCTTTGAAGACGCCCTAACGATTGAAATCGTGGGTATCTCCTTCCATTCAAAGTTCTCTTCCGCTGCAATTCCCCTCCGTCCTTTAATTCACTTCTCTTGACCGCCCATGATGAAGTTAGCAGTTCCCAGAGAAGCGCCAACTTGCGCCTTTCCTCACAGGAACTACGGAACCGCAATGCGCCCTGCGTTTATTTATTTACTTCTGCAATTTACTCACTTGTTTGCTTGCTGAAGTGGTCGACTTGCTCCGGCTTACTCGTTTGATTTGCATACTCAGGCTGACCCAAAGCTTCCGCTAACATTCTGAAGACCAATACCGAAAACTGAAACTCCCTCTTCCGCCTGTCATTTCACATTCATACCTTCTGTACCCATCAAGTTCAAGCATACAAGTATTTCAATAAAGTGATGAATATTTATCTTTCTAAATACGGACAATTCTTGCTGAGCATTATTACAGACTTAAAATTTCTTACATACTACTGATCAGTCCTTCAATGTTTGATTCACTTATCATTATTCTTACTATGTTATTCATCCTTATACTGTTAGTCATTATTATAATTGTATTTATTTCACGAAATTGTAGTTAACGCAATGTCCAGCATCTAGCAACTGAACGAGTTTAATCAAAGAGAGGCATATTGTATGCATGTTCTTCACCAGCAGTGATCACGAAAGACATAATTGGATCATAGGTGAGCACTGAGCGCAGCTATTTGTATTCGTTTATGTACAGCTGGTTTGTATACTTAAAGGTCATAACTGGGAATAATCTCGAGCACAGGTGACGAGGTGGAGCTGCAGGAATAAATCTCTATTACACCTAGAAATAAATTAAATTCCGTAGGCCTGAGAGATTGTGGTGTAAATCCCCAACCTAAAATTCGTGTTTGTCTATTGCTTTATGTCGCTGAGGTTTACTTTCAAAATATATGGAAGCACGAGCAGGACTCGCGCTTTGGGAGTTCAATATAAACTTAATTATGTGCGGAGAAAGTTCATGTGTAGGTTATGATGAGTGAGTATGCAAGTATCAAGATATGTGATATAATCGGCCGTATCTTTTGAATACATTGACAGAGAATGTAAATTATTTTACACCGGCAAAGGACCGTATACATTTGTGCGTGACATAAATTTTAGCTTGATATCGCTACGCATTCCTGAGGAAGGGTTTTGTTAACAGACGGCCAGACAGACGGACACAAAAGTGATCCTGTATGAGTTTTTACCGACTGTGTTTTGGAGCCTTGTTAATAAGTTTTTATGCACAAGATTTCTGTGGAACTGTGTTCTTAAATTACTACTTATTGAAGGAAAATTATGTATACATAAATTACAAACAAGTAAATGAATATTATACTCTGGAATGAAATCGCATGTCGCAACTACCATAAATATACAGGGTGGTCCTTTGATAGTGACCGGGCCAAATACCTCACGAAATAGGCATCTAACGAAGAAACTACAAAGAACGAAACTCGTCAAGCCTGAAGGGGGAAACCAGATGGCGCTATGGTTGGCTCGCTAGATGGCGCTGCCATAGGTCAAACGGATATGAACTGCGTTTTTTTAATTATTAATCCCCATTTTTATTACATATTCGTGTTGTACGTAAAGAAATAGAAATGTTTTAGTTGGACCACTTTTTTCGCTTTGTGATAGATGTCGCTTTGATAGTCACAAACGTATAAGTACGTGGTATCACGTAATATTCCGCCAGTGCGGACGGTATTTGCTTCGTGATACATTACTTGCGTCAAAATGGACCGTTTACCAATTGCGGAAAAGGTCGGTATCCTGTTGATGTATCGCTATTGTGATCAAAATGCCCAACGGGCGAGTGTTATGTATGCTTCTCAGTATCCTGGACGACACCATCCAAGTGCCCGGACCATTCGCCGCATAGTTACGTTATTTAAGGGAACAGGAAGTGTTCAGCCACATGTGAAACGTCAACCACGACTTGCAACAAATGATGAAGCCCAAGTAGGTGTTTTAGCTGCTGTCACGGCTAATCCACACATCAGTAGCAAACAAATTGCGCGACAATCGGGAATCTCAAAAACGTCGGTGTTGAGAGTGCTACATTAACATCGATTGCACCCGTACCGTATTTCTATGCACCATGCATGGCGACGACTTTTAACGGCATGTACAGTTCTGCCAATGGGCTCAAGAGAAATTACCGGACATTGACAGATTTTTTGCGCGCCTTCTTTTTGGCGACGAAGCATCATTCACCAACAGCGATAACGTAAACCGGCATAATACGCACTATTGGGCAACGGAAAATCCACGATGGCTGCGACAAGTGGAACATCAGCGACCCTGGCGGGTTACGTGTGGTGCGGCATTATAGGAGGAAGGATAATTGGCCCCCATTTTATCGATGGAAATCTAAATGGTGCAATGTATGCTGATTTCCTAAGTAATGTTCTACCTATGTTACTACCAGATGTTTCACTGCATGACAGAATGTCGATGTACTTCCAACATGATGGATGACCGGCACATGGCTGGCGTGCGGTTGAAGCGGTATTGAATAACATATTTCATGACAGGTGGATTGGTCGTCGAAGCACGATACTATGGCCCGCACGTTCACCGGATCTGACCTCCCCGGATTTCTTTCTGTGGGTAAAGTTGAAGGATATTTGCCATCGTGATCCACCGACAACGTCTGACAACATGCGTCAGCGCATTGTCATTGCATGTGCGAACATTACGGAAGGCAAACTACTCACTGTTGAGAGGAATGTCGTTACACGTATTGCCAAATGCACTGAGGTTGACGGACATGATTTTGAGCATTTTTGCATTAATGTGGTATTTACAGGTAATCACGTTGTTAACAGCATGCTTTCTCAGAATTGATAAGTTCACAAAGGTACATGTATCACATTGGAACAACCGAAATAAAATGTTCAAACGTACCTACGTTCTGTATTTTAATTCAAGAAACCTACCTGTTACCAACTGTTCGTCTAAAATTGTGAGCAACACGTTTGTAACTATTACAGCGCCATCTATCACTAAAACATTCATATATCTTTAAGTACTACACGTATATGTAGTAAGAAAACGGGGTTCATATTTATAAAAACGTAGTTGTTATCCGTTTGACCTACGGCAGCGACATCTAGCGGGCCAACCACAGCGCAATCTGATTTCCCCCTTAAAGCTAGAGAAGTTTCGTTCTTTGTAGTTTTTTCGTTTGACGTTTATTTCATGAGATATTTTGCCCGGTCACGATCAATGGACCACCCTGCATAGGGAGGTAGTAAATATGTCCCGAAGTCTGTTATTTTGACAGTAACAATCTATAGTATGAATGAATCATAGTACAGACTGGAATTACAAATTTAGGGGAACCATAATAATGGATCGATTGAGACAGTTTCCTGTATGCGTTAAATGAGTGACTTAGGAACTCTGAGTATTAACTCACATCGCTGGTAGAGACGGTAAATTTGGAACAGATCACACGCAAGGCGCAACGCTAATTCTCCATGATGCCGCCATTTTCTTAGATCTCCGTTTACATCGACAAGTATATGCCGTATTTTTGTGTCCGACTTCTTGTAGTAAAAATTCTGTGTCGGAATTTTCAAATAAAGAAACCATCACATTTTAATTTTTAACAGAATGAAGTTTGTCATTATCTTACCTGACTCACTGCCCAATTCCAAAAGTTTTATGAACGAAGCACAGTCCTACTAACATTCAGTTTTGAGGAATTAAGAGTTAACTCTCCCAGTTAAACCATAACATATTAACAGGGGTTAGTTCACTTCAAAGACAAAAGGTGGTACTAATGGGGCATTGAAATTTTCGTGCAGTTGTTATACTTTCATCAAATAACGTTATTGTTACCTATAATGTAATATGTCTAATTTACAACGGATTCAATAGCATTATTTAACGGTTATATTTTAGGTTAGAGAATGCCCTCCCTAGGCCCGACAAGACGCCTCCTGAGACGCGGCAAGGTAGGAGTAGGCAAAATGCAACAGGGAATAACAATATTTATGTGCTAGTAGTAAACTGCAGGAGCGTCTATAGAAAGGTCCCAGAACTGCTCTCATTAATAAACGGTCACAATGCCCATATAGTACTAGGGACAGAAAGTTGGCTGAAACCAGACGTAAACAGTAATGAAATCCTGAACTCAGATTGGAATGTATACCGTAGAGACAGGCTGAACAGTGAAGGGGGAGGCGTGTTTATAGCGATAAGAAGTGCAATAGTATCGAAGGAAATTGACGGAGATCCGAAATGTGAAATGATTTGGGTGAAGGTCATGGTTAAAGCAGGCTCAGACATGGTAATTGGATGTCTCTATAGGCCCCCTGGCTCAACAGCTGTTGTGGCTGAGCACCTGAAGGATAATTTGGAAAATATTTCGAGTAGATTTCCCCACCATGTTATAGTTCTGGGTGGAGATTTTAATTTGCCAAATTTAGACTGGGAGACTCAAACGTTCATAACGGGTGGCAGGGACAAAGAATCCTGTGAAATTTTTTTAAGTGCTTTATCTGAAAACTACCTTGAGCAGTTAAACAGAGAACCGACTCGTGGGGATAACATATTAGACCTTCTGGTGACAAACAGACCCGAACTATTTGAAAAAGTTAACGCAGAACAGGGAATCAGCGATCATAAAGCGGTTACGGCACCGATGATTTCAGCCGTAAATAGGAATATTAAAAAGGGTAGGAAGATTTTTCTGTTTAGAAAAAGTGACAAAAAGCAGATTTCAGAGTACCTGTTGGCTCAACACAAAAGTTTTCTCTCAAGTACAGATAGTGTTGAGGATCAGTGGACAAAGTTCAAAACCGTCGTACATTATGCGTTAGATGAGTATGTGCCAAGCAAGATCGTAAGAGATAGAAAAGAGCCACCGTGGTACAACAACCGAGTTAGAAAACTGCTGCGGAAGCAAAGGGAACTTCACAGCAAACATAAACATAGCCAAAGCCTTGCAGACAAACAAAAATTACGCGAAGCGAAATGTAGTGTGAGGAGGGCTATGCGAGAGGCGTTCAATGACTTCGAAAGTAAAGTTCTATGTACTGACTTGGCAGAAAATCCTAAGAAATTTTGGTCTTATGTCAAAGCGGTAGGTGGATCAAAACAAAATGTCCAGGCACTCTGTGACCAAAATGGTACTGAAACAGAGGATGACAGACTAAAGGCCGAAATACTAAATGTCTTTTACCAAAGTTGTTTCACAGAGGAAGATTGCACTGTAGTTCCTTCTCTAGATTGTCGCACAGATGACAAAATGGTAGATATCGAAATAGACGACAGAGGGATAGAGAAATAATTAAAATCGCTCGAAAGAGGAAAGGCCTCTGGACCTGATGGGATACCAGTTCAATTTTACACAGAGTACGCGAAGGAACTTGCCCCCCTTCTTGCAGCGGTGTACCGTAGGTCTCTAGAAGAGCGTAGCGTTCCAAAGGATTGGAAAAGGGCACAGGTCATCCCCGTTTTCAAGAAGGGACGTCGAACAGATGTGCAGAACTATAGACCTATATCTCTAACGTCAATCAGTTGCAGAATTTTGGAACACGTATTGTGTTCGAGTATAATGACTTTTCTGGAGACTGGAAATCTACTCTGTAGGAATCAGCATGGGTTTCTAAAAAGACGGTCATGTGAAACCCAGCTCGCGCTATTCGTCCACGAGACTCAGAGGGCCATAGACACGGGTTCACAGGTAGATGCCGTGTTTCTTGACTTCCGCAAGGCGTTCGATACAGTTCCCCACAGTCGTTTAATGAACAAAGTAAGAGCATATGGACTATCAGACCAATTGTGTGATTGGATTGAGGAGTTCCTAGATAACAGGACGCAGCATGTTATTCTCAATGGAGAGAAGTCTTCCGAAGTAAGAGTGATTTCAGGTGTGCCGCAGGGGAGTGTCATAGGACCGTTGCTATTCACAATATACATAAATGACCTGGTGGATGACATCGGAAGTTCACTGAGGCTTTTTGCAGATGATGCTGTGGTGTACCGACAGGTCGTAACAATGGAAAATTGTACTGAAATGCAGGAGGATCTGCAGCGAATTGACGCATGGTGCAGGGAATGGCAATTGAATCTCAATGTAGACAAGTGGAATGTGCTGCGAATATACAGAAAGATAGATCCTTTATCATTTAGCTACAAAATAGCAGGTCAGCAACTGGAAGCAGTTAATACCATAAATTATCTGGGAGTACGCATTAGGAGTGATTTAAAATGGAATGATCATATAATGTTGATCGTCGGTAAAGCAGATGCCAGACTGAGATTCATTGGAAGAATCCTAAGGAAATACAATCCGAAAACAAAGGAAGTAGGTTACAGTACGCTTGTTCGCCCACTGCTTGAATACTGCTCAGCAGTGTGGGATCCGTACCAGATAGGGTTGATACAAGACATAGAGAAGATCCAACGGAGGGCAGCGCGCTTCGTTACAGAATCATTTACTAATCGCGAAAGCGTTACGGAGATGATAGATAAACTCCAGTGGAAGACTCTGCAGGAGAGACGCTCAGTAGCTCGGTACGGACTTTTATTGAAGTTTCGAGAACATACCTTCACCGAAGAGTCAAGCAGTATATTGCTCCCTCCTACGTATATCTCGCGAAGAGACCATGAGGATAAAATCAGAGAGATTAGAGCCCACACAGAGGCATACCGACAATCCTTCTTTCCACGAACAATACGAGACTGGAATAGAAGGGAGAACCGATAGAGGTACTGAAGGTACCCTCCGCCACACACCGTCAGGTGGCTTGCGGAGTATGGACGTAGATGTAGATGTAGATGTAAAATTTGTCTAATTTCTGGTAAACATTGTTTTAATAATCATGTAAATGAATGTGATCGTTATTGAGGTTCAAAAAAAAAAAAAAATGGTTCAAATGGCTCTGAGCACTATGGGACTTAACATCTGAGGTCATCAGTCCCCTGGACGTAGAACTACTTAAACCTAACTAACCTAAGGATAGCACACACATCTATGCCCGAGGTGGGATTCGAACCTGCGACCGTAGCAGACGTGGTTTCGGACGGAAGCGCCTAGAACCGCTCGGCTACAGCTGCCTGGTTATTGAGGTTCAAATTGTGACTTCATCACACAGTAGTGAAGGAATTTTGAGATTGCGGTACTGAGTAAATCAATTAGTTCTTAGTTACAGAGCGCACTACGTTGGCTAATGTTAAATAATATTGTGACTCTGGTCAAACCCGACGCATTTGATGTGGTTTACAAAGTTTTATAAGCTAGTGAGACAAACAACAGTTGTACAGAACACGACTGGAGCTAGTTAGATCATAGTTACTGAGCCCATGTTCAAGCATTTTTCAGGTTACGCAATGGAATAGTTAAAATTAGACATCTAAGAAGAAATGCAGTTTCTATGAACATTAGAACAGGTCAAATACTGGTACGAATGACTCAAGTAGCACGTCGTTTCATTACTGGGTGAACATAATTTAAAATTTTTGGTGAACTGTTAAAAAATGCTGCACTTAATCAATCGCCGTCAGAGTAATTATTTAAAGAAATCGTAAATGAAAAGGTTTGCTCTCTTAACTGTCATCATGATGTAACTTGTAAGTGGGCTGCTTCTCTGTTGGCTGCGCTGTGTAGCGCTTTGCATTGGATCTCTGACTGCGCTTTCTTTGTAAGAGACTGTGGCTGGATAGACTCGTTGTTTGGAAGTTAATCGCTAGTAGTGTTGGGCAGTTGGAAGTTAGTCGCCAGCAGTGATGGATGAACTGTTGGGCAGTTAAAGGTGAACAGCCAGCAGTGATGGATGTTAAATGTGAGAAGTTAGCATTGATGGAGGCTAGAGGTGTGAAGCGTTAGCGTAGACTAACGATCTGGAAATATCCGGCTTGTATATTGAAAATTATTCATGAATTATATCTTTATACTGGATTATTAAGGTAAAAAATACATTATATGGTTTGCAACAAAATTTTTCCTTTGCCAACCACATGCCTATTAGTAGTTAGTGACTTTAGTAGGTAGAATCTTTTTTTTAGCTAGCAGTATTGACGTTCGCAATATTGCAGTAGTTCGCGTAGTGAAGTGCTTAATGAAATATGTAGGTTACTGTTAAGATTTCTTTTTTTAGTCTAGCCCATTCTGTTGAAATTATTATTTCAAGTTAGGTTGTAATTTTTTTGAACAGTCAGATTGCGTTGCGCTAGAATATTATGGGTCATTATCGACAGGATAAGAATAAGTAAAGAGAAACTAGGCTCAGTACGTTGAGTTTCACTTAACTGTTTCAGAATCTAATAACGTAGAAGCTTCATCTTCTCAGTCATTATGCAATTTAGGTACAGACTCACACATTTAAATAAAAAAGTTTCAATTTGTATTCAAAACCATGTATTAATGTATTCGAGTGTACCTGTGATATGCATGATGTCTTTGGTCGACGCCGTTGCAAATTTCTCTGCTTGCAGAGAAGATTTCTGTGGTCACACATGCATCGACAGAGACAAAATTTGATTGCCAGCATTACTTAACAGCGAGTAAATGAGAACACAATTGAAGTCACGAAGTCGTTAGGGAAACATTACTTTTTTTTTAGCCATAACAAAACTATGCGAAAAGTTTCGCTCACTGCAATCAGCGCGGCAAGTGACTGCATTCCATTCAACGCGAAACAATTATGTGTTCTTTTGTTTCTGTCTCCAAACAGCGGTAGTTGTTATTCCAACTTCAGAATATTTATATACATAATAGTGTAACGGGCTTTCTGTTGCTACGCTGAGCTTCAGAAAGTAATATTATGTGCCATTTTCCATGATTCATGAGTTTTAATTTTATAGATCTAGGAATTTACAACGTTGTTTCACTTTCGATCAACGTATTTAGAGGTTAGTGCAAGTTCTGTTCCATTATACCACAGACAGTATGATTTTGGCCGGCACAGCGTAGCATCTGGATTGTTTGTTTACCGCCTGCACAGTTCGGAGTAAATCGGTATGAAAACCTATTCAATTTTAGCATAACTTAAGACCTGTAATCAGTCATTTTATAACAGGTCGTACATTTTAAAACTTTAACCATATAGTGACGGATACGGCTAAGTGTGGGAATAGTTAATGACGGTTATACTACTGGGGCAAACGTATCAATATTTTATACAGGTATATCCCCATCACTTCCTAGCGTCGTTAGGAGAGCGTATTCAGTTCTGACACATAAGTAGATGATTCTGATGGCTTGCCAATTGCTTAAACAAATAAATCTTTTATAAGACACAGACGAAACTCGGACAATTTCGGACAGATGTTTGAGACAATGGATGAGGATAAAAGGAAGTTGATGATAGCCACTATAGGTCTCTTCAAACATATAAATGCAATGACGTGCAAATGTACTTTGAAGCAATAACAAACTCTAATTTCCAGAAGACAATGTTTGTAAGACTGATAAAACTCAGAATGAAACATGTTTGAGCCACAGAAATGAGGAACATATTACAGCTGGTGAAATTAGTGTAATCTGTTTTGATTGACTCATCTCATTAATATCATTGCAATTATTAATATGAGTAGCACATATACCAATTCAGTCACCTTAATACGCTGTTTCTGCTACAAGCAATAGATTGGTTAACGTACTTTATTCAAACTTTTCCGACCCTTACCTTTTACCCTTGCGTTGCTGTTGGAGCTCACCAAAGGACTCGACATCAGTTGTCCGGACCTATTCGTCATCTTTGCCCTTTGAAATGTAATTCCTTCATGTCTCAGTTTTCAAGCAGTCGCTTAAACCAGCTACAAACTGGGTTGACGCTAACATATGCGTTACCGATGAGGCTACACTCATACGTATGTTTTCGGATTGTCGTGTTTCGTAAAAGATGTCGACTAAAGAGTTGGGTAGAGACTGGGACGCTGGAGGGAGAGAGGGTAATTAGTGGTTAACGTTCCGCCGACCAGAGATCATGAAAAACGGAGCACCAGCTTTGGTTACGGAAGAATGGAAATGGAAAGCAGACTTGACCTTTCGAAGGAACCAACCAGGCATTTGCCTTAGGCAAATTAGGGAAATCACAGGAAACCTTTCAGGAAGGGCGGACGCATGTTTGGATCTTAGTCCTCCGAATGTAAGTCTAATGTGCTAACCACTGCGCTACCTCGTTCGGTCTGGGTAAACACGATAGGGTCCACCTCTTCATCGCTAGACCAAAAATATCCTTTGCCAAAATCCGAAACTTCTCCAACGTCTTCCTTCAACAATTACCTTGCTATTAATGTTACGTTAAACCCCAGCTCTCCTCCTCCAAAGAGTCTTGCGGTCCAATGGTTTGTAAAGTCTTTGATCTCGGAGACAAATCGAAACACCAAAAGCTCTACGCCGATAGATTGTTTCTCGACTCTTTTCCGTTTCATACGGGCAGAAATGCGATACAAAACTCACACAGAACTCAAGACAGCTATTTTCTCAGGAAATTTATTCGGCTCAAGAAATCTGTGAAATCCGTCAAGGCTTTCAACTTCTGATTACTCTGCGACAGACATTACGTAAGGTAATCCTCCTTTGTATTTCACTGGCATTTATCAGGGTTCATCATAGAAAACGTTGCTCGTCGGACCAATATCTGAAGGATCCCCATTTTCTACTACACCTAGATTAAACCAAAGGCTGAAGCCATTCTCACATGTCGTCGAACTTGATGGTTTTCATTGACTTATCTCTTCACTTTTCCATTTCTTGGGATAAGCGTAACTAAAATACGTGAGCATACTCCATATCCTGCCTATTTCACCCCAGTGTTTTCGGGCACGCCAGTTAGCTCTGTTGTTTTCACACTTGTTGTCACTGATCAACTCTGTAGTTCGTCTACACATATTTTTCAGCCACATCTACACGTACGCATATGTAGACTAAAAGACTTTGAGCCAAAACTTTTATCGTCAGTGTACCTCTTCATTAATTCTAAACATTTTATTAACACTAAACACTACTGATTTGTGTATGATATGGACTATACATTTGAATAGCTGGCCTCTGAAGAACAATATTTCAGTTTACTGCGTAATGTTGCGTTTCTGTAGTCAAACACAAAGTTACCAAATCACACAATAAACGTGTAACGTGTTCAGTAATGTCAGAGTGGGTGCAATACTATTAGAATATGGTTCTTTAGTCAGTTTTCATTAAATAACACCATTATTGGTAACTCCTTTATAGTTTTCACTGAAAATAATTTCCTAAGTTTAATTCCAGTTCAACGCTGCTTACTTCTTACAAATGAAATAGCGTGAGCTTAACACAGTTGTGAGTATTTGGAAACACACAATAGGTACTGCAATCTTTTTACTTGAGACAAGGCGCTTCTTGCACATTTTCGCCTGTTTAAAGCGAAACCATTTCGCTGCGAGCTTGGCCAGAGGGTGCCATTTACCGAAGAAAAATAGCAGTTCTCGACGTCAGGGCTGCCCTTTTTTTTCCGCCAATGTACTTAACAGAAGAACCAGGTCGTTACTTAAGCATTACCGCCCACTCAAAAACCTCAGCAAGCTTCGCTTCACGCTCATGTTTAGCCTTATTTTTTAGAGCAGCGAGAAATTGTTCCCAGTAGACGCGTTCATGAAATAAATGTTACCACAGCATCATTATTATCGTCTACTTATCTTGACATTTGAGTCAGTGGTGACTGACTTCGAATGTATTTCTTCATTTCCAAAGCATTACAAGCGTCAAAAGTACACTAGTAAGCAAAATTCAAAACACAAATATTAAAATACATAAACAGTTTTCTAGCTCTCTGCTTGTTCAGATCACAATGGTTACTTGCAGTGACTATGACGTAACAAATCATTCTCATACGATTAATGAAATAATTTCACTTATTAGTGATCATTCAATGTGGTTGATGCAGGTGACAACTATACCCTGAGTCATTAGAGATACTTTTCAGGCGCACTCTGTGTTAGTTATGTATTTTTTAGCACGATACTAGTATGTATCTTTTACTGTTTCAACAGTACATCCACATGTGTAGAATTTGATAGCATTTGTGAACAAATTTTACATCGACTTAAATTAGGATAAAATGATTTTTTTTGCTGTAACTTCCGTTAAACTCTTTTAAAAAATTTCGAAACGCTTCTGATACCATTATAATTATTCCAGAATGAGATTTTCACTCTGAAGCGAAGTGTGCGCTGATATGAAACTTCCTGTCAGATTAAAACTGTGTGCCCGACCGAGACTCGAACTCGGCACCTTTGTCTTTCGCGGGCAAGTGCTCTACCATCTTTTTTTTGTTTATTTTTAACCGCTGTTTTTTTATTTTTTATTTTGGAAAGAAAACAAAGACTCCGATTATACTGGTTTCTCCTTCCAGTAAACAAAAATGAGTCTCCTTCGTCTAGTTGGCGAAGAAGCAATCCTTTGGAACAAAAAAAAGTTTCTCAAAGTCAAAATCAAAGTTCTTTTTCCTTTAAGAACAAACTATGAGGAAGAAATAAGGAAAAGCTTTTTAAGTCGTCATGCGACTTGTAGTTAAAGTCCAGTTCTTTTAGGAGCTCCTGTAGTGTCCTCCTACAGCATGCCAGCTCATCCAAACGTGTCTTCTCATGGCGTAGGCGTGAGTTCTGGGTGGCAGATCTATTCAGTTTGGTTCGTTTTATAGAGTTTTCAGCTTCTCAGGGCTTGGACGTTCCAGCTACTAGGTGGGTCATCGAAAGTGCTCCGTAAGAAATTAGAAAAATATTGTTTATAGCGTGGGTTGCGTATCAGGACGCAGTGTCGTTCGTTGAGATAAGTCCAATATCCTAGTGTAGACTTGTCGCCTGAAGTAAAAAGATAGCGGATCGTGTGGCCACAGATCCAATTCACAGAGTTAGTTTTGGCAGAGGGGTAGAAAGTCTTATCGGGGTACAAAAGCATGTGGACGTCGATCTGAGCCGGTGTCTGGCGAGTAAGAAACGCCAAAATTCGCCGCGCAAGTGTCCAGACGTCTAGCGCTGTGGCACAGTGGAACCGGTGGACATCCGTGTCATCCACGCCACAGTGGGTGCAGACGGATGAATCGGCGAGATGGATGCGGTGCAGACGATCTCGGTTAACTTGTTTGCCATTCACGGTGATGTACCACGCTGATTGAACGTCTGATTCGAGAAAACGCGCATGGATCGCCTTCCATATGTGTCGCCACACGTACTGTGGATACTTACGTTCGATGGGGTTGGACGGGCGGCACTGTTGTAACAATTCGGAGACTGTTTTCGCTAGGTACAAACGTGTAAGTGGTAAGGACCGGTAGATATAACTGAACTCCAGGAAAAATCGTTGGATGTAATAAAAGGGGGTTGGAATGGTCGATATCTGTACTGGGGCGGACAAGGAGGCCGGTGCAAAGTTGTGAAGCAGGAGGCTAGTAAGGCTCTGCGGGCAACGATGCCAAAGTTTGAGTTGGGAGCTGACGTATAGTGCCTTGACACGAGTCGGCACGTGGATGAGTCCCACCCCGCCACGATCTCGTGGCAGTGCAAGGGATTCATACTGCACCTTGAATAACATCCCCGAGCTGACGAAGGAGCCGAAAGCCATCAACAGTCGTCACGCCAGGAGATTTGGGACTGGTAGTACTTGAGCCACGTGTGGTATACGGGAAGCATGATACATGTTCACGTATTGCGCGCGTTGGATAACGTCGAGAGCTCGTAGCCGGTGATCGGCGAGATTTGCCCTGATTGTCTGTAGCAAGCGTCTACCATTGATAGCCGCCGAGCGGCGCAGGTCTGCTGTGAAATCAAGTCCAAGACACCGTATGCTGGCGGCGACACTAAGGGCGGCAGCGCATCTCTCCGGCAAGCCCTCACCAATGAGCAGGACCTTGGATTTTGACACGTTGAGGCAGCTCCCCGACGCTTCGCCGTAAGTCGCCACCCATGTCAGTGCTGCTCGTACTTCATCTTCACTGCGCAGATATAGTACTATGTCGTCTGCGTAGGCTGTACAACAAAAACGGTGGCCTTGCACAGCCATGCCTTCCAAACGTTGGCGCATGCCCTGGAGCAGGGGTTCCAAGGCGAAAGCATACAAAATCGTGGAAAGAGGCCATCCTTGCCGTACAGATCGTGCGATGACCAGGGACGGTGTAAGACGACCATTGTACATGATTTTAGAGGTTGCACTACTCAACAGGCGCATAACCACTGTTACAAAACCGCCAGGAAAACCCATATGCTGAAGAACTGTCCGTAAATAAAAGTGGTCAACACGGTCGAAAGCCTGGCTAAAGTCCAGTGAAGCCTAGGCGCCAGGGAGACGCTGATGATGCGCTAATGCTATCATGTCTCTGTAACGGCAAAGGGCCGTACGGATGTTGTTGTCTCCTCCGAGGGAAGTCTGGTCGCAGGATGTGACGTAACGTGCCACCTTCTTGAGTCGCGATGCCAGTAGCCGTGTGAATATTTTCATGTCGCTGTTGAGCAAAACAATTGGTCGATAGTCCTGGACCCTCGATAACCCGCGCGGTTTATGTACGGGGATAATAATTCCTTCTAGAAAGGCGCTCGGGACCACTGTCCTCGGTGACATCAGCTCTTGTGCGATTGCCGTCTATGTGGAAGCCAACAAATACTGAAAACTTTTATAAAATTCGATGGGTATACCGTCAGGTCCAGGAGACCTGTTATCGGAACCCGCCTTGATAGCATCGACCACTTCATCTGTGGTTACGTCGTCTTGGAGGTCATGCACTGCATCCTCCGGAAGAGTGTTCGTAGTGAGCTGAGCGACTTCTGTGATCAGTGCTGCAGAATGCGGTACGGCTGCGTATAGCCCGGCAAAATGAGCATGGAGAGCACGACCGATGCTTTGTTGGGTGTCGTGCCGGCGCCCTTCCACATCAGTGAGGACTTGGATCAGAGCTCGTCGTCGTCGTTGTCTTTCCTGAAGGAGGTGGTACATCGACGGACGTTCTTGAGGGATTCGATTAGAAGCTCGAGAACGGACTACAGTGCCTTCCAAGTTACGCCGCATGATCAAGGAGATCTGCGCCTTCGTGCGATGGACCATCGACTGCCGGGCTGGCGAGAAAGGCATCGTCGCACAGTCACGTAGAATGGTGTAGTAGAAGTGCAGGGTATTAGTTTGCCACGCCTTTAATTCCTTCCCAAAACTCATCAGAGTCTTCCTGAGTGTCGGCTTTGCACAGGAGAGCCACCATGATAAGGTGGAGTCATAGGCTTCTCGACGATGGTGGCAGCGTGCCCACGCTTCTTCGACCATACGGCGACAGTCTGAGGAGGTCAGGTGAGCGACATTGAGTTTCCACAGACCACGACTATGCCACACTTGCTGTCGGGCGAGAGTGACGTCACAGAGGTATGCATCATGGTCTGAAAAGGCCAAGGGCCAGACTTCCGCATGACGTGTGCCATCAGCAAGGGAGCGGGTAACGTAGATGCGATCTATGCGGCTGGACGAGTGAGAGGTGTAGAATGTATAGCCCGGTTGAATTCCGTGGAGCTTCTTCCATGTGTCAACAAGTCGGAGACGGTCGATGACCACTGAGAGAGATGCACAAGGGGAATGTCGCGGGAGTTGGTCCGCGGGCTCTTGTGTCGAGTTAAAATCCCCACCGAGTACCAAATCGTCCTGCGGACCGGTGAAGAGGGGTGTGACGCTTTCGGCAAAAAAAGTTTGTCGGTCATGACGGCGGCCAGTGCCGGACGGAGCGTAGATATTAATAATACGCACGCCGAACAGTGTGAGGGCCATACCTCGCGCAGTGGGGAGGTAGATGACGTCCTCTGCAGGGAGTCCGTCGCGTAGCAGGATGGCGACGCCGCTACCGGTATCGGATGCGGGGGAAACATAGGCGTTGTATCCGGTGGGAACTAGGAAGTCAGCCACAAACACCTCTTGTAAGAGTGCTATATCCACATCCGCAGAGTAAATAGTGTCTCTGAACATGGCCAGTTTATGGGGGGCACGAATGGTGGCAAGATTCATCGTGGCGATACGATAGTGCTGTGTGCGGCCATCCTCAGTATTTGCAGAACGTGCGGTAGAAGTAGCCGGCAGGTGGAGGCCCGCCGGTGGTCCCGCAGTGGTGATAATTACTGGCGGGGCGCCAGCCCCAGTGTCGCCGAGGTGGACTCCTGTGCAGACACGCTGGCAGTCTGTTCCGCTTCTTCTTCAACGTCATCGGCCCAGGAAGCTGACGACGTGGTCATGTGACGGTCACGTACTTCCGGAACGGGTGTTGTGGATACCGCAACATGAGTGGCAGGGGGACCGCCGTCATCATTCGTTGACAACGGCGAGGACACATCCCTGGCTGGGAGAGTAGGCGTCACAGGAGGGGCTCCTGTTGCTGCCACATCGCGTGACTGGACGCAATGTGGGAGATCACCGTCAGACATCAGGTCGACATCTCGTGGGGCCGTCTGAGAAAGGGCGTCATCGGAAGGCGTTCGTCGTCGTTTCCTGTGTTTGCGAGGCGACCGCTGTTTTCTGATGTGGCCTTCTGAATCAGAATGTGGTCGCCCGTCGTCTGACGCCGAACCCGTCTGGACAAAGGCAGACGTCGGCACGACACCGAGGTCGACGTCCATGGTTCCAACAGGAACATCGGTTTCGGTCTGCAAACCGGACGGTCCTGAAGTGAGCACTGGAGGTGACGCCGTGCTTGTGTCCTCGGCGCGTTGTGCTGCGGCGGGTGGCATTGACGATGCTGCTGGCGCAATCGAGATTGGTACGACGGGGTCCTGTGCAACCTTGGCGTAGGTGATGTGTAAGGACGTGACCGTCGAAGCCTGGGTCTCTTCACGTAACGGCGTCTGTATTAAACGGCGGTGTAAGCATTCGGAACGTACATGTCCCTCCTGGCCACATCCTGCGCACGTTCGTGGCTGTCCATCATACATGACGATGGCCCTCACACCGCCAATCAGCAGGTACGATGGGACATGTTTCGTCAGCTCAATTTTTATTTGGTTCAAATGGCTCTGCGCACTATGGGACTCAACTGCTGAGGTCATTAGTCCCCTAGAACTTAGAACTAGTTAAACCTGACTAACCTAAGGACATCACAAACATCCATGCCCGAGGCAGGATTCGAACCTGCGACCGTAGCGGTCTTGCGGTTTCAGACTGCAGCGCCTTTAACCGCACGGCCACTTCGGCCGGCAATTTTTATTTGCCTGACGCCATTTAATACGGGGTAGGTCGTAAATGTTTGCCACTTCTCCGCGACGTGACCCAAGACGGTGCCATGTGGTTGGAAAGCGGCAATGACCACATCCTGAGACACCTCGAACGGGAGTTCAAACACCCGCAATGTCCGGAGACCGAAACCAGCATGGGCGACTGTCACAGCACCCATATGTCCATCAGAGTGTTTAAATTTCAGTCCGGTGGCATGACGGTGAATTATGTCATTGCAAATTTCCTCCGTCGACATCTTGATGTAGACAACACTTCCAGTGATGGAAAAATGTATGCCGATTACGTCCTGGGGGTTCAAACGTAGATCCTCACGTATGAACTGTTCGACTTCGAAAGCTCTGGGTCGTGGATGTTCGGCCTGAAACGTTACTTTGATCGTTGCACGGCGGTACGAGTGCGCCATGGTGTACGTTAGTACTGGACTCGATAGACACAAACACCGCGACGCGGAAGTAAACACCGCCAAGAGCGGAGCGTCACACGGCGCGCGGAGCAGCTCCGCACGCTAGCACGGCTGCGAGCCGACTACCATCTGAGCTACCGAAGCACGACTCACGCCCGGTCCTTACAGCTTTTCTTCTGCCAGTACCTCGTCTCCTACCTTCCAAACTTTACAAAAGCTCTCCTACGAACCTTGCAGAACTAGCACTCCTGAAAGAAAGGATGCTGCGGTGACATAACTTAGCCACAGCCTGGGGGATGTTTCCAGAATGAGATTTTTACTCTGCAGCGGAGTGTACGCTGATACGAAACTTCCTGGCAGATTAAAACTGTGTGCCCGACCGACACTCGAACTCGAACTCCGCTGCAGAGTGAAAATCTCATTCTGGAAACATCCCCCAGGCTGTGGCTAAGCCATGTCTCCTCAGTATTCTTTCTTTCAGGAGTGCTAGTTCTGCAAGATTCGTAGGATAGCGCCTGTAAAGTTTGGAAGGTGGGAGACGAGATACTGGCAGAAGTAAAGCTGTGAGGACCGGTCGTGAGTCGTGCTTCGGTAGCTCAGATGGTAGAGCACTTGCCCGCGAAAGGCAAAGGTCCCGAGTTCGGGTCTCGGTTGGGCACACAGTTTTAATCTGCCAGGAAGTTTCATGATAATTATAAATCGTTACGTATGAGGTCTTTGATCTTGTGATCACAGTATCATCGAAACACAATCTTTGCATTTCTTGCAGTATCGGAATGTAAGAATCTGCGTTATATGATAGTCTAAGCGACTATTGATCAGTACTTGGGCGTAGATATCCGTCTATGTTCCGCAAATACATTGACGGAAAAAATCCCACCAGCAAAAAATAATTACTGCAGAGTAATGAAATTGCGAGACTCCATTTCCCTAGATAATACATGTAACTAATTAACATTGCTACATGAGAGGTTAATATAGGTGCGATATAAACCATTCCAAGTACGAAAGGTTGGAACACTGATAACCAGTGTAACCGCCAGAATGTTGAATGCAATCCTGCAAACGTGCATGCATTGTGTTGTAAAGCGGCGGGTGTCATTTTGTGGGATGGATTTCCATGCTCACTGCACTTGTTCAGTCAGTACTGGGACGGCTAATGCTGTTTGTGGATGTCGCTGGAGCTGGCATCCGATGATGTCCCTATGTACTGCGTTGGAAATAGATCTCGTGATCAAGCAGGCCAAGGCAACATTTCGACACTCTGTAGAACACGCTGCGTTACAACACCGGTATGTAGGCAAGCGGTATCGTTTTGGAAAACATCAGCAGGAATACTGTTCGTGAATGGCAGCTTAACTAGCCCAATCACCCAACAGACATACAGTTTTGCAGTCAGAACGAGTGCTATAATCACGAGACTGGTGCTGCTGTCATACCATACCGCAGTCCAAACTTAAGTCCACGTTATAAGTCCAATGTGACTAAGCACTCACTCAGGTTAGCTGAATTTTCTCAACTGGATTCAATGTACCCAATACACGGCCATCACTGACACGGACGCAGAACCAGCTTTCATGAGAAAACAAAACAGACCTCAACTCTGCCCTCCGATGAGCTTTCGCTTGATGCCACTGAAATCGCAAAGCGAGCCGGTGTGGCCGAGCTGTTCTAGGTACTTCAGTCTGGAACCGAGCGACCGCTACGGTCGCAGGTTCGAATCCTGCCTCGGGCATGGATGTGTGTGATGTCCTTAGGTTAGTTAGGCTTAAGTAGTTCTAAGTTCTAGGGGATTGATGACCTCAGATGTTAAGTCCCATAGTGCTCAGAGCCATTTGAACAATTTTTTTTGAAATCGCAAATGGTGGTGGCTTGGAGTCAGTGGAATATACACACTAGATGGCGTCAGGCTCGTAACTCTCCTTGAAGTAACCGATTTCTAACAGTTCGTTGTGTCACTGTGGTGCTAACTGCTGCTCAGATCTCTGCTGAAAGTGTAGTAGTACTCGCCAGAGCCATATGGCGAACACGATGGACTCCCCTCTCAGTAGCCGGCCTCTGTAGCCGAGCGGTTCTAGGCGCTTCAGTCCAGGACCGCGCTGATGCTACGGTCGTAGGTTCGAATCCTGCCTCGGGCATGAATGGGTGTGATGTCCTTAGATTAGTTAGGTTAAAGTAGATCTAAGTCTAGCAGACTAATTGCCTCAGATGTTAAGTCCCATAGTGCTTAGAGCTATCTGAACCATTTTTTCTCCTCTCATTAGTGACCACCAGGAGCCCTGTCCTCTTGCGATAGTACATTCGCATGGCCACCGCTGCCAGCAAACATGCACACTGGCTACAGTAGTGCGAAGTCTCTCTGCATTACCGCAGAAGGGACATCCGTCTTCTCGCAGCCCTGATAACAATGCCATTCGAACTCACTGTAGTGTTAACAATATTTGTCTCCTTAAAGCTATTCTTGAATAACTTCAACTCACCAATTCCAGGGTCTAAGGTAACTGACGCTCACGACCGTCACAACGTGTATTTAAAGCAAACCTGATTTGCATCCTCATAGTGGCGCTACTGGCGCCACTCGTAATGTTACTGGCGCGGGTCTCATCTTGTAGACGTAGCATCAAGCTAACAAACTTTCGCTTATGCCGCACAGCTACTTCTTGGTGTTTCAATTTCTTTTCCGTCAAGGGAGCGATGTCCTTTGCAGTCTGGTCAGTTCAACCCCACAAACCAACCAACCCTCTTTTCGGTCAGTGTACATGCTTACAGGTTTGATGAAGTTTCAGCATACGTAGATTATAGACACAATATAACGTCATGGTAAATATGAATTGTAATGAAGAATGTGGTAGAGTTGATAATACTCATCGTAGCAATTTTTTTAGACAGAGCCCTAGTTCCATACGCCGGTGTGGTCTTCCGAGCCCTCTCCCGGAGGCATTTACGGAAGATTAAATGTCCTGTTAGCCGTGTCAAAAGCTGACAGTGGCGGCTTGTTTGGTCCAGTGCAGTTAGGACAGCCCACACAGCGCGGTAAACATCAAAGGAAGAGCGACGGACAGGCGCCGTAAACAGCACCAGCCACAGCCCGCCGGGCCCGAGGCTAATGTGTAGCACTGAGCCCCCTTATGAAGTTTCGCATCCGCCGCTAAGCGACCCTAATATCCTGGTTCTCACACCCGACTCCCACTCATCCGAACTACAGTGAAATCACCGGTATCTCTGTTTACTGAATAATTAAATGGACAGATTGATGTAGAAAAAACCGCATATTTTTACAAAATGAGCATTTTCCTGCTTCTCAACATAATCCCCACTAATAATCGTGCACCTGCCCCGGCGGTGAACTTTTTTTATACATCATCCAGAGATGTGTTAGTATTGTTGGAAGAGCCACTTTCCCAAAAATTCTTCAATTCCATGCTTTATCTTTTGGAACCTCGTGTTTAGAAAAGGGTCACGTTCCCTTTCGTAGCGTTCTTTCAATCCGGTACACACCCTGGCCCTTGTTTTCCTGTGTTATTGCGTTAAATCTTTCGGGACCCACCTTCCACTTATTTTGCTGTACGCAAAACCACTGTCGAACAGCTATATTAGCGCTGTTGTAGAGGGTTTTCAATTTGTACCGCGCAGCATCAAGCCTTGAGTAACATCTTATAAATACTCCATCGGCCTGTGACTTTCGCCCTATTTATTTAAAGTTGGCATAGGCTTACAAACAGATTTAAATCCTCTTTCAATAATTATATTAAAGTTCAGCCTCCATTTGCATAAGCAAAGAAACTTTACCTAGGTTTCGGCTATAATAATGTAGCCTTCTTCAAAAATGTCACAATACAAAATTAAAATTAAAACATTCCAGATATTGGCCTTGTCAAACCTAAATTTACGACTTAGTGTCCGCGGCCCGTTTGTGTGGCCTATCGGCAAAACATTAGTAGAAGTGACGAAGTCTTATTACTATGTACTGTAGTACTAACATTTTCAGTTTGCCAAAGTCAATATCTAACATGTTTTAATTTCAATTTTGTATTTGACATTTCTGAAAAAGGCTTCATTAGTATAGCCGAAACTTAGGTAAAGTTTCTTTACTAATGCCACTGGTGGCTGAAATTAATTACATTTTACAGTTGCTGACTCTGCTGCACCACGCTAAAAATATTCAAATCTTTTTCAATACGGCAAGCTTAATCTTCTTTACCCCTTCATCCCTCTGTTTTAATTGCTTCATGGCCTTTTATAGTGCTTGTCATCTGCAGAGAACAATTTTATGGCTATAAAATCACAGAGAACTTGGTTTTCTTATTTTAAGTGAGCCGGTTCTAAACCTGTTCTCTTCCGAACCTATTCTAACATCTACAACTTTAAATTTTTATTAATTTTTTTACCCATTGTCATGCATACAATTACAGCTTATGGTTTGTTATACATATATACCTATTTCTGTAAGAATTATCTCTGATACCTAAAAAAAATTGTGACATATAACATAAGTAAAAGGGAGCAAGTCATGTAAGGTAGCACAATTTCCAATATACCTCTTTTAGCAGTGCAAAGCACTGGATTTTACATCATTCTATTTTGGATGGAGTTTTACTTAAAATGATGTTAGGGGTTAAGAAGTTTTAATTCGATAAGGCAGTCCTGGATGGTTGCCACTTACTATTGATGAAAGTGATGTATGGCGTTCGAAGATTGCGCCCTCTGAAATTGTTCGAAATTCCAGTATCACGCTTGTGCATTTGCCCTCATTGGCGCAATTGGCAATGCATGTATGCCACCTGCTCTTCATAACTGAACGCTACGTGACTCAGCTGATATTTCTATAATTCGTAAATTATTATAAAATTGTATTAATACCAGTAACTTACAAGCTGTAAGTTTTGAAACGTTATTCGGTAACAGACGTTTTGCATCATGTACTATAGCGTCACACAGTGACACTTACAATGTGTTTTTATCAACCATTCAGAAGGTCTGTTACGCAATATGTTGTGAGGACGTAACCTTTTGTAAAACACTGTAAAATGATTTCCATGAATTTCTTACTGATAAAATGCTTTTATACGCTGTTAAGATGAAAATGTGGTGTAAACGAACAAAGGCAACGTGTAAGACGTGTCCAGGGCTGCCTAGCGGTTTGGTCCATTTAATTTCTAGTTTGGCCGTTGTTGGCTGTTTTATCTTCGCTCGTGACTGAGAATGATGACGAGGTACAATCTATATATTTAACAGTTTTAGATCAATGACATAACATTGGTAAGCTACAAACCGATATTCTAATCATTATACTGGTGAAATTTAACGTATTTTCGTATTGTTTGATACCCGTTCTGAATTTTACTTTGTAGCCTTTGAAAATGAAGGAATATCGAAAATTGTAAGGCGCTTTTGGAAATAATGAGAAGAGTAGTGAAGACATTTGAAAGTTATTAAAGTACATCCAAAAGGTCGATTCGTCTCATAGCATTTTCATACAAATTGCAACTTACCGTAATTTTCATTATGTGTTCAAATGTACCGCGTCACTATTCACGAATAAAGACGTTAATGTGGGTTTCAAGCGAAACTGGCCAACCAGGACATTCCTCGTCATTCACTAAGGGTCGACCGGTTTTGAACTTTTCTACTCATTTACAAGAATATCAGAAGTTCATATAGCTTTCACCATACAGTAAAATCACGCGAGAAAACATTTTAGCCGGTATTTTACCTTGATGAAGGAAAAAACGTATCACCGAAAGTTATGAAACTGATGTGTAAGCCTCAAGCGGAAACCCATATTTGATCGCAATATTGAGATTATAAACAAAACAGTCTTCATCCATCAGCTATTCCCTGCTCATATCGGTGATGCCAACCTAAAGACAGGAAAATACAAAACTCCTTCCACACACTGTTTCATTTCTACTGCATCTCTTTAATTACTGAATGTCACGCTTATGTTCCTTAATGTGTCCTTTCGAAATACTAACCTGTTTGTCTTAAGCCTTTTCTCACGCGCTTGATGCTAACTCGCCGAACTTGTAATAAGATATTCGGAAATCCTCCCTCTGCTTTGGCCCTGCCTCTTTCTCTCTCTCTCTCTTTTTCTCTCTCTTTTGTAGCCAATCATATACCACAGAATAACCATCATTACGTGAAGGTTTTACACTCTGTACACGCTGTGTAGCCCACGTAAAAGACTTACTATTCAATACTTATTTCTCTCTCTCTCTCTTGTCCAAACTTTTAGGTAAAGTGTTTCATACATTTTAAAAGTAGCCAATTATATGTCGCAGAATAATCACCATCACATGAAGGTTCTACGCTCTATATAACCCATGTAAAGGAATTCATTACTGGCTTGACACATGGAACGGTGTTGGGACTCTTGATGTTGTTATTGTGTGTTATCGTCCTGTTAAATAATATTAATAGTAACCACAAACTTTATCATGTAATTCACAGTCTGACAAAAAGTTATACGATTATAAAGTACGTTCTTGGGTCGAAGATTGCCAATTGCTTTATGTGGACAGATATTTAAAATTACATAGTTAACAAAACTTAGAAAAGTTTTCTCCTACAACATAAATGAGTCAGTCATGCCATAGAAACTCCTGTATGTAATACTGTGTTGAGATATGAAATAGAATAACCTCAGTCGTAGACATGGCAGGTGGTAGACTACAGTTCATTGGCAGCACAATGTAAAAGGTAAATAAATAAATAAAATGAAGAAAAAGAAAAAAAGGGGTCATATCTATGCTTCCCCTCCTGTGACAGTGAGTATACAGAGAACTACCTTATCCCTCCATCTTTGCCAAAATAACACATTTTCACTGTCATGATCTCTTTTCAAAACAGGGAAAGAATCCTGTTGCTAACTTCTGTCTCTATACTGACACAATATCCTTTCGTGTATAGAACATGCAAGTAATCACTTGTAGTGTCCCATCGTTGTATATCACGTACCTATTTATTAATCAAAGCAGGCAAGCACCAGTGAAGTGAGGCATGTATGTTCACCTGTGTATCTCTCAATCATTGGCAATCGAACAGTTCACGCACGTAATGCGTCACTATAGCATTTGCTTAGATTCGTCAACAAGAGAATCACAAATACTATGTGATGAAAAGTATTGGGACACCGAGCTGAAAATGACTCAACAAGCTCGTAGCGCCCTCCATCGGTAATGGAGGACTTCAGTATGGTGTTGGCCCACGCTTAGCCTTTACGACAGCTTCCACTTTCACAGGCATACGTTCAATCAGGTGCTGGAAGGTTTCTTGGGGAATGACAGCCCATTCTTCACAGAGTGCTGCACTGAGGAGAGGTATCGATGTCGGTCGGTGAGGCGTGGCAAGAGGTCGGCGTTCCAAAATATCCCAAAGGTGTTCTGTAGGATTCTGGTCAGGACTCTGCGCATGCCAGTCCATTACAGCGATGTTATTGTCGTGTAGCCACTCATTCACAGGCTGTGCATAATGAACAGGTGCTCGATCGTGTTGAAAGATGTAATCGCCATCCCCGAATTACTCTTAAACAGTGGGAAGAAAGAAAGTGCTTAAAACATCAATGTAGGCCATGTGCAATGATAGCGCCACGCAAAACAACAAGGTGTATAAGCCCCCTCCACGAAAAACACGACCACCATAACACCACCGTCTCCGAATATTACTGTTGGCACTACATAAGCTGGTAGGTGACGGTCACCGGGCATTCGCCATATCCACACCATGCCACCGGATCGCCACATTGTGTACCGTGATTCGTCACTCTACACAACGTTTTTCCACTGTTCAATCGTCCAATGTTTAAGCTCCTTACACCAAGCGAGGCGTCGTTTGGCATTTACCGGCGTGATGTGTTGCTTATTAGCAGCCGCTCGGTCATGAAATCAAAGTCTCTCACCTCCCACCTAACTGTCATAGTACTTGCAATGGATCCTGATGCAGTTTGGAATTCCTGTATGATGGTCTGGATAGACGTCTGCCTATTACACATTACGACCCTCATCAACTGTCAGTCAACAGACAAGGTCGCCCTGTACGCTATTGTGCTATACGTGTTCCTTCACGGTTCCACTTCACAGTAACATCTATGGATGTTTAGGAGTGTGGAAATCTCGCATATTGACGGATGACACAAGTGACACCCAGTCACCTGACCACTTTCGAAGTCCGTGAGTTCCGCGGAGCGCCCGATTCTGCTTTCTCCCGATGTCTAACGACTACTGAGGTTGCTGTTATGGAGTACCTGGAAGTAGGTGGCAGCACAATGCACCTAATATGAAAAAAGTATGTTTTTGGGGGGTGACCGGATAGTTTTGATCACATAGTGTATAATCATACATAGTCCATACAACCTACCCGACAACAAGAGGTCGAAGTCAAATAACTTCGCTGATTCAAAAGGGGCGTGTGTGTCCCACAGACTTCTGATTGGCCCATATGACTCGATGGTTGGCAGCTGGTGGCTGCAGACTGACTTGGAATCAAACTATATTCCTCCATCCGGCGGAGGAAACGAAGCTTATTAAACATCTACGCAACACAGTCAGAATACTCGCCACCTGAGATTTATAGGGGAGAAAGAAGACACGACAAAAGCACCGCGTTGCGTCATTGGTTCGATTTGTATCCTGAACAGATCTCACTTCCTTACAGTGCAGCGTCGGCCTAACTTAATAACACCCCGAGAACGCACGTTCTTAGAAGAATCAGGCAATATATCACATCCATCCCCATACCGCTCACTTTACAGCCATGACCCTACGACTTATTTTAGAATTTGAGTATGGATGAAATTTATCGAGACATTTATGTTGAATGTAAGACAGTGCATAAGCCAAGAATATTTTCAAATACGTGTGGGATAAGACGTGAACAACAAGTTGGATCCATGATTTAAAAATTAGTTATAAAAAATAATATAAAAGCTGAAAGAGCAACTGAACAAGTGTTCAGGGAAATTTTTTGAATACGGAAGGAGTCTAAGGAAGGAGAGGGAAAATAATGATAAATAAATGGTCTGAATGGAATTGCAATAGACAGCTGGTCTTTAGTTGTCCCATCCTAGGACGAAAAAAAGGGAACTTACAAGAAGCAACATTTCGAACGGACATACTTGGTTTACAGTAAGAAATTACGTCAGACAAATACCTTTAAAATGCAGTTGGGTGGCCTGTTTTACAGTAAAATTGAAGCATAATTAAAAACCGGTCTGCATGGTGTAGGGAACAACACGACGTGTTGAAATACTTCACTACATTACCGCACTTTAGTATAAATAACATGACACTAAATAATGCTCTGAACATCTGTAACATAACATACCACTTGCAGATACAATAGTTTTCTGCGCTCGGCAGAGCAGTGTATCGAGACCAGCAATTCTAAGAGGAACGCGGCTTTGAACATCTGTCACGTAACATTCTACTTGCAAACATAATAGTATGCTGGGCTAAGTTGACCAACACCTCGAGACTATCTATTCAAACAAAGAAATTGAGCGGCACGATAGGCAGTGTGTGTCTTACACATATACGTTTCCTTTATTAATGTGTGAACTTGATTGTAGTATTAAAATGAACGTTCAAAAATGGCTCTGAGCACTATGGGACTGAATTGCTGAGGTCATTAGTCCCCTAGAACTTAGAACTAGTTAAACCTAACTAACCTAAGGACATCACACACACCCATGCCCGAGGCAGGATTCGAACCTGCGACCGTAGTGGTCTCGCGGTTCCAGACTGCAGCGCCTAGAACCGCACAAAATGAAGGGAAAGGACGAATTTTTTAGCGTGTATGCGGTGTTCATAGGAAGGACATTGAATCACTGGGTTTCCAAGAGGGGTACCAAATACTCTTACATTCTTCTGTTTAAAAAGACGTTATAGCCAACTGGAGAAATGAATGGGTGGCGTTTAACGTGTTTATTCGTATACAGTAATTAACTACAAACGACTTGCAGTACCAAACTTTAATAGGCCAATCAAAAGTAATAGATGTAAATTAACATCTCACTGACCTCTCTGGTGCCAAAGGGTACCGCACATCTCTCCGCTACTTTCAGCACCAAATGGCCACATCTTGCCAACTGTGAGGTGATAACTGCTTGCTTGGGCAAGGTAACAGTCGAGGTTGGTTCTTTAAGCTTGGTGTTCTCTTTTACTTAGTGGGGCAAGCACTCAACAAGCAAAGATGAACAGCGTAGCTACCAAGCCGCCTGCGTGGCGTTGTTAGAAGCTGAGTTACTGAGTCATTTTCAATATGTAGCGCCGCCGCTCCTACATGTGAGCAGGTTGCACATGAAATGAACTTCTGTGCTGGTACTTTTCCTTGCTGTGTTCTCCACCCTTTCCACACTGCTAAGGCTTTCGTTGAAACACTCCTTGTGCTGATATTTTAGCTACCAAAGTTTTAATTTTTTTTCGAACAACAATTTTGTCCCCTACAAAGTAGTCCCCTTCAGCAACTACACAACGGCGGGGTCGTTCTTCCCAGTCATGGTATCAGCGCTGAAAGGATTCAACTAGTAGGGCCTTTAACATGTCGGTGACAATCTCTTGAACGTTCTCCAGAGGCCCATAGGGGTCTGCGGAACAACCAGAAGAAAATATGAGGTCAACCATTCCGTGATGGAAGTGGCCGTGTGGCATGGGACGTTGTTGTAATGGAGCATGCACTTGTCTGCAACGCCAAGTCCCTCTGGATTCACACATTTCCTCGGCCTAAATGATTTACTCTCTTGATGCTCTTCATAAGGATTGTTCTCAATAGGCCTGTTTAGAGTTTCCAAAGGTCACATTTGCGAATTCCCCAAGTTTATCAAAAAACTTGGTGACATAACTTTGACCTAAATTCCAATGGACCATTTTCCTTACACATAACTTCACTGATGGCGCTCTCATAAAAGGCGTGATGGCTGTACGGAGCTGAAACTGAGCATGTGAAAGTCATGAACAAACCAGAATACACAAGCAGAACAGCACAGCGTTGCCAGATAGCTCCCGTCGTTGACCATCTCTTTACTTTTGTCATACATCTCGTGCGATTGTGCTCCATTGTATTTTTACGTTTAATTTCAAAGCACCGTTTGCTAACTTCAATGTAGTCAACTTGGTTTCAGCTACATTTTTAGTGAAAAAGGGATCAGCTAACTCTCGTTTTTACTTTTCTGTGCTAAATGTAACTGTTCATTGTGTAGACTGACGGTAGCAGGAAGGAGATACCTTATCCCTTACAAGTCATTGTAAAATATAGGAAGTCTACTATCATAAAATAACAGGACTCGAAACACTCCTCCAAGTCGGCTAGGAATTGCGAGTTTCCTGTTAAAAGAATAAATTATATAATCATTCTCCTTACGTGAATTGATTTGACATGCACAGAAAAATCTCCCAGAAGGATAAATCATCCTGAACCCTTCCCCATGCCACCCTTCGAAGTACCATCACATGATCCCTCATCATTTCCAACACACCATAACATATTTACATCTACCTTGACACAGAATTTAATGATGGTGTCGCAATGAGAATTTGTTACAAAAGCAATGAATTCTGCTAACGTCAATATCACTGTTCAGTTTTACGTAATACACTGTAATAAATAATACAAACGCATGTATAACTTCCCATTTCCTCCGTAGGTCACGAGAGCGAATGTTCTTCCGAAATAAATGATGCAGAATTATAAATAGTTGTATCATTTTTCTCTTTTCTTATTGTATTAAATAGTGTACTAATCGACGTCGTCTTTCCAGGTGTACTACTTTTTTTTCAAGCTGTGCATTTTATTTCTGTCCATTGCTAATGGTTGTTTTATACTTGAATTTAATTGTGTTACATCTGTTGCGTATTTCAGACCCATAAAAAAGATGAAATAAAATGATCTTTTAATCGAAATCGTGGCAGACATTGTTGCATATTGCTGCTTTCAGCCAATATTCTCTCTTGTTAGTATTTGCTCATTCTGTTTCATTTGACAGTGAATCTTTATCACTAACAACTTTCTACTCGTATGTACTGAAAAAATCACAGAACCATAAACTACATTTACTTTGAGGGTATTATTGTCCATGCTAGTGGCCGTTCTGCCGTCGTAGACGACGGAATCTCAAACTCCATTCCAATGAATGTAAACGGGTTTTCGTCTTCACAGGATCATTTCTTCCTATCAGAAATATATCAATAGATAAATACCTAAACTGATCAAGAATAGGGGAACTTCTGCTGCTTAGACCTCCATTTCGGTCACCGGTAATCCACAGCGCAGATTGTGTGATCACTCCACAAAAATTCCTTCTTTCTGCTTAAGTCGTATAGTGGTTGCATGTGGAAATATTCTGCCTTGAGAGATTCCTACATTATTTTTCTGTCACATGCGTGGCTGATGCGCAGCATTCTCGATGAATTTTAAACTACGATGATATTTTATGAAACTAAACTTATTATTCGGATATACATAAGTATGTACTGTGTTTACATTTGTTCCTGAATGTGTTACTCGGAAGCGTAACTGTGTTCTTCTTGCAACGAATTCTTTTCTTCTGGAAGCGGGGCAGAGTAATAAACTGTAATTCTGCAATTAATGTTCTCTATTCAGAGGTACGTGCACCAACTCTAACAATAATGAGATTTTCTTCCAAGCAATTGTATTTTATGTTCTTTTCTACCATGCTACAAATTGTATTGTACTGTGTAAATGAGAAACGCACAAAACGAAAAAGTATCCTTGCTTTTGGTATAAAGGGAGGAAGAAAAATAGCATCGTAGCCCGTTTTCAAGGAGTAAAGAACTATGTAAAGCTATGGCTTAGGGTAATACGCTACTGATAAAGAGTTGTACTCTGTATAATTAGCTACAGGAGGGGACTAATCACTCTAAAATAAATGTGTACATATAGCCCACTAAAGTAATTACTCTAACTCATAATGCAGGGCGTGACTGATGGCCATGCAGTGCTGGTTCTGTGCAAGTCCTTAGAAGAGAGTACCGGTATTGGTACAACTTTGAACGTCTAGCTTAGTACAGACAAATAATGGGAAGACGTGAAGATATTATCTCGAAACAGCATCGTTCCCTTGGGAAATACAAACACTCCCTCTCTCTCTCTCTCTCTCTCTCTCTCTCTCTGTCACTGTGTGTAGTATGTGTGTGTGTGTGTGTGTGTGTGTGTGTGTGTGTTTGTGTCCGAGCAAAGAAAATTTGTGTATGTGAGATATGTGGAAAATAGCAAACTTCACGTACTGGTTGCTAACAAGACTACTTATTAATTTATACGAGGTCAGATAACAGTAAAGAAATGAAACCATGAAGTATCACAAAATGCCATTGACTGCTACGGGAAAATAACAATAATTCTGACCCTTGTAAATATCTTTAAATTCTTTAACTGAAACAAAAGTTCGTAAATAGGTCGCAATAACTGAGTTATGGAAAGGTTCATAAACGCAAAAGAAATTTAAATGCAAAGCTGGTAGTCAATATGCAGATTCGAAGTTTCTTTTATTTTTCTATTTTAGAGAAGAAGGCAATTAAAAGATTGTAAGAGATTACAGTTTTCCTTCACTCTCTCTTCCGCGTTCGGGGATTCAGTTACAGGAATTCATTCCCATAGCACAGGTAGCATAACCTTGGGAGTTCTTTTGTCTTAATAAGTGTCTTAATCGCGTTAAAACCTAGTTAGATATTTATCTGGGTGTTCTGTGGACAACACGTCGCTCTTATATGGGACAAGTCAGTTTTACAGTTGTAGTACATCTCACCGGAAAATATGGCAGCACGCTGACCGTTTACGTGAGATTTTAGGTTACGTGCACACAGTGACGAACGTCAATGTCTCTCTCCCCCTCTTTTAATAATGCACACTCACACATAAAAACAGCTACAAAACTTAGTTCTTGTACAGATTAAAATGAGGTGTCAAGCAGATGTGACTTCAGCTTATCTTTGAAGTTAATTTTATTATAGACAAAATTATTTGTATTACTCGATAGATTGAGGAACAGTGTTATGGCCGAATGCTTCACAACACCCAAAGTCTCAGTGATGGATAATCAAAATCGCTTCTCTTTTCAGTATTCCATTTTCTAGTGTTTCTGTTGATTTCAAACCATAATTGATCGTTTGTCACCAATTTCATAAGGGACCAACGTACTGCGACCCAATAGTCACTGTGGTCAAGTGTCTAAAGACATATTTGGCAATTCCTTGACGGCGCGTTACGATGCTGCAACACATACGTGAATAAAGATTGGCTTTATAGGAATCATATCTAATATTTTTGACACTTTCATCTAAGAAATCTGATATTATCCGTAAGGCAAATGTGGCTGTGCTTAGACGTTTGAAAATGTCTGTGTCATGTGACTTTCAGTTCACATTCCTGTGAACAGAAACACGTAAGAAGTTAGAATATTCCACTTTATATCTTAATTAATCATCATGCATCATTTATAGAATCTTTTTTTTCTGGTTTTGGTGTAAGGAACGTGCCCCTAAAGTTAGTCGTTTTTGGGACATGTTGCATAGGCGCTGTCGGGTGTGCTGTCTGCTCGTGTGCTACTATCTCGCAGGACCGCACTTCGCTGGGGCTTTCTTAGCCGCACATATAATGATATGATATCATAGTGACTATCAGGTAACTCCGCTAACTTCTTAATCGCACTGATAACGCAATATCTTGAAATCGGTCGAGTTCCCGGCCAAAAATTCGGCCTAATCCCAAATTAGGCGACCGTAGATGATTTCCCAGTTCTCTTATACGGTCGAACTTAGTTCGGATAGAAGCATGCCCGGTAAAGTTGTGAAAACATTGCGAGAAGCGTTATGCTGCCGATCAAAAGATGAAGGAGTATCTCGTAGAACAAACTGTGTTTTACCTACTGCTGATATGAAATCGTAAGGCATGAATCTTAGGCACAGTGAGCCAAGAATGGGAAGAAAAGCAGCGGCGACTGTGGTGGAACTAGTTTCACATTGGCCTGAAGTGATTTACTTACACAGCGCGGAGTGGCCGCACGGTTAGGGGCGCCGTGTAATGACTGCCCGGCCCCTCCCGCCGGAAGTTCGAATCCTCCCTCGGGTATGGGTGTGTGTGTTGCTCTTAACATAGGTTACTTTAAGTAGTGTGTAAGTCTAGGGACCGATGACCTTTGCAGTTTGGTCCCTTAACAACTCACACACATTTGAACATTTTTGATTTACTAACATGAAGGTAAACGTGTGGGGTGGGAACTGTTGGACGGATAATTGAAACCTCTCTTCTCCAGTTGAGTTGATACTTTCAGAGTGGCCACATAAAATAACACAGCAGATTTGATTCACACCTCCAAATAAACCATCATTACATACGCAGAACTAACATTAGTATGAAACTAAAATGATGACTGTCCCACCGTCGCCTCGAATATCCTTCATCATTTTTGGATCCATATCAACGACCTGTTTGCTATAAATCCATTACATTAACTACTCTGATTTACGAATAGTTAGCACATAAGGTACACCGAGCGAGGTGGCGCAGTGGTTAGACACTGGACTCGCATTCGGGAGAACGACGGTTCAGTCCCGCGTCCGGCCATCCTGATTTAGGTTTTCCGTGATTTCCCTAAATCGCTCCAGGCAAATGCCGGGATGGTTCCTTTCAAAGGGCATGGCCGACTTCCTTCCCCGTCCTTCCCTAATCCGATGAGACCGATGACCTCGCTGTCTGGTCTCCTTCCCCGAAACGATCAGCCAACCAACATAAGGTACGAAATGTGTCATTTTGGCTTCGTATCATAATGTGTAACTTTAAGACACTATGCACAACCCTCCTCGAATTCGCCGTCACCACTGATACCATGGTTACAAAATAAATTATGCAGTTCAGGCTTATCACTAGAGTTAATCCCACCTCTAAGTGGGAACATTATTCATTTTTAACAGTTTCTGGTTAATTACTGACGGTATTACATGACTCTTCGAGAGGACTTGAAATCGAAACATATGTGTACTAGATGAGAAATAGTTAAAAACGAATCTTGGGCTCGAGATACAACAAACACAAATAACAAATCATTGTGTACAGTTGTCTGACACTGATTAACAACGCGGCCAGATCACACCACGCAGTTATATTACATCACCTGGAAACCACCATCCAGAATGAGTTTGCTCACAGAAACGCATTACGCGCTCTTATTGCATTGATAAACATACACAAAAACCATAGCATATGGCTTCAGAAATCACTATAATCACATAACGATAGATGAGCCATAATCATAAAAAAGCTTCTTGATGGATAGAACGAAAGTCTGTCTCGCCTAGTATGATAGAAATTTTTTACTTCAGTACCTTTTCGAATCAAGCACGTTCGAGGATGTTTACAAATTAACATGGAACTTTCAGTTACACAATTTTATATTGACCGATTTTGACCATTTAACATTGTGAAGAAAATAGTCAACACAAACTTTAATGGGTTGGAGCTTCTACATTTCGTTTCTGTACATTGCTACACTCACGAAAAATATCTTCATAGTAGACATATACTTTACAATCCCAATATTACGTAAGTAAAGTTAATTAAACAGCCTAGACGGATCTCATTTGAGGTGAAGGCGAAGTGTTCATGAGCCTACTTTACTAATTCCGAGGAAATCAAATATATTGATCGACCCACAATGCTGCAACTATCGTCAATCACACATTACAGATGTAATGTAACATATTTTGAATCATCATCATCATCATCGTCATCATCATCATCATTTAAGACTGATTATGCCTTTCAGCGTTCAGTCTGGAGCATAGTCCCCCTTATAAAATTCCTCCATGATCCCCTAGTCAGTGCTAACATTGGTGCCTCTTCTGATTTTAAACCTATTACTTCAAAATCATTCTTAACCGAATCCTGGTACCTTCTCCTCGGTCTGCCCCGACTCCTCCTACCCTCTACTGCTGAATCCATGAGTCTGTTGGGTAACCTTGCTTCTCCCATGCGTGTAACATGACCCCACCATCTAAGCCTGTTCGCCCTGATTGCTACATCTATAGAGTTCATTCCCAGTTTTTCTTTGATTTCCTCATTGTGGACACCCTCCTGCCGTTGTTCCCATCCACTAGTACCTGCAATCATCCTAGCTACTTTCATATCCGTAACCTCAACCTTGTTGATAAGGTAACCTGAATCTACCCAGCTTTCGCTCCCATACAACAAAGTTGGTCGAAAGATTGAACGGTGCACAGATAACTTAGTCTTGGTACTGACTTCCTTCTTGCAGAAGAGAGTTGATCGTAGCTGAGCGCTCACTGCATTAGCTTTGCTACGCCTCGCTTCCAGTTCTTTCACTATGTTGCCATCCTGTGAGAATATGCATCCTAAGTACTTGGAACCGTCCACCAGTTCTAACTTTGTTCCTCCTATTTGGCACTCAATCCGTTTATATTTCTTTCCCATTGACATTACTTTCGTTTTGGAGATGCTAATCTTCATACCATAGTCCTTACATTTCTAATCTAGCTCTGAAATATTACTTTGCAAACTTTCAATCGAATCTGCCATCACAACTAAGTCATCCGCATATGCAAGACTGCTTATTTTGTGTTCACATATCTTAATCTCACCCAGCCAGTCTATTGTTTTCAACATATGATCCATAAATAATATGAACAACAGCGTAGACAGGTTGCAGCCTTGTCTTACCCCTGAAACTACTCTGAACCATGAACTCAATTTACCGTCAACTCTAACTGCTGCCTGACTATCCATGTAAAGACCTTTAATTGCTTGCAAAAGTTTGCCTCCTATTCCATAATCTTGTAGAACAGACAATAACTTCCTCCTAGGAACCCGGTCATATGCCTTTTCTAGATCTATAAAGCATAGATACAATTCCCTGTTCCACTCATAACACTTCTCCATTATTTGCCGTAAGCTAAAGATCTGGTCCTGACAACCTCTAAGAGGCCTAAACCCACACTGATTTTCATCCAATTGGTCCTCAACTAATACTCGCACTTTCCTTTCAACAATACCTGAGAAGATTTCACCCACAACGCTGATTTAAGAGATACCTCTGTAGTTGTTACAATCTTTTCTGTTTCCATGTTTAAAGATTGGTGTGATTACTGCTTTTGTCCAGTCTGACGGAACCTGTCCCGACTCCCAGGCCATTTCAATTATCCTGTGTAGCCGTTTAAGACCTGACATTCAACTGTATCTGATGAGTTACGACTTAATTCCATCCACCCCTGCCGCTTTATTGCACTGCAATCTATTGACCAATTTTTCCACTTCCTCAAATGTGATCCTATTTCCATCATCATTGCTATCCCATTCTACCTCGAAATCGGAAACATAACTGATCGCATTTTCACCTACATTGAGCAACTCTTCAAAATATTCCCTCCATCTGCCCAAGGCATCCACAGGATTCACCATCGGTTTTCCTGACCTGTCCAAAATACTTGTCTTTTCCTTCTTATCTCTCTTTCGAAGACTGCTAATTACACTCCAGAATGGTTTTCCAGCAGCTTGACCCATAGTTTCCAACCTGTTTCCAAAGTCTTCCCACGATTTCTTCTTGGATGCTGCAATTATCTGTTTGGCTTTGTTTCTTTCTTCAACATAACTTTCTCTGTCTACCTGGGTTCTGGTATGTAGCCATTTTTGATACGCCTTCTTTTTCCTTTTACAGGCTGCCTTGACTGTATCATTCCACCAAGCTGTTTACTTCATCCTACTTTTACACACTATTGTTCCAAGACATTCTTTAGCCACTTCTAGTACTGTGTCCCTGTACCTTGTCCATTCCTTTTCCAATGACTGTAATTGACTACATTCAACTAACTGGTACCTTTCTGAAATCGCTGTTATGTACTTGTGCCTGATTTCCTTATCCTGAAGTTTCTCCACTCTTATCCTCCAACATATGGACCTGACCTCCTGCACTTTCGGCCTCACAATCCCAATTTCACTGCAGATTAAACAATGGTCAGTGTCATCAAAGAATCCCCTGAATACACGTGTGTCCCTCACAGCCTTCCTGAATTCCTTATCTGTTATTATATAGTCAATGACAGATCTGGTTTCCCTGACTTCGCAAGTATACCGGTGAATGTTCTTATGTTTAAAAAAGGAGTTTGTCATTACTAAGCCCATACTCGCACAGAAATCCAAGAGTTGTTTCCCGTTCCCGTTGGCCTCCATATCCTCTCCAAATTTACCCATAACCTTTTCATACCCTTCTGTTCGATTTCCAATCCTGGCGTTAAAATCACCCTTGAGCAGAACACTGTCCTTGTCCTTCACTCTAACAACTACATCACTGAGTGCCTCATAAAAACTATCCATCCTATCTTGATCTGTCCCTTCACAATGCGAATATACTGACACAATCCTAATTTTCTTTCTAGACACTGTCAAATCTATCCACATCAGTCGTTCGTTTACATACCTTATTGCAACTACGCTGGGTTCCATTTCTTTCCTGATGTAAAGCCCTACACCCCATTGTGCTATTCCTGCTTTGACTCCTGACAGGTAGACCTTGTATTCTCTCACTTCCTCATCTTTCTCACCCCTTACCCGAATGTCACTAACAGCTAAAACGTCCAGCCCCATCTTACTTGCAGCCTCTGCCAGCTCTACCTTCTTCCCAGAGTAGCCCCCATTGATATTAATAGCTCCCAATCTCATTACCATTTGTTTGCCAGGAGTCCCTGGTTTGTCAGTTAGAGGTGGGACTCGGTCACCTCCAAAGGTCCGAGGCATTTTTCTCTGATTGTTACCAGCATCATATTTAAAGTACCAGAGAAGCAGGTTGCTAGCCTTACTTGCCCCGAGTCCCATTTTGTTTTACCCCTAACGGTTGAGGGACTAACTGGTGAATATTTTAGAATAATTGCAGCACAAGTGGAGCAGTATTTATACTGCACTCTGTCACTGAAATTTGCATTTCCTTCACATTGTACATCAGTCATAACATTCTACTGTTGTATATCAAGCATGATACATTTATAGCAAAAAGAAATTTTTTGCGAAAGAAATACAAGCGTAAAACTAAGAAAGTAAACAGAATCAGTGGAAACAGGAGACTGATGAACTTGTGTTTATAAATTTCTTGTGCTACTGTGGTTGTGTGACATATGATTTTTTATATATACATAATAGCTGTAGAAAATAATTATTCTGCTTGTGAATGTTACATGCTTCAACTATTATAAATTTCTATGTAATAGCATATTGAAAATGAAATATTTGGAAGCATGTAAAATTTGAAACTCTTTACAGATACAGGAAAAACGTTTTGATGTCTACATTACAGTATTTGTGACTACTTCTGAATGCTGCACAAGTCCGTTGTTATAAATTTCTGTGTAATAGCCTACTGACTATGAAATGTAAATTATGTAAATTGTGAAACTCGTTGTAGATACTCGAACAATGCTCTGTATGTCGTCTATTTTATAATGGTTCTGTCTAAACGTTTTGGAGATATATGTGTGACAGTATGTTCACTGAAAGATTGCGACAGCACTAAGAGCATGTAGGCCATGCCTTTTTTGAAGGAGCTATTCTTTAAAGGATTTATGAAAACCATGGAAAATGTGAACCTCACTTTCTCGTATGCCTCGCTTGTTACTGTAAATGTGACAACCGTCCTCATAATTTCTATTTGCTGTACTGGTCCTGATTGTATAGAAAAATAGGGAATGCAAGATTATTTGACCGTCTGAAGATTCTATTACATCCCACTAATTACTGAGACAGTCTTGAAGTATATTTACTAACAAATGCAACGGCTACAGCAGGAAAGCGATAAATATTAGAGAGTTGGGGTCTATAAAATTCAGTGTAACACGTGCAAAGCAAGCTATGTAGTCCAGACTGGTAGGTCCTTTAAAGTACGTTACAAAGAACATAGCGATGCTTTCCGGCTTAATAATTTCGAAAAGTCAGGTGTAGCCACGCATATTAGGGAAACGGGACACCCCATGTTGGGGATAGATCAGGATCTCGTTATTTTACATTGACACTACAAAGGCAAAAAGCTGGATCTACTAGAACAGCTGGAAATTACGATATATAGCGTGGATAATGAGAACACACTGAATGAACAGCTAACTGGTGATACAAATAACTTTTCAAACATTTCACTGGTTTCTTTTAGTAACTATACTTTTAGCAATTGGCAGGATACCATCATTTCATGAGACCCTTGGAACATGTATACGTTAACTGTTTGTATAGACATCTCTGTGACTTCCTTGTTTACTTGCGCGTGAGCTCACTCGCGTTTCAATGTCGTGTTTGGCTACGTGGTGTGTGGTATCAACGAAGACGCACGGGCGGTTTACGACGATAGAGGAGAGAGCCATGTGGTTAGATGTTGAACACCATAGGCGACACCATTTTAGAGCTTTTTATATTTTGACGACTATGGGGAGGTGCACCTTGGAAGACACGACTGCAACAAGGGAAGTAGCCACGATGTTTAAATTTTATCATCAATTTTATTGTGCCTGGCGCATGTTCCATTTTAGCGAGTTTTAACAGGTTCTTTTACTTTTTGTTATTCTGATGATAGAAGCTTGACTTCCGAAACGCGTCAATCTTAGTGTTTTACACTATAAACAAGTGGTTGAGCAGATATTTTTTAAAACATTGACCCAAATTTCAGTCATGGCATCGTGACGCCTCTGAAACTTCTAGATGTTTTCTAAAAAAACGTGTTAAGATTATTACGATGATAAAATTGGAAAAAGACCGTACGTGTTCTTAACCCCTGATATGTGCTGACTGATGAATGTAGCAGCCGTAATATTTCGTAGCATCGTCGTATGTTGAGGATGTGTGCAGTGTATCATGTCTCACTATTACCAGAAAATCTGTATTCGGCTCTTCCTTGATAATGCAATTTGTATGTCACCAGTGGGCAGAGCTTCATAAAGAATCTAGTTAAAAGAGAACTTATCCCCTTCTATACATTCGCCACGTTTACCAACATCTTGAAAGACTAGACTTCCACTTGATTCAGTCACTGCAAAACATTCAGATATTACTCGCTGAAAGTAAATAAGTGCCAGTAGTCTTTCTTTATTCTCTAGTTACATTTTTTTTCTTTAACTAGCTACCTCTTTGATTTAGCGCTATTAACTTTTGGACACTCAACAAAGCACCGTGTGATTATCTCTGCGTAATGTACCAGGCTTAACGAAAATTTAACTGTTTGTGAACCCTTGGGCTCAGACAATTCCTGCAGGCATTAATTTTCTTGTTAGCAAAATTTGTCTCCCGAGCCATTAGCCGGGATGGTGGGGACCGAATTCTTGCGAACATTAAACAACAATCCTCGCTCTACCCTACTTTAGCGCTAAGACATAAAATGAAATTAACGAGCATTAAGCAGCAGTTACTCCGCCGACTACCGTCACGAGCACGTACTAAAATCTTTATTTCGAAATACATGTTGGGCACAGGTGTCCCAAGACAAGCCTACTGCTGAAATCCTTTACTTTAATTACATTTCGGACGATCATAGTTTCATAACAGTTCCGGAGAGACTAATATAACAATAGGTTTCGATTACGTTTTTGGAGTTTCTTTCTTCCAGGTCAGAAACAGGAAGAAACCGTCCCTGTAGTGTTGTATTCAGTGAATAAGGTGGAATGATTCAAAAATTTCATGTATAGAAACATCTACCAGTTGTCTCAGCCGTACAAATGTTATGGAGGGCTGTAACACGTATAGTGTCGTGGAAATATTAAAAATTTGCTACGTTTATGCATTAACCGATCCACTGACAGCGTTGAACCCACTGGCTTGTCTTTCCTTCAGGCTAATTTTTACCTCACGATCTACAGCTAGACTTTATTTCCCAATTTTTACTACTGGAACAGCTGAACATTATGTACTGTGACTGAGAGAATCTCTTCTTACATGATCAGCATGCGAAAGATCTTAGCAACTAAGTAGTCAACGATATGCATTAGTTAAAAATAGTGAGACTTCAACATATAATAGAATATAATTTCTGATTTGATCTATTATAATTTTTTAGTGCCAAGCCAGGCAATGAAAGCTATATATGAATACAAAAACCTCAAAGTGAAAGAACTAAAAATAGTTGCACCTATGAGATTCAACAAGCACTGTCAACAACTAGGCATAATTCCGAAATATATAAAAGTGGAAATATGTTCTAGCAACAGCATAGCAAAACTTATAAAGCACAAAGCAGAAAAAGTCTGGCTGAAAACTGAAAGTAGGCAGTTACGCAAGAAGAAGGACTTACTACGCAGAAAGTTACTCAACATGCAGATAGAAGCAGGAAGCAACATGGAACCCACAGTTTATGACAGCATTTGCAGGCACATCCAAGACATAGTCTACAAGGAGTACTTGACCATTTGCAACACATTTAACAAGAAACTACAGACGTGACATCCAAACAAGATACAAATGCACACACACATTTTACAGTAGAGTGGTGAACAACACAGACATAAAGTTCAATCAAAGAGAAAAAGTTCTACTCCAAAAAGAACTAATATACAGTGTAAAATCTAACATCAACAGCCATACACTGAAACAGTTTATAGCTGCAACTAAAAGTGCAGCAGATGCTGCAAAATTAAATTCATATACAAAAGCAGCAATAGGTCAAAAGTAAGCAAGTTTCTTGAGAAAGAGATGAATAAAGGTAAGTTTAAATCTAAATATACAATAAATGATACAAAAACTTTAAAATCTATAAATAATAAACTGAAAAACAAGCAATCCATAGATTTAACGTCAGACAAAAGCAATACATTTGTTGTGATGAAAGGAAAAGAATACATAGACAAAACAAATGAATTTTTGCTGCTAATTGTAGTTTACGCAGATTAATGACAGGTAACAACTATTTAAGGGACAAAATAAACTTATGCTTTATTCACACAACACATATTAACACATTTTACTTCCAAATTATATTACGTTGCCCCATCAACAAACACGGAAAATGAATATTCCATGGAGTGTAATGTAATCTTCACATCATATCTTGTGCACCACTATGCACACTGAAAAATGTTTGTTCACCTATCCCCAACACAATGAAAAAGACCCAACCAAACAATTTCAAAGTAAAATTAAGGAACAATTAAAGAACACACATTTCCTGTTGGCAGAAACTGAAAAACAAAAATACATTACATGCATGAAACCAAAAGCACCACACCTAACAGCACAGCCAAAAATACACAAATATGGAAACCCGATTCGTCCCATGCTCAACTCTATAAATAGCCAAGCATACAAACTGTCACAAAAACTGAATTACATACTGATGAAATACTATACATATGAAACCATATATTCCATAAAAAAACAGTATGATTCTAGCTAAAGAACTAAGAACCAGAAAGCTCCCCCAAGATGCACAGTTTATATCACCTGACATCACCAACCTTTATTCAAACATACCCATACAAGAAGCTTTAACAGTAATACAAAAGAACATTATACAACACAAGAGAATTTCCTACAAAGAGATTGTCGAATATATGGAACTCCTTCAGCTAACCCTAGCTTACAACTACTGTATTATTAATGACAACATTTATAAACAACAAGATGGCCTAGCGATGGGATCATGTGAATCCGGTACCATAGCTGACATATACATAAATCGCTTAGAACAAAAATTATTTGACAGCCAAGAAACTTGCCTAAAGAAAATAGAATTTTATAGGAGATATGTAGATGACACACTACTGTTAGTGAAATGGGATACCAAAGCCATCACAGACATTCTAAATCATTTCAGTAACCTAATGAGAAAATCAGATTTACAGCGGAACATGAGCAAAATAAAAGCATAACTTTCTGGACCTAAATATTTCAAGACACAACTACACATGCACATTCAGAATTTATACGAAAAACACAATAACTGACACCACAATTCCTGCAACCTCATGGCATCCAAATATCCATAAAAAAAGCAGCATACAGGCCAATGCTGCATAGGGCAACAAAATTACTATCGAACCAATAAAATATGCCACAAGAAATAAACACAGTGAAAAAGATTGCCGTTTCCAATGGTTACAATGCTTTCACAGTTGACACAATCTTAGACAATCTTAGACAAAGTGAAGGAAACCCAGGTACAAGCTGCACCACAGAAGAAAAACCAACGTATATCTAGTATTCCTTACATGGGCAATGTTTCACAGAAGATTGCAAATATTTTCGAAAACCACAGAGTAACAATTGGGTTTTCTACATCTAATAAGCTACAGCAAAAACTAATACATAATCTAAAGTGTAATCATGATCCATATTGAGACTCTGGAATATTCAAGGTAACATGCCAGGAATGCTCCAAGTTCTACCTAGGAGAAAGAGGCCGAAATTTCAACACCAGGTACACAGAGCACATTAGAGCATACACAAACAACAAACACACATCATCAATAGCAACACACATACATAATGCAGGACACCCATTTGGAAAAATAGAGCAAAATGTCAAAGTACTCCACCGACTGAATAAAAGACATAAAATGGATTTGCTTGAAGAAATGGAGATATGTTCACATTACAGGAAGTATGAAGATAAAATATTAAATGAAAACTTGAAAGTGAATCAGTGAATTTATTCAGATGTTTCGATAATATAATTAAATTAAAATAGTAAAACATAGAAAGAAGCACAAAAGGAAAATCAATATAAGTAATTTTTAAGCCAAATTGTTAACATAAATAACGTCTGTACCAAAGCATATCATAATCTGTGGAACGCCTATAATGTTATCTCTGTGGACTCCCTGTAAGAAGATCTTTGTAACTGATTTTTGTTTATATAAGATATTTTCGATGTGTAAAGTATACAACAAGTTGGATGTTTAGTGTATGTGAGACTCTGCACAAATTGACCATTAGAAAACTGTAAGAACATATTCTTCTGAATTTCGCCACTAACTTCACAAAAAGAATTGATACCCAACTAAAAAATCGAGTGTTTCTTATGTATTGCAGTAACTAAATGAAGCAAACTCGCACACAGTGACAACATCAAAAGAAATGGCTTAATTGAAACAAAAAACGCACTTGAAACTGGGAATTATTTCTCGAAACGCGTCGTGCGAAAAGTAAAATAAAGGAAAATCGTGACTGGTAGCAGAAGATTTATTTATTTATTTATAAACAATAGAATTTCATTAACATGTAGCCAACTTTACCGTATGTGCTGCATTGCTACTAGTACTCATCGCTATTAAAGTCTCTTTGAAAGCTACAGTCACATGTGAACTACCTGAACTTCATGACTGATCCTCATTTCACAAGAGGTCCAATAGCAGACTTGGGCTATAATGGTTCCACATTTCTCCATCGGCATGCTACGCCGGGCCTTAGGAGGGCGAAGAGGGGAAAAATTGCGAAACGCCAAATTTAAATAGCAATGTTGGAGCACAGTATACGACTTGATTTCGTATTTCATATTTCTCAACAACATCACAAAGTAAGCGGATTTTCAGTATTACTTAATTATTTCTAACATAGTTTATTTTTAATCTGATAATAGCTGTCGGCGTATGAACAGACGCATATAATTTCACATATTTTCGCACTCAGGTTGCACGTAATCGTGTCTTATTTAGTTTCATAATGGAAAAAACTTTATCAGAAATACATTGGTAGAAATATTTTTTCACATTTGTATCTTCATTGTGGAGACGCTGGAAATCTTCCCAGGGAAAACAACGTAGGCCTCCTGGACAGCTGTAACGTAATAGAATTCGTCATTTGAACGGGAATTACAGTGCAGATCAATCAGTTGTATCTACACATATGCAGGAGCACGTTCAACTGAAACGGCAAAAAGTCGTGAAAACTGACGTAACGTAAGACTGGCAGCGTCCCAAAAAGTTTAGAAAACTGTCGTAGTAATTGTTTCATAGCAAAAATGAATTGCTCTAACCTCTCTTTCTCATTCATACCAGTGAACTTAGAGAAATTGGCGTATTTATTCCCGTCCCTTTCAAAACGCGATTTTCTTTTTAAATGCATCCTCATAAAATCGGAAAGAAATTGTTTCTCAACTTTTCAGTTTCTTAATGTGGGCAGGGTGCGACCAAGTCGACTTAAATAACGGCACCTCCAATCCATTCCGGAAGTTCTAATTTTTGTCTCTGCTCTCATTTTTCCTTCATACTTCAACAATAATGGTTTTTACATAGAAAAATCGTTTCATTCGAATTGACTTAATCAATGTACTTTTCAGTAACATGAAATTTTCATTCTCATAGTTCAACATCATTGAAAACGCTTGCCACTCGCAATGCAATAATGCGGAAGGCTTCATAAAATTCTTACCAAAAATTATATCTTGTTCTCCAAGCCCGCAAATGTAACATAAAGCGCTTCTTAATGTACTGTAAGAAAAATCCTGTCTATCTATCGTTGTAATCCTTTGCTCTTTCATCGTCAACAAAATCCTGAAACTCATCCTACGTGATTTTGTAATGTTGTTCCACCGCTGATTTGCGTTACATGTCGATTACGCGACAGTATATGAACTGCGCGAATTAAGAATTCTTTTCCATTTTCCATTTCATTCGTAATCATTTTTAAACGCTTGTGACGGTAGATCACTAGAATGCCTCTATTTGTGCAAATAGCAACTTGAATTCTGACCCTTCTTCATACCACAAACGAAAAGCGACACGTCAACAACGCTGTTGCCACGATTATAGCGTATTTAGGAAAGTTGTGGCGTCCAACAAATGCTGCTTCATTGTGCTAAATGATTTGTTGCTCTGTATCGGGTACTTCCGAGAACGGCCGAGTACAGCTGACACAGGTCACGCCTCGGTCCGCGGGAGAGCTGCACATCGTGTTAACATCCAGTCTGGCACGCCTGCAGTAGGGCATACCTTCTGCACTTATCCCTAGCGTCTACTGTCATGTTAAATCTGTATGAACATCGCGTGTGGATGTTTGGAAATGGGTGATCTCTGTGTGTAGTTAATACAACCATCATCCATATACAAGGCCAAGCCACAGACTGACACAGCAGGGGACAACGGACTGAAAGCAACTGGCCTCAGTCTTAATGTTTAGGTCATAAATTACCCTACTAGGAAGCACTGAGCTCTACCGACGGTTACAGCAGTGTAAAGATATTTCGCATGTCTGTTTATTAAAACGGAGATACGCAGTGTGTTCGGAAAATCCCATTATAAACTTCTAGGGAAGGAGTACATAAATTTTTGAACTGGAAACGCACAGTTCCAGTACTACGACGTTTCAGTTCAGATGTGTAGCGCGTCTACGTCTGCTGAGGGAAGGAAAAAAATTTCAGAGTTGCTTGTTCTGGTATGCAATAAGGTAGACAGGATGACGTGTACTACGTCAGTCGGTAACCTGATGTCACTTGACGTCGTATGCGGAGTTTGATTTTCTAGACTCCTGTAGAGACAGAGGAAGATCTGCTGGCACGAGCTCTCGCAGCTGCGCTATAAACTGAAGAGAGACCACGTGGGATGGGGAGTGTGCGCCAGAACATACTTCATAAGTGCAACGTCTGTAACAACTTTGTTAGCCGCCAAATCGAGCCGCTGTTGTAATGTCTCAGTATTGTTCTGTACGTACAGTATGCAGTATACTGTTTGATTTCGAATCATTTAAAGATGTTTAAGTTTTAATACAAAAAATGTGTTTAAGTGATAAATTGATTTTTCGTTAAGTTTTCTATCGAGTTGTTACCCAATAACTGTACTGTGTCATGCTTATATCAGTTCCTCAGAGTGGATCTGCACTGAAACCGTCGTAGAAGCGAAACGGTACGTTTCCAGATATAAGTTCCTACTCAAAAACATTGCGTTATTACTCCCCTTGAGAAGTCCTGGAAGTTGGTGACGGAGATTTCTGAACACCCTATATAAATGATGTACATTATGCAACTGGAATACAACAGTTACTCAGTATTAGCTCGAAATAAATTCTTTTCGGCGCTATACCGAATCATTAACTAAAACAAGGTAAGACCCTTACAATAAACGCTGTAGTTTTGATAGTTTTGTTGCTGTACTTTTAAGGGCAGCATTTTTCGACTTCTGATGGATATATTTTCCACAGACATCATGATTTTCGGTTATCGTAAAAAATTCAACGCCAGAATCAAGAGCCGGCCGGGGTGGCCGAGCGGTTCTAGGCGCTTGAGTCTGGAACTGCGCAATCACTACGGTCTCAGGTTCGAATCCTGCCTCGGGTATGTTTGTGTGTGATGTCCTAAGGTTAGTTAGGTTTCATTAGTTCTAGCCATTTGAACCATTTTGAACCAGAATCAAGATGCCTATAATGAGTTAGTTGATTGAACGGGAAACTGCTGTTTGAGGTACTGTAGCAAATGAATCCTCATCCTGATGAGAATACCTCAATTCGGTCGAAATGTTGATTTTTGTGTTTATACGTTCTGTCATATTTTACAGAATGCTTAGCGCTGAAAAAAGTTTCATTAATACCCGAACACTTATTAATGGCCACTAATGTGTGATGTGCCCATCCTTCGTCTTTATGAAGGCTTAAACTCTGCAGAGAATGAGAATGAGAAGTCCCAATCAATGTGAATGAATGGAAGTCTATTCTCCCTGAAGAGCTGAAATCGGAGAAGATAGTTATGTTAGACGCTGCCGTCTGGAGCGAATTCGACTTTATAACTCATCCCAAAAGTGTTAAATCGAGCTCAGATTTGGACTTGGGGCAGGTCAGTCCATTTTTGATTGTTATTTTCAGGAAACGTTTGGCTCACAGATGCTGCTCCGTCGCAGGGTTTTGTCAGCAGCAGTCATCTTCTCCGAACTATTCCTCCACTGTATGCAGTACACAATGCTGTAATATGTGTTCACGCCACTCCTCGTTTAGTGTTTTCTTGAGCGCAGCAAGGGGCAACACGCTAACCACGAAATGGGTTCCCATACTGCAACATCGCCTCCTCTGTACTTGACTTTTGGCACCGCACTTGATTGGAGGCAAACTTATCCAGGCATACGCCAAAGAAAGTCTTTCATTGTATTGCAGAACGCTATAACGTAATACATCTCTCCAAGTCAGTAGTTTCTAGTCATCCGCTTTCCAGTGGCGTCGCTTAGCACTGACTACAGAAATGCGTGATTTATGTAGATCTTATATAGTATTGTACTGCATTGTCTTTAACTCCCTACAAACACATTCATTATGTTCAGGAACTCACGAATCATTCATTCCTCTGATTTCATGCAATTTCTTACAACGATCTTCCGCAATGCTCGACATATTTGGTCTTGCTGTTTCCGTTGATGTTGCTTCACATTTCCATTTCAGATCTTATTGCTAATAGCTTACTTTCACAGTGTTAGAAGGGTTCAAATGTCCCTGGTATGTTTTTCATTCCGGTGGCGTGCTACGTCTACTGCACGTTCCAAGTCACTAAGCTCTCCTGATCGTCGCATTCTGCGGTTACTACTGCTTCGTTGACAAGACAACACATCCAGTCTCGTTTTATACCGACGGGACGACCTTTAGTGGCGTGTTCTGTTACGTAGGACTGTCAGGATCCGTTTGATCACACAATGTAGGAGCGAAACCTATTCTGTTGTAAAAGTAAAATGTTAAAGCACTCATAGATCTGAAGATTGACTTGAAAACTACTGTGCCTTATTAGGCGTGGCCCTGTTTGAAGTGGTACGCCGTTGCTTCCCTCCAAATCTTAAACTGGCTTACCCACAGTTTAATGTGTGGATCTACAGTTTAGCGTGGATTCCGATCCACGGCACTACACATCAACAGACATTGCAAGATACGATGATCGATACACTGATATACTGGGAAAAACCGAAAATCGATCACTAGACATATGGATTTGTACTCTTGAATTTAGATAAACTTTTTCCCCTGCTTCTCTTTCGATCTGTTTCTTCGTCGTTTTCACAGGCGGGTTCCGTGTGGATATTGCGTGTCATAATCCACATTGCCGTGATGGGTACTTCATTCCATTTCTGGACCGAACATGCTTAACTACTATGCCGGCCATACCTCTGACCCACCGATCTGTTGCATCAATTCAAATAACCTTTGCGTGCTATGAGATAATGATTCCTTTAAATCTGCAATGTATAATTATTCGGTCTTACATAAAGCTCTTCATACTGGCAAATTGTTTACAGTCAAATCATAAACTATTAAAGCAAGAAGCTTAAAAACGCAGTCTTCAACAATGCCTTTTTCTGTAGCTTCTAAAGTAAGCACTCTGCACAAAATATTGATGGACCTGACGTGAATCATGATACATCACAACTAGGATTGGTACAATTTTAACGAAAAACACATGGAAGGAGGACCCACATATTTCGCCATTTGTTGTTTCACGGAATACACCTTATTGCTTGACAAAAATATTGTAATTACAAAAACCTTGTTAATCACAATCATTTGAAAATCTTGAACAGGCTCAGTTCATTAACAACGAATTTTAACCATTTATACAATTAAGTGCAGGCCTTGAAACCAGAAATATACTGTTCCCAAATACAAGGAAAAAGTCACACCAACAAAAAAAGGAAATACAATGACAGCCACGAAATTTACTAATGATTTCCAAGCTTTAGTAACACGTTAAACAAGTAGATAGCACCCACACAAGGAACAGAAATGGTAACACGTCACGCTACTGACTGCGGCTGTTGGAAAGCACTTAACAGCGTGTAAGGATTAATAAAAATCCCTTTAGGAACAAAATACCCAATTCCCCAAAATACAGACAAGGCTGGGAAGGCACATAACTTAAATGTGATTTTCACCTGATAAATACCGGCAGAAACGTTGACAATGTCCTTTATAAATATACAGCTGACCAAATTGCAAGATAATCTGGGATGACATGTAATTTAAATGTGACTCCTAAGTGGTACACACCAGCAGCAATGTTGACAACGATCCTTAATAAAATTACAATTGCCCAAAATACAAGGTAAGCTGAGAAATACAGCAGACAGCTACAACAGCCAACAAGAAAAAATCAGGTTAGTGAAATTAACTAACGAGTGTGGAACGAAGGAAAAGTTTAAAAAAGTACTTAAAAAGCAGGCATAGCGAGGAGGAATTTCGAGCTTGTGAAACACACTTCACATCTCAGGAAGTTACTGAATTCACCAAATAGGACAGATTTATGGTTCCAGATTAATCGGCGATACTCACCTGTAGCACGTGTCGAACGACCAACATTACTTAACTGGTAAAGGTACCAGACTGCGGCGAACCCAGACATCGTCCGACGACGTAAGTGCCACCGAAGAAGAAAGCAAACGTGTCTCTGCTGCCGGATCAGGGAACAGGAACGCGTCGTCTGCTGCCAAAGCTACCCAGCCAATACACATCAGAAGGGAACAGTAATCTGTGCAACTAAGGCTACAGACCAGAATAAGTAAGATATAGGAAATCTCAGCTTATAGCGAAAGCTACTACTCATATAAGTTACAAGCTTAAGACTCCTTAAAATTACTTTTAAGTTAGAAAACGAAATAGTAGCACCTGCTCATGCAATGATTAAGTGCTTCCGACATGGATTACGTTACAAATTTAATTGCATGGAGTATGACCTAAACAACAAACTGCGATCACTTACGCTGACCGATGATGATACACACAATCACTCGAAGGCGCGTTAGTATAAGAGTACGAATTTCACATTAACAGAGACGTGGTTTTGCAGCATCAAATACCGAAAAAATAAGAAAAAAACACACTTAATTCCACTAAGATGTGAAAGAGCAGTGGGCTTCACGATTCCAGTTTGGGATGTTCTTGCCTCCAATCCGTGCAGGTGATGTTTGAGATGCCGTAAAATGTAAGTTTGCTGAGTAGGCCGGAAACCCACTGACTAGGTTGCTGCTCTTCCCGCAACTCGCCGGTGCCAATCCTTAAGCGAGCCGGAAAGGCTTGCTTCCGACCGATTTGACCTCTGCCGGCCTCTAGAGGCCCGTACCGGACAGTCGGAAGCTACCAAAAACCAACAAATGGTCCGCCACATGCCCTCCAGCCAAATGACTGTAACAGGGCAAGCCAAAACCACAACACATACCTCGGTCAAAGACCCTAGCTCGCGACATATCATCAGTTCGATGTCGGCAATCAAAGTAGTTAATGGCGCTAGCGGACTGGCATGCTGCCAAAAATAAAGCCACCACGGCCCAAGTGTGAAGCATTGTCAATTACAGTGGGTTTCAAACCCGACAAGTCAATCTTAACCATTTTCTCGAGTGAACTATATGAAAGGAACTGCACGCAGTGGACATTTCTCGTCAGGCACTTTCCAAAAACAGTCGTTCTCAACAGCGTATAAAGTACACTTCTCTGTACAAAACTACACAGAATCTGTGCATCAATGTTTTGAGATCTTTTCTAACGATGTAAGGCCCAATGATGTGTTGAATCCATATTGTGAGGGGCTTATCATTAAAGCCCTTGGTGGCTCTGCGATATTTCCAGGATGTTTTTCCTATGATGACTGGCATCCACTCATCCAGGTAGGTTTGAACACGGATCAAGATGTCTATTTTAATTTTCTCGTCGAGCAAGCATTATCTTCTTTCTGCATCTTCTTGAGGACTATGCAGCGAAAACTCTCGTTGCGGAAGATAACATCAATGATCACAGGTATGCACACATAAGTTATTTGTTTGACAAACACCCAGTCGTATTAGCACACTGTGACTGGAATGCTAAATCACCCCATCTTAATGCCATGGAAAGTGTGTGAGGCTATTCAGAACGGCTGGTGAAACGTAACACTCAACGTTCCCACAACGGAATCATTAAAAGTAAATGCCGTATGGATAGGTCTTCCCGTCGGGTATACCGTTCGCCTGGTGGAAGTCTTTCGAGTTGATGCCACTTCGGCTACTTGGGTATCGATGTGGATGAAATAATGATGAGCACAACACAAAACCCAATCCCTGAGCGGAGAATATCTCCTACCCAGCTGGAATCGAACCGGGCCGTTAGGTTTGTCATTCCGACGCCCTGACCACTCAGCTACCAGTAACGGACTTGGAGTCATTAATGACTGACTTCAGCAAGATATGGCATTCCTGTGGAACGATATGCTATTCCTCGATGAACTGGGACCTCATCAAAGTTAGAGATAATGTCAGGTGGTTTAAGCGTGATGTCTCCTGGTTACAGTTTGGTCCTGTGTGCTCAGATATGCTTACACCATAAAATAAATATCGAGACCGTCAAATGTATGTCACCGATAGGTATCACACTTGAAATGCTATTGTAGCGCAAATACGTCTCATTTGTTATACATTTAAACAAAATTTCATACAGAAATTATATCACTGGCTTTGTTAAAACTTTTTATGAATTAACAGTGTGAATATTTCAATAAAAACGATTAATGTGGTGCAAAATAATATGTTCACCTTTCATTAAAAATGCATCACAATGAAACTGAGATTCTTCTCAACTGTAATTAGTTTTAGTACCGAAACTCGTGCCCGCACGGCTAGCCGCGCAAACACTGTCTCCACGTACGCGTACACCATAATTACTCTACCATGCAAACATTTGGGGATAGACTCGTCTGGTATGAAACATTCCCAATGGGTAGGGGGGAAGGGGAGGGGGGGGGAGGCCACTGGGGACCGAACCGCACAACCCTGGGTTCGGCATGGGGCGGCGGTGAGGTGGGTCGACTGCTATGACATGTTGAAGGTTGTGAACCACTGAACGCTACGGCGGGACGAAGCCCCTCCATCTTTTCTAGGTCCCCGGTTCAGTACACACGCCTTTAATCGAAAAGAGATAATTATAGGTCTACATTTCGTTATGTCGTGATGGCTGGGTGTTGTGTGCTGTCCTTAGGTTAGTTAGGTTTAAGTAGTTCTAAGTTCTAGGGGACTGATGACCATAGATGTTAAGCCCCATAGTGCTCTGAGCCTTTTGAACCATTTCGTTACGTAACTTAGTGAAAACACAACAGAGCCTAAAGAAAATATGAATTACGCAAATAGCTTTGTAGTACAAACAGTTGGAGTTTGCGTATCTGAGTTACTGCATTACGCAACACAGAGGACAAGCAGGTATAATTGGTTAAAGCTGTTCGTATCGTCTAATTCCCGAATATGTGACCGAAGCGTAAAGAACCCACGCATATTAAATGCCCATTGTAAGTTGAACACCCATCTATGCAAACTACGGCCTCGTTTCTCTTCATAAATACTGAAAAACAAATATGCAACAAATAAGATTACAAACTTCAAAGGCTGATGGAGTACATGACTTTCCACGTTTAGCTTGGCTGTCGATAGTGGTGACATGACTGGCGCCTGCCTTCACATTCAAATATAAAACTAATTTTGAGCTGTTTCTGGGCGATAGCCCGCACTAGTGACTCTCTTTCCTGGAGGTCTGATTGTAGAAGGAGAGCTAGAAAGTACAATAGAAAGAGGGGAAGACAGAAAGGAAGATCTGTGTTAAATTCGGCTTTCAGCAACTGGTCATCAGAATCGGTGCACTGGCTCTACCTTGGGAATGAAGCCGAAGGAAACCATGTGTAATGTGATTCTTCAGTTTCTCCCGGCGTATTTGATGATCAAAATATCCACCGGTATACTGACGGTCTACAGTCAGTCAGTCATTGGAACACATAACACACGATCAAAATATCCACGGGAGTACTGCCGGTCTACAGTGTCCAACGGGCACAATATTTCGGCGATCATACATGTCGCCATCTTCAGGTGAACTGACGGACTGAGCTCCAGTGAACGTGCAGGCATGGAAATCCGTACGCTATGGCTAATCAGAGGGAACTTTGTTCGGTCGCAGCGGCGGCCGCTTTTAATACCCTCCGTCCGCGGCGCGGTCCCTCCGCTGTCCGCGCCCCCCGCCACGGTCGCGCAGTGGAACAGATTGCGACGGCGTCTGAGATGACGTCGGAGTGATGACGCTGTCCGCCGTGATCGTTACAACTATACGTTTGCTCGATTTACTCTTGATTAACCCAATCGCTGGTTCCGAAGCCTTGCTAAGATTACAGCCACAGTCACGGTATATGAGGTCATCATTGGTGCGAATTTCGATAGCCTCTCTAGCAACGCTGCCCCAGTATATCGACGTCTGTACCAGAATCCTCGTGCGTTCATACTCCATAGCCTGATTTTCCGACAAACAATGTTCAGCGACCGCCGTCTAGCTCGGATACATCAGTCGAGCGTGCCTCTTGTGTTCACGGCATCGATCCTCGACGGTACGCATCGTCTGACCAATATACGACTTGCCGCATTGACACGAAATCTGGTACACGCCGGCCTTCCTCAAACTCGATTTACGCTCGAATCAGCTGAGGAAATACGTCGTGAAGCGTGTCGTGCGTTGACGAAACCCAAGCCGATGAAAGTCAAATATCACCAGTAAAGAGAGGGCGGCCATTCGTGATCTGAGGAAGCGATCTGAAATTGTTGTCTTACCGGCAATGCTACAGTTGTTGTCTCCCATAAGGACTACACTGATAAGATGCAGAGCCTGCTAAACGACGATTCCTACCGGAAGATTAGCGTTGACCCTACAAGGAAGGTGGAGAACAAGACGAGGTCGCTTCTCAAGGACGCAGATTTACCTGAGGGTGACGATAAGAAATTGTTATCCCAAGGTCCGGTACCGCCTAGACTATATGGACTCCCGAAGGTTCACAAAGAGGGGTACCAGTACGCCCAATTGTCTGCAACATCAGGGCACCTACATATTTGTTGGCCAAATACCTGACGGGAATATTAAGTCCTTATGTGGGTAAATGCCCTCATCACATCCGTAATTCCGTGGATTTCGTTAAACGCCTTGATAGCTTCAAGTTGGATGAGTCAGATATCATGGTGAGTTTTGACGTCGATTCCTTGTTTACGAGGGTACCCCTGCGAGAGTCACTAGAATTGATTAGTCAGAAGTTTGACGAGAAGACCACTGAACCTTTTAGGCATATCCCGACTTCCACGTATTTTCTTTTTAATGCAGAATACTACAAACAAACGGAGGGAGTCGCTATGGGTAGCCCACTCTCACCGGGGGTAGCGAATTTGTACATGGAGAACTTCGAGGAGGAAGCCCTGTCGTCATCCGAATGGAAACCTACTTGCTTTTTCCGTTACGTGGGCGACACGTTCGTCATCTGGCCACATGGTATGGACCAACTCCTTGACTTCCTTACACATCTAAACTCCATACACCCCAACATCAAATTCACTATGAAGACTGAAACGGAGGGTAAATTACCTTTCCCTGACGTCGTGGTCAAGAGAAGGGCTGACGGCACGCTAGGTCATGGGGTGTATCGGAAGACAACACACACTGATCTGTATTTGCACGCAGACAGCTGCCACCACACTTCACAGTGGAATGGGGAACTTAAATCTCTAGTACATCGGGCGCGCAATATTTCTGACGCAGAGAGTCTACCCCAGGAATTGGAACACCTGAGAACTGTATTTCGACAAAGTGGGTACTCAGAGTGGCAGATTCAACGTGCTCTCCGCCCAACCACTACAGCACAACCTGTGGAGATGGATGAAATCACGAGGGAGGAGGTAGACACTGCGTTTATTCCATATACAGGCGCACTCTCGGGGAAAATCGGCCGCATTTTGAGGAAACACCGCGTCGGAAGTGTGTTTTGTCCTCCGAATAAAACTCGTACACTGGTGGGGAGCGCCAAAGATGACCTCGGTTTGAGGAAGGCCGGCGTGTACCAGATTTCGTGTCAATGCGGCAAGTCGCATATTGGTCAGACGATGCGTAGCGTCGAGGATCGATGCCGTGAACACCAGAGGCACACTCGACTGATGTATCCGAGCAAGACGGCGGTCGCTGAACATTGTTTGTCGGAAAATCAGGCTATGGAGTATGAACGCACGAGGATTCTGGTACACAAGTCGACATACTGGGGCAGCGTTGTTAGAGAGGCCATCGAAAGTCGCACCAATGATGACCTCATATACCGTGACTGGCTATAATCTTAGCAAGGCTTGGGAACCAGCGATTGGGTTAATCAAGAGTAAATCGAGCAAACGTATAGTTCTGACGACCACGGCGGACAGAGCCATCACTCCGACGTCATCTCAGACGCCGTCGCAATCTGTTCCACTGCTTGACCGTTGCGGGGGAGCGGGGACATCGGAGGGAACGCGCCGCCGCCGGAGGGTATTTAAATCGGCCGCCGCCGCGACTGAACCCAGTTCCCTCTGATTAGCCATAGCGTACGGATTTCCGTGCCGGCATGTTCACAGGAGCTCAGTCCGTCAGTTCACCTGAAGATGGCGACATGTATGATCGCCGAAATATTGTGTCCGTTGGTCACTGCAGACCGGCAGTACTCCCGTGTAATTTTTATCATGTGTTATGTGTTCCAATGACTGACTGCGGTATTTCACTTAATCAACTTAGGGAGGTCACGAAAAAAACAATTGAGTGAATCGACGGGAACTCCATTCAGCGTCCATCTGAATGAGAGTCCAGTGCCGTAGCCGCTTCATCACATAGTTCGAAAAAAAAAAAAACATGTAACTGGTTGCTCGCGGACGTATGGCCAAGAGAAGCCAAACCTGTAATCAAGGCGACAGTATAAGTAAGTGCCAGATCCGTCTGAATGATAGAAGATGGATTATACTCTACTGGCCATTAAAATTGCTACACCACGAAGGTGACGTGCTACAGAGGTGAAATTTAACCGACAGGAATAAGATGCTGTGATATGCAAATGATTAGCTCTTCAGAGCATTCACACAAGGTTGGCGCCGGTGGCGACACATATAACATGTTGACATGAGGAATGTTTCCAATCGATTTCTCATACACAAACAGCAGTTCATCATCGTTGCCTGGTGAAACTTTGTTGTGATGCCTCGTGTAAGGAGGAGAAATGCGTTCCATTACGTTTCCGACTTTGACAGAGGTCGGATTGTAGCCTATCGCGATTGCGGTTTATCGTATCAGGACATTGCTGCTCGCGTTGGTCGAGATACAATGACTGTTAGCAGAATATGGAATCGGTAGGTTCCGGAGGGTAATACGGAACGCCGTGCTGGTTCCCAACGGCCTCGTATCACTAGCAGTCGAGATGACAGGCATCTTATCCGCATGGCTGTAACAGATTGTGCAGCCACGTCTCGATCCCTGAGTCAATAGATGGGGACGTTTGCATGACAACAACCATCTGCACGAACAGTTCGACGAAGTTTGCAGCAGCATCGACTATCAGATCGGAGACCATGGCAGCGGTTACCCTTGACGACGCTTCATAGACAAGAGTGCCAGCGATGGTTTACTCATCGACGAACGTGGGTGAATGGCATTTTTTCGGATGAGTCCAGGTTCTGTTTACAGCATCATGATGGTCGCATCCGTGTTTGGCGACATCGCGGAAGCGTGTATTCGTCATCGCCATACTGGCGTATCACCCGGCGTGATGGTATGGTGTGCCATTGGTTACACGTGTCGGTCACCTCTTCTTCCCACTGACGGCACTTTGAACATTGGACGCTACATTTCAGATGCTTTACGACCTGTGGCTCTACCCTTCATTCGATCCCTGTGAACCCCTTCATTTCAGCAGGATAATGCACGACCGCATGTTGCAGGTGCTGTACGGGCCTTTCTGGATACAGAAAATGTTCGACTGCTGCCGTGGCCTGCACATTCTCCAGATCTCTCACCAGTGGAAAGCGTCTGGACAATGGTGGCTCAACAACTGTCTCGTCACAATACGACAGTCACTACTGCTGATGAACTGTGGTATCGTGTTGAAGCTGCTTGGGAGCTGTACCTGTGCACGCCATCCAAGCTCTGTTTGACTCAATGCCCAATCGTATCAAGGCGGTTATTACGGCTAGACGTGGTTGTTCTGGGTACTGATTTCTCAGGATCTATGCACTCAAATGCGTGAAAATGCAATCACATGTCAGTCCTAGTATTATATATTTGTCCAATGAATACGTGTTTATCATCTGCATTTCTTCTTGGTGTAGCAATTTTAATGGCCAGTAGTGAAATATCATCAAATATAGAGCAAAATATCTGATTGGCCAAGGGTGGTCTTAATATTTGGCTATAGCTTCTTGAGACAGAGACATTCGGCTTGCGTAGTTCAGGGAATCAACATATGATCAGAAATAGTTGCTTTGACAGGTATTTTATGTCCGCATCTTCTGACAGCGATTCCAGTATCTCTATGGCAAATCAGTGCGTCTTCCATGTAGGAATCAGTAATCAGAACCGTCACACCATTTCTCTTGATATACTTCTTGCAGAGAAAACAACTAATGGAATCTACAGATTTCAACGTCTCTTCTTGGTAGATCACTTTCACATTTCAGGCTTACAAAACATACACAATGCTTTTATTCTGCCAGTATGAGTTTATTTCCAAACTTGTATCGGCGTACTGGGCCACCGTCAGCAAACTAAATACAGTATAGGCGGCAAGAGAAGATTCCAGTAAGCCGGTAGCGCAATTGCCAGCTTCCAACAGCGAAGCGCAAAACGTTATAGGCAAAAACGGTAGTTATTAGTCGTCTTTAGCGTCACAACAACACCGAAGTGTCACAATAGAAACGAGTACAAAATCACGTTACGTGGTTTGTTGAGATAGATCGCGAAATATCCGCGCCAAGACCGCTGAAGTCAGCTGTCTTCTTTCGCAGGCTGTACTACCGCGCTCACCAGATACACGAGTGCGGAGAGAAAAAGAAGTAGAAAGACAATAATAAACTTTGGTCTTGATATTAAGTGGTAAATGTTAAATCCAGCGTTCATCACTCGTACCAAGCACCAAACATGTTAAATTATTGTGTTACATTGGAATTTATAAAATCCGTAGCATTACGCACATTACTTAGATATGAAAGTTTATAAATGTATTACTAGAAGCAGCAAGGAAAATTATAGTAATATGTCATGAGATTTCTTTTGGCAGCACTTCATGGAGATGAATGTGATGGTTGGGATAGAGGTCTTGGAATGTGTGGTAGGTTCAGTATATCATGTGAAGCTTAAGATTCGGGAAGTGCTCAGCCATAAGTGACCTTTTGAAAGCAAGATTCTCGAACAGAACCAATGAATTCTTGAGTCCCTTACATCATAATAATGAAATTTACGAATCTGCACCAGCTGAATAATTGTAATCCTAAATATCTGTGGCAGCTTGTAGTTTCGAGCTGAGTGCGGTTTAACGGTTTTTAAAATATTTGTGCGATGTCCCTTCCCAACTAAAATAATTCACTAGTTAACCCACGCTAATAACTTAAGAGACCGGACATATAATAAAATAGAAGCTGTTACACGAGTGCAAACAGTGACCAGTACCTCGATGTTTCACGCTTAACTGTACGACCAACATCCACAAATTCAGCAGCTGTGATACACACTCACATGGACGATCATGGCGACGCGCTGTGGCCTTTTCTGGTGGTATCGGTTACGCCAAACATTGCTCCAGGCACTTAGTAAAGCACCACGTATGGAGCCAAAGGGGCTTCCAGTTACAAACGATTGACCCTGTATAATCTAGCAGCGCTCCTACCACGCTGACCGCACTCCATTAGCAGCACTAAAGGCGCATGCGTACAGCCAACAACGAGGTCATCCCGCTTTCTATCGTGCATCGCTCTGCGGCTCCGGCTCTCTGCCGCTGTGTGCGAACCTCACATTCTCCACCCGGCCGTTCGATATCTCGTTATAATGACAGGCAGTAAATTTCCCAACGAACATGCCGGGGCTAGAGTGGGAGAGAATGAGAGAGAGAAAGAGGGACCGGTGAGGAACATGCAACGCCCCGCCGGCGGGAAGGAGCCGCCTATATTTAGCGCTGGTTACTCCGAGCTCGTTCTCCGGTGCTGGCCGGCCGTCACTGCTATCGAATTACGTAAATGTGTGCAAATAACACTCGGCGCACAAACTAGCCCTCGGCAGGCAGGTGAACGCCTTCCGTGGACGAGACTAGGGGCGTCCACTATCTACCGAGCCACCCCATTCTTCCTTCTCAGTCCTCTATCACAGCGCCGATCTTCTGTTGACTACTACGCAACCAATAGTGCAAATCATTCACTCCCAGCTTCGTCGAGAATGTAATCTCAGACAGTTGAACAGACAACAGAAAATGGCTGGGAAAAAAGCGGAAAGCCGCGGGGGATTAGCCGAGCGGTCTAAGACGCTGCAGTCATGGACTGTGCGGCTGATCCCGGCGGAGGTTCGAGTCCTCCCCCGGGGCATGGGTGTGTGTGTTTGTCCTTAGGATAATTTAGTAGTGTGTAAGCTTAGGGACTGATGACCTTAGCAGTTAAGTCCCATAAGATTTCACATACATTTGAGCATTTTTTTTTTAAAGAAGAAATATAAATATGCATACTAAAGCGACAAGTGAAAATTTGTACCATGCCCGTGTTTCGAATTCGGGTACCCCACTCACTACGTAAATGCGCTAACCACTACGCCACCCTGAAACAGTGGCTTTGCACAACAGAATTTGAGCAATGAGCTAAACGCGATATCCTGCCTGAAACGCAGGCATAGGTGCTTTACTCAAATGGGATTATGTGGTTCCGAGGATCTTTCCTAGTCTGAAACATCTATGAAGTACAAGGGGCGCTTGAAAAGTCCATGCAAATTCCGAGAGATGGCACCACCGGCACGTATCGAGGCCAAGTTTAGTTATTAGCATGTTTGGAAAGAACGCACACCAAGTTTCAGCCACATTGGTCTATTTCTTTGTTTGGCATTCGTGTGAATCACGGACGTCGAGTGATTGTCAAAAAATGGACGAAAAAGAATTTCGTGTGATCATTAAACATTACTTTATGAAAGGCAAAACGCCGCAGGAGACTAAAGAGAAGCTAGATAAACATTACAGTGCCTCCGCACCTCCGATCAGAACAGTTTATAAGTGGTTTCAAAATATTCGGAGTGGCCATATGGGCACAAGTGATGCTGAACGTTTTGGACGCCCTGCGGAGGTTACGACTCCAGAAATCATTGATAAAATCCGTGATATGGTGAGGGATGACAGAAGAGTTAAGGCGCGTGAGATTGCTAGTGCTGTGGGCATCTCGAATGAACAGGTACATAATATTTTGAATAAACATTTGAGCATGAGAAAGCTATCCGCGAAATGGGTTTCACGATCGCTCACGCTTGACGAAGAACGGAATCGTGTGAAGTGTTGCAAGGACGGTTTGCAGCTGTTCAGGAAGAATCCGCAGGACTTTAAGCGTCGTTTCGTCACTGTGGATGAAACATGGATACATTACTATACTCCTGAGACCAAAGAACAATGTAAACAATGGGTTATCAAGGAAGAATCTGCTCCAAAAAAGGCGAAGACCATTCCTTCTGCCAGAAAGGTTATGGCGACTGTCTTTTGGGATTCGCAAGGGATAATCCTCATCGACCATCTGGAAAAGAGTAAAATTATTACAGGTGCATATAATTTATCGTTATTGGACCGTTTGGAAATGAGCTGCAAGAAAAACGCCGGCGATTGGACCACAAAAAGTCATTTTCCATCACGACAATGCACCAGCACACACCTCAACAGTTGTGGTCGCAAAATTTATGGAAGAAGGATTCCAACTCGTTTCACATCCCCCCTATTCTCCAGACGTGGCTGCCTCGGTCTACTGTTTGTTCCCCAATTAGAAGAAATGGTTGGTGGGACAATGGTTTTATTCAATTCCTATCATTCGGAAGGGATCAACAAAATAGAACAGCGTTGGACGAAGTGTGTAAAATGAGACAATAAGGAAAAGTAAAAAAGGTTTACCCCAAACTCGTAAGTAGTTTTTATTTTTGCACGGACTTTTCAAACGCCTCTATATGCAGGCTTAAAGGAGGACTGCAAATCTATACCAAGGCCGGGACTCTAAAATCGGTGTCCTGCTCACTAGGTGGATACGTTAACCACTACACAACCCAGGGAGTGTGGCTTTGTACAGCTGCGTGGACGACCCTAGCATGACTGCCTCCCAAATACAAATTCTCAGCCCACCTGGTATCCCCCTAAACTCCAATGTCATTATAGAGGATCTCCAACCCTACTGATATAGCACCTCAGCGTTATACTAAACAGGAGGTCCTAACTGAGATACAGCCATAGATGCTTCAATCAAATGCGAGTACATGGATCAAAAGAAGTTGTCAACTCTCAAACATTTATGATTTATACACACACACTAAAACTACGAATGAAAATTTGTAGCAGGACTAGGGTATGTACGCGGGCCTCCTGCTCACAAGGCAAATGCGGTAACCATTACACCACCACCTCACGGTGTATTTTCATAACATGAACGACCCTATCATGCAACCCCCCTCAATCCAAATTCCCATTCACATTTCAACCCACCTTCTGTTCCCCATAAGCTCGAACAGCATTGTAGAGGCTCTCCATGTGTATGCGAATAGCATCTCAACATATAGGAAAACGGGTTATAGGAGTAACGTTCCCAAGATTTAATTGTGATTGACCTAGCTTTGTGCTCGAATAAACACCATAATCAGCCACAACTCAGCTTTCTGGATGTGGCAAGCAGTATGTTAGAAATGTTTAAATTTTTCATACGTAGGAACAATTTGTAACGTTGTCAGCACAGACAGACTTAAGTATTTTTGTAATAATCTATGGCACTTTAGAGACATGAAAATGTTCATTAGATGCTGCATAGTAAACTGTAGCATTATTCGACAACATTAACTAAAATGCCACATTTTATACGAATATCCTGAAATATATTTACCTCTGTTATTACAAGTTTCATTTATTAATTTTGGTCATCACTCATTTCCCTTGTTTGATGCGACCCGTCACGACTTCCTATTCTGTGTCAAGGCCTTCCTCAGAGCAGCCTTATGCCCAATGCGCTAAATTATTTGTTGGATGTATTCCTACCTCTTTTTTCCTCGACAGTTTTTGTCCTTTACAGCACTCTCTCGTACCATGGAAGTTATTCCCTGGTGACTTAACACGTGTCCTATATTTGTGTGCCTCCTTCATTTCAATGTTTCCCTCGAATGTCTAACCTCAACGATTGTGCTAAGAACATCACTTACTCTTTTCAATATGCTTCTGTAGCGTCGTACCTGAAATGCTACTCAGGTTCTCCCACAATCCACACTATAATGCTGCGCTCGGGGCACTCATTATTAGAAATTTATTCCTCAAATTAAGGCTAATTTAGGATACTAGTAGCCTTCTTTGGGCCAGGAATGCCCTTTTTGCCTTCCTTCACTTCGACTACCTTGTCGTTCCCAATTTTGACAATTTTGTCACTATCATTTCTGCTACTCTTCAGTATTTCGTCTTTCTTCGACTTACTCTTACATATTCTATGCTTAGTAGACTGTACATTTCGTACAGGATGTCCTGTGATTTTTTCAGCTTCCCTGAGCACAAAAATGTTGTTCGCGATGCTTACCGTTTATATTCTCTCCGCTTCATTTTAATCCTACTGTTGAACCCATCTTTTATTTCTGTAATTTTGTTTCTTCGATGTACAGACTGACCAGTAAAGAAGGTAGTCTGCGTTCAGTTTTATACCGCCGCGCGGGATTAGGCGAGCGGTCTAAAGGCGCTGCAGTCATGGACTGTGCGGCTGGTCACGGCGGAGGTTCGAGTCGTTCCTCGGGCATGGGTGTGTGTGTTTGTCCTTAGGATAATTTATGTTACGTAGTGTGTAAGCTTAGGGACTGATAACCTTAGCAGTTAAGTCCCATAAGGTTTCACACACATTTTGAGCACACATATGTCTTACACCCGTTATAATCCAGTTGTCAGTTCCTGGTTTTCCGTTCATATTGTCTCGACCAATGACCTCAGCAGTTGGGTCCTTTACAGCTTCACACACACACAAAAATACACACACACACACACACACACACACACACACACACACACACACACATCCATGTTGCCGCTTCTTGCTTTTTACACATATTGTATATCACTCGTCTTTCCCTTTAGCTTACACCTGTTATTCTGAGAATTTCAAATATCTAGCACCGTATTTCCAGGTGTAACGCTTTGTGTATATCGACTGGTCCTATGAGCGAATCTTTCAATCTTGCTTCGATTATCAGGGGCATACTCAGAGCTGACTCACTGGTGGCTTAACCGTTCCCAACTGATCGTCATCTAACAGATCTTTGAGTTTCTTTTCCATTCGTCCACCTAATGTCTGCTTGTGAATGTTGACAAAGCCAGAACGTGGTAATAGACAACAGAAATAAGATATAGTTTTTTATGTTTCTGTGGAACAGTCATGCAATGTTTCTAAATGAACACACTATCATTTCACTGTATTGTTATTTATTTAATTACGACCCAGGTTTCGGCCTTTTATGCCATTTCCAAGTGACTGCTAAAAGCAAAAATTGCATACAGTAAGACCACGTAAAATTTTAAAAGATGTAAAATGTCTTAAACAATGAATATAAATTAGAGTACAAATACGAAATATGTCATTAACGTATATTGCAGTACATCAAGCTCAAAACTAACCATAAATTAGGAAAAGCATTTGCTCCCCACGAAATACCAGATGTAAAATCAGCATCTCGTAAAAAGATCAGTAAATAATAGTCGTTGCACGTGACGTTTAGTAAAAAGAGGTTTACTTTGGTATTTAAAAGATGAACACATGTCCTTGAGTCGTAATGATAGTGAATTCAAAGAATATGGATAATAGAACCACTGAATACTAAAATAACAAATGTCAAAGACGTATGACTAATGACGGTAAATATCTTCAAAAACAAATATAATTATTAAACATTTACACAAGCAATCTTCAACAACTGTACGTTAACCTACATTAAGTTGGATGTGGAACTAAAGTCTAAAATTCGAAGATAATCACAAGTTAATAAGTGTCACTGATAATAAAAATACGAAAGTTAACAATAGGAGTTAAAACTGCGATGGGAGTGGGGGTGGGGGAGGGGTGTTAAGGTGTAAATGGATTCTGGAGAGCTGGGTATATGTAGGGGATAGGGATGGGGGCCTGTATAAAATGACAGTAGGTATATGAGCATTTCGTGAGGAGTGAATATTTTTCTTAATTTATGGCCAGTTTTTAGCTTGATGTCCTGCAATATAAGTCAATGGCATAAACTGAAAGCTCATATTTCGTATTTGTAAACTAATTTAGATGTATTGTTTGGACATTTTACAATTTTTGAAATTTTAAATGGTATTACTGTATGCAATTTTTGCTTTTAGCCATCACTTGAGAATGGCATAAAAGGCCGAAACCTTGGTAGTAATTAAATGAATAACAATACAGTCAAATGGCAGCGTGTTCATTCAGAAATAATATGTAATTGAAAATATGTGATGCAGAAAACTTACTTCGTTTAAAAAGATAATTATTGTTGTGAGTCACAATGATGCATGAACTTAGCTGATTTTTACAATGATTTTTCTATACTTCGGATTCTTAGGATGACATTTTTCCTGAAGTCTGATGTTATGTTTCCACAATTTCTACACACCAACTTGAATTGGTGTTCGGTTCCACATCGACTGTCATTTCTTCTGTCATGTCATCAGGCACTTCCCACGCCTCATACAGACCTATTGTGATCGCGTACTTGATTTATTCAATAGCCACTGTGATCGTTATGATCGTCATCATATTGTGTTCCTTGACTACATTACGGCTTTTCGATACTATTAAACACATGTCGTCTAGTGCGAGCTCTTTGGTTTCTGTATTCTTGGAGGAGATAGGTTAGGTTAGGTTAGGTTAGGTTAGGTTAGGTTAGTGGTGTTTAACGTCCCGTCGACAACGAGGTCATTAGAGACGGACCGCAAGCTCGGGTTAGGGAAGGATGGGGAAGGAAATCGGCCGTGCCCTTTCAAAGAAACCATCCCGCCATTTGCCTGAAACGATTTAGGGAAATCACAGGAAACCTAAATCAGGATGGCTGGAGACGGGATTGAACCGTCGTCCTCCCGAATGCGAGTCCAGTGTGCTAACCACTGCGCCACCTCGCTCGGTTTGGGGGAGATACTTGGGACCAAAGCAAGAAAAAAGTCCAGTAAATACAAGCTCTATACTGTATACATTTTGAGGCATGAGCGCCTTCGCTACTGTGAAAACTGTCTCTTCTACACATGTTCAAAAATGCTCGCATGTTACGATATTAAGTGGAGAACGGAAATCTCCATAGGAACCAACATGGGTTCCGAAAACAACAATCGTATGAAACGCAGAGCGCTCTGTGCGTACACGAGACCAAGAAACCTTCAGAGCAACCCTCCAGGAAATGTCATGTCCTTTGACTTCCAGAAGACAAGCGATACATTTCTGGCATATCATCCTGAAAGGAAGGAAGTCTACAGACGATAAAGTAATTTCGGTGTACCCCAGGGGAGTGTTGTAGGACAATATATATATCTAACTAAATGACTTAGTAGATAATGTCTGAAGTTCTATGGGGATTTTCGTGGATGATTCTGTTATGCACAGAGAAGTCGTAACGCTAGGAACTTAGAACGAAATTCGAAAAGACCTGCAGAGTATTGACAGTTGGTGCAGGTAGTGGCTACTCACCGTCACCATAAACAAATGTAACAGATTGCGTGTACATAAACACCTTTCATTTCATGTTCACACAAATACAGAAAACTCACTGCAAGCTGTTACTACCATAAAAAATGAAGGAGTATGCTTATGGAATGATTTGAATGGAACGACCAAAATAAAATTAATTGCTATTAAGGCAACTGCCATAACTCTGGGTTCGGTGTGGGGCGGCGGTGGGGTGAGTGGACTGTTGTGGCCCGTCGTGGGACTGCGAACCACTGAGGGCTACGTCGGGGACGAAGCCTCACCGTCGTTTCTAGGTCCCCAGTTCCATACAAAGCAATACAATACAAGACAGACAGATTCATTGCTAGAATCTTCGATAGATGAAGTCCACCACCAAAGGAATTTAGTTACAAAACACTCCTCGTAAGTGTGAGATCCATCCCACGTAGGACTAATAGAGAAGATCCAAAGAACAAAAGAGCGTTTCGTTACAGCTTCATTTAGTTTGTACGAAACAGTCACTGAAATGAGCAACCAACTAGAGTGACAGACACTGCAAGAGAGGCGTTCTACATAACATTGTGCTTTACTGTTAAGTTCCGAGAGCCAACTTCCCCACAAGAGTCAACAAATATATTGCTTTCTCCTGTGTATATCTCGCGAAAACACCATGAAGATAAGTTTAGAGGGATTCGAGTCCACACGGAGACTTGTCGCCAACCGTTCTTCCCGCAACATATGCGCGACTGGAATACGAGAGGGGGAATTGCTATTGGTATACAAAGTACCCTCCGCCACACATAGCAAAGTGGCTTACGGAGTATAGCCATAGATTCGGATTACGACCTACGCTTGATACTAGTAGTCTTGTCAGGAACGCCCATTTTTGCATGTGCTGATATCCCTTCAGTATCCTTGCTTCGTCTGTCATCTGTAATTTTGTTTCCAAGGTAGCTGATTTCCTTAAGTTCTACATGGAGGTCGCCAAGTCTTTGTGTTCACTTTACCAGTGATCTCATTTCTACTATTCCACATAATTTTTGTCTTTCTCCAAGTAGTTCTAAATCTATAACCCGTGCTCAGTAGACTGCCTATGCCATCTGCATGCGCTGTACTTATATCTCTCATTCAATGGGAACAGAGAAGTTATCAGTGAATCTTATCATTGATGTACTTCAACCCAGAAGTTTACTTATCTTGCCTTTTCTTGGAATTATTTCCGTTATTACGTCTTCAATGTGCAGGTTAAACAACAGGTGAGAGAAACTGCATCCTCTTACCGGAAAAATTCTCTGCCTTACTCTCGATTCTTTTATATAGGTTACACCTGACTTTTCGAATTATAAACAATTTTTGCAACAGTTTACGATGTCGTAAGTTTTTCCCGGACCGACAGTCCGTATGAGGGTATCTCGATTTTCCTTACGTCTTGCCGCATTAACAAACGGAACTTCATAATTGACAATCTGTTCTTTTACTAGGTAGGTATAATTCATCTGCTCCCTTACGTACATTCAGTTGTTTCTCCATCTGAATTAATTGTTACCTGTTGCCATCTCCGACCTAGTGAGTCACTCAGTTAAAATGAGGTATCACAGAATAACGAATTCACTTTTCACAGGAACACGATTTCGAGCGAGTGTGGTGACAGAAATAGCATCCGGCCAATAAACTGAAATAACTGTAAAATCACAAAATAGGGGACCTACCACAAAGGAACATTATGCCTAATGGATAATTAACTGCCTACAAGCCGTTAAATGCAAGGTATGTCAGATTTCTATTGCAACTATCTTCCTGTTAATGGCAATTCATTAAATAATTTTAAGCATAGCCATAAATTAAAAATCAAAAAGAGATCCCTCTTCTTACTGTTTCCGATGTAACTAGTAAGGGCTATGTAGACTTCTGCTCATACCGCTGGAATATCTATGTATCAAAGACAGCTCTGAATCACCCTGGTTTCCAGAACTCCTGAAGACAGACGTCGACTATGGATACTGTTATCACAGACACAGTCTCTTTGATTGTTCCGAGATGTCACTAAACCCGCCCACACATGTAAACAACGATGTATGAGCAGCGCCAGTTGGACAAATTGGGTCCGACAGCCGATCACTCCCAGTCATTCCACCAGGAAGGAGGCACATGGCTCGTGTTGTCTGTAGTTCAACCATGCCTAGACGGTCAATACCTATGATCGCTACCGTCCGCATTGTTCATTTGTGCTAGGAACGGCTTTCAACAAGGGAAGTGCCCAGACGTCTCGCAGTAAACCAAAGCGATGTTTTTTCGGACATAGAAGAGATTCAGAGAGACAGCAAATGTGCGACATGCCACTCTCAGGCCACCCAAGGGCTACTACTGCAGTGGATGACCGCTAAGTATTATGGCTCGGAGGAACCCTGATAGCAACGCCACCTTGCTGAATAATGCTTTTCGTGCAGCCACAGGACGTCATATTACGACTCAAACTGCGCGAAATAGGCTCCATGATGCGCAACTTCACTCCTTACGTCCATGGTGAGGTCCATCTTTGCAACCACGACACCATGCACCGCTGTACAGATGGGCCCAACAACATGCCGAATGGGGCGCTCAGGATTGGCATCACGCTCTCTTCACCAATAAGTCGCACATGCCTTCAACCAGACAATCGTCGGAGACGTGTTTGGAGGCAACCCGGTCAGTTTGAACGCCTTAGACACACTTTCCAGCGACCGCAATATGGTGGAGGTAACCTGCTGTTTTCTGGTTGCTTATGTGGGACCGTCGTACGCCGCTGGTGGTCATGGAAAGCGCCGTAATGGCTGTACAATAAATAAATGCCATCCACCGACCGATAGTGGAACCATATCGGCCGCATGTTGGCAAGGCATTCGTCCTCATGGACGACAATTCGCACCACCATCGTGCACATCTTGTATATGACTTCCTTCAGGATAGCAACTTCGGTCGACTAGAGTGGCAAGCATGTTCTCCAGACATGAACCCTATCGAACATGCCTCGGATAGATTGAAAAGAACTGTTTATGGATGTTGTGACCCACCAACCACTCTGAGGGATCTACACCGAATCACCGTTGAGGAGTGGGATAATCTAATATAATATTGCCTTAATGAACTTCTGGATAGTATGCCACGACTATATAGGTATGCATCAATGCAAGAGGACGTGTTATTGGGTATTATAGGTACCGGTGTGTACAGCAATCTGGGCCACCACCTCTGAAAGTCTCGCTGTATGGTGGTAAAACATGCAATGTGTGGTTTTCATGAGCAATAAATAGGGCAGAAATTATGTTTATCTTGATGTCTATTCCAAATTTCTGTACATGTTCCGGAACTCTCGGAACCGAGGTGATGCAAAACTGTTTTTGATTTGTATATACCGTTTGGCGCCGTTGCATATAATAGCAAGTAACAGCCAGAGAAATACGCAGCAGATTTGTCTTCTATAGGCATTTAAACAACCACCAGAACCATTATTTCACAATCATGTTGGACAGGCAGCTACGATCTACGCGTGGAAGTTAAAACTAATTTCTTGTCATTCAGTTGAGACAGTGGAGTGTCAGGCTGCCTAGTTATTTTCTTTATCTGGCATCGGAAAGAATGGTAGTAGGACGACTTTTTCACTGAACGTGTTTTTACTTTGATTTCGTTAGTATTTCAAAACGAAATTCCATTGTGCTGCAGTCAAGTTTGATGCGATACGTTCTGTTGGCGGAAGTCGCATATAAACTACAACACCTCAGATTATGAGGTTTACAAAGAGAGTTATATGTGCTATTTACTTATACATAAGGATGAGCAAACTAAAAAAATAAAGAGCTCTAAATAATGTATTTAAGAATTCAAATCGAATGTGTCCGTTACGTATCTTTCCACTGCTTATCCGAGAATTCTTTCTTCAATTAATGAACTGTCCGACATACGAAGTTACTGCATAAATGTAGTGTCGATAGAAGTCGATAAGTAATTACCTGTAGTGACATATGTGGAACGTAACATCAGATAGACTAGGTTCGATAAATACTTACGCCTCCCAGGTACTGGCAGTAGAGATCAATACTACTACTCTGCTCGTGAACCAGGTAATCGCTTTTCGTCAGTGCGGAAACATAAATTGTTACATCTAGTGCGCAGTGGAAGCCCGTTAATGCAAAGGACAGCGGACTGCCATCAGGAAGTGGAAAAATCAAAGCTGCTTCCACTGGATTCCTGGTATTCAGAAACAGGGAGGTATCTCACCATGACAAGTTCATTACGACCTCACTCAACAAAAATTTTTGCAGGGCATGTCTAATTCATAACTTCCAGAAGAGCGTATCTTCACTCGTGCTCCTTACACATAATTGATCAAAAGTATCCAGGAATCTATTCTTCTTCTTCTTCTTCTGCTGCGGCATATCCACTAATGGATGTTTGCGATCACATTTGCGCAGTCTTCTATATGTCTTCCAGCACGGATTAAGTCACCGGCGTTTCTTATTCCTGTCCACGAACTGATGTTCCGGAGCCATGACGTTTTTCTCCCGCCAATTCCTCTTTTGCCTTCAATCTTCCCCTCGATTATCAGTTTCAGAAGGTGATACTTTTTATTTCGTATCACATGACTGGTTTTCTTACGTTCGATTGTGGATAGTTCGCGGACTCTCTTTACTATTCTGAAGGTATCTTCAGTAGTCTTCCTTGCTGTCCAGGGAATTTTAAGTAGTTTTTTATGTAAGCACATCTTTCCTTCCAACTTGTTCACGGTATTCACTTTCAACATCCAACTTTCCACGGCATGCAAAAGCACTGACCACACAAATTTCTTCATAAATTTAACTCTGAGGTTAATATCAAAGCCAGTGGTAGTGAATACTTTGTTAAATTTCATGAATGCACTGCGGGCGTTTTCTATTCTGTACCTGACTTCCATGTCCGATGACCAGCTTTCGCACAACCACGTCCCCAAGTAATTAAATCTATTCACCCTGTCGATGGATTGATTATTATGCATAAATTCTGCATTTTGATACTCATGTGAACTGCGAGTGACTTTCGCAAATTTGGTCTTTTTGGTGTTGATATTGAGACCCATATTCCTGCTGTGTTCTTACGCTCTAGTCATAAGGTCTTGCAGATCGTTCATGTTATCCGCCATTAAGGCTGTGTTATCTGCGTATCTTATGTTGTTAATCCACACCCCATTTATTTGTATACCTATGTCACAATCTTCAAGCGCCACCTGGAATATATGTTCTGAGTACAGGTTAAAGAGGACTGGTGAGAGTACACTGCCTTGCCTACCTCCTCTACAGATTTTTGGTGCTTCTGTCAACTGGTCGCCAGTTCCGACCTCAGCAGTTTGATTCTAGTATCTATTAGTAGACACTAATATGATGTGTTTCCACCTATCGCCTTTATGCGGTCTTGAACCCTGCAGGCAACAGTTTGGATGAGGTGTCTCAGTGACAGCGGAGGGAATCACATCACCATCTGTCGACCTACGCAGCTTTAGAAGGTCTGAAATATCCGTGACGGATTCTTTACTGAGGTGACGCCTAATAGCTAGTAAAGGTTCGCAGTCACTGAGCTCTCCAGGCTGACACAGTCTGCTATTACTGCTTCTCTGCCGACAGCATCATTATTTCATACAGGCGGGTCTGCATCTGTGACATCTAGTGGCCACCTTCGCATCAGTAGTGGTTCGGACAGTTTTGAACAGGTAGTATATGATACTCCTACTCTATAATCACTGCGACATCTCTCTGGGACACACGATGCACGGTCTCATGGATCCTGCCACGTGGATGGCGTAGCGACACGTGTTCACCATTGTAAATTCAACAGTCCACAGCGCTACTGTAGAACCATTCAAAATTAGTTTATATGATATTTTTCACGCTGCATAAAAAATACCAGTTTTGAGGAATCTTCTTCCCCAAGCGTGCTGTAAATACTTTTGCAGTAACCTTGAGTCGTTTCTATTGAAACACCGAAATTTCCGTAAGGTTTTCCTTTCTTGGTACCTCAGTCTGCTCTAAACGTTTCGTGTAGCTATACTATCAGGATATCTTTAATTTCATTGTCTACTACCTATGTTTCTGACGGATCTCTTTAACTGTACATCCATTTAAAGAAATATAATAGTGCATCATTCTTTCAGTTCAGGTTTACGCGACACCTTAAGAGATGTGAAATTTGATTATAAATTGCCGGGATGAACGACATATTAGTCCCTGAAGTATTACCTCCAGTAGAAAACAAACAAAGAAGAACCTTTCAAAGGCAAAATAAACTAAATATTAAACAGATAATTTCAAATAGTGTTTTATTGTTAGATTTATTGTGTAAGTGGTCAAATCGCTGAGACAAGAAACCACTTTATTTTTGCTGCTAATGACATATGGTTGCTACAACCTGTTGCAATTCTTTTCTGTAATGCTGATAATTTGTACAATTACATGGTTCAAAATGTTCCTCGCTCTCTAGCAAACAGAAAGGATGTGACACCTCATAGAGAACTCCGAACGAAAGAAACCACTGTCAAGACGAGGAAAATTGAGAGTGTGACTATCCATTAACATTGAAGTCAATACACAACTGTGAAATATGTATTATTGTATCAATGCAATTTTGTTGAACCTATTTCTTGAGGAAATGGGCTTGTGTTATAAATGACGGAATTTCTTTGTGTGTGTGGGAGGGGGCGGGGTTGGGGGGGGGGGGGGTGCTGGTGGGAGCGAGAACTTTGAGATTTACTGCATACAGCTACACTTACAAAAGATAAATTATTTAACACGTAGCATAAAACACTAAGTTTTACTGCGATACAGCGGTAATACTTGAACCGGAAAATTCATATCAATGTGCTTCTGAAACTACAGCGAGGTGACTAAAGTCATGTAATGCCTTGTAATATCGTGTCGAACCTCTTTTTACTTACCATAGCGCAGCAGTTGGACATGACATTGACACAACATGTCGTTGGAAGTCCCGTGACAAAATACTGTCATGTTGCCTCTACAACTGCCCATAACTCCGAAAGTGTCACAGGATTTTGTGCAAGCGCTGACCTCTCGATAATGTCTCATAAGTGTTCGATGGGATTCATGTCGGGCAATGTGGGTGGGCAAATCGTTCACTCGGATTGTCCAAAAAGTTCTTCAGACCAATTGCGAACAACTGTGGCTCGGTTACAAGGCGCATTTTCATCCACAAAATTTACATCGTTGTTTGGTAACATGAAGTTCATGAATGTCTGCAAATGGTCTCAAAGTACCCGAACGTAGCCATTTCCAATCAATGGTCAATTCAGTTGGACCAGACAACCCATTCTATTAAATGTAAACAAAGCCCAAACAATTATGGAGCCACCCCAGTTTACTTTTTTGCCAAATCGGGTCCTTGGCTTCGTGGGATCTGGGCCAGCCTCGAACGCTACCATCGACTTCCACCAACCGAAATCTGGATTTATCTGGCCAGCCCACTGTTTTCAAGACATGTAAGGTGTAAGCGATAAAGTGACGAACCCAGGAAAAGTACTGCAGGTGTTATCCTGCTATTAGCCAAGGCACCGCGTTGTTCGTCTGCTGTCACAGCTTGTTAACGCCTAATTTCGCTGCACTGTCCTAACAGATACGTTTCACATGGATTCATGCGGTTATTTCACGCAGTGTTGCTTGTATGCTGTCACTGACAGCTCTACACCAACCCCTCAGATCTCTGTCGTTAAATGAAGGCCGTCGGCCACTGCCTTATCCATGGTGAGAAGTAATGCCTGAAAATTGGTATTCTCGGCAAACCTTTAACACTGTGGATCTCACACTGTCGAATTCCCTAATGATTATCGAAATGAAATGCCTCATGCGTCTAGGTGAAACTACCATTCCACTGCACTGCCTTTTATACATTATGTATGCGGTACTACCGCCATCTGTATACGTGCATATCGCTACCTATTGACTTCTCACATCAGTATATAAAGTTAAGCTATTTTTGATCTTTTTATAGTATTAGTAGTAGTAGTAGTAGTAGTAGTTTATGTTGTTGTTGTCTTCAGTCAAAAGGGTAGCTGTCCATACTGTTCTATCCTCAGTGTGTTAAGTTAAGCTTTTTTTGATCTTTGTATAGTAGAAGTAATAGTATTTGTTGTTGTTGTTGTTGTTGTTGTTGAGGTCTTCAATCCAAAGGGCAGCTCTCCATGCAATTCTATCCTGTGAAAGCCTCTTCACCTCCGTGTAACTACTGCAACCTACATCCCTCTGAATCTGCTTACTGTTTTCATTTCTGGGTCTTCCTCTACGATTTTTACCCCAGGCTTCCATCTGGTATTAAATTGGTGACCTGTCGATGCCTCAGAATGAGTCCTACCAACCGATCCCTTATTTTAGTCAGTTTTTACCACGAATTTCTCTTATCCCCAATTCTATTCAGTGCCTCCCTATTAGTTACGTGATCTACGATCTGCCCATCTCATATTCAGTATTTTTCTATAGCACCAAATTCCAAAAGCGTCTATTTTCTCCTTGGCTAAACTGTTTACCGCCCATGTTTCACCTCCATACATTGATACACTCCATACAAATACTTTCAAAATGGACTGCCTAACACTTGATCTACGTTCGACGTTAACAATTTTCCATTGCCAGTCTACATTTTATATCCTCCGTACTTCGATCATCTTCTATTATTTTGCTTCCCAAACAGCAAAATTCATTTACTACTTTCAGTGTCTCATTTTCTAATCTAATTCCCACAGCATCACCTTATTTAATTCAACTACGTTCCATTAACCTCGTTTTATTTTTGTTTTGTTCTTCTTATATCCCCCTTTCATGGATACTGTCCATTCCGTTCAACTGCTCTTCCAAGTCCTTTGCTTCTCTGACAGAAATACAACGTCATGGGCAAACCTAAAAGTTTATATTTCTTCTCCATGAATTTTAATTCTTATTTCGAATTTCTCTTTTGTTTCCTTCACTGCTTGCTCAATATACAGATTGAATAACATCGGGGATAGGTTACAAACCTGTCTCGCTCCCTTCGGGATAGGCTACAAACCTGTCTCACTCCCTTCTCAGCCACTGCTTCGCTTTCGTACTCCTCGACTCTTATAACAGCCATCTGGTTTCTGTATAAATTGTAAATAGCCTTTCACTCCCTGCATTTTACCACTCCACGTTTAGAATTTGAAAGAGAGTATTCCTGTTAACATTGTCAAAAGCTTTCTCTAAGTCTACAAATGCTATAAACGTAGATCTGCCTTTCCTTAACCTGTCTTCTATGAGGAATGGTATGATCAGTACTTCCTCGCGTGTTGGTGCATTTCTCCGGTATCCAAGCTAATCGTACTCACGGTCGGCCTCAACCAGTTTCTCCATTCTTCTGTAAAGGATTTGCGGTAGTATTTTGCAGCCGTGATTTACTGAACTGCTTTCTTAGAATTGGGATTATTACATTCTTTTTGAAGTCTGACGATATGTCACTTGTCTCATACATCTTGCTCACAAGATGGAAGAGTTTTGTTATGGCCGGCTCTCCCAAGGCTATCAGCAGCTCTAATAGTATGTTGCCTACACCCGATATCTTGTTTCGACTTAAGTCTTTCAGTGCTTTGTCAAATTCTTCACGTAGTACCATATCTCCTTTCTCGTCTTCCTCTACGTCCTCTTCCCTTTCCATAATATTGCCCTCAAGTGCATCTCCCTTGTAAAAGACCCTCTATACACTCGTTCCACCTTTCTCCTTTCCCTTCTTTGCTTAGTACTTGTTCTCCAGCTGAGCTCTTGATATTCATACAGATGGTTCTCCTTTCACTAAAGGTCACTTTAATTTTCCTGAAGGCAGTATCTATCTTATCCCTAGTGATATACAGGATGAAAAGTGTTTCAACCGACAAACCCTGGGAGGTTGTAAGGGATATCTAAACAAATACTTTTCCCTATTGTCATATTTTTCTATGAGGATTATTTAAACCGGTGGACGCCGTATTACGAGCTTCAGTTGTTAGAGGGCGTATTACGCTCTTCAGTTGCAGGCAACTGCTGTCCACCAGTGTAGTAGTGCTTTGTCTCTGTTTACTAATGGAGCGATACACCTGGAGTGAGTACACTGGTATGGTTGGTGCGTACTATGTAGCGCACCACAACGGACGAGCTGCACAGCGGGTTTATGAACAACAATATCCTAATCGCCGTATACAGCATCATACGACCTTTGCTGCAGTGTACCAACGTCTGCTTGAGACCGGGTCATTTAGCAGATTACCTGGATATGGACGCCGTCTCACGGTAAGAGGGCTGCGATTTGAGGAAGCTGTCTTGCAGCATGTGGAGCGGGATCATTCTATCAGCACTCGTGCAATTGCACGTAACATGGGGACGAATCAGACGAGTGTAAGAACAGTCCTTCGAGAGCAATTGTTACGTCCATTTCACTTACAGCGTGTCCACAACCTGGAACCAGTTGATTATCCGTCCAGAGCACAGTTTTCGCAGTGGTACCAGGAACAGTGTGAAATGCATCCTTCATTTCCATACTCTCTGTTTCTTACCGATGAAACAACGTTCGGACATGATGGAATCTTCAACATGCACAATTCGCATGTTTGGAGTGAGGATAGCCCACATGCCACAGTTACTAGCGCTCATCAAGTGCGGTTCTTCGGTAATGTGTGGGTCGGTGTTGTTGGGGACTGTTTTATTGGGCCGTATCTGCTTTTTTTTTTTGTCATCAGTCTACTGACTGGTTTGATGCGGCACGCCACGAATTCCTTTCCTGTGCTAACCTCTTCATCTCAGTGTAGCACTTGCAACTAACGTCCTCAATTATTTGCTTGACGTACTCCAATCTCTGTCTTCCTCTACAGTTTATGCCCTCTACAGCTCCCTCTAGTACCATGGAAGTCATTCCCTCATGTCTTAGCAGATGTCCTATCATCCTGTCCCTTCTCCTTATCAGTGTTTTCCACATATTCCTTTCCTCTCCGATTCTGCGTAGAACCACCTTATTCCTTACCTTATCAGTCCACCTAATTTTCAACATTCGTCTATAGCACGTCAGAATTGCCTCTCTCGTCCCTTTACTTTCCTAAAGCCAAACTGATCGTCACCTAGCGCATTCTCAATTTCCTTTTCCATTCATCTGTACATTATTCTTGTAAGCAGCTTCGATGCAAGAGCTGTTAAGCTGATTGTGCGATAATTCTCGCACTTGTCAGCTCTTGCCGTCTTCGGAATTGTGTGGATGATGCTTTTCCGAAAGTCAGATGGTATATCGCCAGACTCATATATTCTACACACCAACGTGAATAGTCGTTTTGTTGCCACTTCCCCCAATGATTTTAGAAATTCTGATGGAATGTTATCTATCCCTTCTGCCTTATTTGACCGTAAGTCCTCCAAAGCTCTTTTAAATTCCGATTCTAATACTGGATCCCCTATCTCTTCTAAATTGACTCCTGTTTCTTCTTCTATCACACCAGACAAATCTTCACCCTCATAGAGGCTTTCAATGTATACTTTCCACCTATCTGCTCTCTCCTCTGCATTTAACAGTGGAATTCCCGTTGCACTCTTAATGTTACCACCGTTGCTTTTAATGTCACCAAAGGTTGTTTTGACTTTCCTGCGTGCTGAGTCTGTCCTTCCGACAATCATATCATTTTCGATGTCTTCACATTTTTCCTGCAGCCATTTCGTCGTAGCTTTCCTGCACTTCCTATTTATTTCATTCCTCAGCGACTTGTATTTCTGTATTCCTGATTTTTCCGGAACATGTTTGTACTTCCTCCTTTCATCAATCAACTGAAGTATTTCTTCTGTTACCCATGGTTTCTTCGCAGCTACCTTCTTTGTACCTATGTTTTCCTTCCCAACTTCTGTGATGGCCCTTTTTAGAGATGTCCATTCCTCTTCAACTGTACTGCCTACTGCGCTATTCCTTATTGCTGTATCTATAGCGTTAGAGAACTTCAAACGTATCTCGTCATTCCTTAGTACTTCCGTATCCCACTTCTTTGCGTATTGATTCTTCCTGACTAATGTCTTGAACTTCAGACTACTCTTCATCACTATTATATTGTGATCTGAGTCTATATCTGCTCCTGGGTATGCCTTACAATCCAGTATCTGATTTCGGAATCTCTGTCTGGCCATAATGTAATCTAATTGAAATCTTCCCGTATCTCCCGGCCTTTTGCAAGTGTACCTCCTCCTCTTGTGATTCTTGAACAGGGTATTCGCTATTACTAGCTGAAACTTGTTACAGAACTAAATTATTCTTTCTCCTCTTTCATTCCTTGTCCCAAGCCCATATTCTCCTGTAACCTTTTCTTCTACTCCTTCCCCTACAATTGCATTCCAGTCGCCCATGACTATTAGATTTTCGACCCCCTTTACATACTGCATTACCCTTTCAATATCCTCAAACACTTTCTCTATCGGTTCATCTTCAGCTTGCGACGTCGGCATGTATACCTGAACTATCGTTGTCGGTGTTGGTCTGCTGTCGATTCTGATTAGAACAACCCGGTCACTGAACTGTTCACAGTAACACACCCTCTGCCCTACCTTCCTATTCATAACGAATCCTACGCCTGTTATACCATTTTCTGCTGCTGTTGATATTACCCGATACTCATCTGACCAGAAGTCCTTGTCTTCCTTCCACTTCACTTCACTGACCCCTACTATATCTAGATTGAGCCTTTGCATTTCCCTCTTCAGATTTTCTAGTTTCCCTACCAAGTTCAAGCTTCTGACATTCCACGCCCCGACTCGTAGAACGTTATCCTTTCGTTGATTATTCAATCTTTTTCTCATGGTAACCTCCCCCTTGGCAGTCCCCTCCCGGAGTCCAAATGGGGGACTATTCCGGAATCTTTTGCCAATGGAGAGATCATCATGACACTTCTTCAAATACAGGCCACATGTCCTGTGGATACACGTTACGTGCTTTAATGCAGTGGTTTCCATTGTATTCTGCATCCTCATGTCGTTGATCATTGCTGATTCTTCCGCCTTTAGGGGCCATTTCCCACCCCTAGGACAAGAGAGTGCCCTGAACCTCTATCTGCTCCTCCGCCCTCTTTGACAAGGCCGTTGGCAGAATGAGGCTGACTTCTTATTCCGGAAGTCTTCGGCCACCAATGCTGATTATTTATGAAAATGTAGGCAGTGGCGGGGATCGAACCCGGGACCGAAGACGTTTTGATTATGAATCAAAGATGCTACCCCTGGACCACGGGTTACCTAGGCCATGAAATGGCAGGCACTATTAGAATTATCTCGCCAGAGCATTGACAAAATTGATGGAAGATGTCACGCTCCCTACAAGACAACGCATGTGGTTCCAACATGACGAGGCGCCAGCACATTTCAGTCGTCGTATGTGCGATTTCTGGACCGACAGTTCCCAGAAACGTGGATTGTCGGAGGTGGTCCTATACCTCGGCCTGCTCGATCCCCAGATATGTCCTGTCTGGACTTTTTTGTGTGGGAAGAGATGCGCAACCTTGTTTACGCAACTCCTGTTTCATCAGAAGAGGATCTGGTTGCCTGGACAGTAGCAGCAGCAGGAACAATTCAGAATACTCCTGGAGATTTTAGCCGTGCCAGACAGAACATGATCCGACGGTGTAACCTTTGTTTATGTGTCCTTGGAGGAACTTTTAAAAATCTACTGTAATTGAAATTGGGTTGTGTTAATGTGTTGTCTCTTGGTCATAGAAAAATGGAAAAGTGTTTGTTGGTTTAATTAATTTGCCGCTAGAGAAATCTCCCTCCACCGTTTTAAATAATCGTCATAGGAAAAAATGCCATTAGGGAAAAATATTTGTTTTGATGCCCCCAACAACCTCCCAGAGTGTGTCGGTTTAAATACTTTTCACCCTGTTTGCTTCTACATCCTTACATTTGTCCTCTAGACATTCCTGCTTTGTCATTTAGCATTTCGTGTCGATATCATTTTTTAGACATTTGTATTCCCTTTCACCTGCTTCATTCATTGCATTTTTATATTTTCTCTTTTCATCGATTAAATTCAATGTATCTTGTGCTACCTAAGGATTTCTTCTATCTCTCGTCTTTTTACCCACCTGAACCTCAGCTGCCTTCACTATTTCATCTCTTAAATTTACTCATTTTTCCTCTACTGTATTTTTTTCCTGTTCTTGCCAGTAATTCCCTAATACTTTCTCTCAAACCCTCTACAAGCTCTGGCTGTTTCAGTTTATTCAGATCCCATCTCCTTAAGTACCTGCCTCTTTTCAGTTTCTTCAGTTTTAAAAAGGAGTAGTCAGAGTCCACATCTGCTCCTAAAAGGTTTTACACTTTAAAATGTCTAACCATTATATAACCAATCTGAAACATGCCGGTGTCTCCAGGTCTCTTCCACAAACACAACCTTCTCTAATGATTCTCAAACCAAGTGTTACCTACGATTAAATTATGCTCTCTGCAAAATTCTACCAGGCGTCTTCCCCTTTCATTCCTTTGCCCCAGTCCATATTCACTTACTGCTTTTCCTTCGCTTCCTTGTCCTGCTATCGAAATCCAGTCCCCAATGACTATCAAATTTTCGGCTTCCTTAACTATCTGAATAATTTGCTTTAGCTCATCATACATTTCCTCAATCTCCTCCTCATCCGTGTAAGTAATTGGCATATAAATTTGTACTACTGCGGTGAGTGTGGACTACGCGTCTGCCTTGGCTACAACAGTGCTTTCAATATGTACTTCATGGTAGCTTATCTCCATTCCTACATTTTTACTCATTATTAAACTTACTCCTGCATTACCTCCATTTGATTTTCAATTTATAAGGCAGTTTTCACCTGACCAGAAGTGCTGTTCCTCGTGCCATAGAACATCACTAAAACCCAGTATATCTAGCTTTAAACTATCAATTTCCTTTTTAAATTTTCTAACCTACCTGCCCGATTAAGGTATCTGACATTCCACGCTCCGATTCGTAGAACGCCAGTTTTGTTTCTCCTGACAACGTCGTCCTCCTTAGTAGACCCAGGCCGGAGATCCGAATGGTGGACTATTTTAGGGCCGGAATATATTACCCAACAGAACGCTAATCGGCCTCTTATCATTTTTAAAAATCTTCCCTCAATAATATGAATAGAATAATTTTCTGGGCTAATTCATCAGATAGAAAATGTATTCATGGGGTGGGGGAGGGTATATAGGGTGCGAAATATGGAACATAGAGTTGTCATATAGAGGCAACCATGTCCCTACCCTGTTGGACGTATAGTCGAATTGAACTTGGGTGACATATTTGGCTACGTCATTCCGTACTGCTTCACCTCTGTGTCATATCGGATCGATCGTAGCGGCTGGTGAGCCTCCAATGACCCGTGTTTTTCTGTAGGTGAGAGATATGTAAAAAGTGCTTGCCTGGGCAATAGTAGAACACCCCCTGCACTGAGGTTCATCGGGTCAGTACGGGCCACGTAAGCTTTTATATTCTCTTCGTAATCGTAGGGCTTGGTGGTCCAGTGGTAAAGAGCTTGCCTCAATACCGAGAGGTCCTGGTAAAGACACGAAGATTTTGCCTTTATTCTAGCCCTCGCCTGTCAACGAAGCAAACAGTAGGTAGGAGCGTCACGTTATTCAAATTTAACGATAAACTGTGGATTCCTCCCTTGTTTGGATAACTGGGGTGGATCGGAACAATGAAGTAGCTATAGTGGCGTCCAATTAAGAGATTAGCACCCGGTTGTTGAGCCGCATGAAATTAGTTTCATTATCTTTTAGACAATTCTAGTTGTACAGACCCGGGAGTAGAGCTGCAACTGTAGTTGTTGCTGAAGTAACATCTTTGGCGACGGATGCGAGAGAACGGTACGTCTGAGAAGAAACGGCAGAAGAGAGCAGCGCTCAATTCTTGTTGGCCGAATGACAAAGTGGTAGCGAGCAAGAGCCGGTACTAACGGTGCTGAGCATTTGGCAAGTGAGGCCTGACAAGTGCAGCTCCCCCCCCCCCCCCCACCTCATTCTGTTATGTACTGCGGTTTGTGTAGCCGTGGAAGTTGCTGGCACCATATGTACTGAAGCCATTTATTCGAGTGATGGCAACCTGATTGTGCACTGCCGGCTGTAGTATCAAGCAAATAAATAGCCACGAGTACCGAGGGAGCTGGAGTCTGCTCAACAGGCGGAGTTTGCCGGAGTTTTTGTGTTGTTCCGTTACGAGTAACGCCTGGCCATCGGTGTTTTCTCAATACCCGGGCAAAGATAGTGTCATCGCATGGATTTAATTGGTTGGTTGTACTATGGCTGGCCGGCCGTTTGTGACCGAGCGGTTGTAGGCGCTTCAGTCCGCAACCGTTCTGCTGCTACAGTCACTGGTTCGAATCCTGCCTTGGTCATGAATGTGTGTGATATCCGTAGGTTAGTTAGGTTTAAGGAGTTCTAATTCTAGGGTACTGATGAGATGTTAAGTCCCATAGTGCTTAGAGCCATTTGAACCATTTGAACTATGGCTGTTCGTGGTTTTAGGCAACGTTCTCTCATTACGAAAAATGGTTCAAATGGCTCTGAGCACTATGGGACTCAACATCTTAGGTCATAAGTCCCCTAGAACTTAGAACTACTTAAACCTAACTAACCTAAGGACATCACACACACCCATGCCCGAGGCAGGATTCGAACCTGCGACCGTAGCACTCCCGCAGTTCCGGACAGAAGCGCCAGAACCGCACGGCCACCGCGGCCGGCTCTCTCATTACGGATTTGGTGGTTGTTTATCTGTTGCTCTCAGACCATTAGTACCACGTTTGTATGGCAAGTGGTAGCCTCTCAGTGTGTAACAATGTGCTATTTTTCAGTGTCGATGTTTTACAGTGAACTATGTAATTCCCTCAAGAGATGCATGTCTTTATGAAGGAGCAGGCTCTGTGTCAAAGGGAAGAAATGTATATTCCTTGACGATTTATTGGTGACGTATGAAAATACTTTCTGGACCGGAACTCGAAATCGAATTATCCGTTTAGGTGATCGGTCACCTTAGTCACTTCGGCTATCCGAGCACGCATCCCGGACCAACTCAAACCTCAATACGTCACTCAGCGTCCACGTCCTGTACTCGCACAGTTTCTATGATACCCGCACAGCGAGACTTACGTATTACCGTCTCGGCCTGTCTTGGCATGTAATACTATTATGCAGTGTCTGATTTGTACAGTGAAGTACATAATATCCTTCAGACATGCAGATTTTCACACTGCACCATTAAATTCTGTAGGTGAAGATTAATCGTATTTGAAATTGCCAATACATTTTTTCTGTAACAGAGTAGTTACTCCTAAGGAAAAGCCGATGGTAAAAAGAAGAAATGTGTATAATTGAATGGACAGTCAGTTCCACAAGAAATTGTACGTCATACCTTTAAACGTAACAATTGCAGCAACATCTCTTCTGGTGGTCTCGAATCTGTAATAAATGCGCTTGTGAACAGTGTATAGATAAACAGTGTGAGAGTTGAATGTTTTGTTTTGTTGGTTGCAGTTTAAAATGAGTTCAAAATACCTGAAGCGTCACGAGACAGTGTTCCTCGGAAATCCAAAGGGACCAAGGCTTTCATATGAAGCTGCTAAAATTTGAGAAAGTCAAAGACATTCGTTGTGAAGTGTGTCAGACGATATTTAGAGGTTCGAATCGTAGATGATATACCGGAGAGAGGGCTAAGCTACCAAGCTATAATCGATAATGACGGAGATAGGATTAACTATTTGGTAATACTGCAATTAATGACATATATTTTCATGCACACATACAGTTATATGAGTGTCTTATTTCATACCGATAGCGGCGTACACTTCTTATGGAACTGACTGTATCTTTAATTTACTTAGAAGAACTTTTAACAGCCAGTGTAGTGGAGAGTATGTAGAACATTCCACACATGTTTGTTAAAAATAAATACATTTTTGTCAGTAAACAGTAAGGTTAAAAGCACCTGTTGTGCACTGTTACGCACTACAGCATCTATCAAACATTAATAGAATGATATGTGTGTGGGCATCACTAGTTACAATAGGTGCCTTTTAACTGTATTGTTTTTATTTGGCACAAACCTGTTTTTCTTTTCCTGAAACTACATACTATCCGCTATATTGACAACATGACGTATGTGATAGTCATAATGGTACAGACGTGTAACTACAAGTTCTTTTTTTTTCTAATCAGAAGATGACCTTCTTAACCGTTGAAACAAGTCATCAGGAACACAAAGCATCGATCTTTAGTTTAGTTGTAAGAGTAGTGATTTGTGCAAGATATTGCAATATATCGATCCCTTTATTTTTTAAGTTAAGGTTTGTGTTTCTAGCAACGCTGAGAGCGGAAACTGTTATATTTCATTGAACCCTTAATTTAATTGTTGATGTTGGTACGTCCTGAAAGAATGGTTACTTAATCTGTCTCCATACATTGCGACTTTAAATTTAGTGCTTTTAAAAGGCTTACCTTTGTAAAGCGTTGGTTGTTAAAACTTTTATTTAATCGTATACCTTGGGTGTTATTGAAGACCTATTTTTCTAAAACTTTTGTTGTTAAGGCTGTTATGATTTTCTGATACTTGTAATTTACTTTGATCAGGACTTGAAGTAGAGATTAAATTCCTGAACTCAGGCAGTTTCTAATTCCAGCCCTCTTGTACGTTACCGATTGTTAAACTGCTTATCAAAGCGAAATTCAGTCTTTCGCTTGCCTATAAAATAATAAACTATTTTTATCTCTAATATGTCTGTAAGAGCAACCAGAAAATTTCACTTTCGAAACCCCGAGCTCCCTACCGCCTTAGCTTCTTTCAATGAGAGCGTCTCGGAGACTTCAGAAATAGAGCACAGCTATTGCCAATGTAACAGCTTCTGTCTTGAATACTGACTATATGGAGAACAGAATTTTTTTTGCTTACCAGTGAGCTTATATAGACTGAGATCTAAATTTAGTAATGATGAAGAGTAGCCTGACATTAAAAACACTAATTATGAGGAACCAATGCACAAAGTAGTATGGAAGTCCTAAGGAATGAAGAGATATGATTGACGTTCACTAAGGCTACAGTAATTGTGATAATAAATAGCTCAACTGACAGTTCAATAAAAAGGAATGGACTTCTCTGAAAAAGGAAATCACAGAAGTTGCAAAGAAAAACATTGGCACAAAGGAGGTATCTGTAAAGAAACCATGCATAACAGAAGAAACACTCAAGTTGATCGATGTAAGAAGGAAGTGCAAAAATGTTCAGGCAAATACAGAAATACAAGTCCCTTAGGAATGAAATAAATAGGAAGTGAAAGGATGCAAAGGCGAAATGGCTGCAAGATAAATGTGAATAAATCGAAAAGATAGTAACTGTCAGAAGAATAACTCAGCATACAAAGAAGTTAGAAACACTTTCTATGAAATTAGAAGCAAGGGCGGTAGCGTGAAAAGTGCAGTTGTAATGCCATTGTTAAATGCAGAGGAGAGAGGATCTGGATGGAAAGAGTACATGGAGGCCTTTATGAGGGAGAGGACTTGTCTGATGACGTGTTGGAGGAAGAAACAGAAGTCGACAAGGAACAGATGGGGATCGAGTATTAGAATCAGTATCTGAAAGATCTCTGGACGAATTGGATCAAACAAGGCAGAAGGGATAGATAACATTCCATCGGAATTTCCAAAATCATTGTAGGAAGTGGCAACAAAATGGAAATTCATCTCGGTGTGTAGGAAGTATGAGACTGGCGATATACCGTCAGACTTTCGGAAAAACATCGTCCACACAATTCTGAAGGTAGCAAGAGCCGACAAGTGCGATGATTACCACACAATCGGTTTAACAGCTTATGTATCCATGCTGTTAACAAGAATAATATATAGAAGAGTTGCAAAAGAAATCTGGGATTTGATAGATGAGAATCAGTCTGGCTTTAGAAGCGGTAAATGTACAAAGGAGGCAGTTCTAACGTAGCGGAGAACGGAAACAACAATGAAGAAAAATCAGGGCTTGTTCACAGTATTTCACAACTTGGGAAAAGTGTAAAATAATGTAAAATGACGGTAAAATGTTTGAAATTTCTGAGTAGAGTAGTGTTAAGCTACACGGTAGAACGATTGATACATAAATTGTACAAGAGTCTTGAGGGAACAATAAGGCTGATAGACTAATAACGGAAGTACTTGGGACGGGTGTCGGATAGGGATCTAGTCCCTCGTCAGTACTGTTCAATCTACACATCAAAAGTGCAATGACGAAAATAAAAGAAAGGTAAAATAGTGGAATTAACATTGAAGGTAAAAGAATTTCAGTGATAAAATTCTCTAATGACATTGCTATCTTCAGTGAAAGTGAAGAAGAATTACAGGATCTGTAGAACAGAATGAATAATGTAATGAGTACAGATGTGGGCTGAGAGAAAATCAAAGAAAGGTATAAGTAATGAGAAGTGTCAGAAATCAGAACAGGTAGGCACTAAACATGAGAATTGGGCGTCACGAAATACAATTTAAGTGATTGTGCTACCTAGGCAGCAAAGGTACCCATGAAGGACGGAGGATGGAAATAGAAAGCAAAGTAGCACTGTCGAAGAGGACATTCCAGGCCAATTGAAGTCAGCTAATATCAAGCGGCGCCTCATTTTCATCAATGAATTTTCTGAGAATGTACATTTGGAGTACAGAATTGTATCGTACTGAAGCCTATTCTGTGGAAAAAGCAGAACAGAAGATGATCGAAGTGTTTGTGATGTGGTGCTACAGACGGATGTTGAAAACTGGATGGGCTGTTACTGTAAGGAATGAGGAGGTTCTCCTTCAAATCGGTGAGAAAAATGAGTGTATGCAACACACTGACAAGGAGGAGGGTCAGGATGATAGCAAATCTCTTCCATGCTACTAGTCGGAGCTGTATGCTGTAAAGGCGTTAGAGGAAGACAGATATTGGGATACATCCAGGAAATGCAAGACGTATTCGGAAAGTAAGATCCGATCGGTCGCGAAATGGAGACCACAGTGAAAATCCTATAAAGATTTGTATAGGTGTGTTGGACAGTGTCTCTAGTATGCCCCTTGGTCGCGCCACGTCTGTCTTTTCAGTTCTGAGCGCACAGTGAGCACATAAAGATGCTGAGAAAACAGTGTCTTCCGCCATGTATGAGTGCCCGTGAGAGCTGTTGCCTGATTTGATGCAGCCCACAGAACATAACTGTCATGCTTTTCCTTATTTGTGACAGTTCGGCCGCATTCTGCAGGGGCAGTGAGTACGCCCCTGCAGCGTTTTCGATGGGAGGTGTTTGATAGCCCTCCATACAGCCCGGACTTTGCTCATTCAGATTTTCGTCTCTGCTGACATGAACCGCTGACTATGAAGTCAACGTTTTTGTACCGACAACTAACTGCAGATCATCATAGAGAATCGGCGAAAAGTTCAGTCGGCTGCCTTCTACTACGAGGGTATTGGAAACCTGGCACAACGCTATGACAAATGTCACAGACGGAGCGGCGACTATGTTGACACGTTGCTGGAAAGTGTGGCTAATTATTGCAAATAAAGCCCTTTTGATTTTCGCTGTAGTTTCCATTTCGCGACCTATCGGACCTTACTTTCGAAAAACGCCTCGTAACTAAGGACGTAGGTTGTAAGTGAGGTGAAGTGGTTGACACCACACCTCACCCGACCAGTCAGAAGAGTGATGACTGAATAAATAAATAAATAAATGAAAGAGAAAGACAGAGAGGCGATGTAAATCTAAAACCTGCAGGATCATGGCTTCTGTTGCAACCCCTAAGACGACAGCCAGCCGGTGTGGCCGAGCGGTTCTAGACACTTCAGTGTGGAACCGCGCGACCGCTGCAGTCGCAGATTCGAATCCTGCCTCGGGCATGGATGTGTGTGATGTCCTTAGGTTAGTTAGGTTTAAGTAGTTCTAAGTTCTATGGGACTGATGACCTCAGATGTTAAGTCCCATAGTGCTCAGAGCCATTTTTTTGAACCCTAAGACGATAAGGAATGCAAGAAAGCATCGTTCGTTGTCTCAGAAACTTTTACGCTCGTCCATCCCGATTGTCTGCAGAACCATGTCCCGACTTAAAACATTGCGTGGCATCACTCCTGTGTCAAATGTCGTCGTCACACGCTCTGCTGTTGACACGATTCTCTCAACTGATACGTCAAGGGAAGTCGCAACGATGGTACCCATGCTGATCGTCCGTAGTGCTCCATACATCATCTCACTGTCCGTGTGTATACCTCTCTTTCTGGAAAGAGGCCATGGCGTTACTATACGTTACTGCACGACCGTGAGAATAATCTGATCGCGCTAGGTAAGTGGTGCTATTGATATACTGCCCGGCGTCGTATGTGTCCTCCCTGTACTTTATTCGTTTGATAGTCATGTGACTCCTACGAACACGCCAGCAGTTTCGCCGAACTTAACACTGCAGTCTCGGTAGTCCACGACCCTGCCGCTGCGGCGTTCCTGCGCTTTGTGGAAGATGTTCCTCCAAGTAACTAGAAGCTTAACACAATATCCTCACAAACAAACAATATTCAGTTGCTATTTCTGAATGAGAAACTCACTGCACAGATTTAGATGGTATTTCGCCTACGCACTTAGCGTGGTGGTTCATGGTGTGGATTACTGATGTCATGTCCTAGTTCACGAACCACGGGCAACGTATAAGTGGCCAAGTAAGTGGTCCTGATAGTCGGGATACCAGTTACTTTGGAATGAGGTTGGGCATCTCGGACATATTCTGAGTCGTGGTCACCTTTGTGCTCAGACGGCAAAGACTACCAAATCCACCGGTTAGTCCCTCAACCGTTAGGGGTAAAACTCAATGGGACCCGGGGCAAGTTAGGCTAGCAAGCTGCTTCCCTGGTACTTTAAATATGATGCTAGCAACAATCAGAGCAAAATGCCTCGCACCTTTGGAGGTGACGGAGTCCCGCCCCTAATTGACAAACCCGGTACTCCTGAGATACCACTCGGTAAACGAATGGTAACGAGATGGGGAGCTATTAATATCAATGGGGGCTACTATGGGATGAAGGTAGAGCTGGTAGAGGCTGCAAGTAAGATGGGGTTGGACGTTTTAGCTGTTAGTGACATTCGGTAAGGGGTGACAAAGAAGAGGAAGTGGGAGAATACAAGGTCTACCTGTCAGGATTCAAAGCAGGAATAGCACAATGGGGTGTAGGGCTTTACATCGGGAAGGAAATGGAACCCAGCGTAGTTGCAATAAGGTATGTAAATGAACGACTGATGTAGATAGATTTGACAGTGTCTAGCAAGAAAATTAGGATCGTGTCAGTACATTCGCATTGTGAAGGGACAGATCAAGATAAGATGGATAGTTTTTATGACGCACTCAGGGATGTAGTTGTTAGAGTAAAGGACAAGGACAGTCTTCTGCTCATGGGTGATTTCAGTGCCAGGATTGGAAATCGAACAGAAGGGTATGAAAAGGTTATTAGTAAATTTGGAGAGGATACGGAGGCCAACAGGAACTGGAAACAACTCGTGGATTTCTGTGCCAGTATGGGCTTAGAAATCACAAACTCCTTTTTTTAAACATAAGAACATTCACTGGTATAGTTGGGAAGGCAGGGAACCAGATCTGTCATTGACAATATAATAACAGATCAGGATTTCAGGAAGGCTGTGAGGGACACATGTATTCAGGGGATTCTTTGATGACACTGATCACCATTTAATCTGCAGTGAAATTGGTATTGTGAGGCCGAAAGTACAGGAGGTCAGGTCCATATGTAGGAGGATAAGAGTGGAGAAACTTCAGGATAAGAAAATCAGGCACAAGTACATAACAGTGAATTCAGAAAGGTACCAGTTAGTTGAATGTAGTCAGTTACAGTCATTGGACAAGTAATGAACAAGGTACAGGGACACAGTACTAGAAGTGGCTAAAGAATGTCTTGGAACAGTAGTATGTAAAGGTAGGATGAAGCAAACAGCTTGGGGGAATGACACAGTCAAGGCAGCCTGTCAAAGGAAGAAGAAGGCGTATCACAAATGGCTACATACTAGAACTCCAATAGACAGAGAAAGTTATGTTGAAGAAAGAAACAAAGCCAAACAGATAATTGCAGCAACCAAGAAGAAATCTTGGGAAGACTTTGGAAACAGGTTGGAGACTTTGGGTCAAGTTGCCGGAAAACCATTTTGGAGTGTGATTAGTAGTCTTCGAAAGGGAGGTAAGAAGGAAATGACAAGTACTTTGGTTTTGGAGAGGTCAGGAAAAATGCTACTGAATCCTGTTGATGCCTTGGGCAGATGGAGGGAATATTTTGAAGAGTTGCTCAATGTAGGGGAAAATACCATCAGTAATGTTTCAGATTTCGATGTATAATGGGATAGGAATGATGATGGAAATAGGATCACATTTGAGGAAGTGGAGAAAATGGTCAATAGATTGCAGTGCAATAAAGCGGCGGGGGTGGATGAAATGAAGTCGTAACTCATCAAATACAGTGGAATGTCAGGTCTTAAATGGCTACACAGGATAATTGAAATGGCTTGGGAGTCGGAACAAGTTCCATCAGACTGGACGAAAGCAGTAATCACACCAATCTTTAAACAGGGAAACAGAAAAGATTGTAACAACTACAGAGGCATCTCTTTAATCAGCGTTTTGGATAAAATCTTCTCAGGTATTGTTGAAAGGAAAGTGCGAGTATTAGTTGGGGACAGATTGGATGAAAATCAGTGTGGGTTTAGGCCTCTTAGACGTTGTCAGGACAAGATCTTTAGCTTTCGGCAAATAATGGAGAAATGTTACGAGTGGAACAGGGATTTGTATCTATGCTTTATAGATCTAGAAAAGTCATATGACCGGGTTCCTAGAGGAAGCTATTGTCTGTTCTACTAGATTATGGAATAGGAGGCAAACTTTTGAAAGCAATTAACGGTCTTTACGTAGATAGTGAGGCAGCAGTTAGAGTTGACAGTAAATGGAGTTCATGGTTCAGAGTAGTTTCAGGGGTAAGACAAGGCTGCAACCTCTATCCACTGTTGTTCATATTATTTATGGGTCATATGTTGAAAACAATAGACTGGTTGGGTGAGATTAAGATATGTGAACACACAATAAGCAGTCTCGCATATGCGGATGACTTAGTTGTGATGGAAGATTCGATTGAAGGTTTGCAACGTAAAGGGCGAGATGTAGCAAAGCTAATGCAGTGAGCGCTCAGCTACGATCAACTCTCTTCTGCAAGAAGGAAGTCAGTACCAAGACTAAGTTATCTGTGCACCGTTCAATCATTTGACCAACTTTGTTGTATGGGAGCGAAAGCTGGGTGGATTCAGGATACCTTATCACTAAGGTTGAGGTTACGGATATGAAAGTAGCTAGGATGATTGCAGGTACTAGTGGATGGGAACGGCAGGAGGGTGTCCACAATGAGGAAATCGAAGAAAAACTGGGAATGAACTCTATAGATGTAGCAGTCAGGACGAACAGGCTTAGATGGTGGGGTCATGTTATACGCATGGGAGAAGCGAGGTTACCCAAGAGACTCAAGGGTTCAGCAGTAGAGGGTAGGAGGAGTCGTGGTAGACCAAGAAGAAGGTACCTGGATTCGGTTAAGAATGATTTTGAAGTAATAGGCTTACCATCAGAAGAGGCACCAATGTTAGCACTGAATAGGGGATCATGGAAGAATTTTATAAGGGGGACTATGCTGCAGACTGAACGCTGAAAGGCACAATCAGTCTTAAATGATGATGATAATGACGACTTAGCGTGGTGGCGTTGAAATACTGAAGCTTTGTATGTCAAAGTGTATACTATCCTTCATGCAACTTTGCTATTTGCTGTATGGCACCTACAGTGGTTGGACAAAAAATGGAAAAAATAGAAGCCCAAGACGTTACCATGTCTCATATGGAATGGGAAAACCATTGGCTCTATAAAAGGTCTTGCAGTCCTCTCAGTGTGGATAAATACATGTCCTGTATGGTATTCAAGACAATCTTCTACGGTAGTCGCAAGTGACATAGTGGCACATGGGCACAGTGGCACATTCTGGTAACGAAGATGCAGGTGAATAGCGATTACGCACCCTACACTAAAAAGGCTCATTAATACTGAGACGTGGTGACTATCGTAGCCAAGAGAGGTCCTGCAACTCATCCTCCTCCTCTGAAGAGCGGTGTTTAAAGATAGTATACTAACAGAGACCATGTGGTCTTGGAACAAACATTGTACGATAGGGTGGAACCGATCAGCGAGAATGTTCACATAATCCTTGTCAGTAGATGCAGCCTTGATGAGTACCCATGGGGCCCATCGAATACCATAATATAGCTGCCGAAATCATCACCGAAGCCTCGTGATGTTTACCTCTGAGGACGTAAATTCAGCCATAATTGCAGCTCCATACTCCATATTCTATGGCTTCGGCCCAACGTTTCTCTGTAAGAATCACTGATGTGTGACTTTGGAATTGCAGCTCGCCCTGCATTTCCCAGTAAATGGAGCACCATTCGTATTGTTTTGGTGCTTATACGTTTAGCGAGAGCAACATTCAGTTCTCCAGTGATTTTTGCAGCTGTTGGTCTCTTATTCCTCTCCAAAATCTTCTTCGGTGATTGACTGTCTCGATCACGTGGCAGGTAGCGTTTCTCCGCTTTCCTTATATGCTTTATAAATCGTCGATACGAATAAGTTATAAATCGTCGAAACGTATGCGTTGTAAATCGTCGAACGGTGCATCTCGAAATGTCAAACACTTTGGCTTACTTGGTTACAGAAGAACACACTTAGCTTGGAGATCATGCTCTGACAACTAAGAATATTGTGCATACCTCGAATGTCGCTTACAACATGTTCAGGACATCTTGAAAATTTCTCGGGTATTCAGCCGGGTAGCGTCGTCAAAAAGGCGCTATATTTCGGCAAGCCGACTTCTGGGACTGAATACCCGATAAATTTTCAAGATTTCTGTACGCCGGGAAAACCTCAGATCACGCATCAAGTTCAGGACATAGTCATCCGTGGTTAAATACAACAGCGCAATCTCCAGGCTTGGCTAACAGCTGCATTTATGTTCAAGCCTAAATTTCTAAAGGTCTTCCCATGTTTTTGTCCAACCTTTCAATGTGCCACTGCCCTTTTAATGGCGAGCGGAGTCTAATGTTTTCTTTCGTAATTGTTCATAAGTATAGTTCTTTCCTGTTGAAATACTTTAAATGCTAGTGTCTTACCACTGTCAAATTTTTCTTCCTCTGTGCCATCGGTCTCCTCGTTGTTATGAAGATGCTGCTTGATGATTTCACGTATGTACCGTGAATTACGGCACTTTGAATTCGCGTCCATCACGGTGAGCGCTGCTGGTCACCCTGTGCTCACCTGCATCGTGGCGTGATTTTAACGTGCCGTCACCCTGGAGCGGTTGAGAGCTGGGAACGTAGGTAGGCCCGTATAGAGTTACCGAGAAAGGAAAACAAAGGAGCAACAATGACTCGTGTGAGGTGTACGGACAGAGCTGGAAGTTTCTGTGGGGAAAAGTGTGATCCGGGCCTGAGCGAACAGCTGACGGAACTTTTATCGACACTCTAATATCAGTCCCTGTTCCAAGTGAGCAGCGTCTTAGCTCCAGGGGAAGCGGTGCTGACGATACACAATCGGATACTGCCCGTGATGTGCTCTCTCGAGCGGCGCCACCGGTTGTGCATCGGTAGCATTCTGATTGTGATACACCTACAAGCTGTACTAGTAGTTACAGGGTTCAGTTTTTTCGTCTTTACTATGGTATCAACGGAGAGCCCTCACAAAGCAAAAGTGAGTTCGGGTAAATACGTCAAAGTCGCTGAAGATTTGTATGAATTTGTCTCTATTGGCTGTCCTCCTCTGTTGTTATGACGTTGTGTTTCAAGGGGTGACCTATGCGATACTTCGCCATGCACTCGAAAGCGTGGTATACTCTCTTTGCAGTTACAGTCAGTACAATCAGATGAGCACCACTCCTTTCGCGTGACGCCAGGTGAAATGTGTACTCTCCGTCGCTTAGACAATGGCGTTGTGTACGAGCCCACTCTCTCTGTCGTTTACCGCCGGCCGGTGTGAAAGAGCGATTCTAGGCGCTTCAGCCTGGAACCGCGTGGCGGCTAGGGTCACAGGTTCGAATCCTGCCTCGGGCATGGATGTGATGTCCTTAGGTTAGTTAGGTTTAAGTAGTTCTAGCTTCTAGGTGGCTGATGACCTCAGAAGTTAAGTCCCATAGTGCTCAGAGCCATTTGAACCATTTTCTGTCGTTTACCGGCGATAACTGCAGGATGGTCAACCAGCGATAAGTGCTGTCACACATGAGGCCCGGGGATGCTCTGCGCATTTGCCGAAGTTTAACGTGACTCAGAGCATATGTGTTATTGTCTATTCCACCAACTTATGTGCCCGAGGATCACGTCGCCGGGATATTGTAGAAGATGACTTTCAAATTTTGTTTGCTGTTTAGTCTACAGAATTCTGAGACTAAGTTTGAATAGTCAGCTGTAGTCATAGGTGTGTTTTCGGCTTACCCGGTGAGCATCTCAATGTATAGACTGCACATATAGTTATTCGGAGCTATCTGGCGTGATGTAGTGTTCTTTAAACTGTTTTATTGTTTTAGGTGAGGATTAACCCCTGGATTATTTAAAGAGTGTACCAGTTTTAACGTGGCTAATTTACATGGCTAAAATTGTTTGTTTGCGACAGGTATTAACGACGGGGACGCTAGTTCATGTCCGATGAGATTGAGTCCTGTTGGTAATGTATCAGTAATATATGTGCTGGTCATACGTAATGTATTTATACTTATGGTTGACGTACGTATAATTTTATCACGTGCTGTTTTAGTCTGAGCCATGTGGGTGTTGTTTAAATTTTATTTGTCCACCGCTTTTTAAAACTTGCCTGCGTTTCCACAACTTAAAATCAAGCAGTGTACATTGGTACATCCCCTTTTGGCTAGGAAATGTTTTCTATATTATTTCACATTTGGCTGTTTGTTTCTAAGTTCAGGGTCCTTAATGAGACAACCACTGCTTATTTCTAAAAGTTCAAAAAACGTTCCTCCGATTTACGTAAGGGCTATATTTCACAATACTTTAATAGCTGCTTATTGCCTATTGAGATTTGGAGCGGTTACAGGTGTTAACTGATGCGTTAACTAAGGGCTGATGTAACGTGATGTGGTAGTTTGAAAAAACTGTTAATATACTTATTTCTTTTTTGTTCTGGTAGCACCTGAATTCATACTGTTCTTTTTTTAATTTTGAGACGTAATCATCTGAGTGGAAACAAGCTCTGCACAATAGCAGAATTTGGAATTTCATATTAATAGTGATCAAATGTGAAATACTAAATGTTTATTGCTGATTTGCTTCGATTGTTGTCAATAATTTCATTCACTTAATTTTGTGAGTTTTCACATGTCAAAAAGAATTGTAATAACACAACTTCTTAACTAAACTCTGTTTATACATTTTGGGTGACATGTTACGTTTTTCATGGGCTGTCACTTAACCATTCCCAGCTCCTCGATAGCTAATGTTTTCAGTAGGTGACCTTACATCTAATGGGTTGGTCTAGTTGTTTCTGCTGGACCCTTGAATGATATGTCAAATGATCCATAAACCTGTATACATTTTCCATTACAAATACTATTAGAAACTATAATTTAATGATCTTTTACGAACATTGCCAGAGAATACGAACTTAATATACATAAGTACTAGCATTTTATTTATGGAATTTTGCAGGTTGTTCATCACTTGTTCTGATATTATTTTTTCCTGCTTCAGCTAGCCTACTCTCTCCTTCCTTGATCATTGCTTAAAAAGCATTTGTAATTCTTAGTTAACAGTAATTGCATTAACTGAAACTGTGTAGGTTTTTATTTTCAGAATAATAATCACCAATTCCATAGCTGAGAAAACGGAGCTTCCGGTTTCCGCTAGTACTTGAAATGCTTTCCGGAATAACGACTTGCCAATGAACAGTTATCAACCGCTTTCTGCACCACATGCAGGAAGCTACTTAAGGTAGCATACTATTTTCAGAGCCTGCAATTATTATTTCCCCAAGAAGTCCGATGACCAAGGACGAATAAAATTCGTGAGCTTGTATTAACGAATATTCACGTTGTCGCAAATTATAAATTATGAGCCTTTTATCCCGGCGGCTATTGACCACACATATCTTCAATCTCAAATAAAAACCTTTAGCAATGTAACTCTTATTCTCTCTCAGAGAGGAAGAGCTATAACCCGTCTGTCCTGTCTATATTCCCTCATAATGCAGGCCCTTTTCTGTGTTTCTTAAACCGTCAACTTTTCACTTTATTAAGTTGTAGGAATTAATAAAGGCTAGAGATGTTTCCGTGTGCAGTTCTGATTTCTATTTTTTCTCTGAAGAGAATCCTGAAGTTACATACAGCTACTCTATTCCATTATTGTTTCTTCCAGGAGGTACAGTTAATTAGATACAGCCTCGCTGATGTACCTTGTGATCTCCTGTTCTTGTTGATTTATATTTATCTTAACGTCAAGTAATTTTTCCTGATTGACATTTTTATGTATGATAATTGTATCCGTTGTATCTGAACGCAAGTAACAATGGAAAATTGTACTGAAATGAAGGAGGATATGCAGCGAATAGACGCATGGTGCAGGGAATGGCAATTGAATCTCAATGTAGACAAGTGTAATGTGCTGCGAATACATAGAAAGAAAGATCCCTTATCATTTAGCAACAATATAGCAGGTCAGCAACTGGAAGCAGTTAATTCCATAAATTATCTGGGAGTATTCATTAGGAGTGATTTAAAATGGAATGATCATATAAAGTTGATGTCGGTAAAGCAGATGCCAGACTGAGATTAACTGGGAGAATGCTAAGGAAATGCAATCCGAAAACAAAGGAAGTAGGTTACAGTACACTTGATCGCCCACTGCTCGAACATTGCTCACCTGTATGGGCTCCGTGCCAGATAGGGTTCATACAAGAGATACAGAAGATCCAACGGGGAGCAGCGCGCTTCGTTACAGGATCATTTAGTTTTGCGAAAGCGTTACGGAGATGATAGACAAACTCCAGTTGTACACTCTGCAGGAGAGACGCTCAGTAGCTCGGTACGGTCTTTTGTTGAAGTTTCGAGATCATACCTTCACCGAGGAGTCAAGCAGTATATTGCTCCCTCCTACGTATACTTCGCGATGAGACCATGAGGATAAAATCAGAGAGATTAGAGCCCACACAGAGGCATACCGACAATCTTTCTTTCCACGAACAATACGAGACTGGAATAGAAGGGAGAACCGATAGAGATACTGAAGGTACCCTCCGCCACACACCGTGAGGTGGCTCGCGGAGTATGGATGTAGATGTAGATGTTGTACTCTAGCACTCTGACTTACTGAAATATGTTATTAAACTTGATAGGCATTTACGCCCCCACATTCCAAAGCACACACCACTGGCAACGTTTCTCGCAACACATACATGAAACCTCTGAAAGTTGGCAACACTGTTCATAACTGTCTGCAGGGTGTGTGGGGGAGGACGGGGGAGGGGGGATGTAGTTGGCTAGCTGTTGTTGGTCCTGCTGTGAATCGGAGGTGCTTTTTCCTCTCATATTCCCTGGCGAGGCCCGACCTGCGCACCCTCCAGACGCTGCCCTGCCGGAGACAGATGGGCCCGGGTGGTGACCCCACGCGCCACCCACGCAGCGCGGCGCCCTCGCGTCTGCCCGGGACCCGGTGCTGCGTTTTAATTATGCCGCCGGGCTTCCGCAGCTGACCTGCACTAATTAGCAGAAACAAAGCCGCGCGTGGACGTGTAATTGAAAAAGAAATCTTGCGCAGAGGGCACCTAAGGCCGCTTCACAGATTTAATGCGCCGCAGTCAATGGGGTTAACCTTGTCGCGACAGCGTTGCTCCCGCATTCATCACACGAAAGCACAGCACCACTCGAGCTCCACTTGTGAAATGAGAAATACTGGACTTCACAACTTTACCTTTCCTGGATGTAAGCACCACTTTTACTCAGTACCGTCAAGAAAACTGGCAATGTGTTTTCCGAAATTGTTACAATCGTTATGTAACGATTAGTATCATGACCACTGAATTTATTTGATACTTGGTATTCATTCAACGTCGCGGTGGTCCTATATCGGCAATTCTCAGGTGGGTGGGGAGAGAGATGGAGGGTCGGAAGTCAGGGCTGCTCCTCAGTCTAACTAGGCATCATTGCTTTCAGTGGTCGCAGACGCCTACGATTATCACAATCATACCAATAATCTTTTCTAGATAAAAAGGGAAATATCAAGGTAAATAACGGTATTCCTTATAAAACCTGCATTAAAGAACGACAATCGACCAAATCCCGAAAATTACATATCGTTACATATATTCCCTTAACAAAAGGTATACCATCAGAGGAACAAAATGGATTCAGAAGGGAAGAACTTATACAGACCTTACATCTGTACTACCATAAATTGTAGACAAACACAAGGAATACAATAAAGAAACACGAAGGCCATCGATAAAGTAAATAGACCGCTCTGTCACACAGGTAATTCGGGAGATCTATAGTACTACAAGAATAGCAATAAGTGGGGATAATCATATAAAATAGAGGATATTAACTTAGCAGTTCGACAAATTGCCATCGCTCTTTAATACAGATAGTGACGAAACTGCACGGCGAAAAAGAAACCAAAGAATTAGCCAATCAGTTATAACTAAGTAGACTACATAATGACGAAACTATCTGCACATTATCAGGTTTTAATCTCGAATACTGAAGATAGACTACGGAGAGCTACCTATGAACCACACGAAATATGTCAAATACGTAAGTTGTCACTATTAACAGAAAAACCGAAATCCCTGACTTTCTATGGGAAAAGGACAAAAAGGGTAACAGAAAAAATATCAAAGGGCAAATAGGTAATTTACATTTTTAACGAGCATGTTAAAAGTGCAGACGAGACCTAGACTGAAAAGACAAAGTCAAGAAGTTCAGTTCCCTTAACTGTACCATAGAACATAACTATAAAATAAAATAAGAACAGAAACTTATTCCAATTTTTGTAACGTTAAGCTGGTACTGACATCCGTGTATGTGAGTGAATTTTGGATATTGAACTGATAATGATGATTGGTTTGTGGGGCGTCCAACTGCGCGGTCATCAGCGCCCGTACAGGGTCCCAATTTGTACACAGTCCAATGTTTTACACAGTCCAATCTAGCCACTGTCACGAATGATGATGATGATGATTAAATTATAAGAGCAACACAAACACCCAGGCCCCGGGCAAACAAAATGCCTGACCCAGTCGGGAAACGAACCCGGGACCACATGATCCTGAGGCAGCAACGGTAACCACTAGACCACGAACTACGGACTTCAGAATAATGAGAAAAAATGAAACGAAATTCCTCAGCAACATAGCAGAGCACATGAAACTATATGCACATCAAAAAATTTTGGCCATCACCTCGGTTCCGAAAGTTCCTGAACCTGTACAGATAATTCTAATAGAGATCAACAAAAACATCATTTCCGCCCTTTTTATTGCTCATGAAAACCACACATTGCATGTTGTGCCACAATAAACGAGACTTTCAGAGGTGGTGGTCAAAATTGCTGTACACAGCGGTACTTCTAATATCTAGTAGCACGACCTCTTGCATTGATGCATTCCCGTATTCGTCATGGCGTACTATCTACAAGTTCATCAAGGCACAGTTGGTTTATATTGTCCCACTCCTCAATGGCGATTCGGCGTTGACCCTTCAAAGTGGTTGGTGTGTCACGTCGTCCATAAACAACCCTTTTCAAGCTATCTCAGGCATGTTCGATAGGCTTCATGTTGGAGAACGTGCTGGCCACTCCAGTTGACTGATGTCGTCATCTTGAAGGAAGTCATTTACAGGATGTGCACGATGGGGGCGCGAACTGTCGTCCATGAAGACGAATGCCTCGCCAATATGCTGCCGATATGGTTGCACTATCAGTCAAAGGAAGGCATTCACGTATCGTAGAGCCGTTACGGCGCCTTCCGTGACCACCAGCGGCGTACGTCGGCTCCACATAATGCCACCCAAAAATAGCAGGGAACCTCCTCCGTGCTGCACTCGTTGGACACTGAGTCTAAGGTGTTCAACCTGAATGTATAGCCTCCAAGTAAGTCTCCGACGATTGTCTGGTTGAAGGCATATACGACACTTATCGGTGAAGAGAACGTGATGCCAGTCCTAAGGAGACCATTCGGCATTTTGTTGGGCCAATCTGTACCACGCTGCATGGTGTCGTGGTTGCAAAGATGGACCTCGCCATGGACGTCGGGAGTGAAGTTGCGCATCATTCAGTCTATTGCGCACAGTTTGAGTCGCAACACGACCTCCTGTGGCTGCATGAAAAGCATTATTCAACATGGTGGCTTCGCTGTCAGGGTTCCTTCGAGTCATAATCCATAGGTAGCGGTCATCCACTGCAGTAATAGCCATCGGCTGACCTGAGGGAGGCATGTCATCGACAGTTCTTGTCTCTCAGTATCTCCTCCATTTCCGAACAACATCGCTTTGGTTCACTCCAAGACGCCTGCACATTTCCCTTGTCGAGAGCCCTTCCTGGCAAAAAGTAACAAAGCGGACCATATCGAACCGCAGTATTGACTGTCTCGACATGGTTAAACTACAGACAACACGAGCCGTGTATCTCCTTCCTGGTGGAATGACTGGAACTGATCGGCTGTCACACCCCCTCTGTCTAATAGGCGCTTTTCATGCATGGCTATTTACGTTTTGGGTGGGTTAGTGACCTCTCTGAACAGTCAAAGGGACTGTGTCTGTGATACAATATCCACAGTCATCGTCTATGTTCAGGAGTTATGGGAACCGCGGTGATGCTAACCTTTTTTATGTGTTTATTATAAAAGAAATGTAGATACCAGGAACAATTTTAAATTATTTCACGTAAATCCAGAGTGAAGAAAGAACTCAAAAATCTATATCGTTTCTGTTGCAGTTGCGGGAAGACAAGATTACCACAATATGTTTTGAGAATTTGTTCCACAACGAGTAGAAAGACCACTACATACACGAAAGAACTAAAATTAACTGTAATAGGCCCACCAAATCGTAAGACACGACAGAAAAAGAAGAAAATATTTTTATTATAATGTTTACTTACAACAGTGAGTTCATCGCTTTATAAAAGTTACAAGAAATTGCGCTTCAAAGAACTACATCACTTTAAAAGTAATCTTCGAAAATTGGTAAATTACCTTTTTAATAGAATGGTCTACTGGTATTGATTTTTGAGCTATAAGAGGAACTAAATCTCTAAATTTTTACCACATCAAAATTTACACGGTGTTAAGCTAAACTGTGAATTCACCATCACCAATATTTCCCTTAGTAATGCATTTAAGAATACATGTTTCCAGAATACGACACTACAATTGTATAAATAGTGATTCTTGTCTTTTCCGCCTACGTTCCGACAGTGAAAGGCGTGTGCTGCAGGAAACAATACTGCCGGCCATGGTGGCCAGCGGTTCTAGGCGCTACAGTCTGGAACCGCGCGACCGCTACGGTCGCAGGTTCGAATCCTGCCTCGGGCATGGATGCGTGTGATGCCCTTAGGTTAGTTAGGTTTAAGTAGTTCTAAGTTCTAGGGGACTGATGACCTCAGCAGTTAAGTCCCATAGTGCTCAGAGCCAGTTGAACTATTTTTGAACCACCACTGTGCTGATAATGGGGATGTCAGAACTGTGTGACAGGCTGCCCATCTGCGACACTGGTCGAGGTATCCCATTGGTACATTAACTTCTCAACATTTGCTGCACAATGTTTCGCAAACGTATTGATTTTTCACACCATTAACACCAGTCGTAAGAAATGTCCTACGAGCTACGTGAAGATTAGCAACAGATCGTGTTTTCTTCTGAAATTCGCTCCTGTTAGACCGCTTATGAACAGAAAGCACAGGAGAGAAGTTTCACATGTTAATGCCGATTATCTGAGTGGCTGACAATGCTTTAATTAATTTCAGTGTGCCTGCAATGATGTGTCGCTGACAATTCAAACAGTTGGGCACCATGCTACTGTGTACGCATACTGCTGCTGGAATTCAGTGGTAGTGGAGTATACAATACCATGCAAGTTTCACGAATCGTAGTTGTTTCTCTAATATCTTGTTGCAGCGTTGTCATAAGATTTTTTTAAAATGAGCAGTAGAGATCCCAATAATATTTCTTTACTAACCGGTTTCGGCTTATCTAGAAGCCATCATCTGAATTTTTTGGCCCCATATGGCTGGGGTTGGCGGCTCCTCGGATTTCTCGTGATACCACGATAATGCACATGGTATGACGAAAAGTCCGAGGAGCCGCCGGCACCAGCCATAGGGGACAGAAAATTCTGAAGATGGCTTGTAGATAAGCCGAAACCGGTTAGTAAAACATATTATTGAGATTTCGGCTGCTCATTTTTAAATATAGAATCAGATCGCTGCTCTCCGTAAACTATGTTGTCAAAATTTATTTGTTATAAGTATTTTCCTTGATATATTTCGGTAAACTGCATTTGATGTGGTGAAAATCCTAAGGCAGTTCTCAGCGAGTATTTGCATTTGTGAAAGCATGAAAGTCGTTGAGAAATGAAAAAAACTTTTGAAACATGTATCAAAAGAAAGCACATAAAATAAAGACAGGGAGGGAAATCGTATTGCTCATGTTGTGTTATAGCAAATGACTGTAAGTCTACGCACTTGCGAGAAATGATGACAAAAAGAATTAATAAGAAATAGTATAATATGTGAAATGTGGAGAGAGTTTAGTAAGTGTTAGGGAAAGACAAAGTTAAAGCGTTAAGGAGGTGCAAGAATGTAATGGTAGAAAAGATGTCCGGGATGTCTCCAAACTCATCTTCCCTTCTCATCGGGGCTCAATTTGAAGCGGAGTCATCAATAAACACAGTTCTTTTCCAGTGAATGAGATGTCAGTGGGAAGGCATGTCTGGAGACACCCTGGAAAGCGGTGCGACACCAACTAAGTCTCGACCGCCACACGACCCGATATCTGGGAGTAATAGTCTGAGCTATCATTTCATATCGAGAGCACAGATATGGAAATCCCGTAGAAATGATATAAACAGGAAGTGTAGGGAAGCTAAGGGGGAACGGCTACATGAAAAATGAGAGGAAATCGAAAAAGATTTAGTTGTCGGACGAACTGACTCAGCATATAGGAAAGTCGAAACAACTTTTGGTGAAACTTCCTGGCAGATTAGAACTGTGTGGCCGACCGAGAGTCGAACTGGGGACCTTCTGCCTTTCGCGGATAAGTATTCTACCAATTGAGCTACCCAAACACAACTCACGACCCCTCCTCGCAGCCTTACTTCCGTCAGTACCTTGTCTCATTCGGAAGAGAGCTTCTGTGAAGTTTGGAAGGTAGAAGACGAGGTATAGGCCGAAGTAAGGCTGTGAGAAGAGCTCCTGTGAAGTTTGTATTGTGTCTAGACAAGACAGCCTAGACACAATGAGAGGAAGCCGAAAGGCACGCGCTTGAACTCACGCAGGCTGGCGTGAGGTCTGAAACAGGATACGTAATGAATGCTATAAAGAAAAGTACGTAGTTTCTGGAATACTTAACTTTAATCCACATTTGTAGAACATCGCTCTTTATGATACATTAATAGAATCCCAATATCACTTGAATACGGCGCCTTGCTAGGTCGTAGCAAATGTAGCTGAAGGCTAGGCTAACTTTCGTCTCGGCAAATGAGATCGTAATTCTCAGTGAACCAAGGATAGCAACGTCGGCTGTACAACTGGTACGTGTGCTAGGATCTGTCTCTAGACCTGCCGTGTGGCGGCGCTCGGTCTGCAATTACTGACAGTGGCGACACGCGGGTCCGACGTACACTAATGGACCGCGGTCGATTTAAAAGCTACCACCTAGCAAGTGTGGTGTCTGGCGGTGACATCACAGTTTGGAAGGTAGGAGACGAGGTACTGCCGGAAGTAACGCTGTGAGGACGCGCCCTGAGTCGGTCTTGGGTAGCTCAGTTGGTAGAGCACTTGTCCGTGAAAGGCAAATGGTCCCGAGTTCGAGTCTCGGTCTGGCACACAGTTTTAATCTGCCAGGTAGTTTGATATTAGCGCACTCCGCTGCAGAGTGAAAATTTCATTCCGAGAACCTTTGGTGAAATTAAAAGCAAGGGCGGCAACAATAAGAGAGCGGTGGAAATTGCACTGCTAAATGCAGAGAACACAGCGAATAGGTGGGAAGAGTAAACTAAGGGCCTCTATAAGGGAGACGAGTTATCTGCTGACGTGATAGAATAAGAAACAATAGTCAAGAGATAGAAGATCCAGGATTAGAATCAGACCTTAGAAGAGCTTTGTAAGACTTAAAATCAAATAAAGCAGAAAAGATAGATAACATTCCATCATAATTTCTAAATTCATTGAGAGAAGTGGTAAGAAAATGACTATTCATGTTGGTATGTAGAATGTATGAGACTAGTGATATACTCTCAGACTTTCGGAAAAACCTCGTCCACACTATTCCGAAGAGAGTAAGAGTCGGCAAGTACGACAGTTCCCCCACAATCAGCTTAACAGATCAGGCATCCAAGTTGCTGACAAGAATAAAAGACAGAAGAACAGAAAATTGAGTAGCTGTTAGATGGCTATCAGTTTTGCTTTAGGAAAGGTTAAGGCACCATAGAGGTAATTCTGACGTTGTAATTAGTAATGGAAGCAAGACAAGGAAAATCAAGAACCGTTCATAGTATCTGTCGACCTGAAAGAAGCGTTCGACAATGTCAAATGGTGGAAGATGTTCGAAATTCTCATAAAAATAATATTCAGCAAGAGGGAGGAATACGGGTGGAAGACCAAGAACGAAATGCGTCGATTAAACGGGGTGTAGGACAGGGATGTAGTCGTCCTTCCCTAATGTTCATTGAGGAAGCAATGACAGAAATAAACGGGGGATTCAACAGTTGGATTAAATGTCAAGGAGAAAGGATATCCATATCCAGGTTCGCTTTTCAGAATTGCTATCCTCAGTGGAAGTGAGGAAGATTTTCAGGACGTGTTGAATGGAATAAACAGTCTAATGCGTACAGAACATAGATAGAGAGTACATCGAAGAGAGACCAAAGTAAGAAGAAGTAGCGGAAATGAGAACAGCAAGAAGGGTGACAATACAACTGGGGCTCACCAAGTATACGAATTTCATGGAGTCTGCTCTCTAAGCAGCAGAATAACTTACGACGGACGTAGCAAGGACATAAAAAGCAGACTAGCAATAGGAAAATGCATTCCTGGCCAAAAGAAGGCTGCTAGTATCAAACATGTGTCTTAATTTGACGAAGAAATGTCTGACAATGTACGTTTAGAGAACAGCATTGTATGGTAGTGAGACTTATACTGTGGGAGAACAAGAACTGAGCACAATCGAAGCCTTTGAGATGTGGTGCTACAGAATAACGTTGAGGGTTAGGTGGGTGGTTAAAATGAAGATTGAGGAAAGGTACATATGGAAAACAGTAACAGGAAGAAGAGACAGTATGTTAGGATATCTCTTAACATTTCAGAGGATAACTTCCATGGTACTAGAGGGAGCTGGAGAGTGTAGAAACTGTACAGAGTACATACAGGATATAGTTTCTGGCCGAGGGTGTAATTGCTACTCTGAGAAGAACAGGTTGGCACGGAAGAGGAATTCGTGATGAGCCGCATCAAACCAATTAGAAGACTGGACCCAAAAGAAAAAGTTTGTCATCCGCAGTTTCCTTACACAACATCGCTACGTCGTCAGTATTCCACGCCCTGTTTGTTGGCGTTCGTGGCAAGCCGTCCTGGGCTTACATTTCAGCAAGATAATGCCCGCCCACACACGGCAAGTTTCTAATGCTTGTCCTCGAGCTTGACAAATCGTATCTTGGCCAGCAAGATCGTCGGCTGTCTCCCCAATTGAGAACATTTGGAGTCTTGCGGGCAGAGTCCTCCGACTGGCTCGCTATTTTTCGACCTAACGCCCCAGACAGAGTTTGGCACGATATCCCTCAGGGGGACAGTCAAAAACTATTCCAGTGTCAAGCTGAATAACTGCTTGCATAAGGGGCAGAGACGGACCAACGCGGTGTTGACTTGCTCAATTTGTGAAATTTTTTCTCTTGATTTCTCTCGAATAAATCTTCAGATTTTTCTGAAATTGTAATCACTTGTTTGTACAACTACATCACATCTACTGATTTCCGTCCCATTCGGATAGTTCCTTCATGGTGCGTCGATTATGACATAGGGTGTGTGTGTGTTTGTGTGTGTGTGTGTGTGTGTGTGTGTGTGTGTGCGTGTGTGCATCAACCGTCTGCGGTAGTGTTATTCAAGTTAATGTGAGTGAAAATTTTCTAAATGTTAGCCAATGGTATAAGTGACGTGGGACTTGTGTACCAACAAGATATACACGTGGTGCGATATGGAAAACAGCCTAAATACTACATCCAGGCTGACGAGGACTTCAATCCTCGCCATTAAACCACTGGGCGAATTCGATCCGGGGCCAGAGCACGTCCCCGACCCGAAAAAGACGCTTAAAAATTCTCGGCTATCGGGGTCGTAATAAGTCAATGACAATAGAGAACATAGAATAAATTGTATAACTTCTTTCGTCCGTGCTCGTGAATTTCACTGTTAAATCACAGCTATGCATTGTAGGCTGTGACGCCTCGCGCACCCGCACACACACACACACACACACACACACACACACACACACACACTGACGCTCCCGTGGAGCGCGCGGGGGCGTACTCGTCAGTAACTGTGACGCTCTGCAGGCAGTGACTGTGTTTGCGTGGCCTAACCTGGTGTGTAGAACACCTTCTGTCTCTGTTCGTTTGTTCGCACGTGTTTTGCTCTCACGCTGCTCTTGGTTTGTTTGCTCCTTGCTTAGCTCACCAGGATTTAGCAAGCAGCTGATCTCTCAGTACTACAAACAGTAAGCAACGGTCACTTAACTTTTCTTTTAGTACTGGTCTTCATTGTAACCAAGGAGAAGCCTTTGTTGCCCATATCTGCAGATATGTCTCAAAACATGACTGGCGTAACATCATTCACCAAAAAAAAAAAACCAGAAGAATGGAACTTCGTTACAGATAAAACTATATGTAGGCCTGGGACTCGAGCTGAAGAATCTTGCCTGTAGACATAGTAGAAGAGAGGTACTCGCGGAAATTAAGATGTAATAAACGGTCGTCATGCGTGCCTGGGTAGCTCAGTTAGTAAGAGGATAGCCCACGAGAGACAAAGATCTAGATTTGAGTCTCTATCCTGGAGAGTTTCAATCCGCCAGGATCTTTCAGAACAGACCAATATCCACTGCAAAGTAAAATGTCTTTGCAGTAAAATCAAACGTTATTACCACTTACCGTCATGTCTCTGCAAACATTTAAGAACGTGTGATAACAGTCGTCACTGGTATAGTAGTCTCGTTGTAAGAACGCCAAGGAACAGAAGGTTTAATTACTAATTTTACACTGTTAAAATACACGAAGCTGTGAGGTCTAATTTACACAGACGTCAGTTTACCACTTCAACACTTTTTAAGTGCACGACCAAGCCACTGTCGTAAGAGGGCGAGAGGCTATTAAAAATCTCACGTGTCGCGCAAGTGCTGTAGCTTAGGGAGCATTTGTTGGACAACATGAGGTTGTTCCCGGATTGATAGCACACAGCTGTCTTTTGCATCAAATTGTTTTTCCTGATCTCCCGCGCACCACTGTGCACTGTCATCGTTTACAACCATGTATTTTTGTTTGGAATTTTGTTTGCAGATGTATTCTTGACGTGTGAGTCCCAGCGATTTTTTAATACGTTACGCAAAAACTAAAAACTCTTGCCTATACTTTTTATGTTTGCAGTTACATGAAGCACATGTGCAAACAACATGGCACTGCCGGCATGTTAACAAATGGATTCTGTACAGTTCAGCTATTTTGAAACTCTGATAATATGACTAAGCTGTTGTACTTTTAAGCGGAGAGATATTATATTTGGAAGTATAACACTGCAGGTCGGTTATTCTTGCTTGATTTTTGGTGTATATTTAGTGAATAGCTCATTTACAGATTTATTACGACAGCTCTAATGATGGGTCATTGCGAAACGCATCACGAATATGACACAAAATATTTGCGGTTAGATTATATCTGAATATCACTACCAGTTCGCTTACCTCTATAGGGAGTTTCTTCCTTGAGTCACGATGTTCGGTTTTCCTTTCTTCTTTTCATTTTACGCTATCCCTCAAGCGGTTCCAAAATACCCAAATAATATTTCGTTGAATGTAATAAAGTACGTTCAGTCACTGAGGGGAAAAAAGTAACTGCATTAAACTTTCAAAATTTAGGGGAATTATTGCTGCCATATTCTGAAATAAAGCAGCTCACTGCGCAACAGCCGTGAACTGTGCGATGGGCGTACATTTGAAAGCTTCTCTGAGGTCCCCGTACACAGAGCAACGCGTCTGAATAATACGAGAACGTGCTGCGGGGGTGGACACAAAGCTTTGATTTTGTACGGTACCTCTCCTGAAATTGCAAACTCTGTGGAGGCCCGTCCGGCTGTCTGGATTTCCAGTGTCACAGTCGATAAACACAACACGAAAGCAACAACAAACGTGTTGTTTCAAGATTTCGTACTTCCATGTGGGTATAATTCTGGATTTCTCTTGTGTACGGCGGTTAACACGCAAAAAGAAATGGCGCACCCATAACTTTCATGCATATCCTGGAACGGTTCAACGAAGTATAGAAACGCCTTTTCGCATAATTATGAAAATTTCATCTAGCAATAGAGTGCGTAAAATTGAGATGCAGCGTAATCGTAAAACCACGTGAAAGCCACGTGACCAGACGGGAGGAGAAAGCTGAGGTCAAGAAGTAATGACACTGTAGCATGAACTCCACTTCGACATTAAGGGATTTTGTGTAGGCCACAAGACAGTGGTAAAAATTTAGGACGCATCACTATAGTATACAACGCAACTTGTTGCTTATGTTCACTCGTCTACCTCATGACGTCTTTGTGTTGGAGGCAGATTGTGCCGCTTTCATGTATCTTTTTTAACTGACAATGTTTCCTGAAGGTGACTGTCATTTTTGAGTGTAAAATGCAGAAATACTGCCAAGTTTATGTACGAAATGACAATAATAATGATTATAGAGAAGGAATTCGGTAACGACCCAAACTCTACACCTCTCGAAGAGCACTAAGGAGGCTGTCGGGCATAGTGCTCCCTTTCGACATATGGATTACCATCGACAGTGTCAGACACTCTCACTCCATGAAAGACTGCAGTTATATTTGCTGTAGAATCCGGGGTATCGGCATAAATGTCTGTGATTAACAATTCTTCGCAGCTACACTACGTGATCAAAGGTATCCGGACACCTGGCTGAAAACTATTTACAAGTTCGTGGCGCCCTCCATCGGTAATGCTGGAATTCAGAATGTTGTTGGCCAAACGTTAGCCTTGGTGACAGCTTCCACTCTCACAGGAATACGTTTAAACAGGTGCTGGAAGGTTTCTCGGGAAATGGCAGCCCATTCTTCACAGAGTGCTGCACTGTGGAGAGGTATCAATGTGAGTCGGTGAAGCCTGCCACGAAACCGTCGTCCCGAATCATGCCAAAGGTGTTCTATAGGGTTCAGTCAGAGCTCTGTGCACGCCAGTCCATTACAAGGATCTTATTGTCGTGTAACCACCCGCCACAGGCCATGCACTAGAACAGGTGCTCGATCATGTTGAAAGACGCAATCGCCATACCCGAATTGTTCTTCAACAGTGGGAAGCAAGAAGATGCTTGAAACATCAGTATAGGTCTGTGCTGTGATAGTGCCACGCAAATCAAGGGAAGCAGGCCCATCGATGAAAAACACGACCACACCATAACACCAGCGCCTCTGAATTTTACTGTTGGCACTACACACGCTGGGAGATAATGTTAACTGGGCATTCGCCATACATACACCGTGCCATCGGACTGCCACATTGTGTGCTGTGATTCGTCACTCCACACACCGTTTTTC